>NC_083610.1:40141348-40766348 GCF_029168945.1 Cannabis sativa | reverse complement strand
CCTGAAGTTGATCGAACAGATCATCGATCCTAGGTAGTGGATATTTATTCTTCACCGTTGGCTTGTTTAACTCCCGATAATCGATGCACATCCTCATAGTTCCATCTTTCTTCTTGACGAACAGAACCGGAGCTCCCCAGGGTGACACACTAGGCCGAATAAACCCTATGTCAAGCAACACCTGAAGCTGAATCTTTAATTCCTTAAGTTCAGCTGGAGCCATTCTATACGGAGCCTTGGAAACCGCTTCCACTCCTGGTGCCAAATCAATAACGAAATCAATCTCCCGCTGAGGTGGTAAACCTGGAAGTTCTTCGGGAAAAACATCTAGAAATTCCCGAACCACCTTGATGTCCTCTGGCCGAATGGTATCTGGCCGAGTGGTGTCCATCATCACGGCCAGAAACCCTAAACAACCGCCATGCAGTAATTCCTTAGCTGACATGGCCGAAATCACCGGGATCCGAGATCTCCGAACTGAACCAACGAATGCAAATGGTTCTTCACTTTCCGGTTGGAAGATCACCATCTTCCTCTTGCAATCAATACTGGCTGAGTATTTAGATAGGAAATCCATTCCTAAAATAATATCGAAATCTACTAGGCTCATCTCTATCAAATCAGCACTTAACTCTCTACCATCTATTCTGATCGGCATAGACCTAATCCACCTTTTGGAGATAACTAATTCTCTGCCAGGTAATAGGGTTCCAAACCCTGATTCATAACTATCACACGGTCTATCCAATTTACTAAAGATTCTGGCTGCCACATAAGAATGTGTGGCTCCAGAATCAAACAGCACTGAGTAAAATGAGTTATTAACTGAGAGCTGACCTGTTACAACAGAGGGGCTGGCTTCTGCATCAGCCTGAGTGATGGTGAACACCCTAGCTGGAGTGGGTCTCGCCGGAGCCCTAGGTGCCTCTGATCTGAGCTGGGGACAATCCCACTTGTAGTGTCTGGGCATGCCACACTGAAAGCATCCCTGACCTCTGCACTCACCCAGATGGTGCCTTTTACAACTGGGGCACTCTGGGTAAGAAAACCAGGTCTCAACACCACCCTGACGGCTGCCTCTACTCTGGTTCCTTCGGAACCTCTTGTTCTGCCCCGAGACACCAGATGCAGTGGATGTTTTCCTCTTCTGGTCCATGGCCGAACCACTACCTCCCCTGCTGAAACTTGACGCAGGAGGGGTAGGAGCCCCGCAACTCACTGGAGTCCTAACCGACTCCGACATACATCCAACTGCGCCCTCAGCTCGCAGTGCTTTCTCCACCATCTCAGCATAGGTGGTCTTGTCGTCTGTAGTGATCATTAGATCATGTTTGATCTTCACATTTAATCCGTCCAGATATTTTTCCTTCTTGCTGAAATCGGTTGGCACAATTCCCGAGGCCAACCTCGCCAACCGATCGAACTGGGTAGTGTACTCTGTCACACTCATATTCTCCTTCTGGGTCAGGTGGGTGAACTCTTTCCTCTTGGCACTTCTAACGGCCTCGTTATAATACTTCGCGTTGAAGAGTTCCTGGAACCTTTCCCAGGTCATAGTGGTGACATCATGAATCTGAGACACCATGTCCCACCAGACTAAGGCGTCTTCTTGAAAGTGGAAGGTGGCACACACCACCCTATCATTCCCGGTGACACCCATAAAGTTTAGTATATTTGGAATCACCGTTAGCCACTGCTCGACTTTCATGATGTCTGGACCTCCCAGAAAACTGGAGGTGCCTGCTTCCGGAACCTTTCATACAAGGGTTCCATTCTGTTTGCCGCTACCACTATCTCGGCCTGGGCAACAGGGGCGGGTAGCACTGGAACTTCCGGCACCGGCACTGCAGGAGCACCCAGCTGCCTCAATCTCTGAATCTCAAGATCTTGGTCCTCTATTCTGGCTTGCATCTCAGCAAACCTAGTTTCCCAATTCTGGGCTTCCTGATCAGCTTGGGCAGCCTGTGGCGGGTTATCATCACCCGACCACGGGCCCTGCCCCTGGGACCTCTACCACGGCCCCTAGCATGCGGGGGAAACTGAGCTCCTTGCCCTGATTTGACCCGACCGAGTTGCCTTGACTCCTGGTGTTCCGTCGGCGTCCATCTAGTCTGAACAGCCTGCGAAACCAAGAGTTGGCACATCAAGTCATGATCAACAAGAGCTTACTAATGCCGCTTAATTTAGAAATTAAAAACATGCGCCTATTCTACTATCAGGTTACTAACATGCTTCCTATCAGGCTTTTCTTATTCATAATAATTAAATAAACTACTAAAGCAATAAAAGCTTACTGAACCGTAGAACGAGCTAACTGGTGATGCTGATTGTACATGTCGTGACGATCTTCGGAAGACAACCTGGCGGCTCTGATACCAAATTGTAACACCCTAACTAGCATAGGCCTATTACGTGATATTTAAACATACCGTGCAGCTCGTTGCTAATCAACGAGGTTTATGGAAATCGTGATTAATTAAAATTTTTGCTTTTTAATTAAACTTATAAAATATTTCTTACAAAATACTGTGGGATCCCATTTACAAAAAGCTTTACAAAAGTTTACTGATTAATACAAAATACTTGTCGCCTAGCGACTAATTACAAAAAGCACTGCTGTCCCGAGGATCGTACGCTCCAGGCCTAACCGCCCCGACATGTACAATCTTCATCGGCTCATCCTCACGGTTCCTCAGCTTTGGCCTTGCCCTTACCTACACATAAACATAGCACTGTGAGTCGACAAACTCAGTAAGAAAAGCATAAATCATAATCATACATAAATCACGGGTTATGATCAGACACCCATACCCCTGACCATAACCCTAACTGCCGTGTCCCACACGATACTGAGTCCTGAACGTTCATAAGACGATACTATTGACAAGTAACAGCCTATACTCGATTCACTGGTCATACTCCAGCTGCTAGTCATACTCTAGCCTAACCGATGTGTTACAGTATCAGCCTATACTCGGTTCACTGGTCATACTCCAGCTGCTAGTCATACTCTAGCCTAACCGATGTGATACGGTCAAATAACACAGTACCACCAACCCTAGAATCAGCCTATACTCGGTATACTGGTCATACTCCAGTTCCTAGTCATACTCTAGCCTAACCGATGTGATATGGTCGGATGGTACGAAGCCAACATACATATCTAATGTAATCTAACAGGCTTCCTAACATGCACGCTAAACATGTAATACATATGCATACTGTTATACTAATCTTACCTCAATTCCGAATTTAGGTGTGCAGGTCAACCTGACTGGAACGAACTGCACGGCGGTTTACAGGCTCCTAAACCATAACAATCACAACACTATTAAGTGATACGCTAAATCACTTCCCGGGGACTTAAACTAGAAACTAAAAGTTTCCCTATCGATAAAAAGCATGGCAATACCCCAAATAACATAAAAACGAGAAAAACTAGGGTTCCTGAAAATCCCCCAACCGGTAGACCGGTTCTGCAACCGGAATTCCGGTTCTGGGAATTCCTGAACCCTCATCCAGAATTCCGGTTGCACAACCGGAATTTCGGTTCCTCGCAGGATACATTCAAAAATTCATAACTTGCTCAAATCAAATCCAATTCAAACAAAACCTTCCAGACCTGTTCTATATATCCCAAATAACATTTCTAAAGCATCAACACAGCCCAGAAAGCACAGAATCAAAAATCACCATTAAAGCTCCAAGCTTTGAGTTCAAAACTCAAACTTGGTTAAATCTAATTAACATGCATTCAAACCAGCTCAAATCTTCCTAAACATGCATATAAAAACTACAAAAACCATTCTCAAACTCATGCAACAAACACAGCAACCAATTTCACAATTTCTCTTAGAAAACTATAATTTTGAGCTAAAAATTCCACAACTTTAAACAACCTAACTATCATGCATCACAAGCAGCTTAATTCCTCAAATAACAAGATTAAACCTCTGAAATCATCTCACAAACACAGCAGCAACAACACCTCAAGATAAGCATGCAATTCATCATCGTTTCATTAAAATTCCAATAAAAGAAACAAGAACAAGTTTAAGGACTTACCAACAACTTGAACTACACCTAGATTGATTGAAAAAGCTGGAAACACCAAGACAAAATGGTCAGCCTCTTGCTGCTCAAAGAGGGCCGAATAGAGAGAGAGAGAGAGAGAGAGAGAGAGAGAGAGAGAGAGAGAGAGAGAGAGAGAGAGAGAGAGAGAGAGAGAGAGAGAGAGAGAGAGAGAGAGAGAGAGAGAGAGAGAGAGAGAGAGAGAATTTGCTTTTCTTTCTAATTTTCTAACTTTTTGAAACTTTGAACCAAATGAGAATAAATTCATATAATAAATATTTATTTCGGCCAAAAGAAACATAGCATAATATCAAATTCCAATTACTAAGTCCACTAAAGGACAAAACATAAATGGGGCAAAATGACCATTTTGCCCCTCCATACTAAAATAACATAAAGGGCACTAAAAGGGGTATTTTGGGAAATTCTAAATTCCCAACCAATCCTGACATTCCCAATGTCTAACTAACCGTCCCCTAATACTAACATACTAAGTTGTGATTTTACTGAGCCAAACACCGAATTCCATGTTACCGGGCACCGGAAATGCAAAATTATGAAATTCACTATATGACATAAAATGCATTTCAGAATTCAATAATAACAGTATAAACAATTATTTAAATATCTATAAATAATTTCCATAATTAAACATAATTAACTGCTAATTTCCAAATTAAACTAAGGGGTCTTTACAACTATTCCCCCCTTAGAAGGATTTCGTCCTCGAAATCTAACCTGAACAACTCTGGATATTGAGCTCTCATATCTGACTGTAGCTCCCAGGTGGCTTCCTCCACCTTGCTGTTTCTCCAGAGTACTTTCACCAATGCTATGGTCTTATTCCGAAGGACTTTATCCTTTCTATCGAGGATCTGCACTGGCTGTTCTTCGTATGTCATATCTGGCTGCAGTTCAAGGCTCTCATAACTGAGTATATGAGAAGGATGTGAAACGTACTTTCTCAACATAGAGACATGGAATACGTTGTGAATTGCAGATTAAGCTGGAGGCAACGCTAACCGGTATGCCACTTGACCTATCTTCTCGAGAATCTCGAAAGGTCCTGTAAATCTAGGGCATAACTTGCCTCTTTTCTCGAAACGTTTGATCCCCTTCATTGGAGACACCCGTAAAAACACATGGTCCCCTACTCAGAACTCAACATCTCTGCGTTTCGGATCTGCGTAACTTTTCTGTCTACTCTGTGAGGCAAGCATTCTAGCTTTTATTTTCTCAATTGCCTCATTGGCCCGCTGCACTGACTCCGGACCTAGGTATTTCCTCTCCCCTGTCTCATCCCAGTGGATGGGAGATCTACACTTCCTACCGTATAACAGTTCATAGGGAGCCATCCCTATCGTACTCTGATAACTGTTGTTGTAAGAAAATTCTATCAATGGTAGATATTTATTCCAAGAGCCTTCAAAATCCATAACACAGGCTCGTAACATGTCCTCCAATATCTGAATTGTCCTTTCGGACTGCCCATCTGTCTGAGGATGGAATGTTGTACTAAATTTCAGTTTTGTACCCATTGCTCGTTGCAAACTCTGCCAAAACTTGGAGGTGAACTTCGGATCTCTATCCGAAACTATAGACTTCGGTACCCCGTGAAGTCTTACAATCTCTCTAACGTACAATTCTGCCAACTGATCCAGTGAATAGGTTGTTCTAACAGGCAGAAAATGAGCAGACTTTGTGAATCGATCCACCACAACCCAGATGGAATCAAATAAACCCGTGGTTCTAGGTAACCCAACCACAAAATCCATCGCGATATCCTCCCACTTCCATTCAGGTGGGGTTAAAGGCTGCAACAACCCTGCTGGTCTCTGATGTTCAGCCTTAATCTGTTGACAAGTGAGGCATCTCGATACGAATTCTACCAAATTCTTCTTCATACCGCTCCACCAGAAGTACGGTTTAAGATCTTGGTACATCTTGGTGGTGCCGGGATGCAGAGAATAAGGGAGCCTCCTCAAAGATTTCATTCCTGAGTTCCTCACTACTCGGAACACAAACCCTAACTATATACAAAAGCATCCCGTTGTCTAACACTGAAGAATCCTTGGCTTGGCCAGCCAAAACCTCATCTATGATTTTTACTAACTCTGGATCAGTCATCTGAGTGGCTTTAATTCTTTCCAACAGATCAGATTGCAGCGTTAAGTTGTGAAGCTGACCTACCACAAACTCAATGCTGGATCTAACCATGTCCTCTGCTAACTGAGGTGAGATCTGAATCATGCTAGCTACCTGCCCGGGACCCTTCCTGCTCAGGGCATCGGCCACTACATTGGCCTTCCCAGGGTGATAGAGTATCTCACAGTCATAATCTTTCACTAATTCCAACCAACGCCTCTGTCTCATATTCAAATCTTTCTGAGTAAAGAAATACTTGAGACTTTTATGGTCGGTATAGATTTCACACCTTTCTCCATTCTTAAACTCATGCAACAAACACATCAACCAATTTCACAATTTCTCTTAGAAAACTATAATTTTGAGCTAAAAATTCCACAACTTTAAACAACCTAAGTATCATGCATCATAAGCAGCTTAATTCCTCAAATAACAAGATTAAACCTCTGAAATCATCTCACAAACACAGCAGCAACAACACCTCAAGATAAGCATGCAAAACATCATCATTTCATCAAAATTCCAATAAAAGAAACAAGAACAAGTTTAAGGACTTACCAACAACTTGAACTACACCTAGATTGATTGAAAAAGCTTGAAACACCAAGAGAAATGGTCAGCCTCTTGCTGCTCAAAGAGGGCCGAATAGAGAGAGAGAGAGAGAGAGAGAGAGAGAGAGAGAGAGAGAGAGAGAGAGAGAGAGAAAATTTGCTTTTCTTTCTAATTTTCTAACTTTTTGAAACCTTGAACCAAATGAGAATAAATTCATATAATAAACATTTATTTCGGCCAAAAGAAACATAGCATAATATCAAATTCCAAAAAATAACATAAAGGGCACTAAAGGGGGTATTTTGGGAAATTCTAAATTCCCGACCAATCCCGACATTCCCAATGTCTAACTAACCGTCCCCTAATACTAACATACTAAGTTGTGATTTTACTGAGCCAAACACCGAGTTCCATGTTACCGGGCACCGAAAATGCAAAATTATGAAATTCACTATATGACATAAAATGCATTTCAGAATTCAATAATAACAGTATAAACAATTATTTAAATATCTATAAATAATTTCCATAATTAAACATAATTAACTGTTAATTTCCAAATTAAACTAAGTGGTCTTTACAACAATGTTACTCGAGATAGAGTTATGTACCTTGTCATTACGGGTTTTCCATATTATGTCAACGATGATTGAGGCATAGAGGAACAGGTTGTCAGATTTTACCCCTCTCGACTCCAAGTTCCAAATAAATTTCATCCAGTCCCAAACACGGCCTCTAGAGTCTGGGATCAAGAACACCCCCCACGGGGAGGATCTCTAGAGATGGTAAGCAAAATTGCAATAGAGGAATAGGTCTTCCATCGATTCCACAGCCTCCCCACATAATAGGCAAAGATCGTATTCAATGGAAATTCTCCCTGCCAGGAGACCACGGACCGGTAGAGCATTCGAAAGTATGCTCCACCAAAGAACCTTATGTCTTTCTAAAATTTTAGAGTGCCAAAGTTTATTCCACAATGTCGGCGCAACCACACAATTAGGGGCTCTCACGTAAGCCTGCACCAAATAAGCAGACTTTGTAGTGAATTTATCGCTCCCTTCCTTTGTCCAGATGCATCTGTCACATCCTTGTCCGCTAGGCCTACCCCCTTTTAGGATGTTGGTAATAGTCTCAGAGTCAAACATAGCCTTAAGCCTAACAATGTCCCAGTCCCCATTAGGATTGAGCAGGTCCGCCACCTTAATCTCCCTTTCAGAACAAGAATTAGCGGGTCTCGGATAGAACTCTTTACCATGTACAACCCAAGGATCCGTCCAAACATTCATGTCTTCCCCATTCGAGATAATTTTGCAAGCCCCTTTTTTCAGGATTGCTTTAGTCTTGACCACATTTTTTCAGAATCAAGAGTCGAAATTTTTATAGGTGGCCTCTAAAAACGAATTACTCTTCAAGTATTTAGCTCGTAACACCTTGCAACAAAGAGTCTGTTCATCAGTAAGAAGGGCCCATCCCCATTTAGCCAAAGCCAGGTTCAATTCCAAGGATTTACGAAAACCGAGACCACCTCTTGATTTGGGAAGGCATAAATGGTCCCAGGCCTTCAAGCACAAACCACGATTATCTTGCTCATGTCCCCACCAAAAATCCCTGATCATACCGTCAATTTTGGAAGCAAGTTTTTTCGAGAGTTTGGTCGTTTGTATAGTGTAGACTGGCAAAGCCAGATCCATCGCTTTGATAAGGGTCGCACGACCAGCCTTCGAGAGTAACTTCAGCTTCCAACCATGCAGCTTCGAGACCAGGTTGTCAAGGATGAAGTTAAGATCCGCATCTTTATGATTAGGTCTAAAAAGCGGGAGCTCCAAGTATTTAATGTTCGAGGGAGACAAGTTAAGCCCCAATTCATGCATAGTACCCCTCTTCATCCCCTCACTAGTATTACGAAACGCAAAAACAAAACAAGAAAGAAATGTAATCTCTAATCTCCGATCAAAAGGATTAATCAAAACAGTAACAAGATAACATATTTATACCCAATTAAACAAAAAAACTTGAAGTAGAATTGGATAATTAAACACCCAAAATATCTTTATTAATATGGACAACACTAACAACACAAATTCTAGACAACACATCAACCATTTTAGACGTGACTGGACCTAATTTGTCATTACAAAAAATAGTGTTGACTAGTTTTTTTATTTTTTCCAAATTCGGAACATTGGACTAACTTTTTAGGAGTTTATTTTAGAATTTTTGTAAATTAATTAAGGATGTCATTCATTTCTCCAAATATTATATCATCATATCATTATATGAATTACTTTTAACACAGAGCCGCCAAACCAACACTGAGAAACCTAAACTCTTCTTTCGGAGTGAGCTCAGCCTCAGCCATGGCGTCTTTCTCCTCAGCGATCTCTAACCGTGCTCATTTTCTTTCTCCAAAACCATTGCCTCATGAACCCAAGCACAAGAAGATCTGCTCCTCTTCCCAATCTCGAAACCTTTATCTCCCTCCTCATCGCTCCTCTATTGCCAGGTACTGCTGCTACCATTTCCACTTAATGCAAGAAGAGAAACTAAGTATAGCTTAATTCTTCTTCATATAAATATTCTGATGTTGGAGTTTTAAAGTTGGCTGAAAATGGAATCCACATATTTTTGTGGGTGTCTGAGAATCAAATTCTTCGCAGCAAATGCCAAAACTAAAAATTTCGAAAAATCGATTGCCTAAGTTTTACACTTAATTTTTGTGTAAGTAGAGTAATAGTAATGTGCAAAATTATGCCCGTGTACTACTAATCCAGTTAGTGTTTCGGAATTTTCTGAAGTGAACTATTGAGTAAGGTTTGAAAGCTCCAGAGACAGTAGCAACTTACTACTGGAGCATGAGCTTCATTGTAGCATTTGATTGTAATTGGTGCTTTAGTTTTAATGCTGAATTAAGATGTGAGCGGCTCATTATTTTATTTATATTCATTAATACTATTTTTTTTTCTCATACTTTTCATTTGACGAAGAACTTATTCTGAATGTTCAGATTGGATTCTATTGCTCGGTTGGAAAGAAAAGTGGCATCAAAAACTAAAATATTTGCCTCAGTTACAGGTTCATTCTGTACTTCACCTTGTTACTTTCTCTTATAATAATACAAGTAATATTGTTTTGTTTAAAAGATTTATCTTTATCATACTTTTCTTTCTCTTAATATAATGACAGACACGTCAGTTGAAACATCCCCTGAATTAGTTAAGCTTTCTAAAGCTGGTGTTTGGTCTGTCCACAAGTTTGGTGGCACCTGTGTGGGAAACTCAGAAAGAATTAAGAATGTTGCAAATATAGTTTTGACTGATGATTCAGAGAGTAAGTTGGTTGTTGTCTCAGCCATGTCTAAAGTAACAGATATGATGTATGATCTCATCAACAAGGCTCAATCACGTGACGAGTCTTATTTATCTGCATTGGAGGCTGTTTTAGAAAAGCACAGATTAACAGCACTAGATTTACTTGATGGGGATGACCTTGGTACTTTCCTATCAAGATTGCATCATGACATCAATAACCTAAAGGCAATGCTTCGAGCAATATATATTGGTAATACCATCAGATTCATCACTCTGTTTCATTCCTTTTCATTGATTTGTGATGATATTCTGTTACTTTCACTTTCTACAACTTTAATTGACTTTTGATCTGTCAGATATTTTTAACTTCTTCAATTTTGTTTCAACTTACATTAGGATTTTATTTATTATTTTAATTTACTAGCTTAATTTTTGCAGCTGGTCATGCAACTGAATCTTTTAGTGATTTTGTTGTGGGACATGGAGAGCTATGGTCTGCTCAGATGTTGTCATATGTTATTAGAAAGGTCTGTTGATTTTATAGTATTTAAGGAACAAGTTCTGAATGCATACATTCTTGCTTTACAATCAATATAATGTATATACATACATATATCTATATATATATTTATGTTTTCTTCTCGCAGGCTGGTGTAGACTGTGGATGGATGGACACGAGGGAAGTTCTTATTGTAAACCCTACTAGTTCTAATCAGGTCGATCCCGATTACGAAGAATCTAGGCAAAGACTAGAGAAGTGGTATTCAAAAAATCCATTCAATACGATTGTTGCAACTGGTTTTATTGCTAGCACACCTCAAAATATACCTACGACATTGAAGAGAGATGGAAGTGATTTTTCTGCAGCTATAATGGGTGCTCTATTTAGAGCCCGTCAAGTTACCATTTGGACCGATGTTGATGGTGTGTATAGTGCAGACCCTAGAAAAGGTTTGTTGTAATTGCTCTCAATCAAATGCTGCCAACTGCAATTACATTAATAGAATCTTATGTTGCTGCTAATTGTATTCTGGCTAAATTCCATAACATAAATGACTAACAACATTTCTTCTGCAGTTAGTGAAGCTGTGATTCTGAGGACATTATCTTACCAAGAGGCTTGGGAAATGGTGAATTTTACTACTCATCATTGTCAATGTCAAGGGTTCTCATCTTATTCATATATCACATATGTAATGTGAGCATATCTGTACAGTCTATTTAATGTGAACTTCATCTGTACAGTCTTATTTTGGGGCCAATGTCTTGCACCCACGCTCAATCATTCCTGTGATGAAATACGACATTCCAATTATAATAAGGAATATTTTCAACCTTTCTGCACCTGGAACAAAGATTTGTCGTCCTGCTGTTACTGATGATGTTATTGATGAAGATGGTCAGAGCATGGAGTCCTATGTCAAAGGGTTTGCAACAATAGACAATTTGGCTCTTGTAAATGTTGAGGGGTGAGTTCCATGCTGTGGTTTACTGCTTATAATCTGTTAAAGATAATGTATACTTTTGAATTTAGCTTTCTCGTTTTGACACCTTGGTCTCTTGCCAGAACCGGGATGGCTGGTGTTCCTGGTACAGCTAGTGCCATATTTGGTGCTGTAAAGGATGTGGGGGCCAATGTTATCATGATATCTCAGGTACCGTGACCTTTGAATCCACTTAACAACACTTTGAAAAAAATTAACTTATTGTTCTTGTAAATTTTGTTTATGTAGGCTAGTAGTGAGCATTCTGTGTGCTTTGCTGTGCCTGAGAAGGAAGTAAATGCTGTTGCGGAGGCCTTGCAGTCCAGATTTCGTCAAGCTTTGGATGCTGGGCGCCTTTCCCAGGTTCTTATGTTTATATTTATTGACTTTCTTGTGACAACATATGATTGTTATTTTGCTTGAGTAAGTTGTCTCATATTGATTTCTTTGTTTTCTAATTTTGTTATGCGGAAGTAAGTTGCCTCCTTCGAGGGTCTTCTATATTTCCTTTATAATGATGGGAAGTATTATTGTCGAGATTGAAATAATTTATGTCTAATAGATTTTGATATCAGATTACATTCCTCTTTCTTTGTGTGATAGGCAGGCAAATTTGGTTTTGAGGAACTAGAATCAATTTGGTTAGGACACTCAGTGTGAAAAGGTTTAGGAATATTACTTTCTTGTGGAACCATTTTTCATTCAATTTCATGAGGCCCAAGTTCAGCAGAAGGCTGTAGTTCTTGATGTTTTCCTTGTCATTTTGAATACAGTAAATGTTAATTTTACTTGGTATGTTTTAGTTCTGTAGTGGAGTTTTTGTAAGAATTTTCATTGGGGTGAGTAGTTATAAATTTTAAATATATTATACAAATAGATGTGAATTGGATTAGTTACTTTTACAGGTAAAAGGGCATGTTGTTACGCATAAGTGGATTGAATTGGATCGTGCAAATTAGTTTGGATTGAGTATAGTGTGAACACCCCTAATTTTGAGTGGTAAATTTGAGAGAAGATGGTGAGTATGAAAATGAAGAAGAGAGATAGTGGCTTAATACTTGTGAGGACATTTGATTAATAAGATATGTCGCAGTTCAGATAGCTTCTTCCTAGATTTGCTTTGGAACGTAAGTATAAACAGAAGGGCTTGGGCTACTTCAATTCAAGGTGCCAATTTTTCCATTCGGCTATGGGGAGTGCAATGACAAGGAACTTTTGTGAATAATGTCACTAGAAATTCTCCAAAGATATATGATTAAAATATTCATTTCCATTATCACAATGAACGAAGGACATAAAGTTTGGCATTATGGAATGAAAATCTCTTGAACGGCCTTCCACTGTCTTTAAGCGTTGATGTTACTAATAATAATAAAGATTAGTCTGGTGGAATGGTCACTGCTATGGCTTAGATAAAGATTGCTTTGATACAATGTGGAAAAAGATGTGTACCACAACTGATAGTTAGCCAATTATGGATCAGGTTGATAAGGGAATTTAATCTGTCGTGGGTTATGCCAAGATGTGTACCACAATTGATAGTTAGCAAGTTAAATGGTTGCAAGCGCAAAACAAAGATTTGGAGAACGACAATACTAGCAATAATTTGGGCTGTGTGGCTGGAAAGGAATGCTAGAATCTTTGAAGGGGTCGGGAGTTCAGTAGAGGACTTGTGGGAGAAAGTTAAATTCTGGACAGCTACTTGGGTTTTTAAAATCAAGCTTTTCGAGGACTTGTCTTTCTTAGATTTATGTAGAGATTAAAATTCATTGTTGTAAAGGAAATCCTTAAAAAACCCTTACTGTTTCCTCAGCAACTATGGTGTGCTAACTATCCTAAGTGTCTCTTTGTAATATGGTTTTCCAGGCTTCTTAATATATTCCTGGGAGGGGTCCTGTCTAAGACTTGTGGACCCTTTCTCTTTTCAAAAAAAAAAAAAAAAACAATGTGGAAAAAGATATTATAATAATTGATCTTTGACAGGCTTTGGTATCTTGTATTCCAATTACACACCTATAGATAGGCCTTTCTACAACACTTTTTTTTTCGTTTTTGGTAGAGTGTAGAGAGAAAATAGCACCGAATAAAAATCTAACCCTTGATTTGAGGAAGCCTACTAAGAAATAGGAAATATAATATTAAATTACAGAGCATGTTTGAAGATATTTCTGAATATTAGTAAAATACATCTTATCATTTTGTGACTATTTTTTCATGTTTATTAATTTTTCTTTTAACCTATCCTCTCAGGTTGCTGTTATCCCAAACTGTAGCATTTTGGCTACTGTTGGCCAGAAGATGGCAAGTACTCCTGGTGTTAGTGCTACTCTTTTCAATGCACTGGCCAAGGTTAGAAAGTGTGACTTTTGAAAGCTGGTGTGAAAAATTCTTTCTAAATGGGACGTTTGACATACAAGTAAAAGTTGTAGCTTGTTAGTTTAGAAAACATCATCCCGATCTCAATTTCAAATGAATATGTTTGGTTATCATTTACTTCCCTAGACTAGACAATTTGATCCAACTTTGTGTTTGATTGCAGGCAAATATCAATGTTCGTGCTATAGCTCAAGGTTGCTCTGAGTACAATATTACTGTTGTGGTAAAGCGAGAAGACTGTATACGAGCCCTAAGAGCTGTTCACTCTAGATTTTATCTATCACGAACCACTATAGCAATGGGAATTGTTGGTCCTGGATTGATTGGTGCCACCTTACTTGATCAACTAAGGGACCAGGTGCTTTCTTTAGATAGGTCTTTTGTATTTCATTACCATTTTCAATGATCAAGTGTTCCAAAGTAGTGAAATTTAAATGTATTCTATTGTATTCTTATTCTTCTTATTTATTGCAGGCAGCAACACTGAAGGAAGAATTTAACATTGATTTACGTGTTATGGGTATCACTGGCACGCGAACTATGCTTTTGAGTGATTCGTAAGTTGAGAGTTTCAATGAATTTTTTATAGCTTGAAAATTCACTGCAAGCTTATCTAAAAGGACATGTTTCCTTTCTTATTCTTTTGATGTAAAACACACACTCACTAAGTTCTCAATATAAGTTGTCAGTTTTCAATATACGAATGTAATTGTTCCTCATGTTCTACCACTATCTCCATTTTACAGGGGCATTAACTTATCCAGATGGAGAGAACTTCAAAAGCAGAAAGGAGAAGTTGCAGACATGGACAAATTTGTCCGCCACGTACAAGGGAATCATTTCATTCCCAATACGGTTTTGGTAGACTGTACGGCTGACACTACTATTGCAGGCTATTACCATGAGTGGTTGCGGAAAGGAATTCATGTAGTCACCCCCAACAAAAAGGCAAATTCAGGACCACTAGATCAGGTAAATGTTTAAAGGCATTTATGTTCAATTATAAGAAGAAAAATAATTGTTCTTGTCAAAAGATGTAGAAAATTGAACGTATATTCTCTTAAGTAGATATTTTTCTCACAAAATGTTTGTTAATCACTCATTCTGAGCTTATTTTGTTTTTAATTCCCACAACTAGTATTTGAAGTTGAGAGCCCTTCAACGGCAATCCTACACTCATTACTTCTATGAAGCAACAGTTGGAGCTGGTCTCCCAATTATTAGCACATTACGAGGTCTTCTTGAGACTGGAGATAAAATATTGCGGATTGAAGGCATTTTCAGGTGTGGAATGCTTAGACATACACAATTTCCTTTTGAATTCCTGGCTTCCACAATTCAAAGCATATAAACTTTGTGTGACATATTCTCGTCTCTTTGATTGTCGCAGTGGGACTCTAAGTTACATCTTCAACAATTTGGTAGGTGAACGTACTTTCAGCGAGGTTGTGGCTGAAGCAAAGCAGGCAGGTTACACTGAGCCAGATCCTAGAGACGACTTATCTGGAACTGATGTTTGCAGAAAGGTACTGATGATTAACCTTTTGTTTGGTAGGGTGGATTAAAGGAGGGATGGATTAGGTTAGGGGTGTGTGGAATGGAATAATTTGTTTTTAGTTTTATTTGTTTGGTAGAAAGGAAGAGAGACAAAGGAAGGAAATGGCTATGGATTGCCAATTCTTTAGGTCCACCAAAAACAATCCCTCTACATATGGGTGGAGTGGATTGATGACATGAAATTGTTAATTCATTTTTAAATATTGTTTTTCTTAGAAAAACAATTAAAAAAATAGTTCTTTCTTTCTCTCCTACTATACCAAACAACTCTTAAGTATACATCAAATCCATCCGTTCATTTCACTTTTCCGCACCTTATATACAACCTATCCTTTTTCGATCCATCTTTCCAAACAAAGTGTAAAGTTTCCATGAAATTATTTGTTGTAGAACTAGAAGTATATTTCAATCTATGGAAATATTTTGATGAATCCTAAGATCAACAGATGGTCAACTTGTGATTAGTACACTCTAAGATGCCACTTGTGGAGAGTAAGATTGGATAATTTTTATCATGTGATTTTGTTATGAAATTGGAGGTGATATTAAAAAAATTAATCAATCCTCTAGTATTAATTTATCATGGGATGATTTTAGGAGTATAATTAGTAGTAATTACTAATTACCTTTAAATTTTAATTGGGAGATTAATTGTATAATTAGTGGTAAGGAGTGTTGGGAAGTGCTGGTAGGCATTTGTTCCGGGGTTCAAACTCAAAAACTTTGGGGCCACTAGGCCGGTTGAACTGCTAGGGCCGAAAAATGGAAAGAAAGAAAAAAATAATAATAGAAATGTGGCATCAAATGCACATAGCTATGTCTTTGTTATATCTGTTACAACCTCCACTTGAAAATTGTATGCAAACTGCTCATGTTTTTGTTGTTTGTCATTTCTTTTGTGGTAAGTTCTTTCCTAAAATGAATCTGTATGGCAGGTGATAATTCTGGCTAGAGAATCTGGTCTGAAGTTGGAACTCTCTGATATCCCAGTGGAAAGCCTCGTGCCAGAACCCTTAAATGTAAGAACTAATTTTTGTTGGTAATTCCAGCATTGACTTAAATACCAAGTTTATACATGCAAGTGCAACATGAAACTTTCTGATAATTCATTGCAGGCTTGTGCGTCATCTGAGGAATTCATGGAAAAATTGCCAGAATTTGATTACGACTTGGCTAATAAAAGACAAGTAGCAGAGGATGAAGGAGATGTGAGTATTTGATTTTTTACCATATAATAAAACACAACTGCTCTTTGAAACCAATCAGAAATATTAATTAATTAGATTGATGTTTTTTTCATGTTCGTAATTATTTTTTCACCATTCAAATTTGCGATATATGAATGAATGTGTAGGTACTGAGATACGTGGGAGTAGTGGATGTGGTTAATCAGAAGGGGGAAGTAAAATTGCGAAGATACAAGAAAGATCACCCATTTGCCCAGTTGTCTGGATCGGATAACATAATTGCTTTCACAACGACAAGGTACAAGGATCAGCCTCTCATTGTGCGTGGACCCGGTGCAGGGGCTCAAGTTACAGCTGGTGGAGTCTTCAGCGACATATTGCGGCTCGCTTCCTACCTCGGTGCTCCATCATAGTTGGCACATGTTTTACCATTGTAACTGTAAGATGTTATTAGATGCTGATGTCTGTTCTAGTTTCCATGGAATTTCATCCGTTTCTTTCTATTATATAGAGCTTTGTAGTTTATGAGATGGATGCATTACTTTGCGGCTAAGCTAAGCTAAAATTGTGCTGCAGTAGTTCTTCTGATGGCACATAACATGGTTAATAATAAAGGGCAATTGTTTTTCTTTTCTTCTGACATTATGGCAAAGTTTTGGGTGGTCCAGATTCTGAAATGGAGTACAGATATAGTTGAAGACAATTATTCTGAAGAAAATGTAGACAATCAATGAAAATTTACATGAAAGTTTCTTTTAAAGTTTCTTGGCAATATCTTGGATGGAACCAATATAGCTTTGAGATGGAAATTTATATTGTGGGGATGGGTAACCGCGGGGACCCGCTCCTAATGGGGTGGGGATTCCCTGTCTTGGTGGTTAATGGGGCGGTGGTGGGGGACGATTTCAGTACCCGAAGCGGGGATGGGGCGGGAGCGGGGATGGGGTGGGGGCGGGGATAATACTATCCGCACCATATCCGACCCCGATATAAATATATATAATTTCCTTTTTATTCTTAACATATATATCGTATATTGATAATTCAAATTATTTTGATTATCATCCATAATTAAAATTATATATCATATGCTTAAATTATGAAGATCTAATGACAATAATGAACTGATGATCATTGTTGATTACATGTGTAAAGATATTTTCTTCTCGATTCTTAATTTCATCTTTGTTTACTTTTTAATTTGTTGGTAGGCTTGAGAGGTATGAGACTATGATCCTATACGTGGGTTATGATTTTTTTGTTTTTTTTTTTCCAAACTTTGAGACATATTTAGTTTTTATTTTCTACTAGGTTATGTTTTTTTAGGTAGGTTTATCATTTATCTTCTATGAATTATGAATGTATAATAAATATTTGTGAGAATATTGGTTTAATTTATTTTTTTTCAATTATTTTAAATTAATTTTTTTTTTCATTTTACCTTAATGAATACCCGATGGGTTCCTCATAATCGATGGGTATTCCCTTCTCCGAATCCATGGGGATGAGGCAGAGATGGGGGTATAAATAGGTAGCGGGGATGGGGGCGGGAATTGCATTCTCCGTACATTAACTGTCCAATTTCCATCTCTTAAGCTATGAATGGCAGGAGAGCAATATGTTATATTGATTTAAATTTAAACTAAAATCTCGTGTTTGTGATTGTGGAGAATGAGAGAAATATAAGAGGAGTCATGTTGGATTAAAAATCCTATGTGGGCACATATGTATAATGTATATGCTATTATAAAGTGTGATACAAAATTAAGTGACCAATTATGTTATGGGTATCAAAAGGGTATTAAATTGTCATGGAATTAATGTGTAGATACCATAAGTTAATTTATAATTTGTTGAGGGGCCAAATTATAAATAAATTTCCCAAAACTCATTCTAAATGAGTATATAAATAGGTAGTGGTCCCCAAGAAACACTAGGGTTTCTGTATTCTCTCATTCCCCATCAGAGAAAATACTCTAGAAAATAGTGTATTCTTGGAAGATCAAAACCTTCTCTACAATCTCCAACAATGGCTTCAGGTTAGTGCTTCTGCTCATATTTTATCATCTTTTTCTTCTTTAATTTAGCAAAGGCTTTATAGATTTATGATTTAGGGTTTTCTATATTAAAACACTTTTAGGAATATGTTTGGATTTGTGATTTATATATTTCTTAAGTGTTTTATAAACCCTAACAAGTGGTACCAGAGCCACTTTTGTTAAATTAATTGAAGATTTGATGATTTGGTTTATGAAATTTGGGGATTTTAAAAATTAGGATTTGAACTTCATCTTTTTGTGCTATGAATGATTTAAAATGAAGATATGTTGGTTTGATTTAAATATATACGTATGTATTTATTTATATGATATAAAGTTATTTTAAATTGTTTTGGTTTTGTATTTCGGCGGCAATCGTTGATATCTTTATCGGTTGTGGATATATTCTGTTCATATGTTATATATTAATGGCTGGGCTCAAAATCGGCTTCAATTAATTATATTCGATTGGGCCATTTATGGTAATGGTGCTGTGTTTGATGTACTTTGCATAAATTAAGTTTTTGATCAATTTTACCTTTAGTAATGTGAACCCCTTTTATGTTTACATGTTTTGTTAATCAATATTTTCTCGTGTGAGTTATACATGCCACTGTACGATTGTAATTAAATTTTCAAAAAAGAATATAATATGTAATGATGTTTGAAGTCATGAAATTTTTATATTCATATTAATATTTAGAATCCCTACAGAATTTGTATTATTTACATGCTAAGGATATATAAATATTCAGTTTATTATATATTTGGAACAATTTAATTCAAATTTTGGTGTTGGTTTATGACTAATATTTGAGTAAATTAATTGAAACAATATGTCGCTAAAGTGACCTCTTTTGTGTAGATTAATTTATTTAAATATTAGGATGGTGGTGTGTTTATAATTGATGCTTATATTGACTAGCCCAAAGGTAAGTGAATATTTTGCTAGATTTCAAACATACCTGTGGCGATAAATGTGTGACAATTATAAGGTATTTTTTGTGAGCAATACGTTAGTCCAAAGATTGACCTATTGTTTGGCACAATTTTATTGTCAATATTTGATTGCTACACTAAGAGTACCGCTTACAGTTAATATTACTGTCCAAAGACTTGATATTAATGTGTGCTTGGTATCTTGAGATGGGATTAACCAATTTTTGAATTTATTGTTTAATTATGTATATTAATGTGAGCTTGTTTTATTTGTTCTATATTCAGTTAATTCATCTTCTGCTGCCTCAATATCTGCTAACATTAATCCTATTCCTATGCTTAATGGGACCAATTTCAAGGATTGGAAAAGGAACTTACTTATAGTTCTGGGATGTATGGATTTGGACCATGCACTAAGGAATGAACAACCTGCACCTCTCACTAAGGAAAGTTCCCATGATGACAAAAGGGAATTTAAGAGGTGGGATCGTTCAAATCGCATGAGTCTAATGATTATGAAACACATCATTCCAGAAGCCTTTTGGGGCACTGAATCCGAAGGGGTTACTATGGCTAAGAATTTCCTTGAACAAATTGAGGAACGTTTTGCTAAAAAACGATAAGGTTGAAATGACAACACTTCTTGGTTCTTTAATGAACATGAAGTATAAGGGTCAAGGAAATGTAAGGGAGTACATTATGGAAATGCATCATATTGTCTCAAGATTAAGGACACTTAAGATTGAGCTTTCAGATGATGTACTTGTACTCATGGTTTTGTTAACGCTTCCTCCACAGTTTAACCAATTTAAAATTAGTTACAACTGTCAAAAGGAGAAAAGGACTCTCAACGAGCTTATTTCTCATTGTGTGCAAGAGGAAGAAAGGTTGAAAAAGGACAAAACTAAAAGTGCTCACTTGACCACTACCCCTAAGGACAAGGGCAAGAAAAGGAAATTTGAGAATGAAGCTGCTAAGGGTCCAGTTCAAAAGAAACAACAACAGGATTCTAAGGGTTGTTTCTTTTGTAACCAACCTGGACATGTGAAGAAAGATTGTGCCAAATATCACACATGGCGTGTAAAGAAAGGTATTAATCTTGCTTTGGTCTGTTCTGAGGTTAATTTAGCTTCAGTACCTAGAAACACTTGGTGGATAGATTCTGGTGCTACTACTCACACAAGTGTTTCTATGCAGGGTTGCCTGAGCTACCGAAAGCTAAGTGATGGTGAAAGATAAATCTTTGTGGGCGATGGTCAATCGGTAGAAGTGGAAGCAATTGGGCATTTTAGATTGTTATTAGGAACTGGTTTTTATTTAGATTTGAAAGACACTTTTGTTGTGCCGTCTTTTACACGGAATTTAGTTTCTGTTTCTTTGTTGGACAAATTTGGATATTGTTGTTCATTTGGAAACAATCAGTTTACTTTGTCTTTAAATTCAAATATTATTGGAACTGGTTATTTGGATACTTATGACAATCTTTATTTGCTAGAAATAATTGCATCCTACAATGAAACCTTGCATGTGGAATCACGAGGTACTAAACGCAAATTAAATAAAGAAAATTCAACGTCATTATGGCATAGACGCTTAGGTCATATCTCAAGAAGTAGAATTGAGCGTCTTGTGTCTGATGACATTTTAGAGTCTCTTGACTTCACAGATTTCAATGTTTGTGTAGATTGTGTCAAGGGAAAACAGACCAAAACTAAGAGATTAGGTGCCAATAGAGCTTCAGAAGTCTTAGAATTGATTCACACAGATATTCGTGGGCCATTCCCTACGGCATCTTGGAATGGTCAACAATATTTTATATCATTCATAGACGATTACTCACGTTATAGGTACCTATATCTCATTCATGAAAAATCTCAGTCTGTGGACATGTTCAAAGCTTACAAAGCTGAAGTTGAGAATCAACTCAACAAAAGGATTAAGAACGTCAAATCTGATCGTGGTGGTGAGTACTACGGTAGATATGATGGCTCAGGTGAACAACGTCCAGGACCATTTGCTAAATTCCTAGAGGAATGTGGTATTGTCCAACAGTACACCATGCCAGGATCACCTAGCATGAATGGTGTTGCTGAGAGACGAAATAGGACTCTTAAGGATATGGTAAGGAGCATAATCGCTCATTCTACCTTACCTGAGTCCCTCTGGGGAGAAGCATTAAAGACAACAGCTTACATTCTGAATAGAGTACCAAGTAAAGCAATTGCAAAAACACCTTATGAGCTTTGGACAGGTCGAAAGCCTAGTCTAAAGCATTTCCACATTTGGGGATGTCCAGCTGAGGCAAGGCCTTATAGGCCACATGAAATTAAATTGGACTCCAAAACAGTTAGCAACTACTTTATTGGTTATTCTGAGCGATCTAGGGGCTATAAGTTTTATGATCCCACTGTCAGAAATATTTTTGAGACGGGAACTGCAACATTTTTTGAGGATGTTGAATTTGGGGGAAAAAATAAGGTTAGAGACATTACTTTTGAGGAGGAATTGAATTCAAACTCAGTTCCTACTATCATTTTAGAGAATGTTCAGGCTTCCACACCTGTCATTGATCAAGAAATGAATTCGGAACCTCAACAAGACAATGTTGAACAACTCCCAAATCAGGATGAGGCTATTGTTCCAGAAGAACAAATTCAACACCCTCAAGAACAAGAGCCATTAAGGAGATCCACAAGAGAGAGAAGAAATGCTATTTCAGATGACTATTTTGTATTTCTTCAAGAACATGAGGATGAAATTGGAATGATGGAAGATGATCCAATCAACTTGCATCAGGCCATGAAAAGTTCTAACTCTCAAAAGTGGATTGATGCCATGAATGAAGAGAATAAGTCTATGCAAGACAATAAAGTTTGGGTCCCATTACCAGAAGGTGTAAAACCAATTGGTTGTAAGTGGATACTTAAAACCAAGAAGGATGAATATGGTAATGTGGTGAGATTTAAGGCACGTCTTGTAGCAAAAGGCTATACTCAGAAACAAGACATTGATTATACAGAGACTTTCTCTCCGGTTTCATCGAAAGACTCTTTTAGGATAATATTGGCACTTGTTGCTCATTTTGACCTTGAGTTACATCAGATGGATGTTAAAACAACGTTTCTCAATGGCGACATTGATGAGACAATTTACATGGAGCAACCAGAAAACTTTGTGGTTGGTGACCCAAAGAATATGGTTTGCAAATTAAAGAAATCCATCTATGGACTCAAGCAAGCTTCTCGTCAGTGGTATCACAAGTTTCATCAAGTAATTATCTCATTTAGTTTTGAGATGAATATTATTGATGATTGTGTATATCACAAGTTCAGTGGGAGTAAATACATATTTCTGGTTATATATGTCGATGACATATTGCTTGCTACTAATGATATAGGCTTATTGTACGAAACCAAGAGATTTTTATCTAAGCAATTTGAGATGAAAGATCTTGGTGACGCCTCTTTTGTATCAGGAATTCAAATACGTCGAGATCGTTCTCGGGGTATTCTTGGATTATCACAAAAGTGCTATATCGATAAAGTACTCAAAAGGTTTGGCATGCAAGATTGTAGACCAGGTGATACCCCTGTTGCTAAAGGAGACAAATTCAGTCTTAGACAATGCCCTAAAAGCAGCCTTGAAATTCAGGAAATGAAAAAGATTCCCTATGCATCAGTTGTAGGGAGTCTAATGTATCTTCAGGTATGTACGCGTCCAGATATTGCGTACATTATTGGGATGTTAGGCAGATATTTAAGAAACCCTGGTATGGACCATTGGATAGCAGCCAAGAGGGTTATGAGGTATCTTCAGAGAACAAAAGATTACATGCTCACATACAGGAAGTCAGATCATTTGGAGGTCGTAGGGTATTCTGATTCTGATTTCGCTGGATGCCAAGATAGCAGAAGGTCTACATCAGGCTACATTTTCTTGTTAGCTGGAGGAGCTATATCCTGGAAAAGTGTCAAACAGACACTTGTAGCTTCTTCCACTATGGCAGCTGAATTCGTAGCGTGTTATGAGGCATCAAATCAGGGAATATGGCTGAGAAACTTTGTCACTAGGCTGCGTATTTTGGAGAATGTTGAAAGACCACTTAAGATATTTTGTGACAATAAATCAGCAGTGCTGTATTCCAATAACAATAGGAGCTCATCCAAGTCAAAGCATATTGACATAAAGTTCCTAGTTGTGAAAGAAAGAGTGCAGAGTGGACAAATATCCATAGAGCACATTGGGACAAACTCCATGATAGCGGATCCGCTCACAAAAGGATTACCACCCAAGGTCTTTCATGAGCACACTGCTCATATGGGTGTAGATATCATGATTTAGGGGGAGTTTGTATTTTCTTTGCTTTATGTTTGTTTAAGACATTTATGTATTTGGTTATTTTCTGATCAGAAATAAAGTTTTCAGTTTATTCACTCTGTTTTGTTATGTTTAAGTTTGACCTCACTTTGGTTTAAGGAGGACCAGTTGGAAATAGGCATGTTCGGTTCACATTGCATGTAATTTCCATGCTACACATCCATGATTGATCTATGTCATTTGGCTATATTTGTATATGTGACCATTGATGGGTTTAGTCATGATTGATATGACGAAAATCGCTTTGATCCTATATGGGTATAGTTGATGGACGAGATTGTTGTGAATACCTTTACGTAATAGCAAATTTTGAGCTCATAAGGTTATACATTTATCAGGTAACATATGTTGCCCAAGTGGGAGATTGTTGGATTAAAAATCCTATGTGGGCACATATGTATAATGTATATGCTATTATAAAGTGTGATACAAAATTAAGTGACCAATTATGTTATGGGTATCAAAAGGGTATTAAATTGTCATGGAATTAATGTGTAGATACCATAAGTTAATTTATAATTTGTTGAGGGGCCAAATTATAAATACCTAAAACTCATTCTAAGATGAGTATATAAATAGGTAGTGGTCCCCAAGAAACACTAGGATTTCTGTATTCTCTCCTTCCCCATCAGAGAAAATACTCTAGAAAATAGTGTATTCTTGGAAGATCAAAACCTTCTCTGCAATCTCCAACAATGGCTTCAGGTTAGTGCTTCCGCTCATATTTTATCATCTTCTTCTTCTTTAATTTAGCAAAGGCTTTATAGATTTATGATTTAGGGTTTTCTATATTAAAGCACTTTTAGGAATATGTTTGGATCTGTGATTTATATATTTCTTAAGTGTTTTATAAACCCTAACAAGTCAATGTTAACAATTTCAATTCTTGCAATGGAAAGGCACGACTCTACAATTAAATTTAAAATGCATCTTTTTGTTCCACTTCTCTCCCTCATACTAATTAAGCAAGATACAATTTTAGTCTCTTCTCATTCGTTCTCATCTCCAATCATTCTTACTGAACATAACATAGCACAAGTTTATAAATATTTGAAATGATGAAGTTAATGCTAATATTATATATATGCTTGTGTAAAAAAAGTTGAAATTTCCGGAGCATTTTACAAGATAATTATTAGTAAGCTGTAATATAATGCAGAAATCAATGCTGTAATATTCAATTACAAGACTAACCAAAAAGAAAAGAAACCGGAACAAAATTCCTACTTGGCTGATTCAAAAATTAGCAATGAAACTTTATGGCATTATGGATTTGGCCATGCTTCTTGTGTAAAGAACCATTCATTGAATAAAGCTTTGCAATTTCAGTATTCTGATTGAATTGATTTTCACTGCTCCATATGTCATTTTTCTAAACAAAGAAAGTTGCCTTTTGTTAGCAATCATAATATTTTTAAATATTGTTTTGATTTACTTCATGTTGATATTTGGAGACCTTACCATACTCAAACTGTTGAAGATTTTAGGTATTTCATTACCATTGTTGATGATTTCTCTAGATACACTTGGATTCATCTCATTAAAAATAAATTTGATGCACAAACAACCATTCCAACCTTTCTGCAACTTGTCCAAACCCAATACAATGCACAAGTTAAAAGGAATTAGGTCTGATAATGCTAAAGAACTTCAGTTTCCTGCATTATTCTCTTCTTTAGGCATTATCCACTATCATTCCTGTGTGCAAAGGCCACAACATAACTCTGTTATGGAAAGGAAGCATCAACATTTGTTAAATGTTGCTAGAGCTTTGCTCTTCCAGTCTCATATCTCATTGCCATATTGGGAAGATTGCATAAGTACTGCAACGTATCTCATAAACAGAACCCCTACCCCTAACCTTAAACACAAATTATCCTTTGAGATACTCAAATCCAAAGTCCCTAGATATGAACATTTAAGGGCTTTTGGCTGTCTTACATATGCCTCTACCTTAGAGGCTGCAAGAACAAAATTTTCTCTCAGAGCCATTCCCTGTATTTTCATGGGTTTTCCCAATGGGATAAAAGCTTATAAACTTTTTGATCTTAATACAAATAGGATGTTTTTGTTCTAGGGATGTTATCTTTCATGAGCAAATTTTTCCTTTTGTGTTAAAGGGTTCTGTTTCACCTGATTTTTTTTACCTTTTTTTTTTTTCCTGCTGATGCTTCCCAACAAAATGTTGCAGACTCACCTTGTTCTCAACCTGAACATCAATCATCCATAAACCATCCCAGTACTCAACATGAAATTCAACCACACATTCTTGCACTTCATATCATTAATGTACATGCAAATGTTACCAGTACTCAACCGACTAGACATACCAAAAAACCATCATATCTTCAAGATTATCACTGCTTTTTATCCACTAACAGTGTGCAATCTCATGTACATACTGCATCTACTGCTCACCCTCTTTATGCAATTATTGACTACAGCAGGCTATCACTAAAGTTTCGAGCAACTGTGCTAGCTATTTCCAGCCATTTTGAGCCAAAAATTTTTCACCAAGCTCGAGGCATACCTGTTTGGGATGCTGCAATGGACACTGAAATTGAAGCTCTAGAAGCTAATGGCACCTGAATTGTAGTTAGTTTACCTGCTGGTCAACATGCCATAGGGTGTAAGTGGGTTTACAAAATCAAGTACAATATTGATGGCTCAATTGAAAGATTTAAAGCAAGGCTTGTTTCCAAGGGGTACAATCAACAAGAAGGTATTGACTACAATGAAACAATTGCCCCTGTCACAAAGCTTGTTTTTGTCAAGCTCATACTTGCTCTTGCTACCATTCAAGGTTGGTTTTTACACCAACTTGATGTCAATAATGCTTTTCTCCATGGAGATTTGCATGAAGAAGTGTTTATGACTTTACCTCCAGGGTATAGTCCTAAGGGGGAGTTGCCACCTAATGTTGTATGCAAATTAAAGAAGTCCCTATATGGTCTAAAACAAGCTTCTAGACAATGATTTGAGAAGTTTTCTACAACCTTCATTGAATAGGGATTTCAACATTCAACATCTGATCATTCTTTGTTATTCAAAAGATTGAATCAAGTATCATAATCCTACTTGTCTATGTGGATGGTGCCATATTAGCTAACAACAACATGGCTGTAGTGGAGAAATTAAAAGTCACTCTGACAACAGATTCAAGCTAAAAGACCTTGGAGAACTAAAGTATTTTCTTGGCATTGAGATTGCTAGAAACAATGAAGGAATTTTTATATCCCAAAGACACTATGCTCTTCAATTACTTGTAAACTTATGACAATTGGGATGTAAAGTTGCTAATACCGCTATGGAAGTAAATCTCAAACTAAGCCAAGAAGGAGAAGACAAACTTGCTGATCCTAAACTGTATAGGAGAATCATTGGTAAACTCCAATATCTCACTATAACTAGACCTGATCTAGCCTATACAATGAACAAGCTTAGCTAGTTTTTGGTCACTCCTAGAATGAATCACATGAATGCTGCCTTAAGAGCACTATAATATGTCAAAGGGACCCCTGGACAGGGACTCTTTTATCTAGCAAACTCAATGATTCAGTTCGAAGCATACACGGATGTTGATTGGGCAGCATGTGTTGACACGAGAAGATCAACAACAGGATTTTGTGTGTTCCTTGGGAGATCTTTGGTGTCTTGGAAATGTAAAAAGTAGCACATTGTATCAAGGTCTTCAACTGAAGCCAAGTACAGAGCCATGTCAAATACCAGTTGTGAGTTGGTATGGCTAATATCTCTATTAAAGGAACTAAGCATCGATCATATAGGACCAGCCATCTTGCGCTGTGACAATAAAGCAGCCCATCAAATAGCTGCTACTCCTATCTTTCACGAGAGGACCAAGCACATAAAAATTGATTGTCACTTGGTGAGAGAAAAGGTCCAACAAGGAGTTATTAAAATAGTTCATACTTCCAGCAAAACCAATTCCAAATTCTCAAAGACAAAGTGAGAATTTGCAATATATACACTCCACCTTAAGGGGGAGTATCAAAGTTAGTTAGTTATAAGGTGTAGTGCATATTGTTAGTTAGTTAGGAAGTTAGTTAGAGTTGTGTTAGTTTTGGTTGTCTGAATTGTATATAAAGCTCATACTATACTGAACTCCTTGAATCAATGAAAATCAATTTCATTCCTTTCACTCGCTGCTTCTCCTTTCCAAAAGTAAAACAGGAGGAGGAAGAAAGGATAGTCTCACTAATAATTTTACAATAATAATAGGAGACTTTCATATTTCAACGAGATTTGCAATTTTGGTTCACCGTTGATAAATTCCACTTTCAAAAGCTTTGGTGATATCAATGCTACGTAGAAACTTCCCTAAACAATCACTCGAAGAATTGATATCAATCTCAGTTACTGGCTCGATTAAACTGCCTAGTTCTCTATCCATATCTTCCGTCATATAACATATGGGTTGCAGATGAAACTGAATCCATAATTTAAGTCGATCGAAATTGAGTTTAGTGTAGTCGCTGATACTCATTGGAACTTCCAAAACCAACAGTTGTTTTTTATAAGCCACGGACCACCACCAAAGACTTTAATTGCGTCTATTGACCAAATAAAAAAAAAGTTATGGTTTCCAACATTCTTAATTTTAATTGTCCCTTGATCTTCCATAAACCATTGATCGCATCAATCATATTATTCTCACAATTGAACACCTTGGTTGCAATCATCTTTCTCACTACACCAAAAATTATGTATAATAACACTTCAAAATGTCACAATTATATAATTTTAGTAACATTTATAGCTTTTGTAACATTTATAAAAAATGTAAGATATAGCAATGTGAGGATAGATAAAGTGTTACTAAATAGTTTACTTTAATAACATTTCAAATGTGACTAAAATAATAATTAATTACATTTGCAAATGTCACTAATAATGAATTTATATATTTATTTTTTATATTTAAAATAATTTTAATGACATTTTAAAATTGTTACTAAAATATTAGTGACATTTAACAAAAATGTTACTAAATTATAAATTTGTATATATATATTTGAAACGATAATTTGGCTGATTTGATAAAAAAAATGTATTAATAATTGATATAAAAGTGTCATTTGGTATTGTTCAAAAAAATAAATCATTTCGTTTTGTTTTTTTTTTTGGAAACTATTTCCATTTTCAATTTTATAGATATAAATTATTTAAAATATATTTACACAACTTTTACCTTATTATATATAAACAAATTTATTCTATTATCAAAACAAAAATATATATTGTAAATTATAAATATTACATATGTCCCAAAATAAAATGTCAATGCATTTTTTAAACAACCAACAATACAATAATATTATTTGATAAACATAAAAATAAACAAATACAACACAAACAACACCAGTATTATGAAACTTCAGTTACAAAGACATTGAAATAAACATTAACGAAAAAAAATATTTACAAGAGTTTAGAATACTTATATAACAATTAATTAGTCACACCATCGAATCATAAAATGGTTTGTCTGATGCCAATGGAATCTGTAAAAAAATATTGAACATGTAAATATTTCTACACATAAAATGATATTAAATTAATAGAAAACTATTATTCTTAAGCTATATATATATATATAAAAAAAAAATACCAGAAATGTCGTTGGCCATGCAATAGATGCCCCAACAACTTGACCAATTGTCTTAAAAAGACCATAAGGTTTAATCAATTGTTCATCAGGCTTAATAGAAACTTTAACAATAACTTCAGAAAAAGAGGATCCAATCTTTTTTCCTCCAACTTCTTTTGATGGATCATTGCTACAAACGATACCAATAGCAATTGTTTCAGGCTCACTAGTAACACTCTTAATATTGACTAGTTCTCCAACCTGCACATAAAAATTATATATAGAGATATATATAAGAAATATTAATAGATACATTTAAATATTATTAGTATACAATAGTATGTAGTACTATTTACCTCAATAATTAGAGTATCATATTGTGAAGATGAGAACCATTGACTTCTAGTTTCTTTTGCAAGTGCAGTATTAACATTTGTGTCCTGCAAATATACAATAAATTAACAAAATTAGTATGTAGTTGATTTGTTATATTAAATTAAAGTTAATATAATAATAAAAAAAAACTTAAACCAAATGTGAAGATGTAGCTTTATCACTATGATGTATAGCCTGCACCTACATATATAAATAAATTTCATTTAGTACATCTTACAGGTTAATATTTAAAATGATTTGAAGAAAAAAAAATTAGTAATTTAACTTTAACCTGAAGTGAAGATGCGCCATTGCCATTGTTTTGGTTGTTCAAAATAGTTTTCAGATTTTGAACTTCAGATTCTAGATCATCTACTTTTGCCTCCAGAACATCTACATATTCATTTTGATTTCTTTTCCAAGTCGATTTATCCTTCCATACATCTGATGGACATACTCCAAATCCATACATCCGTACTGTTGACCGAGATTTTCGACAACTACTAGAATATAATTATATTAAAGAGCTGTAAGAAAGTGAGATGAAGATTTTTTACGTGGTTGGGGCGTTAATGAGCCTTAGTCCACGAGTCTTTGTTATTAATGGATGTATTTAATACAGATTCCACACTTGAGAGAATGTTTTTCTCATAAATACAGAGAATGTTCTTGGTGAGTATTTTCTCTTCTTGCTCTTATGCAACCCAAGATTCTCGACCCCATTAAATGAGCTTTGAGGGGGTATTTATAGTGTTTTGGTGGGGTAATCCCTAGAATTGTTCTTACACATGTATCTGTAAGTATCCATAAAGTTGGGTATTTCCGATGAATATACCATGGGTGATGCATGGTCAAATCCCTAGGTGCTGTAGGGTTTTTATGAGGAATGTCCTTTTTGCCTTGTGATTGACGTGACTCTTCGCAGAGTAGCCATCGCTAGACTTAAATGATCATTACTGTAGCGCTGCTGTTTGGGGGTTGTGCCGTCAGACTTTATTGCGTGTTACAGTCCCAACACGCTTCCTCCCATGCGGCATTAAATGCGACTTGATTACTCAGGAGAGGCCTGACACATCCCAGAGAGGCTTCATGCTATGCGAGCTTCCGGGAGTACCTTGTATTTCGGGTGTCTCCTCCGGGACCTATGCCCATGGCGCTTCCTTGTGGCGCACAAAGACTTATCAAATATTTACAAGTTATCTGATCCACGTGTCCCATTTCGACTGGTCCACGTATTTTGGTCCAAGGCTTCGGCTTTCACCGAGTCGAGCGGGCGTCTCTTTTGTTGTACAGGGGGCATGTCCGGGTTGACATTGAGTACATGGGTGATGACATGAGGGCTGATGCCGGTCATGTCTTCTTGGCGCCATGCAAAGATGTCGATGGCGCCCTTCAGTGTTTTTATTATTTTATCCTTTTCCTCCGGATCCAGGCTCTTCCCTATCCGGAGTACTTTGGTGGAGTCGTCGTCGCACACTGGTATTTCTTCGACGTCCTCCATTGGTTCCACGACCCTTTCGGACCTTATGCGAGGATCCAACTCATCCTCTTCAGCCTTTTCTATCTCAGGGGACCCCCGGACCATGAGTACTGGTAAGTGGGTGGCAACATTGTAACACTGCCTGACTTCTCCCTGGTTTCCCCTCATAGTTTCGACTCCGGCTTCCTGGGTAGGGAATTTCAGGCACAGGCGTCGGATTGAAGTAATCGCACCAAAGTCTACTAGGGCCGGTCGGCCTAGGATCGCGTTGTAGGCTGTTGGACAGTCTACCACCACGAAGGTGCAATACTTAAATGTGCTCTGGGGGGTATCCGGGCACAGGGTAACCGGGAGCCTTACTTTTCCCATCGGGATTAGCGTCGTCCCGTTAAACCCCGTGAGCTGTGACCCACTAGGCGAGAGGTCCCGGTCGGTCAACCCTATCGCAGTGAAGGCTTCTTTGAAGAGCAAGTTCACGGAACTCCCATTGTCAATCAGGACCCTAGCCACCACTTTATTTGCGATGGGGGTCTCTATGACCAGCGGGTCGTGGTGAGGAAAACGCACCGTCTTGGCGTCTTCTTCCGTGAACGTTATGGGTTGGTCCATTAGCCGAGGCCTTTGAGCTGGGAGTTGAGTAACCTCCCACACCTCACTGTGTTTCGCGGCCTCGGCATATCGTTTTCGCTCCTTGCGAGTGTTTCCTCCGATATGGGGACCTCCGGAGATCATGGCTACCCGTCCATTAGGCCGGGGCGGTAGCCCGGGGATATGCTGGGTGTCACCTGCGGGAGCAGCTGGAGGCAATACTCCTGCTGTACCCCCTGGCGTTCCCGGAGGCATACCCCCGGCCACCTGCCCTGGATTAAGGTGGGGCAACCTATTTTTGATCCACTCATAGAGGTGGCCCAAGCGGATCAGATTTTCAATCTCGTCTTTGAGATTTTTACACTCATTGGTGCTATGACCTATGTCGTTGTGGTACTCGCATCTTTTACTCGGATCTCTCCGGGAGCTATCTTTGTACAACGGCTGGGGTCTCCGGTAGTGCGTATTTTGCCTAGTGGCAAAGTACACACGTTCCTGAGAGTCCGCGAGCTCTGTGTACTGAGTGTATTGGGGTGTGTACCCCTTCTTGTGGCGCTTCTCTCCCGTTCGGGTGCTGCCTTTGGAGGACCTTTTGCTCCTCGACCCCTGGGTAGGGCCTGTTAAGCTAGCAGTCGGGGCAGCCTGTGAAGGAGCTCGTCCATTCACCCCGGACGGGTTGCCGTAATGGGAAGATGCCGGTGCCAAAGCCTGGCCACCCGCTGTATCCGGAGTAACGAGAGAACCATGCCACTTACTTGTGGAGTTGCGGTCGGGACAGTACCCGAGGGCGACATTCCCGGCATGTATCCTGCTATCCCGGTGGGATAATAGCCCCCGTAAGCCACGATCTGGGCTTCTTCGAGGTTAATATATTTTTGGACCCTCTTCTGGAAGTCCTGGAGGCTAGCAGCGCCTTCTTGCTGCAACTCATTCCAGAAGGGAGTCCCAGTGCGGATTCCTGCTTGGAGAAGCGCAAGCTGTTGTCCGTCATCAACCTTCTTGGTCTTCGAGGCTTCCTCTCGGAACCTCTTGATGTAATTCTTCAAGGTCTCGGTGGGCAGTTGCTTGATGTTGGTCAAGGCACTAACCTCCAAGTTAACCTTCCTGGCGGCGACAAACTGTCTCCGGAAGTTGGTTTGGAGTTTGTTCCAACAACCCACGGATCCTGGTTCCAGCTTTTTGAACCATTCCTCCGCTGATCCGCTCAGAGTGAGGGGGAAGCACAGGCATTTGGCGTCATTGCTGACCCGCATGACTGTCATGACACGGTTGAACCGTGACAGGTGGTCACTGGGGTCGGAGTTCCCGGTAAATGCCGCCATTTCGGGCATCTTAAAATTTTTAGGGAGCTCCGCCTCCAGGATATGCTTGGCACATGGCTCCCGATCCTCGCTGTCCGAGTCGGAGTCGTCTCCCTTCTGCCTCCGGGAGACTCGAGCAATGTCCTTTCGAAGTATGGCGAGTTCCGCCATAATTCCTTCGTTTAACGTACCCGAGGAAACCACGGGCCTGTATCTTTTCTGGTCAAGGTGATCCCGGAGGTCACCTTGGTTCCCATTGATTTGATTTCTCAGATCAATGGGAGGACATCTCTGCCCTCTTCTTCCTCTACCCCCTGGTTCCTGGTGCACGGAAACGCTTTTCCGGTCCCCTCGATCCTGAGGGCCAAGACTCCCTCTTTGGGGCTTGCCCCTCTGCGGACCTTTCCCTTTAGGGAAATCTGAGCGGACCTTTCGCGGATCCTGTACCTTTTTCTTTCGCCCAGGGGTAGAAGTAGGGTTTTTTGTTTGATTTTCCTCAGCAGGGTGCCTTATAGGGCTAGGTTCCCTAGGCTTTTGCTGCTGGGAATTAGGCGAGGACGTCGCTGGCTCTCCGTCGAGCCCAGCGGCCATTGCCTTGGGGTGCACGTGAATGCCAGCTGCCTCCATGGCTTTCTGCATGGCTAGCATCACTTCCTGCATTTTTTGATTTTGCGCTTTCTGAGCTTCGATCTCAGCTTCATGATCGATAGCTTTTTGTCTAAGGAGCACCAACTCCGAGTAACTTCCTCCGTCGTAGGCATACTCATCGAGGTTTTCCTCGTAGTTCTCGTCGGGAACTATTTCTTCTTCTTCTTCCTCGGACTCCTCTGCCGCTCTTGAGGCTACATCTTCCTCATTTGGATCTTGAGCATCTTCCAGAGGGCGAGGATGACGTGTACTTCTTGTCTCCACCATTGTTGTGAAGTCAAATGCTTGTTATGCAGCAGCTTTCCTCAGCTCTCAATGAAAGCACCAAAATGTTGACCGAGATTTTCGGCAACTACTAGAATATAATTATATTAAAGAGCTGTAAGAAAGTGAGATGAAGATTTTTTACGTGGTTGGGGCGTTAATGAGCCTTAGTCCACGAGTCTTTGTTATTAATGGATGTATTTAATACAGAGAATGTTCTTGGTGAGTATTTTCTCTTCTTGCTCTTATGCAACCCAAGATTCTCGACCCCATTAAATGAGCTTTGAGGGGGTATTTATAGTGTTTTGGTGGGGTAATCCCTAGAATTGTTCTTACACATGTATCTGTAAGTATCCATAAAGTTGGGTATTTCCAATGAATATACCATGGGTGATGCATGGTCAAATCCCTAGGTGCTGTAGGGTTTTTATGAGGAATGTCCTTTTTTCCTTGTGATTGACGTGACTCTTCGCAGAGTAGCCGTCGCTAGACTTAAATGATCATTACTGTAGCGCTGCTGTTTGGGGGTTGTGCCGTCAGACTTTATTGCGTGTTACAGTCCCAACACGCTTCCTCCCATGCGGCATTAAATGCGACTTGATTACTCAGGAGAGGCCTGACACATCCCGGAGAGGCTTCATGCTATGCGAGCTTCCGGGAGTACCTTGTATTCCGGGTGTCTCCTCCGGGACCTATGCCCATGGCGCTTCCTTGTGGCGTACAAAGACTTATCAAATATTTACAAGTTATCTGATCCACGTGTCCCATTTCGACTGGTCCACGTATTTTGGGCGAATTCAGGGGCAACACGTACTGATCCATGCTTTTCTCTGCCCATGACTTCAGAAAAAGTATCATTCATAGTCTTCTCTTTTGATGCATCTTCATTCAATTGCTGTTTTTCTTGTAGTTGTAGCTAACATCAATTCAATTAAACATTTTAATTAAGATTAAATTAATTAAACTAGCTAACAAGAGATAACACATTATTTTAAAATAATTGTCTCATACCATAGCCTCTTTTGTCTTCTCACTTATAACACTCTTTTTTTTCTTTGCATAACAGATTTTGAACATAGTTGCACGTGTTGGGGTACTTGCACCATCTGGTTTCTACAAAAAGATATTATTTTAATTAAAATACAATAAAAATCTAATTTTAAAACAATATTTAACTTTTAATGATAAATACTTCTTCATTTTACCTGTAATGCTCTAAGTTGTGCAAAACTCTTTCTGCCAGTTGTATGATTGTATTCTTTTTTTGCACGACTACTCTTATTTTTAGCACTTTTTCTCTAGAACAACATTAAAGAGTAAATTTGTTCAAAATAAAGTAAATACATGGCAAGTTAATTAAAGTTTAAACAAAAATACCTTTGCATTATCTGTTGCCCAATATTTGATCAACTCTTCCCATTGATCACTATACACTCGTTTGTCCTTGCATTTTTTTTGCTCCTCAAATGATAAGTGGTCTAAATAATAAGTATTTTTAAGAAAACATTTCCACTCTCTAAGCTTTTTACCAAACAGTCTAAAAGTCCAAGTCTTAGCATTAAGAGGAATGTCAAATTTTTCCTGCAAGAATAATAACACTAATTTTTAACACATTTAAAATATAATGAAATATGATAAATATTAAAAATACATAAATTTGGAACCTAAAATTTCAAATTAAAATATAATTAATACCTGTACGATTTTCCACATTTCATATTTGTATTTAGCAGGTACCTTATGCCAATTTTTATAATTAATTGGAGCATTTTTCCCATCTCGTACTATTGTTCCAATAAAGCTTGAAAGTTTGTCTGCATTTTCATCATGTGGCTGTCCAAAACTATTACATGTAATTTTTATCTTCACATCATCGCGATTTCCCCAAATTTTATGCATTTGTGTAGGACCTCGAGTCTTCTTTTCAGTACTTTCATTTGTCAACATGTCTGTAAAAGATTCTACAGTATCTTGAGAGGCTAATCTGTATCGCATGTATGGATCCATAGTTTCACTATTATGACAAAAAAGAATTAGTTATCCATGAAATGGTTCATTCTAAATCACATTTGGATTAATGACAATTCTATAACATGAATGAAAACTCACAGTACCACACACGCATATAATTGAAGTATATTTAGTTTAAAGCCTAATGTGATAAGTAAGTTGTATTGGTGAATTGCTTTTAACTTTTCATTATTTAAGAAATTCTCATGTATGGAATAATTTTAAAGATGATGTTATGAGAATAGCAGAATAAAGGTTACCTGCTCCATAATGTGTATATATATCAAGCAACAAGGATCAATCAAATGAATAAAAAAAATAAAAAAGCAATATTGGTACTCTAATCACTTTTATATTTTTCTAAAATATGTAATCTTAAATAATGAACATCAGTTATTTTTAATTTTTTTAGATCATGTCTATGAGATATTTTCCTTATAAATAATGCAAACATTCACCAAATTTGCATACATTTGTGGTTAGAAATAGTTTTAACACTACTTATGAAAATTGTATACAAGTCTAAATGCATATATGTATGTGCCGCGAGTTTCAAAATAACAAAATTACACCAAAAGAATAATGAATAAAACAACTAACTATTATAGAAGCATATATCTCGTAATCTTATTAGAGTTTTACCTTTTCTATTACAGCTTACCAAATGAATTCGTTAACCGAGCAATCAATATCTATGCTAAAATATCAGTACGTACCTAACCTAATAGCTACCCCAAACTCTCGAGTGTAAATATAATCAAAGCTTCCCAAATGAATTTAATTATTAGCCATACAATCAATACCTATGCCAATAATCTCATATGTAATACTCAGTGAGAGAAAGAAATTGTATCATAATGAAATTAAAATAAAACATACCTGTTAGTATTTGCTCAACTACAATATTGATCATCAATTTTCTCTGTAATTGAATGTAAGTGGGTAGTGAAAGTGTATAGGTGAGACAGAGTAGTGAAAGTATATAAGTGAGAAAGAGTGGTAACTTCCATTTTTCATTAGGCGCTATTAATTTAGGTCTTTTTTTTTTTTTGGTTGAATGCAGGACTTTCCCAAATAAAAATTTGTATTCCTTTTAATGAATGAACATATTGTTTTGGTGTTTATTCCTCAACCACACGTTACACTAGTAAAAGTGTGAAAGGTCTTTTTTAACCTTGACAAGCTAAGAGTCACTCTTTTTTTTGCCTATTATTGGTAAGCTTCAATAATAATATATATGATTGAATTGAATGTATTTGTCATCTTGTTCAATTTTTTTTTTTAAATTAATAACTAGTTTCTTTTAATATTTTAATTTGATACTTTTTTTCTTATAGTTATAAATGGATAAGAGTTGGATGCACCATTCTAGATTAAGTGATTCATATGAAAAAGGAGTTAATTTTTTTCTTGATTTTGCATTTAAAAATGCAAAGTCTTGAAGAAAAAATTTTATGTCCTTGTGCAAAGTGTGGCCTTGTAATACCTGTCACTCGAATAATTGCATTTGAACATCTCATATGCAATGGATTTATGAAGGGTTACACTAAATGGATATTGCACGGAGAGACTTCTTCGCATGCTGCACAGAATATTGAGAGTCCTATTGATACTCGTGAGTCAAATTATACCATTGATATGGAAGGAATTATTCATGATGCATTTCAACATAATATTATTGGTGAAGAAGAACATGATTTTGAAAATGACAACCTTCATGGTGGAAGCAATGAACCAAATACAAAAGCAAAAGAATTTTACAATTTGGTGAAAGATGGTGAGACCGAACTTTATCCAGGTTGTACGAGTTTTACAAAGCTCTCATTTGTTATTCAATTATTTCATATTAAGTGCATAAGTGGATGGAGTGACATATCGTTTGAAAAAGTACTTAAGTTATTTAAAAGAGCATTACCAGAAGGTGAAACATTATCCAATTCTTTTTATGAGACAAAAAAATTAATAACTGCCCTAGGACTTGATTATGAAAAAATTGATGCTTGTCCGAAAGATTGCATGTTGTATAGAAAGGAACATGCAAATGACATAGAATGTGAAGTTTGCTCTACACCAAGGTATGTTATTAAACACATAATATTTTTTATATATTTTTTTAATTCATAGATACTTGTTAAATTACAATAACACCATTTTATTTAACAAAATAGGAGTGAGGCTAAAGTGTTGCACCATTTTCCTTTGATACCAAGATTACAAAGATTATTTATGTCATCAAAAACATCTGATTTTATGACTTGGCATCATAATAAAGATCGTAATAATGACGGTCGTATGAGACACCCAATCGATTCTCCAGCATGGATGACTTTTGATCACAACCACAAGAATTTTGCAGCAGATCCTCGAAATGTTAGAGTTGGGCTAGCCTCTGATGGAATGAACCCTTTCAAGACATTAAGTGTAAGTCACAGTACATGGCCAGTTATTTTGATACCATATAATCTTCCTCCATGGATGTGTATGAAACAACCAAATTTTATTATGTCCTTGCTCATACCTGGTCCAAAAGCACCTGGAAATAATATTGATGTATATTTGGAGCCATTAATTGAAGAGTTAAAGGATTTATGGGAAAATGGAGTTGAAACTTTTGATGCTTCTACAAAAAAAAACTTTAATTTACGGGCATCACTATTATGGACTATCAGTGATTTTCCAGCATATGCAAACTTATCAGGATGGAGCACAAAAGGAAAATATGCATGCCCATGTTGTCATCAAGACACTTATTCTTTGTGGTTGAAGTACAGTAAAAAACATTGCTATATGGGTCACCGTCGTTGGTTAGAAAATAACCACTCATTTAGAAACGATGAAAAGTCTTTTGATGGCACAAAAGAGCAAAGAATGGCTCCAACACTATTAACTGGTTCAATGATATTGGATATGTTAGAAGGCTACAAAATTAAATTTGGGAAGACAGTTGTTAATCCTCAATTGCCGTATGGTTGGAAGAAAAGGAGTATATTTTTTGAATTACCATATTGGAAGGATAATTTATTAAGACACAATCTTGATGTGATGCATATTGAAAAGAATGTATGCGAAAGTTTGATTGGGACTTTATTGAGTTTAGATACAAAAAATAAAGACAATTTGAATGCGCGTCTTGATTTAAAAGTTATGGGTATTAAATCTGAACTTCATCCAAAGGAGAGTGAATCTAAGAGAACTGTCATTCCGCCTGCTTGTTTTACATTAAGCAAAAATGAAAAAAATTGTCTTTTGTCAATTTTTAGAGACAATTAAGGTCCCAGATGGATACGCTGCCAATATTTCTAGATGTGTTAATATAAAACAACAAAAAATTTATGGACTCAAAAGTCATGATTTTCATATTATTATGACTCAATTACTACCACTAGCATTGAGAGGAATATCAAGTTCGCGTGTTCGTCTACATATAACTGCTTTAAGCAACTATTTTCGCATGATGTATACAAAAGTTGCTCGACCACAAGATTTTATGCAACTTGAACAGGAAATACCAGTCACTCTTTGTAATCTTGAGAAATTATTCCCTCCGTCATTTTTTGATATAATGGTTCATTTGGTGATACACTTAGCATATGAGGCAAGAATTGCTGGACCATCAGTTTATCGTTGCATGTACCCTATTGAAAGGTAAAATCTTAATTAATTTTTATTTTATTAAATTTGAACAAGTTTAATTATTTTTTCTAATGCTCATATGAATAAATATAGGTACTTGTCAAAGTTGAAATCATACGTTCGAAACAGAAGCAAACCAGAAGGTTGTATTGCCGAAGGATATTTAGCTGATGAATGTTTGACATTTTGCTCAAGATACATGGAAAGTGTGGAGACAAAATTTAATCGTAAGCCTAGAAATTATAGTAATATGGAAGCCAATGAAGAATTGCTTCCTATTTTCCAAATGACAGGTCGACCTTTGGGAAAAGCATATACTAAGAGTTTAAACGAGGATACTAAAACTAAGGTACATCGATATGTGCTATTCAATTGTAATGTCGTAGATTCATTCATTGAGTAAGTATATTATTTGCCATATCTCAAATAATAAAATCTTATTGTTCATATCATATATAATTATATGTATAATAATAATTCATTTTGTAGGGAACATCGTAATATTATTGCACAACAAAATTTTCGTCAAAGAACGATGACTATAGATCGGATTCATAGCCAGTCATTTTCATCATGGTTTGCCAAAAAGGTAAGTTGTATTTTAATATTATTCATAATTTTTAACTTAATAAATCATACACACATTAAATGTAGTTATTACTATTTGTTAAATCAGGTAGAAGAATTATATGATAATGGGGATAATCGAGTTTCTGATGATTTACGTTGTTTGGCTAGAGGACCATACAATGTTTTCATTAAATTCAAAAAATATTTAATAAATGGTTTTAGATTCCACACAAAAGAAGTTGAGAAGAAGCTAAAAACTCAAAATAGTGGAATTATTATGACTGCCAAGACTCAAAGTTTTGCAAGTAGCAGCGATCCAAATCCTATTTTCGGAGATGTTACATTTTATGGGATATTAACTGATGTTATAGAATTAGATTATTCTTCGGGAAATCGTGTTGTGTTATTTAAGTGTGATTGGATTTCAAGAAGTGGTATTAAAAAGGAAAAAGATTGCACAAGAGTCAACCTTTCAAAATTGATGCGTGAAGATGAGCCATTTATACTAGCATCTCAAGCTGAACAAGTAATGTATGTGGAAGACCTCAAACACAAAGTATGTCATGTTGCTATAAAAATTAATCCTAGAGATTATTACAACATGAGTGTGCAATCACGTGATGAGAATGTGGAGTCTTATTTGCAAAGTGAGACTTGTAGTACAACTTTTGATGTTGAGGATAGAGATATTAATTTAGTAAGAAATGATATCGAAGATATAACTATTGATACATCGGTGTCAATTAGTACAAATGTGATGGATGAAGATGAAGAATCTTAGTGATTAATATAATTTTTATTATTAATATTTTACTTAAATTATATTTTTATTTTATCTTAATAATTTTATATACAGAGTACGTTAACTTTTTTATGCAAATTTTTTATTATTATAATCATCTATGTTATTATTCATTTACTTAATCTTTCATAAATGAAAACTTAAAAAGAATTCCTAAAATGAATTTGGGTACTTATCATATATACACATTTAAAATTTTACTATAAATGTTTGAAATAAATATAAATTTTATGAAAATTTTTAAAAATAATAATAAATTAAAAAAGTCACTATTTTTGTTTATAGTAACACTTTTAAAATGCCACTAAATTTAATATTTTGTGTATTTTTACAAATGTCACTATTAGTATATTCTAGTGACATTTTTACAATGATACTAAGATAAATATTGACAAATTAATGACATTTTTTATCAAATGTCACTAAATATACTTGTAGTCACATTTTTTTAAAAGTGTTACCAATTAAAATGTTATTTATTCTCACCAAAGTGACATTTTTGGCCAAATGTTATTAAATTAGTATTATTGCAACATTTATTATAAACGTTACTAATTGAATTGTTACTAAAATCTAGTTATACTTACATTTTTTTTAAATGTTACTAAAAAACTTTTTTGGTGACATTTTAAAAATGTTATTAAATTCTAAGTTTAGAAATTATTATATATTTAGTTACATTTTTTTGCTAAATGTCACTAAATTAATATTTTTATAACATTTTTCACTAAATGTCACAAAATCAAATGTCACCTATTTCTATTTTTGGTGTAGTGTCTCCAAGGTTTTTGCTACACTATCTGAACTGAACCACTTTAGGCAACCCCTAGTACAAGATCCGCTTCAATTATCTCATCTTCCTCATCGCATTCGCAATCCGTGGAATTATACAAAGCTTCACACTCATCATGATCCAAGATGAACAAATGACACTTCAATATTATTGAAGCTTCAAAATGCCACTCGAACCCTAGCGTCATACACAGAAAAGTGTGTAGAAAAAAAGAGGACTGAAAATGTTTAAATAAAATATTCTTAAATAAAGATTATCCTTTGTATATATATTTTGAAAGAAAAGATTGTATAGAGACACATAAAAAACAAACATCTGCTCAAATAAATTTCTTACAAAATTAATAACAGATGTTGCTAGTACTTGAGTGGTGAGCCACACCATTCGCTAACATCAAATATATTTTGAGCCAAACAATATAAAAATAAAAGAAAATTAGTAATAGTTGTCTTTATTTTTGAAACATAAGAAGACAGATCCTTTATTCCTTACAAAGAGTTTATTGTAAATTATTTCAAAAGAAATTGAGATTTAAGGGTACATATTGACTACATGAACAAATAGAAGGCATGTTCAAGAGAAAAAATTATCCAAAGGAATATATAGTATTTTTGGCACGTCTCCTGCATTATAAACCAAAAGTTAAACAATCATATAACTTAATTTCAAATATGTAACAAAATGAATATTATATAATTATTATGATCTAAGATAATTTAAGGTGTACAAGTTAACAGAAATTGGAACTCAAGTATACAAGTTAAGATAATTTATTCATTTTGTGGGCACAAATTAAGATAATAATTTTTTTTTGGTGCTTGTAGAAATTATAGCTCATATAAGGATACATATTATAGTTATAACAAATATCTATTAGTACTTTAATTTGAACGTCTACCATCAATCATGAGAGATCGATTTTGCTTAAACTGAACCACAACATGTTGGTAAGTTGGTTTATACAAAATGGGCCTATCATGTTGGTCAAAAGTGAGCATGGGAAGCTGATTATGTGAGAACTAACCTCCCTCTTGTAGATATGGAAGATCGGTTCTATGTGAACGATCATCCCATATTTGTAGAAGACATGATAGCTCTAGGTTATTTCTCTCACAATCAACTTACCATGCTATAATATTAGGTAGAGCTCCTATTAATTTTCATGAAATTTTAAAAAAAGTTTACAGTGCTCAAAATAAATTTTAGAAGTTAGTTGCACATACTTTTTTTTTATACGCGTAAAACTTGAGTTCTGTTTTCAATATTGTAAATGATTATTTGATATTTTTTGAAATTGGTGAAATGTCTCCTCTAACTAAAATTTATAATATACAATGTTATATAATAAAAATTGGAATACAATATATCCATACGTACTAAAAAAATAAGAGGTTTTTTCATTTTTACATTTTAAATTAGTTTTTTTTTTTGCATTTTTACGAAATCTACATAGAAACCCCTATTGCAATTATTGTTGCAACCTAAATTGCAACAAAAAATCGTATAGAAACCCCTATTGTAACTAGCGCTACAACTACTTTAAAAACTCAAACCGTAAATTTGAAAAAAAAGTTAAAAAAATAGTATACGGGGTAATTTCCCTAAAAATAATGGCCCAACTATAGCGGCAATAATAATGCATTCACCTAAAATTCTCCATGTATACCCCATAAATATTTTCTTTCTAATAATAAAAATAAAAAAATTTGTAGTATAAATATTTATTTGTTGCTAGTAAAACTAAAATTCTATTTAAATTACCAATTTCTATTATTTTTGTCAATACCTATTTTAACAACCTCATTAATATCACATATCCATCCCTGATTGGTCTAATAATTTAAAATAAAGAAAACACTATACCCTAGTTTCACAAAAATGTTTAATTAGTCTATAAAAGATATTCAGGCATATACATTACAAAAAATTATTATTTTTAGTGACAACTTTTTAGTCACAACATAAATTTTTTATGACTAAATGTGACTTTTAGTCACAATAAAAACTTACTTATGACTACTAAAACATAGTATTTAGATACAAGTTGTCACTAATTTAATTTTAGTCACAACAAGTATTGTGACTAAAAATACATTTAGTCACAATAAATTATAATTTTTGTGACTAATACGTTTAGCCACAGACCTTTTAGTCACAACATAAGAATAATAATTTATAATTAGTCACAACTTTTGTTGTGACTAAAAGTTAACTTTTTTGTAGTGCATATTTATATAGAAAAAGTTGTGAGGCACACTCTCAACAAGTACCTATCGAAAATACTATTAAATTACATATTTAATCAATCTTAAATAAATCAAAATTGATTTAGTTAAATGAATATTAATTTGATTGTTTGATATATGATTTAAATAACATATCAAATTACTTACATTGATTAAATGGAGTGCCAAGGCCAACTCCACATATGCACCTAGGAGTTCTATAATCAAGTTATAAGTTATAATATATCCATCCAACTTCTTTAAGTATATGCAAAGATTTTAGAGAGCCGATATGGAATATTTTTTTGAGGAGAAATTCGAGTGCCTAAGTGAACCAAATGGCTCAGGTATGGGAGCCACAAAAAGACAAAGTAAATTTCGAGCCCTCAAGATGGTACAGGTAGCTCAGACATGTAGCCACCTAGACTCAGAGAATTTGAGCCCTAGAGAATGGATGCAGTGCTCGGATTTGGGAGAACTGATCAATACAATTTCAAGCCCTAAAAGAGCTTAGAGGGCTTGGATTTCGGGTAAAATGTCAAATTAGAGTCCTACAATGAGGAGATAGGGCTCCAACTTAGAGAAAGAATTCCATGCACACTAGAGCCCTAGAGTGATGTGCAAGGTCTGGGTATAAGATGAGTAAATCAAGGGATCACTCTTCTCAACAACACTTCTAAAGATGAATAATTCTACATATGCATAAAAGAGGATAATTGAACTATCTCCTTTATTTTAGGGGTATTTAAATTGGACTTTAGATTTTTATTTTAATTTATGAATATTATATTAAAATTTTAACTGATATCAAAGCAAATAGATATATAAATTTAAGTGTTTTAATATTTGTAAATATCTTCCAAATTTAAAGGAAGATTTTGGAGATATTGTACCTATACATAGCTAACTCATTTATTTGTAAAGGGAGAACTCCAGAAACTTTGTGAACCCTTGCAAACTTAAAAACTCGATTGAGAAGAAAACACTTGGACAATATAATTCTAGAGAACTATATTGTCGAGCATAGAGATCAATATAAGTACTAAGTAGATTAGCCTATTATAGTCAAAAAGTGGTTAACCACAATAAATTCGGTGCTAATCATTTTTTTCATTATTGTTCATATAAGATTTACTTGAAATCAATTATTCCTGTGTTTGATCGCTTTATTACGATCTTCTTATATCCATTGACCAATAATCGCATCATAAAAACAAATTAAAAATATATATTCTTTTCCTTTTGTATTTTTTTCCTCCCCTCCGATTGAATTCTCTCGCCTTCTTTCTACCTCTGCACCTCTGGTTCTTGGCACGCTAACGCTGCGTCCAATCTCTAAAATTCTAAAAACCTATAGGCTTGGACAACCTCACACTCAACTTCCTCGCCTCCAAACTCCTAAGTAACTATTGACTCAAAAAATGGTTAACGAAAGTGTCATTTGATAAGCAACAGTCGTACATAGAGAACGAAAAATTAAACGGTTAACACAACAATTTTATATTATGTCACCCCTATTCGTTGGTAATGGGGTTATATTTACCTAAAATTTTATTGATTTGATCAACACTTAGAGCACTCATTCTAAGTGTTGATAGCAAAAATGCTTACAAAAGCTTGACTTAGAACGTTTGGTCTAAAGTCAAAAAAAAAAAATACATAGTTTTTTAGAGCTCTATAGTCAGGGGCGGATGTATGGTTTGAAGTGTAGAGGCCATGGCCCCCCTAGGATATAGTAGTCTACTGCCTATTTTTAATGTAATTTTTTTTAGTTAATATGTATATTATAATAGATGGTGGTCCCATCAAAATTAAATAATTTTTTATTTAAAAAAAAAAGAAATAGTTGAATATATAAAGTAACTTATACGGCTATACAACTTTTATTTACTATATATATGATGCATTTATGAAATTGAGCCCTTCTTTTGAAAAGTGGGCGCCACTTGACAGAGTTAGAGGGTGCAATGAATAGCTTGTTTCTTTTTTTATTTATTTTTTTTTTCTAAGTCATTTATTATTATTATTTTTTTAAATAAAAAAAAAGCAAACTAAAAAATTTTAAAAACCTTCAAAATAGATAATTATGTATTATTATTCTCTTCTTCCTTTCTCATAGATATTTAGGTATTACTAATCTCTTCTTCTTCTCTTATTCATATCTATTACATGAGCTACCATTTTATAACAATTTTACAAGAATAAATTAAAGAGCAGTCTACATCAAAGAACAGTGGCAGATATCAAATAACAAGTAAAGGTATCTTATAGAAAATGATATATGCATTTTAAATATTCAATTCAAATTTCAATCTTGTTCTTTCTCTCAAATATTATGTATATAAATAGTTGATATAACTTTAATTGTCATTTATTTTTTATTATAATTATATATATAAATTGAGTAGGTGCCTTACAGTGAAAAGAAATAATTCTACTAATTAATTTTTTTTGGTCTGAAGTGATACTTGATAGATTAATATAAAAATATATACATACATATACACATGTTATAAGCTCTTTATATTGTTATAGTTTTGTTTATTAATTATTATAGATAATATTTTGTTAATAATATTAATATGTATAGTTCTTCTTAATTGTAGATGAAAAAATCAACTACAATTGATGCATTCTTTAAAAGAAAGAATGTTGAAGTTTCAACATCTGATGTCTCATCAAATCTATCAGTGGATGTAGATCATGAAAATTCAAAAAATCGCCCAACAAAGTCTTTAAGACTTGACATTAAAGAAGGATTTGATATTAATTTATTGGAGCGTGATCCGGAATACGCCCGCTAATATGGGAGTATCCACCAGAGAAGCGTGACGAAGTTCGCAGCTTACATTAAAGCCGGTCCATATCGGATTATACTCTCTAGCCTATCAAAAATCGAAGAAGCTCATTCACGTTCTTTTCTACCATCTTGGTTTAAGCTATTTCATCTTGGTTGGAATATTCTCCTAAAGTGTATGCCGCATTTTGTCTACCATGCTTTTTATTTCACTCTAAAGATGCACCGCCTAGATTGGATGCATTTACTATTAATGGATTTCGATCAGGGAAAAAGGTAAGAGGAAAAAAATTGTGCATTTTTAGCACATATCGGAGACGATATAAATTCACCTCATAGAAATTCGAGAAAGCAAACTTGCAGATCTCATGAACCAACCAATACATATTGGAAGAAGGTTTGCAAACTTCACATCACAAGAAATTGCCGACAATAGACTTCGTTTGAAAACATCAATCGAGGGATTAGGTGGCTTGCATTTCAAGCATGCCCTTTTGTAGGTCATAATGAATCTAAAACTTCAATTAATCTGGAAACTTTTTAGAGTTATCGAGTTTCATAACTTCCTATAATGATAAGGTAGCGGAAGTTTTGGATAAAGCTCCACGAAATGCCACATATACATCACCAACAACGCAAAAACAAATTTTGCATGTATTGGGAAATAAAGTGAGAAACGCGATTCGTGAAGAAATTGGTGATGCAAAATTTTCTGTAATAATGATGAAGCACGAGATGAATCTAAGAAAGAGCAAATGTCAATTGTTTTAAGATTTGTTGATAAAGATGGTTATGTGCAAGAACGTTGGCTTATTCATGTCAAAGACACCGCTGCTATAACATTAAAAGAAGGTATTTTCTCTATACTCTCTAATTATAGTCTTGATGTTCAATCTATTCGTGGACAAGGTTATGATGGCGCAAGTAATATGCGTGGACAATGGAATGGTTTGCAAGCTTTAATTTCAAGTGAATGTCCTTATGCTTACTATGTTCATTGTTTTGCACATCGTTTGCAATTGGCATTAGTTGCTGCATCTAGAGAAGTTATTCCTGTCCATCAATTTTTTACAAAGTTAAATTCTATTGTTAATATTGTTGGTGCTTCATGTAAACGCAATGACCAACTAAAAGCTGCTCATGCTACAAATATTGCTCATTTACTTGAGATTGATGAACTAGAAAGTGGGAAAGGACTCAATCAAATTGGTTCTTTACAAAGTAAGGTGTGATACTCGTTGGAGTTCTCATTTAAAATCTATTTCTAGTTTGATAAAGATGTTTAGTGCAACATGTGAAGTTTTATTGAATATTATTGAAGATGGTACTACTTTTGCTCAACGAGGGAGATGCGGATGCTAAATTTTATGAGTCATTAACTTCTTTTGAATTTGTTTTCATTTTGCATCTTATGAAAAAAATTCTGAGATTTCTAATATACTATGTCAAGCTTTACAACTTCGGGCCTCAAGATATTTTAAATGCAATGCATCTTGTTTCATCTACTAAGACTCTCATTCAGAAATTGAGAGAAGATGGATGGGATGAATTAGTTTATGAGGTGAAATCTTTTTGTGAACGTGTTAATATACCTGTCCTAGATTTTAATGCTCACTATACTACAAAAAGAGGAAGAAGTCGTGGTCAACAAGATGCAATTACAGTGGAGCATTATTACAGAGTTGATCTTTTCAATTCAAAGGATGTACTTTCAACTACAAGAATTAAACAACAAATTCAATAATAATACAAAGGTGAGTTACTCATTCTGGGCCTAAATATCCGAGAGATGCACACATCATTCAGAATTGATGATATTTGCAAGTTGGTACAAAAATTTTACCCAAGAGATTTTACAGAATACGAGATGGTACAACTAAGGACGCAATTTGAACATTTTGCTCATGTACGAGAACTTCCTGATTTTGCTGTTTTGGCAACTATTTCTGATTTATGTCAGTGGTTGGTAAAAACTAGAAAAGCAGAGATTTTTCCAATTGTCTATAAAGTGATAACTCTTATTCTTACACTTCCGGTTTCTACAGCTACCACAGAACGATCTTTTTCAGCTATGAATATAGTGAAGACTACACTTCGCAACAAGATGGAAGATGAATTTTTAAGTGATTGTTTGCTCGTGTATATTGAAAAAGAAATCGCCAAAAAATTTAGTATAGATTCACTTATCGATGATTTTCGTGATATGCAAGAAATACGTTCTGTATTTTAATTTCAATTATGAATTTAATAAAACATTGAAATTTTTGACACTTAAATTTACAATATAGTTTGGCCCCCCCTAATTTTTCATGCTGGCTCCGCCCCTGTCTATAGTTATACAAAGATTACAAAAGGTAAAAAATGAACGAAGTGATCCCTTTTTAGAAGAAGGAGGTTGAATATTTATATTTAAAATAATAATAAAATATTCAAATAAAGAGAATATTCTCATCAAGTTGATCTGCATCATTGAATGATGGCACACCATCCACATATTGATTGTAGATCTTCAAGACTTGATCTAGCACATTAATATTGTTTCTTGATGAATAGTTAAGATTTACCCATCTCAACTTGAATGATGTCTGTTGATCTTCGAGATTGAACGAGGTCCGTTATTAATCGAATTCTGTGGCTCTGATACCTAAATTCGTATTTCCCTCATGACTCGATTTTTTATGAGAAGGAGTCTGAATTAATATTTCTTTCCTTGCAAAACATCAATTCGAAAGAGCTTTCCAATACGCTTAAAAGTGCATCAATTCAAGTTGTATTGAGTGAGATATGCCCAAAACACTATGTAAAGTGCAATTGTCTCCTAGACCAACGATCTGGTGAGCAGTTTTGTTTCACTTGGTGGCAAAACACATATGATTCCAAAACATATCTTGAATTAGAATTGGATTTTACTGTCGCCTTACTCTTGTGTGTGAGAAAAAAGATGTGCAACCCCTGTTGTGCACTAGGTAGGGTGTACAGTGGTCAATTTGGTCAGGTTATGGCATATTTTTACCAGCTCTTTATAAATATCATGTTATAAATATTTAATTGTAACTCACCCAATTGAAAACATAATTTTTTTTAATTCACCGAATGATTTTGTTAGTTTGGTTGAGTTAACCTATCCAAATCGATCTTCACTTTTTTCTACAATTATTATTGTTTGTTTTTAGTATTCAAATAATTTTTTTTAAAAGTATGTTATTTATATTTCAAGCTTAAAAATATTATAGTCTAAATTAATTTTAATAACTTTAACATAAGATAAGTATTAATTGAATAAATACTAAACTATACAACAAATATTCAGACAAAAATAGATAAAAAAAGTAATAATATGGTGTAAATTTTAAATTTTAATTTTAATATCCGATTACAATAAAAATTATTAACTGTAAAATCTAAATTTTAAGTTAAACACTATAAAGTTTAAAATTTAAAGACAAAATAATATAACTAGTAAAATTTATGCATTACATTATATAAATCTTTGTATAAAAATATATAAAATAGTTTATTGTTTATTTGGATTAATTTGACAATTTAGAATAATTTTAATCTATTCAATATATTCATCGGGTGGTTAAAATTTTTATTGGGTTATTTTAGTTGCATTTTTTGTCGGTTTATTCCTTTGGTTTGGATAGTTTATTTGGGTTAGGCGGTTCGTAATTTTTTTATAAACACCCCTAACACTAGGTGTTCGCCTGGGCATTAGTACTAGGGTTAGGGCCACCTAGCGCCCCTAGTGCACAATGTCTTCTTGGCTTCATTTGATGCTTTAACACTTGTATTTACTCTCATTTGAAAGAAAAAAAAGAGTTAAATGCCCTAAAACCTAGCCATATCCACCTGGGCGCCCACCAGGTGCCATAAGGTTCACCTTGGTGCTGGTAGCTGCATAAGGCCCATGCTGGGCGGTGAGTGCAAAATATCCTAGCTCAAATTTCCTTCGTTAGCTGTTTGATGATCTTCTAAGTAGAAACCAAGTCTAAATACTAGTTCTCCCACGGAACCAGACTAGGATGGACATATTGTCCACCACTAGGTGCCCAGTGAGGAGTCAGGGAAGACTCATCTAGGCGGTGGGTGCTGTGTGTACCCCACCTGGGATCTAGATGCAAAAAACTCATTTACACATGTTGTTCCTTGGTTAATTTTTGAGAACCAGAATACAGTTTGGACCCTAGAACCAAAACCTTAGTTTTCGTGCTACCTACGAAGTAAAAAGCTCACTTGAGCGTCCACCAGGTGACTTACTCACACTATGTGATTTTTAAGGCTCGGGACTAGAGTGTGGCTAACCTTTTGCATACTCTATTGCATTTACGGAATCGATTTCCCATTGCGTTGAGGTGTTGAACTAGAACCATTAAAAACTCAGGAGAAGAGCCCACGTGGACGCTGGGTGTTCACTTGGACACCCAAGTGGTATTTTATGATGTCTGGGGACATCTTTGATTTCTAATTCCCATTTTGGTGTCATAACGACTCACACTTAGACTATTTAAGAAAACACTTAGAAATGATCATGTCAAGGTCCACTTGTTCTTCTAGGCATCGGGGCCTATGCCCAGATTACCTTATGAGGAGGTGATGCTATTTGCTTGGGGTTTCTGGGACTAGGGTTTTTTTTTTTGTGCCACTGGTTAAAAAAGTTGTTCACATCATCAAACCAAATTTCTTTAGGTACAAATACTAAAAAAACATATCATATTCAATTGTTAGTTTTAAGGGCGTCTAATTACCTATTAACAAAACTAAACTAATAACACATACCACCAAAATGAAATATTTTATAGCTTCTTGATTCAAATTTACTAAACATATCTTTAATTGATATTCACAATATGCATTCCACATTCAAGACTTATTTGAATTGCAGCGATAATGCCTAAGTTAGTATATTTAAAGACCTAAGAATCACAAATACAAAAATATAAGTATACTAATTAACGTAATCACTACTATATGGGGGCGTTTGGTACGAGGTATTCAAAATAATTTGATTATAGAGAATATTATGAAGGAGGATATGATTATAGGAAAATGTGTAAACTGTGTTTGGTTGTGTAGGGTAATATGTAATCATATTCTTGTTAATTAAATTAAAGTGTTTGGTTGAGTACAGGAATCTTATATATTATTTTAAAAAATAAAAATAAAAATATTTTTTTATATATTTATTTAATGTTAATTATATATAAAAATAAAATAATTATTTATTAAAGAAATTTATTTATTAATTAGTAAATATTAAATTGGAGAATTACCCCATATACTTTTTTTTTTTAAACTCTTTTTTCAAATTTACAGTTTGGGTTTCTAGAATGGTTGCAGCGCTAGTTGCAATATGGGTTTTATACGATTTTTTGTTGCAATTTAGGTTGCAGCATTAGTTGCAATAGATGTTTATATGTAGAATTTCGTAAAAATGCAAAAATGCAAAAATGCAAAAAAAAAACTGTTTTGAAGTGTAAAAATGAAAAAGCCCCTATTAAATTTTATTGTATTTTTTATTAATTAAAATGAATATTTCTATATATTTTATCACTATATTATTTATTTTTGTTTGCTATGTCATTTATGTGTACACTATCCGCATAAAATTTATGTATAATGAATATACATATATTATTGCTAATAATATAAAAATAACTCAGTTAAAAAAAACCGATCTCACAAACTAAATATATACTGTAATATTTTATTTATAATAAATGATAATATTATTGGTATTTAAATTTATTAATTAATTCAAAAATTCTATTCAAATTAATATAATAGAAGGTAATGATTCAATCCTACCCTTTTTTAAAGTATCAACATTACCCTCCTCAAGGGTAGTTATAATACTAAGGGAATAACATTCCAAGGCTAAAGACTCAAAACAAACAAGGTAATGTTTCACATTACCATTCCCTTATTAGCATTAACCCATTCTAAACACCCCCTATATATTATATAGGGTGACTATTCAATGACTACATTTTTATTGTAACCATATGGTTACACTTTTCTTTGACCTGTAATAGCAGGTTATTAATAGGTAAACATTCTTTTTTAGAATTAATTAATTATAATTAACTATTTTCTTAAAATAATTAATTAAATCTTTAACAAAACTTCTTTTAGCAATTAATATTTATAAATAATTTTTTTTATTCATATTTAAATCCTTACTCTAATTATTTTAACAATTAAGTCATTTAATTATAATATTTACAATAAAATTTATTTTTTTATAAAAATTAAACATCTTTCTACACAAATTAAAATTCTCTTTTTATAATAAATTTTTAAATAATTAATTATATTAAATGATATTTAATTATTTTGTTACAATTAGATGAACTAAGTATGAGGCCTCAAGCTAGTCAATCGATAACAAGTGTAGCAATTTTTTTTCTAAAAAATTCTTCAACTTATTTTACTTTTTAAATATTTAAATAAAAAAATTAAATAATTAAGTGTAATAATTTAAAATTAAGATTATAAGTATAATAAAATTTAAATTATGAAGTTATATGTGTATAATTTTAAATTATAAAAAGTTTTGCTATAAAATTTTAAATAATTTAAGTGCAAAAAAATAAATTGCTTAAAGATCTTTATATAGTAATAAACTACAAAAAATTAATTAATAATTATAATTAATTTAATTTTAAAATATAATTAATCTTAATTAAAGTTTTATAAGGAAATAAATTATTAGGTTACTTTCAGGTTACAAGTTATTTATTATTTATTTTTATTTTATTTTCAAATTAATCACAATCATTTAATAGTAATCTAATGACTTAAAAAAATGTAACCATTGAAACTTCTTCCATGTTATATATATAATAAGAAAATTAATAAACAGTATATATATTTATATATATATGCTCACCGTGTCGTAATTTGATTTCTCCAATATCCAAGCCTATAAAACATAATGAATAATTAACTATTTTAAAAGAATTTTAATAATTAATTTATATTAACATTATAATATATAATAAAAAATCATCAAAGTTCCTTAACAAACCTGATATAATACCCAAATTGCCATGAATGCATGAGAAAGCAATATTACGTTACTGTTGAAAAACTGCAAGGGTATAATCAAGTATAAGTAATAATAAAATATTTTTTTTGTTGTAATATTTATTTTTCTTTCTTGAATATATACGGTATGATATCTGAATATATATAGTACTAATTAAACCTTAACAAATTCGGGTCCCAATTAATTTTGAGACACGTATTCTAGTGCTAATAAGAATAAATTATAACTTGTAATATATATAAAATTTTAAATTTTCTAGGTAGGAATTAATTATCAATTATTTAATTATTAGATATGATGCATGAAGAGAATAGTATGCAATTCACTTTAAATTCTAATAAAAAGTTACAAAATTTCTATTTATGCGTTCAACTTTTTCAAATTTTTAAAAGGTGTTGGATTAGAATCTCATTCTAATTGAATTTTTATAGTTTAGAGGATCGAAATCTTAGAAAGGGAGAAGTTTCTCTCTTTTCCACCTTTACCCTTTGGCATGAACTTTTATAAGTTATTTGAGTAATTCAAGCTTTTAAATGTTTATTATTTTGAGTCATCTTATTTATTACAAGTTTATATAAATTATATAATTATATTGTTTTTAATATATTCACTTGTGTCAAGTCTAGTGACTTCTGCAACTCTCTTAACTAACATTTCAGTTGGTTAGTTGTCTAGACATAGAAAACATAGAAGTGAAGTCCACTCAAGCAAACCTCGGGGTCTACTCAGGTTCACGCATGACCAAAGTAGAGTTATGTCCAAGGTGGAGGTTCACTCATAACCAAAGTAGAAGTTCTCTAGGTACTATGACGAAGTTCTCCAAGTACCATGACAAAGTTAATCGGGTGCCATGACCAAATTCCTCGGGGTACCATGATGAGGTTCCTCAAGTGCCATGAAAAAGTTCCTCAGGTGCCATGACAAAGTTCCTCGTATACTATGAAGAAGTTCCCCATGTGCCATGACCAAGTTTCCCGGGTACCATGACGAGTCCACTCAGGTCCACTCATGACCAAAGTGGAGTTATGTCCAAAGTGGAGGACCACTCATGACCAGAGTCGTGAGGACACGTGACCAACGACCTTCTAAGCTATAGTTGTGAGGACACAAAGGACATGTGACCAATGACCTTTAGAGCTAGAATCGTGGGACACATGACCAACAACCTTTAAAGCTAGAGCCATGAGGACACGTGACCAACGACCTTCAAAGCTAGATTCATGAGGACACATGAGAAAAAATGACCAACGACCTTTAGAGCTAGAGTCGTGAGGATACGTGATCAACGACCTTCAGAATTAGAGTTGTGAGGACACGTGACCAACGACCTTCGGTGCTCAACGTTGGGCCTACCTCTGAAGTCTAAGTAACTCATACAAACTTGAGTCTACGTGAAGAGACACTTTCGTGCTAGGCATGTACCATTAGAGCTAGTCTAAGAATATCTACAAGAATTATCATTTTTTGGAGGTAATTGTTTTGGAATATTATTTTATATTTTCAACTTAACTCAACTATAGTTAGGAACAAAAATATGTCGGGTTAAGAAACCTTAAACCCTACAATGCAAACCTATATAAAAAGGTTATGAAGTCAATTGTAAAGGGACACTCTAACACTCTCTAATTTACGCTATTTAAAAATTCACTTGAGGACTCAACTCTTGAGAACATAACTCTAGAGAACTATTCTTGAGCATTGAGATCAATAAAACTACAAGTGGACTAGCTTATTATCGCTGAAAGGGGGTAAACCACTATAAAATTTTATTATTCATCATCGTTAATTTTCTTTTTTATTAATTGGTTTACTTTTGTTTGACATTCACTTGTGTTCATCTTGCTCATTTACGATCTTCTCAGACCCGTTGATAAAAAACTACGTCAACAGCTTAGTGCTTTCATTGAGAGCAGTGAACACAAGAGTCAATCACCAATCGCGACCATGGTGAGTACGAGACGAACATACTATGAAGAATAGGACATTAAGGTCCCCTTGAATGAATAAAACACCATGGACCACCAAAAAGTATTTCAACATGTTGACCCCGCTGGTGAAGGGACCTCTCAGAATCTAAGTAAACAGCCCATGCCCGACGATGAAGGTCAAGTCCGAGATGTTAACAGTTTGTAGTCACTGTCCCATGGTGTACAATGAGCCGCTAATGTTCGTGAGGTGTTCATGGAGAATGAGGTGTTGCGTCGACACCTAGAAGAGACTCTTAGACTCAACAGAGAGTGGCAAGAAAGGCATGAGGCCCAAAAGGTTGTGGGACAACCATGCCGCAGAGCCTATGTTGAGAGGCATCTTGGTACGAAAAGAAGGACATAACCTCGTGGGCGTCACTCGACTCATTACCCTGTTAAAAGCTAAGAAAGGTCTAGGTCACAAACAATAACGACCCAAAGGTGAGATACTAGTCGTAATACCGTACCACAACGACCTTCTCGTGAGAACAATGCCCATGGCAGGAGGAATGAGTGTCCTCCATCATAAAAACGTCAACAGGCAACCACCCCAGGTCGTGAGAATAGAAAGAACAATGCACCTCCTCCTATGCAACATCAAACCCGGATGGACATGCAAGAGCATGCTTCCCCTCAAAAGAACATTCCACCTCCTCCATGAGAGAAATCTCGCGAGGAACGAGGCACAACACGCAATAACATGGTTCCACCTTCTCAACTATCCCCTGCTTTTAGGGATAATATCGTAGATAGAGAGGAAGGGATCATGGGCGGAACCCTCCATCTCCAATCAGGTTCCCTTTATCACAAATAAGGTATCATGAGCCTCCTTGTGCTAACAAAACACCACCACGACAACTAGTGTAGAGACGAAGGTCCCAACCTAGGGGGAACCTCCAAGTCACCCCCCAAATAAAGACTTACCTCAACCTCCTTGAGACAGGAGAGAGAACTCACAAGAGAACTATGCTTTCCGTAGCCCTCAACCTAGGGGACATGGATGGGAAAGATGGTGCACTGTCTCCCAGGATAACAATGTTCACCCAGGACTGGATCCAAAGGATCGTGGACCACAACATGCATAACCTTCTCCACCTCATAAGGATAGTTATTTGTCAAGGTCCCAAACTACTGGCACTCGAATGTACTGTCAACAGAGGTCGCCACTCGGGGTCCTCAGCATCATAGGGCAATTACCTTTGTGGACGATAGTTACCATTCCGACTCAAGGAGCTGGCCAGTAAGTGTTTTTTGGGTTTTATGCCCTAAATAAAACCCCATTTCAATGTAATCCAGACTATTCAATTCCAATAAAGTAATAGAAGTATTCTTTCATTCATTTGTGTATGTTTTGGTTCACCTTATCAATTGTTTGTCTATTTGATTTATAAATTCATCCAAACCCTTTTCACATACTTGATCATGTTTATTGTGTTGTCAACACAGTGGAAAGTAAACATGACTATGTGAATAAAGGATTCCTAGATTTATCAGAACACTGGGTTTTACTAATATGACAATCTACAACAGAGTTTACTTGCATTTGGAGAAATGCTATGTTCCTTCCAGAACATTGGTTAAAGTAAAGCTCGGGTTGGATGCATGGAGTATGCATTGGAATGGACCGATATTGAACTTTGAAATAGATTTATAGAACTTACCGTAATATCTATTCAATTCAATATCACTAAGTTGATCCTAAATCAAATGATCTAAATCCTGATATGGTTAGGTTCAATATCAAGAGTATTATTCGTGTTCTTTGATTTGTTAGTTAAGCTTACTTTTGGGTCAGGGTGATACGTACATTTTGGGAACACGGTAGTGCAATTGAGTGGGAGCGCTAACATAAATATGGAATCTATAGCTTCTATCTGGCGAATAGTAAGCAAAAGATGATTTCCTTCGAGCTTAACCAAACAAAGATAAATGGTGGAGTACTCATTTCACTTAGCTGAAATATCATTTATACATGGTTAAGTGTTTTAAGGATAAAATACATTAGGGTGTTACGGTAATTAAATCCGTTTACAATGTAAATCATCCATATAGAGGATCATTGATCAAATTAGGATTATAACAATGGATAACTAATGACGTGTCTATATGGTGGAACATATAGAGCGTTCTATATAACTGAGAGTGCAATTCTAAGTTCTATGCGTGGATTCAACGAAGAATTAATAAGTCGGTGAATTTAAGTTGTAAATTCTTGATCTGCTTATTGGAAGCTCGGATATATAGACCCATGGTCCCCTCACTAGTTTAGACAATATTAATTGTAAGACTCATTTAATTAATTTTAATTAAACAATTATAATTCTCAAGTTAGATTGTGTCTATTTGAGAATTTATCACTTATTAAAGGCAAAATAGTAAATAGAGAATTTGAAGGGTATATTTATTAATAGGGAAACTTTAATTAGTTTTATTATTAATAAATAAATGACAATATATTATTTGATAATTAATTTTAATTATTAAATAATTAGATTTTACATTTATGTGGTTGAATAAAGGAATTGGCAGTATTTGACAAAATAGGAAACTAGCAATGTAGGAAAAGGAAAGTTGGAAAAGTGGAAAGCCTTGTTTCCACAATGCCTAGGCCGGCCACTTTGCTTCCCTTTTCCCATTGATTTTTCAATTTTTTAATGCCAAGTAATTCAACCATAGCCCTATGTGGTCTTCTACAAATAGAAGGTAAAGGCTTCAGTTTTTGTAATACTTTGATAGAATTTTCTCTTACACAAAAATTTGCTCAAGCCGCTACTCTCTCTCTCTCTCTCTACCTACTCTGTTTTTGAAATTCTCTAAGTGATAGAGTAGTTCCCACACACATCAAGTAATACCTCAATCATAGTGAGGAAGGCTGTGTAGAATTCAGATTCAACAAAGAAGGACATTCGGGCTCAGATCTTGATTATACTCTGCGACAGAAAGGAATCAAGGGTTAGAGATCTGAGTGGGAGGAGACATATATTCCGCTGCACCCAATGTAAGATTTCTCTTACTTTTATGTGTTTAATTTTCCATCGTTTTAGAAGTTCATATTTAGGTTGTTAAATCAACATACTTGTGAGTAGATCTAAGATCCTGGTAAAAATAATTCCAACAGTGTTCATGACAATGCCCCACCTCAGTTTACAAGGAGTACCCTAGACATCCACCTCATGATGCAAGGGACCCAGATTTTTAGGATCACCTCAACCAAAGAAGGAAACCTAACCTAAGAGACCACCTAAACAAGGGGCATGCAGAAAGGGATGTCCCATACCAGGCACCATATGACGTCCCTCCTCAATAGGGGGAATATGCATCTCAGTTTAATATGGTTGCTCCTCTACCAGAAGATCACAATGTCCTAGCTTTTGGGATTAATGACCTAAGACTTACGACATTAGAACAATAAATCCAATAATTTTTTAAACACCAACAAAGATGTCGATGGGTACGGGTCAGAGGAGGAGCTCGAATCATTCCCACCACATATCTTGACACTACTAAATCCTCTAGGGTTCAACACATCAACCACGAAAAATATGATGGGAGTAAAAATCCCGGGGTCCATATTAGTGATTTCAATACACTTATGAGAGTGAGTCAATAGAAGTTCCCAAGTACCATGACAAAGTTTCTTGAGTACCATGACCAAGTTCCCCAGGTACCATGACAAGGTTCCTCAAGTGCCATGAAAAAGTTCCTCAGGTGCAATGACGAAGTTCCTCGGGCACTATGACGAAGTTCAATGGGTGCCATGATCAAGTTTCCCAGGTACCATGATGAGTCCACTCAGATACACTCATGGCCAAAGTGGAGTTACGTCCAAAGTGGAGGTCTACTCATGACTACAGTCGTGAGGACACGTGACTAACGACCATTAAAGCTAGAGTCGTGAGGACACGGAGGACATGTGACCAACAACCTTCAGAGCTAGATTTGTGAGGACATAGAGGATGCATGATCAACGACCTTTAGAGCTAGAGTCGTGATGACACGTGACCAACAACCTTCAGAGCTAGAGTCATGAGGACACTGACCAACGACTTTCAGTGCTCAACATTGGTTCTACCTCTGAAGTCCAAGTAACTCATACGAACTTGAGTCTATGTAAAGAGATACTTTTGTGCTAGGCATTTGCCATCACAATGTAAAGACCGCTTAGTTTAAATTTAGAAATTAGCAGATAATTAGAATTTAATTATGAAAATTATTTATGGATATTTAAATAATTATTTATGTTGATTTATTTGAATTCAGAATGCATTTTTATGTCATATAGTGGAATTTCATAATTTTGTATTTTCGGTGCCCGGCAACATGGAACACGGTGTATGGCTCATTAGAATCACAATTTAATATTTTAGTATAGTAGGCAGTTTATTTAGACATTGGGAATGTCGGGATTGGTTGAGAATTTAGAATTTCCCAAAAATACCCTCAGTATCCCTTTTATGTTATTTTAGTGTGGACCATTTTGCCCCATTTGTATTTTGTCCTTTAGTGGACTTAGCTATAATTTTATTCAGCTTTTATTAGTGGTTTTTGGCTGAAGTAATTAAGTAAAGACTATGTTATTTCATTTTACCAAAATTTAAAGAAAAAGGAAAAAATTTCAAAATCACCCATTTTCTCTCTAGCTCTCTCTCTTTCGGCCCTCTTTGAGCAGCAAGGATTTGGGGTTTTTCTTTGTGATTCAAGCTGTTTTCTCAAGGTTTTAGTAAGCTCAAATTGTTGGTAAGCTTTTTGTAACTTGTTCTTGATTTCTTGAGTTGTAAGAAAAAGTAAATTTTTTGCATGTTGTGGGATTTTAGTTGCTGTTGCTGTTGTTGATGATGTTTATTGGTTGATTCAGTAGTTAATTCATGTTTGTTTAAGTGTATTCAAGCAGATTTTGTTAGTTGATTAGTTAGATTTAGCCAAGTTTGAGTTTTGAACTCAAAACTTGGAGCTTTATGGTGAATTGAGTTTTTAGTTGCTGTAGTTGCTGAAGTTGTTAGATGTTGTTTTCAGAGGTTTAGTTATGTTTGATTATGTTGATTTATGCATGATTTGGTTGTTGTTTTGTTGTTTGAGCAAGCTTTGGAGTTTTGAACTCAGTCTTGGCTCATTAATGGCAAATTTTGATTCTGTGTATGGGTGTATGTTTTATTGCCTTGAATATGTCCTCTAGGATGTTTAGAACAGGTCTGGAAAGTTTGGGGAGGATTGGGGTTGAATTGGTTGAGATATGGAATTTTTTAGTGTTTCCTGCACTGAACCGGAATTCCGGTTCAGAGAGGCTTGTAGGAATTGGAATTCCGGTTGGCTTCCAGGATTTCCTCCTAGAACCGGAATTCCGGTTGAGGAACATGTCTACCGGTTGGGACAAATTTGGGAACCCTAGTTCTTCCTATTTTTGTGTTGTTTAGGGTATTGCCATGCTATTTATCGATAGGAAAACTTCTAATTTCGAGTTTAAGTTCCCGGGAAGTGATTTAGCGTGTCACTTATCAGTGTTGTGGTTATTATGATTTAGGAGCCTGTAATTCGCCGAGCAGATTGTTCCACTCAGGTTGACCGGCACACCTGAATTCGGAATCGAGGTAAGATTAGTATAATGTCATGCATATGCTTATACATGTTTAGCGCACATGTCAGTTGCCATCAGATTAACATATTAGATATATGTTAGGCAAATTTTATATAGCCGTCAGATTAGCATATCAGGGCAATAGTGAGGTGTACATAGAGTTGCACCAAGATGCCAACAGATATATGCTAGGCTATCAGTTAGTATGGATTAACTGCTACCACATCGGTACTAGAGTACCGAGTATAGGCTGGATTCGCGGTTAATCATACGTTGTCATGGACGTCCCTAATTCAGTTAGGGTTATGATCAGGTGTATGGGCGCTTGGTTATAACCCGGGATTTAGTATGTTTATTATATTATGCTTTTCTTACTGAGTCTGTCGACTCACAGTGCTATGTATATGTGTAGGTAAGGGCAAGGCCAAAGCTGAGGAACCGTGAGGACGAGCCAATGAAGATTGTACATGTCAGGGCGGTTAGGCCTGGAGCGTACGATCCTCGGGACAACAATGCTTTTGTAGTTAGTCGCCGGGCGACAAATATTTTGTAAAGAGCTAGTAAACTTTTGTAAAGTGTTTTGTAATCTGGATCCCGAAATATTTTGTACGATATATATATAAGTTTTAATTAAATAACAAAATTTTAATTAATCACGATTTTCATTAACCTCGTTGATTAGCAACGAGCTGCACAGTACGTTTAAAATCACGTCAACACGCCTATGCTAGTTAGGGTGTTACACACAACCTGTCCAAAACTATTAATTATCATTTTTTGGAGATATTTGTTTTGGAATATTATTTTATATTTTAAACTTAACTCAATTATATTTAGGAAAAAAAATATGACGGGTTAAGAAACTTTAAACCCTACAATGTAAACTTATATAAAGGTGTTGTAAAGGGACTCTCTCTCTCTCTCTCTCTCTCTCTCTCTCTCTAACTTATGCTATTTCATTCTAAATACTCACTTGAGGATTGAACTCTTAGACAACATATCTGTGGAGAACTATTGTTGAGCATTGAGATTAATAAAATTACAAGTGGATTATAGCCAATTACCACTGAAAGGAGATGAACCACTATATAATTTTGTTCTTCATCATCGTTAATTTTCTTTTCAATAAACCAGTTTACTTTTGATCGACATTCACTTGTGTTTATCTTGCTCATATACAATCTTCTTAAATCTATTGACGAAAAATCGCATCAACAACCTTATTCTGTTTTCCCTATATTTATTAACTTTTTTTTTAAAAAATCTCATAAAATAACTATTTTTGTTAAAAAAAAAAAACTATATTTTTGTACAAATTGAATAAAGACACGTAAAATTTGTAATTTATTAGTTTTTTTTTTTTGAAAATTATCAACATCATTCAAAAGTCCCAATAGCAAGGACAATGTAAGAGTAGAGATATAATCCCTACTAATAATACAATCATCTATAAAATAAGGGTCCCGTGCAAGATAAAGTGTTATTTGTTTTAATAGAATCTGTGTGCAATATAGTTTTTTTCTTCACAAAATTTAATTTATGCGAAATTAAACTTCAAAAAATAAAAGAAAAAGTTAGAAATATATGGAGAATACAGTTAAAAGTAACAGGTAACCAATTATGTTATACTATTTTTTTTTTTCTTAAAGAAAATAAATCATAAACACTTCTATAAATAATTTTAATTTGAAAAATGCCACATTTTTGCAAACTTTACCTTAAAAACCATAAAAATAAAAATTCTCCAAATATTAGATGAAATGAAAGGGTGGTCCATTTATATACCTGTGGCCAAATAATAGCTGCAGCCATAACACTCACGTAATTCAGAAGCATGAGTCCATGACAAATATATGCTATGGGTTTTGCTCCAAATTTAGTTGAGAAGGTTATGATTCCAAACCTACAAATAATCCACATATTGTTTTATAGTAAATTATATAAAAGAAATACAACCAAAGAAAAAAAATACATTTATTAATTAAAATTGATCATAATAAACTTACTTGCGGTCACCTTCTATGTCTGAAAGATCTTTTGCAATGGAGATGGGTATACTCAACAATGAAATAAACCAAAAGAGCAAACAAAAAGCAGGGCTGCACAATACATAATAATAATACAAATTTTACCATAAAGTTTAATATATGGTTACATATATGAGATTCAATATTAAAACTAATTATTCTGTAACACAAATGATCGTTACATTATATTTTGAAATCGATAATTAATAACTCACCTCCAGTTGGCTGGAAGCCCGAGACTAGCCTTACAAGCATAATAGACACCAACGCTTGTGCCAACATACAACTGTATAATTTGATGAGTGAGATATTTATATAGTAATTACAATATATACAATGTCATATATATGTAACAATTAAGATATAATAATGTGGTGGAAACTAGTAGCTAAGAATAATAGATAATTAATATATGTATAGATATATATACCATAACATTACAGAAACATGCTGTAAAAGGATTCTTCTTCCATCTGAATGGAGGAGCAGAATAGAGAAAGCCAAAAAAGATACTAGCAGAGTAGAGAAAAGGGAAGAATGGCCCTGAGTTCGTTATAATTGTTAATGTGAGGCCACTTATTGTACAAACTATAGTCAACAACCATGCCAATTCAACTGAAATTTCTCCTGATGCTACTGGCAAATTAGGTTTGTTTAACCTGATCATCAAAATTATAACATTAATTATATATATCATTCAATTCAATTGAATTGGTCTCACAACATTAATCATATTATGTAATATTTTGTATTAAATACATGACTGTATGCATATGACATTATTATCTCTACGTACTGCAATATAAGAAATCTTAGATTTGTCAGTAAATAAATGAAAAAAATTACAATTAAAATTAAGATCATTATTTAAGTATATTAGTCTCAAAAATAACAATAAATTTGTAACTAAAGAATTTTTAGTTTACAGTACTCTTGTTGTAACTAAAAACGAAATTAATGTATTAAAAAAATATACTACTTTTTAGATACAAATGATATATATTTTTTTTAGTGATGTGGTTAAATTTGTACATTTCATAAAATAATCAATACCGCACCATATTTAGATGCACACGGGGCGTGGAATTGGCGGAGAGTGCTCCCCTATATCCCTATTCCCGTTAAAAATTTAATTCCTATCCCTGTTTATTCCCCATTGAGGATGGGATAGAGACGGAGCGGAAAATTTTCTAATAAAAAAATAAAGTTTATAATAAAATTTTTAATATACAAAAATTTAAATTACATAAAAATTAAAATATTACACATTAATTATTATTCAACAAACTAATTATTATCCAAAACACAGCTTAAAATTCATATAAAAAATACTAATATACTAAAAAAATGCAAACATAAATTATAAATTATAAAATATTATTAAAAATATAAGATAAAATACTAAACGGGTTAAGGAGTGTGATCCCCATCCCCGCCCTGTTTAATATTTGGGGACAAAAAGTAATCCCCATCCCCACTTTATTCTCTATTTAGACGGGAAATTCCCGTCTCATTAAAAAAAGGTCCCCGCCTGAGAAATGTGCATCCTTATTACACAATATTTTGAATGTGAAAATACAAAGTAATTATAAATTAATAAAGTGTATTTGGTATAATTAGTTATACGCACCTGTCGATGTCGAGATCATAAATTTGATTGATGCCACTTGTACTTACAAAAATGCATAAAATAACCAATGTAAAAGAGAGTATCTTAAACATCAAAGGCCAACTAAATAGATTTAGGTTCCCCACCAACTCTTTTGCAAACATAGCACTACATCATATATATATATACAAAAACCAATTAGAGATTAATTATTAATATATGAATATAATTGCCAAGTTTAATATATTAATTTATAAAGAAGTTCTTACGCAGAGTTAAACAATACTCCCTTGGCTGCATATGGCCTTACAAATCTCCAAATTGCGTTTCCACTTTTCATTACATTAAATTCAGATGTGCCATTACTCCCATCAGCTTCAATTTCACCATGTGCCTATTAATTATTATTATTATTATTATTATTATTATTGTTATTATTATTAGGAATTTTTCATCATTATTATTATTACTCTAAAACAACTCAATCCCAAAATATATATCAAACTACCAAATAATAAATATTGATGCAAAAAAATCCCAATTAATCATAGGGAAACTGATCATTCATATTATATATTGTTAGTTTTGAAAAAATATATAAATTAATTTTAACTCCTTATTTACAAACTCTACTAATATTAGTACTATCTATTATTTGAGTTAGTTTTTTTTTTTTTTTTTTTTTTTTTTTTTTTAATATAGTACAAATTAAATAAGTGAAAAAGTATCATATTAATTAAGAAGAAAAAAATTGAGAGTGCGAATCATAATGTAAGACAAATAATTATCATTAATTGTTGTTGTTATGTAGGTGTACCTTTATGGAGCTTTTCCTTTGGAGGTGGCTGAGTGAAAATGATTTTGTGAATTTGTTTTCTCTGTGTACAATTGGTTTGGCAGAGCAATATAGTCTTGAAGAAAAATATGAGAATTTAATTGGTTTATTATTAATAAAATTATTTATTTCATGATAATGAGAAGATGATGCCTTAAAATTACTACGAGGAACTAATTTAAAATTAGTTCCAAGGGAGGATGGAAAACTACAAACTGATGAGAACACCATAGATGAAAATTATAAAGAAATATCCTATAGCAATGAAAAGAAAATGGTTCAAGAATATTAATGAGCTTCTCAAATTATAAGAGGTGGCTATATATATAATTATTCATATATAATACTATGCAATACTTAATTAGGCTTAATGACTATATTTTTTTTTTCTGAATAATTAGGCTTAATAATATTGATCGCTTGTGAAATTAGTTATAGTTGAAAGGTAAACTATATTTAGCTGATAAAGTCTTTAAAGAGTTCGGTAAAAGTACTATTTCTTGTGTTAGGGAAAAAAGATGGATCAATGTAATAGTTTATAGAGTAATTATTATTAATTAACATTAAAGGGTAATCTAATCTATAGAGTTGTAATTAACGAAATTGAAGACTATATAACACTAGTACTACATTTTTTGGTGTATTAATTCTCTTTAAAAGTTCTTAGCCAAGCCGCTTGATTTTTTTGTTTGACCAGGGCTCCCCGCTGTTCCTCAGCCTTACAGTTTAGCTCTGGTCGGGTCTTGTTGAATCCTACACTATTTTCAATTTAGTCGGTTTGTTTCCATCCTTCTGCTTGAGTGTTCTTTTTTTTTCTGTCTTTTTTTTTTCTCTGGAGACTCGATCAGAAGCCAAAAATATCACAACTATTTTAATTAGTAAGGTTGATAGGATTTTTGAGATAAGTCGATTTCAAAATTACTGAGGTGTTTTGGAGTACTTGAGGTTGACTAAATACCCTAAGGTAGAAATTTCTTAGTAGCTAAGAAATTATAAAATAATATTTTGTTATTATTATTGTTGTTATTGTTGCTGTTGTTGTTGTTATTTTTGTTGTGGTCGTCGTTGTTGTTAATAAAAGTTTTTACTTATTTAAATATATATGAGGGATATGATTTTGTCCCGTGATATACTTTCACGGAATGTATTTCGTGGTACATTACATGGGTCTCAGGGTACATTAAATGAGTGTCAGGGTACGTTTCTACTTTTTAATCCTAATTACCCTTAGATCAATCTCAACCGTCAAATCAAATAACTACCTCATCTGACGGCTGTCGTACATCACGGATCACAATCCGTGAAAGTACAATAACGGGACAAAATCATATCCCTATATATATAAGTTAAGGTTTAAAGATGTAAAACTAAAAATGAAACCTATTTGTGCGACAAGAACGTGCACCTCCACCATCCATATTTTTTCAATTTTTCAGCCAAAAACATAGTGTTTTTAGCCATGTTAGTAGGTGGGTAGTGAATCAATGAAGAGGGAAATTCTTAAGGTAAGAATCGATTCTCTTTTTAAGTTGAAAAGTTAAGTTCTATATGTTGACTTTGTGTTTTAGAATGGTTGTGGAATCTGTGATCTCGGGGTTTTATTTCTACAATAATATAGGATTGATTTCAGTATTTACTTGCTGAATTTGAGGTAGTTTTGAAGTAGAAATCGAGTTTGAGCTTTAAAGCTCAAAGCTCGAGCTTTATTAGTGTTTTTCGTTTAAGGACTCGTTTTTTATTTTTACTATGTTAAAATTGTTGTATGGATAATATATATGTATTCTGTGAAGTTAGGAATCAATTGATTAGGTCTTGGTGGGGTTTTGAAAAGTTTAAAATTGAGTTATTTATTCTTGGGAAAAATGGTAAACCGTTTTTGGAGCAGACTAAAACCGTCTGTTGTTTTTAGTTTTTTCAGGATGATCAAAATTTATAATTTGGCCATAACTCGAGTGTCTATTTTAGACGTTCTATATACCGTTTCGAAGCTATTGATGAGCTTTACAATATGGTATATGTTTTAGAGACAAAATATAAATTTTATTTTAGGGTGTTTATGCCACGGAGTTTGGTAGAAATGGGTTATCTAATGCGAACATTAAGCAATGTTTTGAGATAGACACTTATGAGTTTACCATTATTGCGACATAGGCCGAGATCATCAAGAATATTTCTCTACTTGAGTTGGCCGACATGCATGAATTCAGAGTAAATATAAAAAAAAAAGTATATTGTACTACATAACATGTTATGTTATAATGTAATTATTATTGTTGAGGATTGATGGATATTGAGATTAAAACACGGTTATTACCGTTATGTAATGAAAATGTTGTCTTATTAGGCAACGATGTAAAGATTGTCTGATTAGACAATGATAAAAAGATTATCTTATTAGGCAACGATGTAAAGATTATCTGATTAGACAATGATGAAAAAGATTATGTTATTAGGCAACGATGTAAACATTGTCTGATTAGACAATGATAAAAAGCTTTTCTTATTAGGCAATGATATTTAGATACCAAAAGGTTAGGTATCAAAAGGCATGACTATAAACGGGCATAATTATTTGGTAACCTACTTGTCGATTGTCTGATTAGACATTGAGAGAGATATATAGATGTCGAGTTCGGGCATCAGAGTTGCCTGATTAGGCAATGAGACATGTGGATGCAGGGTTAGAGCATCAGGGTTGTCTGATTAGGCAACCACAAATTGTTACTTTATGAGGTAACAGATATAATATATATTATTAAATGGGTATTGGTATATCATTAAATGTTTATACTGAGATAATTTTGAATGAATATATGTATTGACTTGGACTTATGCATAGGAGAAATGTACGAACATCGATTCTGAACACTTTGTCAAAAAATGAATATGACTTCTATTATTAGCACAATATTTTTTTATTGTCGAATATTGATGTTTGTTTGTGACTGATGTTAGTAGTGATTTGAATTTTATCCTATAAGTAATGTGTAATCATCTGATCCTGATTGGCTGAGTATAAATGATAATATTTGAATAATAGATTATATGATTGTTGTTATTACTTTCTTACTGAGTCCTTGTGACTCACGGGTGCTACGTGGTGCAGGTAATAGGTAGAGTTATTTAGACAACCATGAGTTAAAAATTTTCTCCAGCAAATGTACATATCAGCTTATCCAGCAAGTGGTGCTGAGTTGTCAAGAACTGTATTTTAAATGTTCTGAACTTTTAAATATATTTTATAATAATACAATAATAGCGTGTCTTGTAATATTTTAAATAGGGGATCCGTAATCGTAAAAAGAGACTATGTCATGATTTTATAATTTAAATTAGTTGGTAAAGTTTTTATTAATCATAATTTATCTAAACTACTAGTTTATTATTATAAACTAGTTTATAAACGCACACACATGGCGTCTCTAAGGATTAGGACGTTACAATATGGTATCAGGGCAGCCAAGGTTGAAAAAATCCTGAAGACTAGCTAGATATGTACATTTATGGTGAAGACAAGCTCGACTCATAGATAGTAAGTATTATTTACCCATTATATAATTAATTATTATCTGATATCGTTAGCAATATGTATATAGAATAAGCCTGAGTTAAGTTAATTGTAGGTTGCTCTGACTATGTATTAATTGAGATAATCCAGTATAGCTATATGACTGATTGATATGTAGAGGAATATTTATTAGTATTAATGTTATTTGAGAATTATTAACAGTGCAAAGCAATGACTGGTAAAGTATTGAGTATAGAATCCAATAAGAAAATGTGTGCAATTCGATGGAAAAATTTGACAGTTTAGGAATGCTGGGAGAGACAGTAATTTATCGCTACCATGATCATGAAGTGATGTGTGTTGTTATTTAATAAACTAGTTGACAAAACAAACAACTTAAATAAATTTATAAAACAGTAAGCTGGTTTGAAAGTAAGATGAGTATTTGGTATGTCATGTGGGTCATGGAATATGAGAAACCATTGAGGGTGATTGCTCAAGTGGTTTAAAGAATGTAATCTTCTTTCCCTAAAGGTGGTTTAAAATTCCTGAAGGTAGAACAACAGATAAGTATGATTGTGTCTATCCGGGATTTGAGGTGAATTGACGATTATGATTAAGTGAGTTGTGCTATTTTGTGTTACAGAAAATATGTTCATATAGTAGAGAATAGATCCCAAGAAGCATGAATTGAACCATGTTAATTAAGGAATAACTCAATTAATGATTTATAAGGAGATGATGACAAGAATACTAATATTGTTAAGATAAAGAAGACTATCTACATTGACAGTTATGGTATGATGATGATGGAGAATACTTTTGAAGCTCTAATGGATGGTGAATCTTGTATATGGAGTAGCCATAGAAATTCTAAGAAAGGTAAGACTCACTCAGAAAAATAGAGGAGCACACAACATGTGAATAAAGGAAATACACCCAAGTGATTAAGATATATATTAATGAGATTGACTGAGTACTAGTTATTAATGATAATAACATTTGGGAAGATTCTTGGAGGCCTCCACTCTATATTCAGTGAGGTAGGGGTTATAACCCCGATGATTGAAAGGAGGAATTTAGATGACCTTCTATATGTGGGTCTCAGTTAGAAGTATTAGATTATTGAGGTTTATGTTAAAACGAAAATAAGACAGCTGATAAGCTTACTGAATGTTTGATAGTGAAAGGTGTTTTCCTAGAGAGGAAGATTGTGTTTAAATTTATTTTATGGTAGGGGCTTAGACCACGTATTATATTGTTAAGGGAATGATATGTTGTTACCTATTAAAGAATTGATTATCTCCTATAAGCGAGATTAATTTCTCTAGCGAATGTAGAGATCGTAAAATATATATATATATATTATGGGTTACTTTATTAGACGACCAGAAATATTGGGTTACTTAATAAAGTAACATTGAGAGTGATAAAGTTATTACTCTATGAACCTGTTGTAGAATTAATACGGTTGTCTTATTAGACAATAAAAGGGTAATTGATTACTTTATCAAGTGACAAATGAATGTTGGTTATTTTATTAGATAACAGAGACGTTGTTGTTAATAACTAGTATATATAAGTGAATATAATATGAGTTTAAAAGTAGATGGTTAAGTATAAGGGTATTATTGACTACGAGACAGTGATGGTAAAGTACGAATTGAAAAGGTGAAACTTTGGTGATAATAACGGTAAAAGAATACAAGAATCTTAGATTCTAATGAATCAGCATTGTCAACGGGAGACTCACTATAAGCTAATATGGTAGTTCATACCAAGAGATTGTCAGTAAAAATAAGAATGTACCTATGGTGTGTACATTTCTGGATGTGTTTGAGAAGGTTATCAAGATCCCGACTGAAGTAAGAAGGGAATTTCAGGATCAAGGTATGATCTTTGATCAATTATTGTTAGTTAAGGAATTGGGAAATGGATATTCTCAGCTTAGCTGTGGGTACTCGGTATGAGTAGTATTACCTTTATCGTATATGTTGAATCAGTTAACTTTATAATGATGGTTACGTGTAAATGATTAGAAAAATTAAAAGTTGTGTCAGTTTAAGAAGAATCGATACAGGTTGAAATAAGTTGAGATGAATAAGGTTTGAATTGATGTCAAGATAGGGATGTTGAGATTTTATGCCCTAAATAAAACGCATTTCAATCTAATCTGATTTGTTATCAATAAAACATTAGAAGTCATTTATGTTTACATGTAGTTTTCATGTTTATGGTTGAATATATACAAAATCTGTTAAGTCCAGAACATATAGTCATTTACAATTACAATAATGTCAACACAGTGGAATGTGATTGTTATTATATGCTTCAAAAGACATAGTCCCTGATTCATCAGTGCACTGGATTTATACTGATGTGATAATCATCGATGAAGTGTACTTACACTTTGCATAAGTGTTATGTTCTTTCCAGAACATTGGCAAAGTATACTAGTTTCGAATGTATGGAGTATACATTGGATTGGGACCGATATTGATTTTGGTAAAGATTACATAATCTTACCGTTGTATCTTTCTGAGTCAATATCACTGGTTGATCTTAGATCAAAAGATCTTAATCTTGACATGCTTAGGTTCAATCTCAGGAGTGCTATTCATGGTCTTTGATTTATTAGTTAAGCCTACATTCTGGTCAGGGTGATACGTACATTTTGGGAACATGATAGTAGTGGGAGCGCTAAACATAGATATGGAATCTATAGCTTCTATCAGGTCATAGAATTGAAACGATGATTTCCTTCGAGCTTGGCTAAATAGAGGTAAATGGAAGAGCTCTTGTTTCAGTGATTATGTTTTAGTTCACTGAAATATCATTTACAGGAAGCTAAGTGTTTTAAGGATAAAATACATTAAGAAGTGAAACGGTAAATTTATCCCTACTCGGTGTAAATCATCTATAGAGGATCTTTGATTATTGAGATTAGAAAGATGGTTAAATGTTTATAGTGTATCTATATCGTGGAACATATAGAGCGTTCTATATGACTGAGAGTGCAATTCCAAGTTCTATGAGTGGATGCAATAAGGAATTAATGAGTTAGGGAATTTACTTGGTAAATTCTGGTTCTACTTATTGGAAGCTCGGTTGTATAGGCCCATGGTCCCCATATTAGTCGAGACCATACTGCTTGTAAGACTCAGACAATTTATTTTAATTAATCAATTATAATTCTAAAATTAGACTATGTCTAGTTTATGAATTTTTACTAAGAAAGGGCTTAATTGTGAAGAAAAGAGATTCTAGGTCTTATTTATTAATTGAAAGACTTTATTATGTCTAATTAATAAATATATTAAATGAAAATTTTATAAATAATTAGTTTTGGCATTTAAATGGTTAGAATCAGAAAATTTGCATTTTTGAGAAAATAAAGGAAAGATTGTCAAAAGTGGAAAAATTCCAAAGTGGGGCCCATTAGTATGGTCGTCCACTTGGTTGGTAATTTACACTTAATTTTTCTATTATTTTAATGCCTAATAAATCCTAACCTAAACCTAGGTGGTTGCCTATAAATAGATAGTGATGACTCACACTAAAAGATGATGAAATTTCTTGGCTTCAGGAAAAGTTGAGCCATCTAGTCCTCCTTTTATTTTCGAACCAGCCACCTTCTTCTTTACTTCATATTTTCATACCTTGAATGATAGAGTGAGTGCCCACACACATCAAGTGGTATCTCAATCATAGTGTGTAAGGCTGTGAAGAATCCAGAATCAAGAGAAGGACATTCGGGCTAAGATCTTGGTGATACTCTGCTACAGACAGGATACAAGGGTTAGAGAGCGGAAGGAGCCATTAATATTCCGCTGCACCCAATGTAAGGTTTCCTAAACTTTATATATGTTTATTTACATTGTTTTAGATATTCATATTTAGGATGTTAAATAACATACATGGTAGTAAATCTAGATCCTGGTAAAACATATTCCAACAAGGGACTTCTCAAGTTTAAGTAAACAATACATATAAGAAATTGTAAGAGGTCAAAAAGGAATGATGGAAATTAAATTTAATTAACGAAAGGATGAAAGGAAAAAATACAATTAGGAATGATAAGAATGCATTTACTTTCTGATAATCCACTATGAGCTTATCTGAATATATATAAGTTAATGTTTGATGAAACAAAACTAAAAAATGAAAACCCTCTCCTGCTCCTCTTCGTGTGACGAGAACCCCACTTCCACCACTCATTTTTCTTCATTTTTTCAGCCAAAAACCTAGTGTTTCTAGTGCTATTAGTAGCTGGGTAGTGAATCATTGAAGAAGGAAAGCTTGAGGTAAGAATCGATCCTCTTTTTAAGTTGAAAAGTGAAGTTCTATATGTTGACTTTGTGTTTTAGAATGGTTGTGAGATTTGTGATCTCGAGGTTTTGTTTTTGTAATAATAGGGGATTGGTTTCAATATTTACTTGCTAGATTTGAGGTAGTTTTGAAGTAGAAATTGAGTTTGAGCTTTTAAAGTTCAACGCTCGAGCTTTAATGGTATTTTTTATTTAAGGACTCATTTTTTATTTATATTACGTTGAAATTGGTTTATGGATAATATATATGTGTCCTGTGAAGTTTAGAATCAATTGGTTAGGTTTTGGTGGGATTTTGAGAAGTTTAAAATTGAGTTATTTTGTTCCTGTGAAAAATTGTAGACCATTTTTGGAGCAGAATAAAACGGTCTGATGTTTTCAGTTTTTTCGAGAGGATCGAAATTCGTATTTTGGCTATAACTTTTTACTCGAGTGTCTGTTTTAGACATTCTATATACTGTTTTGAAGCTTGCAATGAGCTTTATAATATGGTATATGTTTTAGAGCCAAAATATAAGTTTATTTTAGGGTGTTTATGCCACAGAATTTGGCAGAAAACCCTAAGTTATCTTATGCAAACATTAAGCAGTATTTTGGGATAGACACTTATTGGTTTACCGTTGTTGCGACATAGGGCTAAGATCATCAGTAATGTTTCTCTACTTGGGTTGGCCGACATGCATGAATTTGGATTAAAAGTAAAAAAAAAAGTACATTGTACTACATAGCATGTTATGTTATAATGCAATTATTATTATTGAGGATGGATGGATATTAAGATTAAAACACGATTATTGCCGTTATGTAATGAAAAAAATTGTCTTATTAGGCAACGATGTAAAAATTTTCTGATTAGACAATGATGAAAAGGTTGTCTTATTAGGCAACAATGTAAAGATTATATGATTACAATGATGAAAATGTTATGTTATTAGACAACAATGTAAAGATTTTCTCATTAGACAATGATGAAAAGGTTGTCTTATTAGGCAATGATATTTGGATACCAAAAGGTTAGGTATCAAAAGTCATGACTATAAACAAAAATAATTGTTAGGCTCCTACTTGTTGATTGTCTAATTAGACAATGACAGATATATATGGATGTCGAGTTAAGGCATTGGCATTGCCTGATTAGGCAATGAGACATGTGGATATAGGGTTAGAGCATCAAGGTTGTCTGATTAGCAAGCACAGAAAATAGTTACTTTATGAGGTAATGATATAATTTATATTATTAAATGGGTATTAGTATATCATTAAATGTTTATACTGAGGTTCATTTTGGATGAATGACTGTATTGACTTAGACTTATGCATGAGAGTAATGTACAAACGTTGATTATGAATACCATATCCAAAAATGAATATGACTTCTAATATTAGCACAATAATTTTATATTATTAAATATCTTTATATTGATGTTTGTTTGCAACTGATGTTAGTAGGTAATTTAGATTTCATCATATAAGTAATGTGTAATCATCTGATCCTGATTGTCTGAGTATAAATAATAATATTGGAATAACAGACTATATGATTGTTGTTATTATTTTCTTGCTGAGTCTTTTGTTGGAAGTTATTTTACCAGGAACTTAGATCTACTCACAAGTATGTTGATTTAACAACTTAAATATGAACTTCTAAAACGATGGAAAATTAAACACATAAAAGTATCAGAAATCTTACATTGGGTGCAGCGGAATATACACTACAACAAAAGGGACTTTTAATCCCACTTTTTACACTTGAAAAAATAAAAAGTGGGATAAAAACTTTTGATCCCACTTTTACATTTGGAGTCTTAAATATAAGTTTGGAACAAGGGCCTTGTTCGGAAAACGGATAAAAAACAGTGTTAAAAATGCTATTTTTATGCATTTGCCAAACACAACTTAGCATTTTAAGTGGGACTTTTTATCCCGGTTTTTACATAATAACCGGGATAAAAGGTCCCCATACATTTGGGCCTTTTAATTGTTGGGCCGACTACACATATAAAAGGAACAATAACTTTTAGGGTTTTATTTTTATGTGAAAATTACATGAAATATGGTATTTTGTAAAAAAGTTACAAAAATATGGCATTTATAGGTTTGCCACTCTTCTATGACATTTTTTCATATTTAAGACTTTTTATGGTATTTGATATGCCATATTTTTGTAAACCTTTTATCCAAACCCATATTTCATGTTTTTGTTTCTAAGTTAAATAGTTTTATTTTTTTTTTAGTTATTTTACATTTACATTTTAGGGTTTATTTCTATTTGAAAAATTTACACCAAATACTATTTTTTTTTTCAAACATTACTTTTATAATTTGACAAAGATATTTTTACATTTATACTTTTCTTTATTTTTTTTTCTATTTTATTGTTTTTTACTTATTTAAATTTTAAAAAGTTTTTTTTTTGTCTTTTTTATATATTTTTTTAGTCAATTTTGGCTCTTTCTTTTTCTTTCATTTTTAAGTCTGACTTCTTTTTTTTTCTTTCTCTTCTCTCTCTAATTTTCTCTTTTATTTTATTTTATTTTTTCTAATTTCTCTTTGTGTCTCTCTCTTTTTTTTTTTTTTCAAACTATTTTTTTTCTCTTTGTATATATATAAATAAATATATATATATAATTAGTGTACATTTTTGTATCTCATTTTTTTATAGAAATTAAACTTGTTTTTTTTTTTCTATTTAAACTACTATTTATTTTTTTATTTTGTTTTTTTTGTTAACAACTAATTATTTTATTAAAAACAGCAAAAAAAAAAAATCAGTTTAATCAACATCATCATGAAAAAAAAACAATATAAAAAATCATAATCTAAAAAGAATGCAAACTTTAAAAACTACTTTTATCAACATTGAAAATAACTAATAATTTCATTAAAAGATTAAAAAAAATAGTTTCATCAACAAGATAATGAAAAAAAAATTACAATCTAAAAACGATACTAACTTTAAAAACCAGTTTCATCAATATTAAAAAAAACTAATTACTTCATTAAAAGAGGCAAAAAAAAAAAAATAGTTTCATCAATAACATACTGAAAAATACACAATGCCTAATAACTAAACTTTTACAAACGATACTAAATTTAAAAACCAGTTTTGAATGTATAAATTTTATATCAATACCGAATAACCAAACTTCTAATTTCATTCTTTATTTTGGCATTTAATTTTTATTTGCTTGCTCAAAAAATAGAATTGATTTAAACATACGTTATGTAGCGAATATAGCAAAGAGAAACATAAATTAAAATCAAAGAGAAAAAAAGAAACAAAGAAAATTAAAGAGACAAAATGCAATAAAAACCATAAAAGAATAACAAAAAAAAAATAGTGGAATGTAAGAAACCAGTTAGTAAAACAACCAAAATAAAAACAAACAAATAAAAACCAGTTTCTTGAAATAATCAAATAAAAAATTGAAACTTAAAACTCAATTATGAACAACAATAAAAAAACCAGTTATGAAAACTAGTTACTTAGAAAAAAACCAGTTATGAAAATAATAAAATAATATGTGTGTCAGAAACTGATTATTTAAAATAAAATAAAATTATTGTTCAAATATCATACAATAATAAAACTGGTTTTATACAAACTAAAAAAAAAATACAATAATATCATAAAAATGGAGCAACCCCATTACAGAACAGTTAAAACATGTGAAACCAGTTTCGACCTATGAAACCAGTTTTGACGCTATAAAAATCATAACAAAATACAAATATTAATTATAAAGTTAACCGAAACTAGTTTCATCAGACAATCAAATAAAAAAAATACACACACAAAAATACAAAAAAAAAATACTAATCACAAATATAATCAAAACAACACACCATGCATACAAATATTAAAAAAAAAAATATAAGTGTAAAACAACCATAAAAGCCATAAAAAAAAAAAAAAAAAACCATAAAACTCGAATAAAAACCATAAAAGAATAACAAAAAAAAATAGTGGAATGTGAGAAACCAGTTAGTAAAACAACCAAAATAAAAACAAACGAATAAAAACCAGTTTCTTGAAATAATCAAATAAAAAATTGAAACTTAAAACTCAATTATGAACAACAATAAAAAAAAAAAAAAACAGTTATGAAAACTAGTTACTTAAAAAAAACCAGTTATGAAAATAATAAAATAATATGTGTGTCAGAAACTGATTATTTAAAATAAAATAAAAATTGTTGTTCAAATATCATACAATAATAAAACTGGTTTTATACAAACTAAAAGAAAATACAATAATATCATTAAAAATGGAGCAACCCCATTACAGAACAGTTAAAACATGTGAAACCAGTTTCGACCTATGAAACCAGTTTTGACGCTATAAAAAATCATAACAAAATATAAATATTAATTATAAAGTTAACTGAAACTAGTTTCATCAGACAATCAAATAAAAAAAAAAATACACACACACAAAAATACAAAAAAAAATATATATATATATATATATATATTAAATACACAAATATAATCAAAACAACACACCATGCATACAAATATTAAAAAAAAATATAAGTGTAAAACAACCATAAAAACCATAAAAACAAAAAAAAAAAAAAAAACCATAAAACTCGAATAAAAACCATAAAAGAATAACAAAAAAAAAATAGTGGAATGTGAGAAACCAGTTAGTAAAACAACCAAAATAAAAACAAACGAATAAAAACCAATTTCCTGAAATAATCAAATAAAAAATTGAAACTTAAAACTCAATTATGAACAACAATAAAAAAAAACCAGTTATGAAAACTAGTTACTTAAAAAAAACCAGTTATGAAAATAATAAAATAATATATGTGTCAGAAACTGATTATTTAAAATAAAATAAAAATTGTTGTTCAAATATCATACAATAATAAAACTGGTTTTATACAAACTAAAAAAAAATACAATAATATCATTAAAAATGGAGCAACCCCATTACAGAACAGTTAAAACATGTGAAACCAGTTTCGACCTATGAAACCAGTTTTGACGCTATAAAAAATCCTAACAAAATATAAATATTAATTATAAAGTTAACTGAAACTAGTTTCATCAGACAATCAAATAAAAAAAAAATACACACACAAAAATACAAAATATATATATATATATTAATCACAAATATAATCAAAACAACACACCATGCATACAAATATTAAAAACAAAATATAAGTGTAAGTTTCCAACCTAGAAACAAAATAATAAAAAAGTAACTTAAAATAAAAAATTTGTAATAACATAATGAAACTATTTTTTATATTTTTTTAATGAAATTAGTAGTTTCTTTCAATGTTGATGAAACTGATTTTTTTTTTTTAGGATAATGTTGATGAAACTGGTTTTTTTTTTTTTTCTGCTACTTTTAATGAAATAATTAGTTTTTAACAAAAAAAAAAAACAGTAGTTTAAATAAAAAAAATAATTTTAATTTCTGTAAAAAAACAACATCTACACTTGAGATCATTTGTTCTTTATTTTAGTGTTTTATTTTTTAAAAAAAGAAAAAAAAATAAAAAGAAACACAAATTTAAAGTTTTTTATGGCATTCCTCATTACTTTTTCTCATATTTGTAAGTTTTTTTAAAAAAATGTCATATTTAGGGTAATTAAGTTTTTATGCCATATATATCAAAACATACATTCATTTTCCCATATTTTTGTAAATAGCCCTATTTTTATTAGGGTTTGTCTTATTTTTCCTCCCAGCCAATCTCTCTCTCTTCTATCTCTGTCTAAGCGGCTTCCCACATGGAGATCAAATAGGCTCTATGGTGTCTCTAAGCTGCAATCCTTCCATGTTTTATATTTTTCGTGCATTATCACAGGCCAGCGGCCCTTTTCTGGCGAAGGACGAGTCAACGGAGTTCAGATCCGACCTCCATGCCTTTTGAAACTTCCAGGTACTTCTTTTTCTTTTTTGTTCTTGAGAGATCTATGCTCCACGTCCTCTAATCTTGTTCTACTTCTTTTTTTCTTTTTTTTTTTCTTTATTTTTTTGAAATGCCGATCAACTCTCTCTCCTTCTCTCTTTCCTCAGGTGTGAAGGTTCGTGGTCGACGGGTCATGGTTTTTCATGGTGGACAAAGCTTTGTGGTCGCTATTTTTGGTCGTTGATAATGACTCACGGTTGTCGAAGGTGGTTCGCGTGGTTGTCGAAGGTGGTTCGTAGCTTTTGTTGTACTGATACTTTGGGATTTATAAATCTGTACTGATTGTATATTTTACCAAAAATATTGTTAAGGAAAAAAAATCTCTGTAGTGGTTCATTGCTTGTTAGTTTTAGTATATATTTTTTTTATTTTTCTTAACCTTTAATCCCGGTTATTATAGAAAAACCAGGATAAAAAATTACTTTTTATCCCGCTTTTTAAAGGAAAACCGGGATTAAAAATAGTCTTTTATCCCGGTTTTTCTATAATAACCGGGATTAAAAGTGATTTTTTATCCCGGTTTTTATCAGAGCTTTTATCCCACTGGCATACATCCCGGTTTTCATTTTAGCGAAAACCGAGATAAAATGCCCCTAAAAATCGGGATAAAAAGTATATTTTTGTAGTAGTGATATGTCTCCTCCCACTCATATCTCTAACCCTTGATTCCTTTCTGTCGCAGAGTATAATCAAGATCTGAGCCCGATAGTCCTTCTTTGTTGTTTCTGAATTCTACACAGCCTTCCTCACTATGATTGAGGTATTACTTGATGTGTGTGGGCACTACTCTAACACTTATAGATTTCGAAACAGTGAAGAAATAGAGAGAGAGAGGGGGTGGCGGCTCAGAGAGAATTTTGAGTGAGAAAATTCTGTCAGAATAATGTGTTTTTAAAACTGAAGCCTTTGTCTTCTATTTATAGAAGACCACCCAGGGCTATGGTTGAATTAATTGACATTTAAAATTGAAAAAATCAATGAGAAAAGGGAAGCATAGTGGCCGGCCTAGGCATTGTGGAAACAAGGCTTGCCACTTTTCCAACTTTCCTTTTCCTACATTGATAGTTTCCTGTTTTGTCAAAAACTGCCAATTCCATTGTTCAACCACATAAATGTCAAATCTAATTATTTAATAATTAAAATTAATTATCAAATAATTTATTGTCATTTATTTTATTAATAATAAAACTAATTAAAGTTTCCTAATTAATAAATATGCCCTTCAAAATCTATATTTACTGTTTTGCCCTTAATAAGTGATAAATTCTCAAATAGACACAGTCTATCTTGAGAATTATAATTGATTAATTAAAATCAATTAAATGAGTCTTACAAGTAATATTATCTCAACTAGTGGGGGGACCATGGGTCTATATATCCGAGCTTCCAATAAGCAGATCTAGAATTTACTACTTAAATTCACTAACTTATTAATTCTTCGTTGAATCCACACATAGAACTTAGAATTGCACTCTCAGTATATAGAATGCTCTATATGTTCCACCATATAACCACATCATTAGTTATCCATTGTTATAATCCTAATGTGATCAATGATCCTCTATATGGATGATTTACACTGTAAAGGGACTTAATTACCGTAACACCCTACAATGTATTTTATCCTTAAAACACTTAAATCTGTATAAATGATATTTCAACTAAGTGAAATGAGTACTCCACCATTTATCTCGTTTGGTTAAGCTCGAAGGAAATCACCCTTTGCTTACTATTCGCCAGATAGAAGCTATAGATTCCATATTTATGTTAGCGCTCCCACTCAATCGTACTACCGTGTTCCCAAAACGTACGTATCACCCTGACCCAAAAGTAGGCTTAACTAACAAATCAAAGAACACGAATAACACTCTTGAGATTGAGCCTAACCATATCAGGATTTCGATCATGTGATCTAGGATCAACTTAGTGATATTGAATTGAATAGATATTTACAGTAAGTTTTATAAATCTATTTCAAAGTTCAATATCAGTCCATTCCAATGCATACTCCATGCATCCAACCTGAGCTTTACTTTAACCAATGTTCTGGAAAGAACATAGCATTTCTCCAAATGCAAGTAAACTCTGTTGTAGATTATCATATCAGTAAAAACCCAGTGTTCTGATAAATCTAGGAATCCTTTATTCACATAGTCATGTTTACTTTCCACTGTGTTGACAACACAATAAACATGATCAAGTATGTGAAAGGGGTTTGGATGAATTTATAAATCAAATAGACAAACAATTGATTAAGTGAACCAAAACACACACAAATGAATGAAAAATACTTCTGTTACTTTACTGATATTGAATAATCTGGATTACATTGAAATAGAGTTTTATTTAGGGCATAAAACCCAACAAACTCCCACTTGCACTAATATAAAATAAATCAGTACATTTCAATTAACCCTAAATTCTGACGGTGCTTTTTGAATGCAGTCACTGCCAAGACTTTGGTGAATAGATCAGCTAAGTTGTCCTGCGTGTCCACTTTCTCCACCAGTACATCCCCTCTTGCCACATATTCTCTGATAATATGATATTTTCTTTCTATATGCTTACTTCTCTTGTGGCTCCGAGGTTCCTTACTGTTGGATATAGCTCCACTGTTATCACAAAGCAGGACTAGAGGCTTTTCCATTCCAAGAATCACACCAAGACTGGTGAAGAACTTCCTAAGCCAGACAACCTCTTTAGCTGCTTCAGCCGCAGCTATGTATTCTGCCTCCATGGTAGAATTCGAAATCGTAGTTTGTTTAGCACTTCTCCAAACCACTGCTCCACCCCCAAGAGTAAACACCATCCCAGATGTAGATTTCCTATCTTCAAGACATCCCTGGAAATCAGAGTCTGTATAGCCTAAGGGATTCAGAGCACCACCCTTATAGACTAATACATAATCTCTTGTACTCTTTAAGTATTTCAAAATATACTTAACAGCATTCCAATGTTCCCTTCCTGGATTTGACTGATACCTGCTCACGATTCCGACTGCATAGCAGATGTCAGGTCTAGTGCATAGCATAGCATACATTGGACTTCCAACTACAGAAGCATAAGGAACTTTTGCCATGTCTTCTATCTCTTAAGGATCAGTAGGACACTGTTCCTTAGATAGACGAATACCATATCTAGAAGGAATATTTGCCCCATTGGCATTAGTCATGGAGAATCTCTCTAGAACTTTGTCAATGTAAGTTGTTTGAGAGAGAGCTAGGGATCTATTCTTCCGGTTTCTGATAATCTGAATACCGAGAACATAGGCTGCCTCACCCAAGTCTTTCATGTCGAATTGAGTGTCAAGCCATTCCTTGATGTGAGTCATTTTCTTGACATTGTTGCCAATGATCAAAATGTCATCAACATAAAGGACCAGGAATACTACTATTTGGTCTTCCTTGAGTTCGTAAACACAAGGTTCATCTTCATTCTGATGAAAGCCATAGGTTTTAATGATCTCATCAAACCTTTTATTCCACGAGCGAGAAGCTTGCTTAAGTCCATATATGGACCTATTTAATTTGCAAACTTTATTCTCCTGCCCAGGAAGAACATAACCTTCTGGTTGCTCCATATAGATGGTTTCTTCAAGAAGCCCATTAAGAAAAGCTGTCTTGACATCCATTTGCCAAATTTCATAATCTAAAGCGGCAGCAATGGAGAGAAGAATTTGGATGGATTTGAGCATGGCAACCGGACTAAAAGTTTCCTCATAGTCCACACCTTCTCTTTGGGTATAACCCTTGGCAACCAGTCTAGCTTTGAAAGTTTCGACTTCCCCTCCAGCGCCTCTTTTCTTCTTGTAGACCCATTTACATCCAATTGGACGATAATCATCAGGTGGTTCTACATATTCCCAGACTTTGTTCTTTTTCATGGAATCTATTTCTGAATCCATGCCGGCTGACCATCGCTTCCGGTTCGGACTTGCCATTGCATGTTTATAGGTTAATGGGTCGTCATCAATACCGTCACCAACGACCCTATTGATTTCACCATCCAAGCCATAACGAGATGGTTTTGTAGAAACCCTCCCACTACGACGAGGAGCGGTGACCTTCTGAACAGGAGCTTTGGTAGTAGTTTTCTCAGTTGCTACAACTGAGGGAGTGGGATGTTCCTCTTCTTGAGTAGAAGAGGATGGAACATTTGAAGGAACAGTATCTGTAAGCATTTCCTCTAATACAATTTCACTTTTCGGTTTGTTGTCTTTCATATAGTTATCTTCAAGGAAAGTAGCATTTGTAGAAACAAACACTTTGTTATCCTTGTGACTATAAAATAGTCCACCCCTAGTCTCTTTAGAATTTCTGACAAACATGCAAACTTTAGTTCGCGATTCCAGTTTGCCTTCTTTCTTTCTCAAGACGTGAGCAGGGCACCCCCAAATCCTATAATGGCGTAAACTAGGTGTACGACCATTCCATAGTTCGACGGGTGTCTTAGGGACTACTTTAGATGGTACAACATTTAGAATGTCGTTTGCCATTTGAATAGCATATCCCCAGAAGGACGTAGACAGAATTGAATAACTTAGCATAGACCTAACCATTTCCAAGAGAGTGCGATTTCTTCTTTCTGCAACTCCATTTTGCTGTGGAGTGCTTGGGGCAGTATATTGGGATTCAATTCCAAGTTCAGTTAAATGATCTTTGAACTGCATATCCATATATTCTCCACCCCTATCAGTTCGCAAGATCTTTAATGTTTTACCTAATTAATTTTAAGCCAAAGCATGAAATTCCTGAAACTTTCCAAACGTTTCAGATTTCCTTTGCATTAGGTAAAGAAAACTGTATCTAGAGAAATCATCAATGAAAGTGACGAAATACTCATAACCACCTCGGGCTTTTACGTTCAGAGGTCCGCAAACATCTGAATGCACTAACCCTAGGGGTTGTTTGGCACGCTCTCCCTTTGCAGAGAAAGAACGTTTGGTCATTTTTCCTTCTAGGCAAGACTCGCATACTGGCAGTTCTCCTAAGACGACATTTTTCAATGGACCGTCTTCGGTTAGCCTATTGAGTCTATCAAACCCTATATGACCTAAACGTAAATGCCATAGATAAGTTTGATCATCATTATCAATCTCTTTTCTCTTAAGGGATCTAGGTTTAGCTACATTGAAAAGTTCAGTATTCAGTGAGATTTGAGTATCAGGTCTTAAAACATAAAGCCCTTGTTCCATGTTTGCAACACATATATGAAATCCATTACGAGAAATGGAACAATTTGAACTCAAAAAACTCAATATATAAAATTGTTTCTGTAAATATGAAACACTAATCAAGTTTCTACTAAAATTGGGAATATATAAAACATTCTCTAAAAGTAAAAACTTCTTTGAATGAAACTTGATTCGGGTTGTTCCTCTTGCTTTAACTGATACCAACTCGCCATTTCCAACTTTAAGCTTTAACTCATCTGGGTGAAGATTCTCCCAAGTTTCAAGCAGCTGCATTGAAGAACATACATGGTTCGTAGATCCAGAATCAACAATCCAGGTGGATTTGTCATTCTCTAAAACACATGATTCAAAGACAAAAGCATCACCTTCGTTTGAATTGTCTAGAAGCCTGGTGACATTGTTCTTCTTTATGTCCCTTTCCATTATAATTCGCAGATAGAACATGATGTCTGATAATTGTACTTGAAGAAGCAGCTTTGTTAGAGCCCTCATGCTTAATCTTCTTCCTCTGATTAAAGTTTGCAATACCAGGAGGTCCCATTGCAATCAGATTCCGCTCATGGGCCCTCAACTCAGTCTCGAGTTTGTCCATGTCGGAGGAGTGAGGATTGTCCAATAAGTAATATAGAACAAAACTATCATACTCCTGAGGAAGACTATTAAGTATGAGTCGTACCCATTGTTCCTTTGATAAATCAATTCCTAGTAGATTTGCCTTTTGGAATTTCAAATTCATCAACAATAGGTGCGAGTTAATGCAACTACCAGGATGCATTTTCACACTATTGAGTTCTTTTGCAAGGATACTAACTAGGAGTGGATCGGGATGAGGGTTATTCATATTGGCACTACAACATATCAATAAACAGAAGTAAGGTTTTGGTTCTATAAATTCATACACAAGTTCAGAAAATAAATAATCACATATGTTATAAAAATACTAAATCTAACATAGTTTATTTTCCAAGGTTTCCAACGAACTGATACAATGTCCCGTTTAGGCGAGAGTCAAAGCCTCATCCATTGAATAGAGTTGTCAATTCATCTAAAATGTCAAACATTCTAGCAACCTTTTATTCGATCAAGATTGGAACTCAGCGTTGTCCCGTTTAGGCGAGAGTCAAGGAAATTCTATCTTATGAGCTTCTACCATTGTTTCATACTCTTGTAACTCTTATACAGTCGCCACCATTAGGGTGGTCATAAACCATATAAAAAACTTATAAGAATACTTATCTTTCGAGATTAAACGGCGCTAACTTGCCAATGAATGTTCCTCCATTAGGGAGGATTACTCACTAAAATAATAGCTATGTAAAACCAACAATGGAGATCGAATTTCTCTTGATTAAAGCTCATTATTTAAAAAAAAAATGTATTTTGTTTAATCATTTATATTTCATATCTCAATAATGAAATATTACAAATTAAAGTAAAAACTTTAATTAAATTTCAAAAATAGAATAATTTTGAAAAATATCTTATTTAAGTTGTTTAGAAAAATCTAAATATCCAACTTAAATATTCTTCAATCAATGACTTAATTAAATATTACCAATTAAGTAGTAACCACTTAATTTAGAAGATATTCCATTTTAAGTTCTCATATTTATAAAATATCAACTTAAAAAATATCTAAAGAATCTTAATAACCAATTTCTAAAATTTCTCAACTTAATTTATAATAGGAAATTCAAAAAAATATTCAAATCTAAGTTGATTTGACAGATTTAACTAAATCTCAACTTAAATATGAATATTTAATGAAATTATAAAATTAAGATTCAGAAAGAATTTACATGGTTATAATTCCATATTTAATTAAACACAAGAAAAATACATATAGTTTTCCAGAATATAATTATTCAAACTATGTTTTTCTTAAATAAATTTCAAGGAAGAATGAAATTAATTATGTTGCTAATCAATTTTATTAGGTCAAACTAATATAATTAATCTAGCACAGTTATCCAAATCAGGCAAATGGGCCTTCACAATTGGGGTTGTTCATGTGAAGGGGGGCTGGGTCCAGTATGTCGTACCCACTTCTAAGGCTCCCAACTCTCACACAAGGCCCAAAAGAGAGGAATTTAACCTTAAAATGAACAACTGTTATTAATTGAATAGGCTCACTACTAAATGAGCCTAAATAAAATCTATCAGGTATGATATTTTATTTAGCAACAACAACCTATATGTATCTATAACAGAAATTAAACATATAGGCTCACACAAGCACACACATTTGGATGGATCCTATCATGTTACTAGGTCATACACAGATGAAAGAAGAATGTAAAAATTGTTGGGTTTTATGCCCTAAATAAAACTCATTTCAATATAATCAAATTTAATTATTAATATAGATCAGAAATAACATTTAATGTTACATGGTTCACATGATTTATCTCATGATTATATGTACATAATGTATAAATTCATCTGAAACCCTTTTCACATACTTGATCCTATTTATTGTGCCGTCAACACATTGGAAAGTAAACATGACTATGTGAATAAAGTTTCCTAGATTTATCAGACATAGGGTTTTACTGATATGATAATCTACAACAGAGTTTACTTGCATTTGGAGAAATGCTATGTTCTTTCCAGAGCATTGGTTAAAGTAAAGCTCAGGTTGGATGCATGGAGTATGCATCGGAAGGGGCCGATATTGAACTTTGACTTAGATTTATTAAACTTACCGTAATATTTATTCAAGTCAATATTGCCTAGTTGATCCTAGATCAAATGTTCTTAATCCTGTTATGATTAGGCTCAATCTTGAAAGGTTATTCGTGTTCTTTGATTTGTTAGTTAAGCCTACTTTTAGGTCAGGGTGATACGTACATTTTGGGAACACGGTAGTGCAATTGAGTGGGAGCGCTAGCATAAACATGGAATCTATAGCTTCTATCTGGCGAATAGTAAGCAAAGGATGATCTCCTTCGAGCTTGACCAAACGAACATAAATGGTGGAGTACTCATTTCACATAAGCTGAAATATCATTTATACGGGGTCAACTGTTTTAAGGAATAAATACATTGTAGGGTGTAACGGTAATCTAATCCCTTTACAGTGTAGATCATTCATATAGAGGATCATTGATCAAATTAGGATTATAACAATGGATAACTAATGATGTGTCTATATGGTGGAACATATAGAGCATTCTATATACTGAGAGTGCAATTCCAAGTTCTATGCGTGGATTCAACGAAGAATTAATAAGTTAGTGAATTTTAGTGCTAAATTCTTGATCTACTTATTGGAAGCTCGGTTATATAGACCCATGGTCCCCGCACTAGTTGAGATAATACTGCTTGTAAGACTCATGTAATTGGTTTTGATTAATCAATTATAATTCTCAAATTAGACTATGTCTATTTGTGAATTTTTCACTAAGTAAGGGTGAAATTGTAAAGAAAGAGTTTTAGGGGCATATTTGTTAATTATGATACTTTGTATGGTTCAATAAATAAATATGATAAATGACAATATTATTTAATAATTATTTATAGTTATTAAATAGTTAGAATTGGCATTTAAATGGTTGAATTAGAAAATTGACGTTTTTGAGAAAATCAGATGCAGAAAAGATAAAACTGCAAAATTGCAAAAAGTGAGGCCCAAATCCACTTGTATAGGGCCAGCCACTTTTGTAGGAAACTTAAACTGATTTTTTCATTTTTTTAATGCCAAATAATTCAAACCTAACCCTAGTGGAATGCTATAAATAGACAGTGAAGGCTTCAGGAAACTTACACTTAAATTTCTACACTTCTGATTCAGAAAAAACTGAGCCTTCTCTCTCCCTATCTTTGGCTGACCCTTCTCTTTCTCCTTCCCTCTTCAATTTCGAAAATATTAGTGTGAGAGTAGTGCCCACACACAGCAAGTGATACCTCAATCATAGTGAGGAAGATCGTGAAGAAAGACTTTCAGCAAGAAGGAGTTTCAGCATCAAAGAATCAGAGAAAGAGATCCAGGTTCAGATATTGATAATGCTCTGCTATAGAAAGGAATCAAGGGCTAGATATCTGAACGGAAGGAGTCATTATATTCCGCTGCAACCAATGTAAGGTTCCTTAATTTTATATGTGTTTATTTCATCGTTTTAGAAAGTTCATATTTAGGGTGTTAATCAACATACTTGTGAGTAGATCTAAGATCCTGGTAAAATAATTTCCAACAACTGGCCTCAGAGCCATGGTAATTGATTTACTTGCAAGAAATTTGGACTTTAAAACGATTGTTTGTTTGTTTTTGGATGGTATCATGTTGTATTGAGTGTTATTTGATGATTGATTGATGTTTGTGAATTTTCGTGAAACATAATTGCGATTCTGTTTCTAGAATTATTTTTATTGGATAGTATGGAAAAAATTAAGCAAGTTACTTTTTTTACAGAACTCAATTTCGATTTAATTTGAATTAGTTATGATTTTTTGAAGATTCGAAAAAAATGGAGCTGTGCTGAAATTTTCCTGCGATCACGAAAACTGTCCGTACAGCTCACATTTTTTTTCGTTTTTCTTTGTTTTTTCATGCTTTTTCATGAAATTAACTTCCGATTTTTTGTGTAGTTCTGTATTTATACTATTACTATTCCTAATTCAATTCTAATTATCATTTTGAATTAATTTAATATTTTTTAAATTTAATTCAAGATATTAGTGTAATTTGAATTTGAAAATAGTTAGTATCTATCTTTTTTGCTTAATAATCTATCTTATTTTTAAATTTGATTATATCTTATATTATTTTTAAATTTAAGGTCAGATTTTAAAATTTTAAATTAAATCTTTTTTTAAATAATTTGACCCTATTTAAATTTAAAATAAGATAACTATAATCATGTAATTTTAAATAGATATAAGATATTTTGCTAACTTTTAAATTTTGTTATTTTATTTATTTAAATTACATTTAAAATCTGAAAAAAGATATTCATTTATCTTTTTTAATTTTTTATTTAATTTTTATTTATAAAATAACATTTAAAGTTTAAAAGTAGTTAGCAAATTTTGAAATGATATTTAGGTTGGTTGAAACCTAATTTTTCAAAATTGTAAGTTTAATTTTAAATTTTTTTTAAATTTCGAAAAAATTTTAAATTTTTTTAAATTTTTTTTACGAAAATAAATTATTTATTTAATTAATTATTTTTCGAAATTATTTATTTAAAATTAAATAAATCCTACATCCAACTATCCAGCTAACCTTGTTGCAGGAGTATGTGTTTTAGCTTGTTTGTAAGTTTTCAAAACCTATTATTACTTGATTGCAAATAGCCATGGTTACTTTTTGCCAGATCTATTGATCTGATGGCTCCCTTGGTCAAGATAATAAATTGTAACAGGTATATTTACAATCTTCTTTCATCTGTGTATGACCTAGCAACATGATAGGACCCATCCAAAGTGTGCCTGTGTGAGCCTATATGTTTAATTTTATTATAGATGCATATAGGTTGTTGTTGCTAAAATAAATTATCATAGTTCTTGATAGAATTTATTTAGGCCCATTTAGTTATTGGGCTTATTCAATTAATAACAGTTGTTCTTATTAAGGTTAAATTCCTCTCTTTTGGGCCTTGTGTGAGAGTTGGGAGCCATAGTAGTGGGTACGACATACTGAACCCAGCACCCCCTCACATAAACCACCCCAATTGTGAAGGCCCATTTGCCTGATTTGAATGACTGTACTAGGTTAATTAAACTAATTTAACCTAATAAAATTGATTAGCAACATAATTAATTTCATTTATCTTGAAATTAATTTAAGAAAATCATAGTTTAAAGAATTTTATTCTAAGCTAAACTATGTGTATTTTCTTGTATTTAATTAAATATAGAATTATAACCATCTAGATTCTTTCTGGAGCTTAATTTAAATTTTTCATTAAATATTCCTATTTAAGTTGATATTTAGTTTTCTACAACTAACCAACTTAAATCTGAATATCTTTTGAATTTCAAATTTCAAAATTAAGTTGAGGAATTTTAGGCATTGGTTATTAAGATTCTTTAGATATTTTTTAAGTTAATATCTTTTCGAATATTAACTTAAAATGGAATATTTTAGATATTTTTTATGTTAATATCTTTTCCAATATTAACTTAAAATGGAATATTTTCAAATTAAGTGGTTACAACTTAATTTTTGATATTTAATTAAATTTAAATTTGAAAATATTTAAGTTCTAGAATTTTTCTAATACAACTTAAATTAGATACTTTTTCAAATTTTGTGGAAAAGATACTTAGTCAAATAAGATATTTTCTAGAGAGTTATTTCTAGACTACTTATTATTTCTAATATTAAATAGGAAAATATTATAAATTGTGAAATTAATTGTTTAAATAATTAATTTTGGTACAATTTATTTTAAGTATATTTTTCCTAGTATTAAACTAGAGATTAATAATTAAGCCTTCTTTACACTTAATTATTTATTTCTTGAATTTAATACATTTAATTAATTTGAAAATTAAATATCTAAGTTGATTTTCACCATGATACTTAAATATTTCTTTTTCATGACACTTAATTAAATAGAAAATTATTTTTAGTTGAAATTTATTTTTTCAACTAAATTTAAATAATTTTCAAAATATATTTTTTCTTTATTTTATTAATCAAATTTCGATATTGCATTTCTTAAATGCTGGAATTTCGAATTTTATTTGAAAAATAGATTAAAGTTGTAAATTATTTATTTTAATTTTAGACCAACTTAAATCAATAATTTTTTCATTTAATGATTAATTAAAATAAATTGAATTAAAGTATATTATTAGAAATTGAATTAATTAGTCAAAGAAAAATCTAGATCGATGATATTTTTGCTTGAAGTATTTTTCTAGTCTATTTAATTAAATAGAAAATTAATATTTAAGTTGATTTTCATCATCATACTTAAATATTTGAAATTTTTCTTATATATTTAATTAAATAGGAAAATTATATTTTTTGTTGTAAATTAATTTTATTAATTAATTTTGGGCCAACAATAAATTAGAATAATTTTTCCAGGATTAATTTTTTATTTTAACATGCATTTTTGAAAATTGTATCCTTGAATACTTTAATTTTTCGAAATGCAATATATATTTATAGAAAATTAAATTTGAGTTGTAAATTAATTTAAATTAATTTTGTAACAACTTAAATTGAATATTTTTCTAAATATTTATTGGAAATTATTACTAAGATGGAAATAATTCATGTTATTTTCATATACATCTAAGTAAAATTTATAAATATTAAATTAAAATTTATATTTAGAATTTTACATTCTAAATTAGAAATTTTAAATAAATATATATTTAAAATAAATAAATTAAATAAAGAGAATCAAAGAAAATACAACTCACTTTAAATAATGAGCTTGATTATTATTAAGATATTCGATCTCCATTGTTGGTCTTACAAAAGTTAAATGTTTTCAATATAACCTCGAGACGCTAGACTTCGTCCCCCTATGGATGGTTATTCGTTGAACGCATTTAACACCGTAAGATTTCATTTGATAAGTGTTTTTTGAGTTTTTGTCTCTATTTAGACTGTCCCCTACGGTGACTACTGAGAGATAAACTCATAAAACATGAAACAATGGTGGAAGCTCATAAAATAAGAATAACCTTGACTCTCGCCTACCGGGACAACGTTGGATTCTTATTTTGATCGAATAAAAGGTTGCTAAAATGGTTTCTATTTTAGATGAGCTGACAACTCTATTCAATAAATGATACTTTGACTCTCGCCTACCGGGACACTGTATCAGTTTGTTGAAAACCTTGTAAATTATATAGGATTGTATGTTTTAGTATTTTCACTAGTCATTCCTACTTGCTATATGTTAATAATTTCTGAATTGTGTATGAATTTATATTGAACCATGTTAATTTCTGTTATTAAGTTGTAGTTTAATTTCGAATCTTCATTGTTGGTCTAACATATTTGTTTTTCTAATGAGATAAATCCCTAATGGATTTTCACCATTAGACATACATAATAGTGTAAGATCTCGAAAGATAAATATTGTATATGCAACATCTAGCTGTTCATCAATTGATGACACCTTAGACTAGTATTTTTACAATATGAAACAAGAAGATTACATAAATAAGATTACTTTGTCTTTCGCTAATCGAAGCATCGTTGGATTCTTATTTATAAACGAAATTATCCTAATTCCTCTTAGCTTATTCATTTCGAATTAGCTCAATAATATATCATTGGATGAATGGTCTATAAATCATTTCATGTCATTATATTTTCTCTTAAGAAATTAAATGATGCATATGATTATAATCCCGAAATTCTATTCCCAATTGATATAAATCCTCAATCTTAAAATCTCCTACTTGTATGGGCAAATCTGACTTAGATTTTGTATTAGTAGTGCTGGTCCAAGATAGAATTACTCATTATATTTGGTATAAATTTAAGTCTTTGACTTTAATTTTAGATTCCAAATAGAAATTTTCTTATATTTCTAATTCCAGAATACAATACAGTTACACTTTCTCAAGTGTTTAATATCCATCTTCTATTAATGGATTAAAACTGTATGGAATATGAGTTAGGTATTTTGTGACCAGGATCCACTTGCAGTATTCTAAGAACTCTTTGATGTAACTAAACCTTTGTCATCAATAGACACTACCACATTTTTTTAATCTATGGAATTTGTATCTTGTTCATGGTGGATTTGACAAGATCAATCTCTGCAAAGAGTTAATATGCCTATATCCACTGAAAGTAGTTCATCTCATTCGCAGATGGATGTACATTACGGGGTGGATATGAGTTTTTCGTTGTATTCTTAAAACGATCACTCTAGATTATACCTTATGCAAAGAAATTTGAAATGTTTGAAAATTTTCATTAATTTCTAGCAATGGTTAAAACCATTAAGATAAGTGGTTAAAGGTCTTGCGAACTGATAGGGGTGGAGAAATAGTTAGTAGATATGCAGTTCAAAGATCATTAATTTGATTTTTGAATTATATCCAAACTTACCTCCCCAAAAATTTCGAGTTGCATGTTGATGATTAGTTACTAGTCGTTGCCTAATTCCTTCTATGGTAATACAATTTCAGAATGATGTAATGGTTGTATACTTAATGTAAATCATTACTAGATTCATGGATGACCTAATCAAAATCTTAAGAAAAGCTAGAACTGTTAACCATGGTTTGTTAGCTATTCTAAGTGATTAGGGGTGGACCATCCCATTGTCAATAGATAAGAAAGTGTTTGTTCAAACAAATACTACTTTTCTAAGATAATAACTAAGTCTGAAAACAAGTAGCAAATAAAGGAGATATTTTTCTTGATTCCAAAAGTGTTCTATCATCTTATATAACATATGATGATCCCACTGCCTATGTTGTCTTGTCACAACCGAAGAGATCAATACCATTTAGTTTTCTTCGACATAATTCACGGTACCTTGTCGTAGTGGGAGAGTTTCTAGGAACTCACCTTCTTATGACTTGGGAGACACTAGTGATTAAAATCCATTGTGAGTTTAAACAAGTAATGGATTGTCAAGATAAGAAACTAAGAAGAAAGCCAATAGAACTATGGTTTAATCCATTCACATGGAGTAACCTAAAGTTTTCTATTACAAGGACATAAAAGGAAATTTTCGTTTATAAGTCTATTCAATGGACTTAACAAACTTCCTGTTCCTAGTATTATAGGTTTAAGTTTATCTAAACCTATGGCTTGTGGTATACCTGGTAATTACTTACTCTAATGCAAGCAACTTACTTTAGTAAGATGCTAAAGCATTTTCTTTCTAATGGCAATCTATAGAAGCTTCACAACTTCTTAGACATAGATTTTATTTATCTAAGGAAAAGTCTCAACTATTCCAGAAAAGATAAAGCCATGAAAGAATTTCTTATATCAACAGTGAGAGGTATTAGATATGCTTTTGTATGCCTTAGACCAGACACCTGCTGTTGAGTGGGAGTAATGAGTAGATATCAGATTAATCCAGGAGAAGAACATTGGAAGACAATCAAGTAAATCTTAAGATAAAGAAGAGGAACTATATGTTAGTCTATAAGGGTGTATTTAAAAACTCTTAGACTACACCATATCAGATTTCGAAATTTGCCTTTGTGCTAGTAAATCTTTCTGATAAGATGGTGATTACTCTGGGGGTGGAATAGTGATTTTGGAGAAGTGTAAAAACCTATCTAAAGCCTCTAGGTCTACCAGAGAGGGACTGAATGTTAAGGTTGCAGGAAAGGTACTTATTCAGTCTAAGGAAAGTTCTATACATTTTTGGCATCATTCCAAATTGCCTTAAACTACTAGTGTTAATTTCGTGATTAACCAAAAGTAGTTGCCAAAGATATAGAATCCAGTATCCCAAGAGAGTAGACATATAGAGAGGAATTTCACATTATCAATGATTTTGTGATTAAGGAAGAGTAATGGTGGAGAAAAGGTTGTGTTTAATTCAACCTTTCAGATCCTATTACGAGGAGTTTACTACTACTACACTTGATTTGTATATCAAGGTGTTGAGATTATTTGAAACGCACTTTTTGTTTTATATTAGTGCAAGTGGGAGTTTGTTGGGTTTTATGCCCTAAATAAAACTCATTTCAATATAATCAAATTTACTTATTAATATAGATCAGAAATAACATTTAATGTTACATGGTTCACATGATTTATTTCATGATTATATGTACATAATGTATAAATTCATCTGAAACCCTTTTCACATACTTGATCCTATTTATTGTGCCGTCAACACATTGGAAAGTAAACATGACTATGTGAATAAAGTTTCCTAGATTTATCAGACATAGGGTTTTACTGATATGATAATCTACAACAGAGTTTACTTGCATTTGGAGAAATGCTATGTTCTTTCCAGAGCATTGGTTAAAGTAAAGCTCAGGTTGGATGCATGGAGTATGCATCGGAAGGGACCGATATTGAACTTTGACTTAGATTTATTAAACTTACCGTAATATTTATTCAAGTCAATATCGCCTAGTTGATCCTAGATCAAATGTTCTTAATCCTGTTATGATTAGGCTCAATCTTGAAAGGCTATTCGTGTTCTTTGATTTGTTAGTTAAGCCTACTTTTAGGTCAGGGTGATACGTACATTTTGGGAACACGGTAGTGCAATTGAGTGAGAGCGCTAGCATAAACATGGAATCTATAGCTTCTATCTGGCGAATAGTAAGCAAAGGATGATCTCCTTCGAGCTTGACCAAACGAACATAAATGGTGGAGTACTCATTTCACATAAGCTGAAATATCATTTATACGGGGTCAAGTGTTTTAAGGAATAAATACATTGTAGGGTGTAACGGTAATCTATTCCCTTTACTGTGTAGATCATTCATATAGAGGATCATTGATCAAATTAGGATTATAACAATGGATAACTAATGATGTGTCTATATGGTGGAACATATAGAACATTCTATATACTGAGAGTGCAATTCTAAGTTCTATGCGTGGATTCAACGAAGAATTAATAAGTTAGTGAATTTTAGTACTAAATTCTTGATCTACTTATTGGAAGCTCGGTTATATAGACCCATGGTCCCCGCACTAGTTGAGATAATATTGCTTGTAAGACTCATGTAATTAGTTTTGATTAATCAATTATAATTCTCAAATTAGACTATGTCTATTTGTGAATTTTTCACTAAGTAAGGGCGAAATTGTAAAGAAAGAGTTTTAGGGGCATATTTGTTAATTATGATACTTTGTATGGTTCAATTAATAAATATGATAAATGACAATATTATTTAATAATTATTTATAGTTATTGAATAGTTAGAATTGGCATTTCAATGGTTGAATTAGAAAATTGACGTTTTTGAGAAAATCAGATGCAGAAAAGATAAAACTGCAAAATTGCAAAAAGTGAGGCCCAAATCCACTTGTATAGGGCCAGCCACTTTTGTAGGAAATTTAAACTGATTTTTTCATTATTTTAATGCCAAATAATTCAAACCTAACCCTAGTGGAATGCCATAAATAGATAGTGAAGGCTTCAGGAAATTTACACTTAAATTTCTACACTTCTGATTGAGAAAAAATTGAGCCTTCTCTCTCCCTATCTTCGGCTGACCCTTCTCTTTCTCCTTCCCTCTTCAATTTTGAAAATCTTAGTGTGAGAGTAGTGCCCACACACAGCAAGTGATACCTCAATCATAGTGAGGAAGATCGTGAAGAAAGACTTTCAGCAAGAAGGAGTTTCAGCATCAAAGAATCAGAGAAAGAGATCCAGGTTCAGATATTGATAATGCTCTGCTACAGAAAGGAATCAAGGGCTAGATATCTGAACGGAAGGAGTCATTATATTCCGCTGCAACCAATGTAAGGTTCCTTAACTTTATATGTGTTTATTTCATTGTTTTAGAAAGTTCATATTTAGGGTGTTAATCAACATACTTGTGAGTAGATCTAAGATCCTGGTAAAATAATTTCCAACAAAAATTACCTGTTACAAATTATTTACTTGACCTATTGACAATTGAACCATGGGTTAAAATCAGATCATTGGATCTGCCAACAAGTTAACCCTGGCAATTTAGATCAAGCAATAATAGGTTTTAGAAAACTTACAAACAATCTAAAACACATACTCCTGCAACAAGGTTAGATTTGGATAGTTGGATGTAGGATTTATTTAATTTTTAAACATATATTTCGAAAAAAATATTTAAAAATTAAACCTACCATTTTGAAAAATTAAGTTTTGGGTAACCTAAATGTCATTTCAAAATAAATTGCTAACTTTCCTTTTAAATTTCATGTTATTTAATAAATTAAATAATAAAATACAAAATGGTAAATACATACCCTTTTCTTATTTTACAATTTAATTTAAGTAAGAATAACAAAATTTAAAAGTTAACAAAAATACTTTATTTTCTCTTTTAAAATATCATGATTATTTTGATCTTATTCTAATTAAGGTCAAGTTACCAAAAAAAATTAATATCCGACCTTAAAAAAATAAAATAATCAAATTTTAAAGGAAATAAGAAAAGAGGTAAGCAAAAATTGATTTTTCCTATTTTCAAAATCAAATTACACTGATATCTAAAATTAATTTTAAAAAATAAAATTAATTTATTTCTGATAATTAGATTTGAAATTTGAAAAACAAAAATCAATATACAAAACTACACAAAAAATCAGAATTTAATTCCATGAAATAGCATGAAAAATCGAAAAAAAAATTGAAAAATTGGATGAACTGTACGGATGGCATGCCAGGCATGCCCATCCGCGCGCGCCCAAGAGATGCACGCCGAGGAATCACGGCGCAGGAAGGCTTTTTGCAGCCATTCCGAGCGCGTGATGAGGGTGCTCATCATCCCGATTTTTCCAATTTTTAAAAATTCATAACTAATTCAAATTAAATCGAAATCGAGTTCTGTAAAAAAAGTAAATTGCTTAGAATTTTCCAAACTATCCAACAAAAATAATTACAGAGACAGAAAACTAACTATTTTTCCCCGAATTCACAAACAACAATCAAACATCAATATGACACACAAAGCAACATGATACCATCGAAAACACAAACAAATCGTTTTAAGTCCAAATTTCTTGCAAGCAAATCAATTACCATGGCTCTTGTGCCAGTTGTTGGAAGTTATTTTACCAGGAACTTAGATCTACTCACAAGTATGTTGATTTAACAACCTAAATATGAACTTTTAAAACGATAGAAAATTAAACACATAAAAGTATCAGAAATCTTACATTGGGTGCAGCGGAATATATGTCTCCTCCCACTCAGATCTCTAACCCTTGATTCCTTTCTGTCGCAGAGTATAATCAAGATCTGAGCCCGATAGTCCTTCTTTGTTGTTTCTGAATTCTACACAGCCTTCCTCACTATGATTGAGGTATTACTTGGCGTGTGTGGGCACTACTCTAACACTTATAGATTTCGAAACAGTGAAGGAATAGAGAGAGAGAGGGTGGCGGCTCAGAGAGAATTTTGAGTGAGAAAATTTTGTCAAAATAATGTGTTTTTAAAACTGAAGCCTTTGTCTTCTATTTATAGAAGACCACCCAGGGCTATGGTTGAATTAATTGACATTTAAAATTGAAAAAATCAATGAGAAAAGGGAAGCATAGTGGTCGGCCTAGGCATTGTGGAAACAAGGCTTGCCACTTTTCCAACTTTCCTTTTCCTACATTGATAGTTTCCTGTTTTGTCAAAAACTGCCAATTCCATTGTTCAACCACATAAATGTCAAATCTAATTATTTAATAATTAAAATTAATTATCAAATAATTTAGAAATTTTTACACTAAAAATACAAAAGGCTAACTTTATTACATATATACTACAACACGGTGAAAGCAACTTTTATACACTTTTGCTTAAGTTTTTTACATTTTTACCACATGCACACACATATCATGCATTTTGACACGTGAGTGACATATATCATCACATCAATCACTCTATACATCATTTCCCTCTTTTTTCTCTTCTTTTTCCTATTATTTTATATTTCTTTTCAATTTTTTTTTAAAATATCAACCTCCATAGTTGAACACTTCCCCCTCCACAATCCCAACTCCATTTTCCATTTTTTTTTTTTGTTCTTCAAATTTTTTTCAACTCCCATTAACCGAATTCCATAACCGTTTTCTCTCTTTTTATTTTTCTCTTAATCCATATATAAATATGGCTGTAACTTGTTCTTCATTAACTTCTTCTCCTGTTCAAAAGAAAAGCTCTAAAATTGGGTTGAAATCTTTAGCTAATAGAAACAAGGGGTAAACGTCCTGTTGTTGATCAGGAGGATGACTCTGATTTTGCTCCTCCATTGTCGAAACATGGGCGAGCTCCTCCAAAGAAGAAATCGAAGGTGGCTGCCCAGAAAAAAATTCGTCAAGATGATGCTCAAAAAAATAATCAAGTTGATGGTGGTCTTTTATCTCAGATTTGTTATCGGTTTCTTTTTGGTTTTCCCCCATTTTTGAAATTTTTTCATATTCAATTTTTGTGGGTTTTGTGTTTATTGATTTCTCATTTTGTAATAGTTTTTTCATAGTTTTTTAATAGTGTAAACACCTTCTGTATGTATTTTTTTTAATATGTTTTTTATCTAGTTGTTTCCTGTCCATTTTTATATCATCAACGGGTAACAATGAGATTTATCATGGATGTTGATGTTCAAAGAGTTTTTCCTGTATTTTAGTTTGTATACAGTTGTAGTTTTATTATAGTTTTGCTACTTGCATATGTTATTTCATTATAAAACTAATATGCAACTATTTTGCACAAAATTTACTATGTATAACTACTATTTCTTAGTCGCCGTCAAATTAAATTCATGCATAATATATAAACTATCATAAAACGATAATGCAACTATAAGGCAACTAAAACAAAAAATAAACAGACTTATACGTAACTGGTTGTACCTTAATTCGAATTTACTCTTCTTATTGTGTTTCTAAAAAAATATATTTATATTGAAAACCAGTAATCAATCAAAATGCAACTGTATATAACGTAGATGTATTATCCATGAGGTTTTTTTTAAAAAATTTCACATCATACATTGTTTTGGATTTGGTGGGAGCTCCAGATCTATTTGTTACAGATCTACATTTCATGAATATAGATTTCGATATTAGGGGGAGTTATTTTGATCGAATAAAACAAAAAAAAATGTGTAATTTCAGTTTCTTCACAGTTTTTTTGATTTTTTTTCGTCATTTTCTGTTTAGATCATTGCAGGTCTTCTTTTCCAGTTGATTTCGCCAGAATTAATAGTTGTATTTTTATCGTTTTGGTTTCATTTTGGTTGTTTTGCGGTTTTGAAACGATCGCGATATTTTCACCTTCATGGTTCCCTCTGTACAGTTGAAGGCTTAGTGCATGTGGTATTTTTGTAAATATTTATATGTGGACTGTATAAATGTTTAATGGGCCGGCCCAAAGTATTCTTGTAATTTTTTTTCTTTTTTTGTATTTCTCTGTTTTTTTCCCAATAATTTATTGTCATTTATTTTATTAATAATAAAACTAATTAAAGTTTCCTAATTAATAAATATGCCCTTCAAAATCTCTATTTACTGTTTTGCCCTTAATAAGTGATAAATTCTCAAATAGACACAGTCTATCTTGAGAATTATAATTGATTAATTAAAATCAATTAAATGAGTCTTACAAGTAATATTATCTCAACTAGTGGGGGGACCATGGGTCTATATATCCGAGCTTCCAATAAGCAAATCTAGAATTTACTACTTAAATTCACTGACTTATTAATTCTTCGTTGAATCCACACATAGAACTTAGAATTGCACTCTCAGTATATAGAATGCTCTATATGTTCCACCATATAGACACATCATTAGTTATCCATTGTTATAATCCTAATGTGATCAATGATCCTCTATATGGATGATTTACACTGTAAAGGGACTTAATTACCGTAACACCCTACAATGTATTTTATCCTTAAAACACTTAACCCTGTATAAATGATATTTCAACTAAGTGAAATGAGTACTCCATCATGTATCTCGTTTGGTTAAGCTCGAAGGAAATCACCCTTTGCTTACTATTCGCCAGATAGAAGCTATAGATTCCATATTTATGTTAGCGCTCCCACTCAATCGTACTACTGTGTTCCCAAAATGTACGTATCACCCTGACCCAAAAGTAGGCTTAACTAATAAATCAAAGAACACGAATAACACTCTTGAGATTGAGCCTAACCATATCAGGATTTCGATCATGTGATCTAGGATCAACTTAGTGATATTGAATTGAATAGATATTTACGGTAAGTTTTATAAATCTATTTCAAAGTTCAATATCGGTCCATTCCAATGCATACTCCATCCATCCAACCTGAGCTTTACTTTAACCAATGTTCTGGAAAGAACATAGCATTTCTCCAAATGCAAGTAAACTCTGTTGTAGATTATCATATCAGTAAAACACAGTGCTCTAATAAATCTAGGAATCCTTTATTCACATAGTCATGTTTACTTTCCACTGTGTTGACAACACAATAAACATGATCAAGTATGTGAAAGGGGTTTGGATGAATTTATAAATCAAATAGACAAATAATTGATTAAGTGAACCAAAACAAACACAAAATGAATGAAAAATACTTCTGTTACTTTATTGATATTAAATAATCTGGATTACATTGAAATAGAGTTTTTATTTAGGGCATAAAACCCAACATCTTTATGATTCACGGGTGCTATGTGGTGCAGGTAATAGGTAGAGATATTTGGACAACCATGAGTTAGGAATTTTCTCCGGCAAATGTACATATCAGCTTATCTTGCAAGTAGTGCTAAGTTGTCAAGAACTGTATTTCAAATGTTCGTAACTTTTAAATGTATTTTATAATAATACTATAATGGCATGTCTTGTAATATTTTAAATAAGAGATCCCCAATCGTAAAAAAAGGGCTATGCCATGATTTCATAATTTAAATTAGTTGTTAAAATTTTTATAAATCACAATTTATCTAAACTGCTAGTTTATAAATGCACACACGTGGCGTCCCTAAGAATATGGATATTACACTATTGCTACAAAGTAATGCGCTTCGGACTCAAGAATAAATGTATTACTTATCAAAGACTAGTCAACCATATGTTCCACAGCCAAATCAAAAATAATATGGAGGTCTATGTCAATGATATGATGGTTAAGTCGATAAAATTTGAAGACCACATCAAAGATCTAGAAGAGTGCTTCGACATCCTGCAGGAATATCGAATGAAGCTCAACCTTCTAAAATGTGCCTTCGGCGTCCAATCAAAGAAGTTTCTTAGATTTATAGTCAACTTAAGAGTGATTGAAGCAAATCTAGAAAAGATCAAGGCCTTACAAGAAATCAAGTCACCGTCACATATAAAAGACGTGCAAAGTCTAACCAGACAAATTGCTGCACTTAGCAAGTTCCTCTCCAAGTCAACCGACAAGTGTGTTCCTTCTTTAATTTACTTAAAGGAAGCAACAAGGGGTTTGAATGGACTAATAAATGTGAGCAAGCCTTCTAAGATCTCAAACATCATCTAGCTAGGCCATCCATCCTATCCAAACCAATAGATGGTGAAGAACTATTCATGTACGTGGCCATCACCGAGCATGTAGTCAGTGATGCTCTGGTGCATGAGGAAGAAGGGATACAACACCCAGTCTACTACATCAATAAGCGTCTCATTAGGGCTGAGTTGAGGTATCCCCTCATTTAGAACCTAGTCTACTACTTGGTATTGGCCTCTGAAAATTAAGGCCTTACTTCTAAGCTCACATAATCAATGTGTTAATTGACAACCACTTAGGCAAGTTCTGATGAAGTCAGAAGCATCAGGGCACCTACTCAATTAGGTAGTTGAATTGGGTCAGTTTGAAATTCCCTACCACCCTCGAACAATAACTAAAGGGCAAGCACTAGTAGACTTCATTGCCGAATGTATTGGCCTTGAAGAAGACAATCCCATGATTTGTGAAGATCAAGTCCACACACTTGAGACTGTAGCTCAGGAGGACACTGGACATCCCTATAAACTCTTTGTAGATGGATCCTCCAATGAGCAAAGTTCTAGTGTTGGACTCATCATAGTTACTCCAGAGGGATTTTGAACTCACAATGCATTGTAATCTGAGTTCACTGCAACAAACAGCAAAGCATAGTATGAGGCACTCCTAGTAGGACTACGATTAGCACTAACAATCAAAGCTGAATCACTTGAGATCTACAATGATTCACAATTAGTTGTTAATGCCTAAGGGTGACACATGATTTCATACTTAAGCAAAGCTAAAGACTTATGAACCCAGCTCAAGCACAACTCCATCCAACAAGTACCGCGTGAACAAAATGCAAATGCAAACTCACTAGCTAAACTAGCTAGTACAATAGATTCTGATACTCTTAATGTAGTTCCCATTAAATACCTAGGCAAAGGGAACATTAATAAAGACTTGGAGCTTATTGACAACACTCCATCATAGATGACCCTAATTGCACAGTATGTAGAACAAGGTATTCTTCCAACTGACGAGAACGAAGCTAAGAGTTTGATGAGAAAAGCAACTTCCTTCATCATCATGGACAGAGTAATGTACAAAAGAAACTTTCCAATGCCACTTCTGAGGTGTGTCACAAAAGAAGAAGCCAAAATCCTCATGGTCGAAGTACATGAGGATTTTGTGACAACCATGCTGGGGGCCAAAGCCTCTGAAAGAAGATATTGAGACAAGGGTACTTTTAGCCAATAATGACAGCAAACTCAATGGACTATATCAAAAAATGTGACTAGTGCCAGAGGTTCTCTAAAATACCTAGGGTTTCCCCAAACAAACTCAAGAATATGCAAACACCCTAGCCATTTGCTATCTGGGGAATTGACCTCATGGGTTCAATACCTAAGGGGAAAGGTGGAGTTCGATATGCAGTAGTGGCGGTAGATTACTTCACCAAATGGGCCGGGGCAGAGCCCTTAGCCACTATCATGTCAAATAAAGTTCTTGATTTCGTGGTCAAGAATATCATTTGCTGCTATTGACTCCCACAGAAGATAATGTCAAACAATGGAACATAGTTTAACAAAGATCTCTTTACTAATTTTTTCAACAAACATGGAATCATCAAGATTTTTTTAGCAGTTGCTTATCCACAAGCAAACAGACAAGTGAAAGCAGTCAAACAAACTCTTAAACATATGTTAAAGAAATGCCTAGAGCAATCTAACAAGAATTGGCCTGAAGAACTACTCGAAGTATACTATGGGCTTATCACACAACAACAAAATAGCTATAGGTCATACTCCCTTCGCTCTAAACTACGGGTAGGAAGCCATGATACTCGTAGAGCTCACACCACCATCACATCAAAGACTGACATACGACCAACAAGCTAACCATCAATCGCTAGCCTAGTCTTTAAATGGAATTAAAGAGATTAAAGAAAGGTCTGAGCTTAGAAAGGAGGCGTATCAGTAAGGAGTTGTAAAACACCACAACTCCAAGGTTAAAGATAGAAAATTTAAGCTTAGAGATATGGTGTTACGATGAGTATTCCTAAACACAAAAGACGCATCAGCAGGGGTACTTTGGCCAAATTGGAAAGGACAATATGTCGTCACTGAAGCACTTGAACCTGGGACATACAAGTTGGCACGCTATGACTATAACTTGAATCTAGTACCAGTACCAAGGTATTGGAATGGGGTGCATCTACAGCGGTACTACCAATAAAAGCAATTGTCCTCAAAACAGCTCACTTCATAGTGAGATTCACTTTACCTTGTGCAAGTAAATCAATCGCCTCTTAAACTGAAGGGAAGCAATAAAATTGTCTCTAAGTTAAGAGGTCCATCACTAAGGTATGGCTCCTATACTAAAAAGTTAAACATGACATTAGTATAGCGATGATCACTTAAGCTAAGCTTGGATGAAGAAAGAAGTATGCAACTATTACTTTAACTGTTCTTTTTTCTTTCAGCTTAGCTCACAGTAATGTAATTATATTTAATATAAGGAGTAAAAATGTTGAACAAAGTTTTTTTTTTTGGTAATTTATTAAAATTAATCAATTACAGCTCACAAACCTAACGGTACTCTCAAGCACTGAGTAAAGCTTGTAGGGTTGGTGTTGAGTTAACTCTGGTTATTTCATTAATGAGTTCAATACGACCACCCCATGAATTCTTGGATTAGTAGAGAGTGCTCACACGTGTAACACCACCCAAGAGCAATGATCAAGAAGGTCCTTACCTTCCCACCACGGGCCTTGTCTAAGTTTTTAGACTTGGGCATAGTCAACTTAGCTCTAATAAACTGAGCCACATGAAGACCATATTTATCAAGAAATCTTCTACTTCTCTTCATCCTAGCCATAGAAACTCCAAAATTTAAAGTTGCTTACAACTCAAGAAAAGTTTTATTGAGTTTTGAAAAGGAGAAGTTTAAGCAATTTTAAAAGAAGAAATTTTCAATTCACAAGGATAGTGTTTTGGACTTTTGGAGGCCTTGGGAAAAATTTAAGGGTTTTTGGGAGTTTGATAATTCTTGAAGTAAGCTTAACAAAGGAGAGTAGAAGAAAATTTCTCAATAAAAAAATTAAAAAACGGCATGGGAAAAAAATTCCTACCTTGAATGATTAAGAGTGCTTGAAAGCTTGATGAAGATAAAATTCTAAGGCTTTTCTAAAGGCTTGTGCGCGGGTGATGTAAATTGGAAGTGTGAGAAATTTGATGGAAAGCTCTTTTATTTATAAGTGAGTTCAATCTCCTAATTCTAGAGCAAGTAGGAGTCTTTTGAATTCAAAGCCTTAAAGCAAAAGGTACATGATAAGAAAAAGATAAAAATATATATTTTTCCTTCTCCTTTAAGCTTTAAATTTGAAATTCGTAGTAAAATAGGAATATGATTTTGAATTTAAAAGGTAACATCAATTCCTAATGCTACTTAAATTAAGAAAAAATTAGAGTTTTAAATAAAAAAGATAAATGATAAACAAAAGTCAAAGATCTTTATTCTTCTTTTTTTTCTCTCTAATTTTTGAATGGCACATATGAATAGGATTAGGATTCAAATCCAATTAATCCTAATGCCATAAGAAATACATAAAAATTTCAATTTTCAAAGAAAAAAAATAAAAGATAAGTAAAAAAATGATAAGTCTTTTCTCTTTTTCTTTGTTACTTAATTTCAAGGTCCTAATTCTATTGGGAATGCTTGAAGAATAGAAACAATTATCCAAGATTGTCAAAATTGATGACCATCTGGTAGTTTCAAGAGAAACAGACTCGGTTCACGTCATCAAGTCAACTCCACACAAGTGTAAAGTTGACTTGGGGGAAAATGTTAACCCAAAAACTTTTTCTGGAGACGCAGACATAAATATTTGACAAGTAGCAAGAAAGGTGATGTCATGGAGTTAAGTAGACCTAAGTCATAGTAGTCGACCTGGGAGGGGTCCCAAGCCCTGCGTCCAAGTTGACTTCGGGAACTCCAAGATGGAAGTTTAGACTTCTATAACTTGTCTCCAACTCACTATCTTGCAGTATTTTGTATCGCGAGGACAATGCAGCAATCAAATCCAGGCCTTGTGAGGTGAAATTACATGAACTTGCACCCCAAAAGTCAACATAGGAATCTAGGGTTTCACCCAGCGCTGAGGTTGACATCCTTAATAGGATTTTAGTTTCTGAGACTGTCTTTGTACAAATGAGTCAAACATTGAGTTCGGACATGAACTAGACATACCACAGACATATTTGAGGCATCAGAATTAGGTTCAGAGAAAGATCATTTTTTAGCACTCAGTACCCGGGCACCCAGCACCCAAGTTGACAATTTATCAATCTGGGTGTCTTCCAAGTATTAGATTAGCAATCCAACCTTTAAAAGTTACTTGTGTCTTCATCAAAAATGGGAAAATAGGTACTTTCTGGAAAGAAACAACACTTCTTGGTTGCCAAAACCCAGCGCCCAGGTTGACATTTTGTCAACCTAGGTCCATTTCGATGATGTTTTCCGAGAAATCTTCCAAGCATCTTCTCTATTTTTTAATAAAGATTAAGATTCAACTATTTTTGGGGAACAAACAAGACTTAAGAAGAGCCATAAAGGGGAACCAGTGTTAGGCTATTTTTAGCCTACGTTTTGGGTCACTTTTTATAGTTGTTTTCCTTCTTTATTATTATATTTGGAATAGAATTACGCTTATTTCTTTGGTTTCAGGTTTCATACTTGGAATGTATAAATTGATCAAATTTCGGAAAACAACAATCTATAGAATAGAGAAAATTCTGCAAGAAAATAAAGCTGAAACTTCAAGCTTAAATTTGACTATGTTCTAATCAGATTTTGAAAAAAGTCAAAACATAAAAGTTTTAGATTTCTTTTTTCTTCTTTCCAACGCATCTTGAATCAACTCATTTGGAGTTTGTATGTGAAAGTTATAAACATTTTAATGAAAAATGCTGAAGCTGTCAAATTTTGCTTCAGTAGTCGCGACCACCACTTTCCATGGTCGCGACCCTTTTTCATGGTCGCGACTAGGAGCCAGGAAGCGAGCATATTTTTTGTATTTTGCCTATAGTCGCGACTAGACTTTATGTAGTCGCGACTAGGGGCGAAAAATGAGATTTTTGGGCAGTTTTTGACTTTTTCAAAGGTAGCAACCCTAATTTCTATTTAAGGGGCTCGTGTTTTAGAAGGAAAGGAGGCAGAAATTGGATCTAAAAGTGAAAGAAGGAGGCAGAGGAAGCAATGGTGGCGATCCGGAATGCAATCACCAACTAGTTCTTTCTTAAACTCTTAATTTCTATGTTAATTTTTGTTTTAGTTTTGATTATGGATGTTATTATGGATTTTATGAACTAAACTCTTGTTTAGGGAGATGATGAATGTTGATTGAAATTACTTTTGATTAATGATAATTGCTATTTCTCCTTTCTTGATTGTGAATTTATCCATATTTGTGTTTAATTACATGTTTAAGATTGATCACCTTCTACATGTTCTATGATCCTAATTCAAAATTTGAAAAGTGAGAATTGGGAATGCTAAAATTGGATAAAGCAGGTTTTGATGTGAAACGAAAGTATTTGCATAGCCTTTGTTACATTTAGATTATTGCTTAATGCTGATTATATGTTAATCTATCTCAGAGATGATTAGATAACATGTGATTTAGGACCTAAAAGATCTGAAAAGAGTTAGGTTTATTTTTATAATCTGTCATTCACATTGAGAAAGAGAATAGTAATTAGCATTAACAGCTCGGTAATTAAATCGACGGGATTCTATTCCCTAATTTCTCATCCTTGATTAAACACTTTTATTGCTTTCTTTAATGTTCTTGTTTTTTCTTTATTTCAAAATCTATCAAAATTATTTGTCTACCAAATAGAATCATAAGTCCAATTTAGTGGTATTCAGTTCAATTCCCTGTGGTTCGACCTCACTCGTGGGAGTTTACTACTTGATTACGTGCACTTGCGTATTGTTCATAATTTTCGTAACAAATTTTTGGCGTCGTTGCCGGGAAATTGTTTAAAAATTGATATTACAAAAATTAGATTAAATTCTACTTTGGTTAATTTTTCTTGCTTATTGCTAATCTGTTTCATTAAGATTGTCTTATTTCAGGCATTGGGGGTGCATGCAAGGTCAAGGACAAAGTGTAATACTACCGGTTATTCTTGAAATTGAGAAGACTTGTAGAAGAAACTGAAGAAACAAGAGGCAAGAAAGAGTTTCAGCTACTTCTTAAACACAAGAAATCATGGCTGAGAATGCTAATGGCGGTAACAATGGAGGTAACAACGGTAATAATGGAGGTGCCATTGAAGATCAAGCTAATGGCCGCAGTCTTAGAGACTACATTCTTCCAACTCTTACGGGGGTCCAGTCTTGCATAAGACCACCCATCGTAGATGTAAACAACTTTGAGATAAAGCCAACCATACTCCAAATGGTGCAATCCTCAGTTCAGTTCGGTGGACTGCCCTCTGAAGACCCCAATCTGCACTTGTTAAATTTCATGGAGTTATGTCAAACTTTCAAAGTCAATGGAGTTAGTGATGATGCCATCCGCTTGAGACTTTTCCCATTCTCGCTGAGAGAGCGAGCTAAGAGTTGGTTGATCTCCTTACGACCCAACTCCATTGCTACATGGACTGATTTGGCAACAAAGTTCTTGTCTAAGTTATTTCCTCCAGCAAAAGCTGCCAAGCTGCGAGGAGAAATTAATAATTTTTGTCAACTAGACAATGAATCTCTCTATGAGGCTTGGGAGAGGTTCAAGGATCTCATCAGAAAATGTCCACATCATGGGATCGAAAAGTGGATGTTGGTTCATAATTTCTACAACGGGTTGGTTGGTAATACTAGAACACTTATAGATGTCGCAGCAGGTGGGGCATTTATGAGGAAAAGTGCAAACGAGGCCTATGATCTGCTCGAAGAAATGGCTATGAACAACCAATAATGGCCAACTGAAAGAAGCCAAACGAAGAAAGTTGCTGGTATGCACGAGGTAGACACCATTACCAAGTTGATAGCCCAAGTGGAGGCTCTGACGAAGTTGATGACTGCTCAGGTGAAACAGGCTCAAGTTACTTGTGAGCTATGAGGGGGCCCTCACACATATGACACATGCCCGGTGGATGTGAACACTTTGCCAATGGATCAAGCAAAAGCCATTGGGAACTATTCTCAAAACAATAATTATGGGCACAACCAATAGGGATTCTACCAACAGAGAAATCAGCCCCAACAAAACCAACAACAACTGCAACAACAAAGTCCTAGTGGAGGCTTAAATATCCAAGCTGACTCAAATGGGATAGTTGACAGCTGAAATGGGCAACCGTACTCAAGGGAATTCACCTAGCACTAGTGAGGCAAGGGGAAAAGAGCAATGTCAAGCAATTTCCTTGAGGAGTGGAGAGAGTTATGAGGAACCTAGTGGCAATCAACCAGTTGAAGATGTGGTTCAGGATCAACGGGCACAGACACAAGCACCAAAGGAAAAGAAGACTACTGAAAGTCTTGCACCGAAAGAAGTTTCACCTCCGATCAGCATAGATCACCAAATTGAAATTCCTTACCCTTAAAGACTCCGCAAGAACAACCTCGACAAGCAGTTTTCAAAATTTCTTGAAATATTTAGGAAACTGCACATTAACATTCCATTTGCGGAGGCCTTGGAGCAAATGTCAACTTACCTGAAGTTCATAAAAAAAATTTAGCTAAGAAAAGGAAGTAGGAAGAATTCAAGATAGTGGCACTCACTAAGGAGTGCAGTGCAATTTTGCAAAAGAAACTACCGCCCAAGCTTAAAGATCCGGGTAGTTTCAATATTCCATGCTCTATAGGGGGTTCGGTGGAAACTAAAGCTCTATGTGATCTGGGAGCAAGCATTAATCTAATGCCCGTGTCTGTCTTCAAAAGGCTAGGATTGGGAAAAGGAAAGCCCACAACAGTGACTTTACAACTGGCGGATCGTTCTTTGACTCATCCTCGTGGGATAATTGAAGATGTATTGGTGAAGGTTGGTAAGTTTATCTTCCCTGCTGATTTCCTAATTCTTGATATGGAGGAAGATTCAACTATTCCTATTATTTTGGGAAGACCATTCTTAGCCACGGGGCGAGCATGAATAGATGTTCAAAAGGGGGAGCTAAAGTTGCGAGTGCAAGATGAAGAGGTCAATTTTAATGTTTTTGCCCCAACCGACATTCCTACATGTTGCAAGATTGAAATGGTGAAGGGTTCTTTTGTTAAAGCTGATAAGAAGAGAGTAAAGTCTAAAGAGCGACTTCGAACGATTAGGCGTCGTTGGAAAAGATTGATGTGTGGTAGTTCTGAAGGTGAACTTTGTAAAGCCCGCTTAGTTAATTTGGAAATTAGCTGTTATTTTTGTTAATCAGGAAATTATTTATAGCTATTTAAATAATTTATCATTGTTATTTATGGAATTCAGATATGCATAATTATGTCATCAGCAGTTTTTATATTTCGCATTTCCGGTGTCCGGTATTTTGGAACTCGGCGTTTGGCTCAGTAGAAATCACAACTTAGTATGTTAGTATTTTGGGGACGGGTTTTAGACATTGGGAATGGCGGGAATGGCCGGGAATTTAGAATGTCCCAAAAATACCCCTTTAGTATGATTTTAGTGATTTTATGGTGGAGGGGCAAAATGGTCTTTTTGCCCCATTAGTGTTTTGTCTTGTATGATTTATTAAATGGATTAATGTTTATTTTTAAATAATAATTGTTGGCTGAAATGGTTTGGGTTAAGGTGGCATTACTCCTTTTATTTCTCTCATTTTTTTTACACTTAGAAAAAAAATAGAAAATTTTCAAAGAAAACTCTCTCTTTTCCTATTCACTTTCGGCTGGGTACTTTGGGGTGCAAAGCTGGATTTTTCTTCAATTCTCAAAGCTAAATTCATCCTATTTGTGAACTCTAGGTTGTGGTATGTAAATTCTAACTCTTTCTCTTTATATTGCTTGAGAAAAATGATGAAAAGTGATGATGCATGCATGTTGTTTTAGATGTTGTTGCTGCTGCTTTTGTTGTTGATTTTTGAGGATCAAAGCATGTTTATGTGTTGAATAATTGAGTTGTTTGAAGCATGCTAGATAGGGTGTTCAATGCTTTTAGTTTCTTTGTTAAAGGTTATGAAATTTGAAAGAAAATGTGATGTTTTGTTTCTGTGAATTACTGGATGTTGTTGTTTGTTTTCAGAGGTTATATTATGCTAGTTTAAGGGGTTTTAAGCTAGTTTGATTGCTTGTTTTGGTGGTTTGCTCAAGCTTGAGTTTGGAACTCAAAGCTTGAGCTCCAATGGCAAAATTTGTGTATGTGGTTTCTGGGTAGGTTTGATGCCTTGGAAATGTTTATTAGGGTCTATTTAAGAGTCCGGAAAGTTTGGGACCATTTGGGTTCGAATTGGTCAAGTTATGAGATTTTATGTTCGTCGTTCTGCGAGGAACCGATTCCGGTTGAGCATCCGGATCTCGGATGGGGTCTGAATTTTCCCGGAACCGGAATTCCGGCTGGGCAACCTGGGTCACGTTGGGGATTTTTCAGAACCCTAGTTTTCCTCGTTTTTGGGTTTTTAGGGGTATTGCCATGCTTTTTATCGATAGGGAAACTTTTAGTTTCAAGTTTTAGTCCCCGGGAAGTGATTTAGCGTGTCGCTTATAGCGTTGCGATTTTTATGGTTTAGGAGCCGATGTCCGCCGTTCGGCTTCGTTCCGGTCGGGTTGACCAAGACTTTGAAATCGGAATCCAGGTAAGATTAGTATATCAGTATGCATATGTAGATTACATGTTTAGCGTGCATGTAGGAAGCCTGCTAGATTGCATTAGATATGTATCTAGGCTTCGAACCACCCAACCCTGTCACGTCGGTACACATTGTCGGAGTATGACCAGCCTCGAGTATGACCGGTTCGGCCGATCAGTGACAACGGTTGGTGGTTCGGTGCTATTGACCTATCCCGTCGGTACGGCCGGAGTATGACCGCAGGCCGGAGTATGACCGGTTCGACCGTCAGGGAGGATACTTGTCAATAGTACCGTCCCCCGAACGTTCAAAACCCGCACCATGTTGGACATGGCGGTAGTGCTCGGCACCATGTTGGACATGGCGATGGCAGCGGACTCCGCATCGTGTTGGACACGGCGATCGGTTTTATGTATGATATTAGTATGCTTTTCTTACCGAGTCCGTCGACTCACGGTTTATGTTCATGTGTAGGTAAAGGCAAGGCGGTCCGATGGACCGTGAGCGAGCTTATGAGATTGTACATGTCGGGGCGGTTAGGCCTGGAGCGTACGATCCTCGGGACAGCACGGCTGAGATTTTTGTAACTGTCGTTAGACGACTTTCATTTTGATGTAAAAGTTAAACAGTTAAAACGTTTGTAAATATTTTTATAAATCGGGATCCCGAGACTTTTGTAAAATGGTTTATAAGTTAATGAAAAAGCAAAATTTTAATTAATCACGTTTTTCCCATAAACCTCGTTGATTAGCAACGAGCTGCACAGTACGTTTAAAAATCACGTAATACGCCTAAGATAGTTAGGGTGTTACAAACTTACTCTTGTGCAAAACTCTGAAATTAACAATATTGGAGGTCAATTTTCTTCATTCGGTACGAGGGCTCTTTTGGATGCAAGGGGTGGACTTGATCCAATTTGAAGCAGTATTGAGGTTCAACCCTTTCTGATGGGGGTGCATGTAAGTCTCCCATTCCTTTTTTTGCATGACACATTGGGGACAATGTGTATTCTAAGTTTGGGGGAGGGGACTTATAAAAAAAAATAATTGTTTTAGTTATTTTGTTCTTTTTAGGTATTTTGCTTTAGTTTAGTCTTTTTATTTGGTTGTTAGTCGATTAAATAAACTGAAGATAGTTGTGTGCTGCTGTTAATTGTGATATGTCCTAAAATTTTGAAACTGTATGCTTAATTTTGTTAACTCTTTGGATTAGTTTGGATGCTTGTAAAACCTGTGTATGAATACAATTTGACGATCTGTGAAATATGTTATAATTATTTTACTGTGGTTTGTGGTAAGATTAATTGAATAGCTTAGAACTTTCATGTCTTATTCTTTTGAGGCGAAATCCTTGACAACATTTAATAGGAACATGATTTAGGCAGTTTGTTTGGATAGTTTGAGCCTTTCAAGTCTACCATAAAATTAATATCCTTTGTGAACCCTTTTGAGCCTAAACTTGTTTCGTTTCTTCACCCATTGAACTAAAAGATGTATCCACACTGTTGTTTTTGTCCTCATTACATTTTGAATGGTATCATAAGCCTTACAATAAGTTTGGGGGAGTGAAATATATAGTCTGTGGAAGTATTGAAGAAAAGAAAAAAAAATTGCATGATTGAGAAACATGTAAAAAAAAAAAAAAGAGAATTGTAACTCGGCATCACTTGAAAAAAAATGAATGAAAAAATGCAGAAATAAAAGAAAATTTCAGTGATGTCTAGTGATTGAAAAAAAAAAGTAGAAAAATCTCAAACATGGTTAGTTGTGGGAGCACTTTGGGAAATTTTAAAATTATGAGAAGTTTGTGGGTTCTATTGTGCTTATGATATCTTTAGCCAAAAATTGTCTTTCATTTTCCAAATATCTAAGCCATAAATTCTAACCTTAAAAAGTCCTTTTGATTTCGAAAAGAATGTTGTCAACATTAGTGGAGAGAGGTAAGCATGCAAGCATATTGGCTATCGGTTTGTGGACTAGTTTGATGGAGTGAAACCATTATGACATTATTTCGATACTGAAGTTAGTTTGTATCTCTGCATTGTGTGATAAAATGAGCATCCTAATTAATTGTTAGAGTTTTTGGAATTAAAAATCTAGTTTAGTTAATGGAAGGAAATTTCACATGAGCCAGCAGTAATATAATTATCTGATAGCTTAGTTAATCGAGTTTTAGTGTTAGTCTTAGTCTTACTCGAGGGCGAGTAAGAATCTAGTTTGGGGAAATTTGTTAGGCTATTTTTAACCTACGTTTTAGGTCACTTTTTATAGTTGTTTTCCTTCTTTATTATTATATTTGGAATAGAATTACGCTTGTTTTTTTTGGTTTCAGGTTTCATACTTGGAATGTATAAATTGATCAAATTTCGGAAAAAAACAATCTATAGAATAGAGAAAATTCTGCAAGAAAATAAAGCTGAAACTTCAAGCTTAAATTTGACTATGTTCTGCTCAGATTTTGGAAAAAGTCAAAACATAAAAGTTTTAGATTTCTTTTTCTTCTTTCCAACGCATTTTGAATCAACTCATTTGGAGTTTGTATGTAAAAGTTATGCACATTTTACTGAAAAATGCTGAAGCTGTCAAATTTTGCTTCAGTAGTCGTGACAACCACTTTCTATGGTCGCGACTAGGAGCCAGGCAGCGAGCATATTTTTTGTATTTTGGCTATGGTCGCAACTAGGGGCAAAAAATGAGATTTTTGGGCAGTTTTTGACTTTTTCAAAGGTAGCAACCCTAATTTCTATTTAAGGGGCTCGTGTTTTAGAAGGAAAGGAGGCAGAAATTGGATCCAAAAGTGAAAGAAGGAGGCAGAGGAAGCAATGGTGGCGATCCGGAATGCAATCACCAACTAGTTCTTTCTTAAACTCTTAATTTCTATGTTAATTTCTGTTTTAGTTTTGATTATGGATGTTATTATGGATTTTATGAACTAAACTCCTATTTAGGGAGATGATGAATGTTGATTGAAATTACTTTTGGTTAATGGTAATTGTTATTTCTCCTTTCTTGATTGTGAATTTATCCATATTTGTGTTTAATTACATGTTTAAGATTGATCACCTTCTACATGTTATATGATCCTAATTCAAAATCTGAAAAGTGAGAATTGGGAATGCTAAAATTGGATAAAGTAAGTTTTGATGTGAAACGAAAGTATTTGATAGCCTTTGTGACATTTAGATTATTGCTTAATGGTGATTATATGTTAATCTATCTCAGAGATGATTAGATAACATGTGATTTAGGACCTAAAAGATCTGAAAAGAGTTAGGTTTATTTTTATAATCTGTCATTCACATTGAGAAAGAGAATAGTCATTAGCATTAACAGCTGGGTAATTAAATCGACATGATTCTTTTCCCTAATTTCTCATCCTTGATTAAACACTTTTATTGCTTTCTTTAATTTTCTTGTTTTTTCTTTATTTCAAAATCTATCAAAATTATTTATCTACCAAATAGAATCATAAGTCTAATTTAGCGGTATTCAGTTCAATTCCCTATGGTTCGACCTCACTTGTGTGAGTTTACTACTTGATTACGTGCACTTACGTATTGTTCATAATTTTCGTAACAACCAGCGCCCAGGTTGACACCTGGCACAGGGCCAGTGCCCATGTTGACATATTGTCAACCTGGGCTATTTATAATCAAGTTCTCAAAAAAAGTGTTCTAAGCATAATGAAGTTTCAAGAAAACTCAAAGAGAAAACCACTAACCTGATGTCTTAGAAGCAGAGCCTAGTGCTCAGGTTGACCTGGTGCTGGGCCCAGCGCCCAGGTTGACAATCAACTGTGCACTGATTTTGATCATTCAAATGCCAAATTTGACTCTACCATTCAATCCAGAATTATCAAAAATGAGGTAAGAGACCTCATCCTCAAGTTCAATAACCTTAAGAAGTATCAAAACAACATCCTAGAAGCTCCAAAACAAGCACCCGACGCCCAGGTTGACAAATGGCCTAGTGTGCTGGGTTTTGCTTATCCAATTCTTATTCTGTTTGGACCATCTGTGTAGTTTTCCACAATAACTAAGATCCATGAAGTTAGAAAATTCAAATTTACAACTTCGCTTCTCTCATTTCCAACATGGAAAAACCACTCGGAAATGAAGAGTTTTAAGTCTCTCATTTTTACAGAACAGCAACATCTTCAAGAGCTGGTGACCCGCTTTGCCAAAATACAAAAATCGACGAAGTGATGTCAAAATACCACTTAGGCATCATAAAGTACATCCCTTGGATGTTTTTCACTTACCCAGCATCCAGGTTGACGTCATATGTCAACCTGGGCGTTGGAATGTCAACCTGAGCGTTGGAATGTCAACTTGAGCGCTGGATGTCAACTTGGGTGCTGGATATCACTCAATATTGATACGATTGACGTGATTCAATGTGTGTTTCGAAATTGTTTCAGTGCTCTATCAAGTCATGTCTCACACTTCAATCGTAATTCTAAAGTTATCGACTCCAAATTTTGCCCCCAAGTGAGTTACAAAAATAAGCTCTGGCTTAATCGGAGGCGGTCTTGCCATCGCGACCCGAGCTCTGAAAATTGAAGATCAACCTCAAAAGTTAATTTTTACCGTTAGATCATCATCTACGATCTAAAATAGTCAACTTGTATTTTTTTCATTATTTTATTCCTATTTTCAAGGACATCCTTCACCTATAAAAGGAGAGCTCCCTTACTTCATTTTTTATATTCAGAAAACTACCCACAAGGTTTTCTCTCTTAAAATTAGAGCTTTGACACTTAGCCTTTTTCTATTGTACCATCTCGTGAGAAATAAAATGTATTACGTGAATCACCAAATTTAAAAAATTGAAGAAGTACAATTCGATAATCACTCAAGGGCCTTTACTTTTCTTCCATGCCAATGGCACTTGAGTAGAAAAGAAAGTACAAGATCAGGCTTCAGTTCAACAATTCTTGAAGATTACAGCAATAAAGAAGTATATGTCCCTCATCATAATTATTTAAAATAAAAATCTATTCTTACATGTAGAAACAAAGCCACAAAGCTAAATCAACTTTTTTTTCCTCTCACTCAGAACCCATTCCTCTCTTTTACTTTGTGAGAGAGTAAGAGTATAATTGAGTAAAAATCAATAGGAAACCAATCCAATAATAGGGTTCATTGGCTTTCACCACTACATATCGCCTACAAATTGTTATCCTCTATACATATTAAAATTTATAAAATTTTGGTTGGTTTTGAATTTGTAGGTTACTAAAGTTACTAACTTGGACAAATTATTGGGCATATCCTCTTCCACACCATGCTTTTCCTACTATTAGATTCTCTCAAGAAGATTGTAAGTCCAACATTATTTCCTCCCTAATTTATTGATATTGGTTTCAAGTGTCTTCATAATGTTTTCTATACTGTATCATTTGAACATTTTGTTATATCATATCCATAATTTAAGTTATGTGGGTTTTATGAAATTTGAGGATTTTTTTTCTTTTTGAAATCAGTTATATACAGGGATAGGTTTCTGTTATCTTAGAGTTTGACTAGCAATCAACATTCTTATATCCTTCATCAATCTAATGATTGCCAAACAATCAGTTTCCATACAAAAATTTTGTAAATTAGTTGTCCTTTCTAGCTTGCAAGGTCTCTCTAATGACTAATAGTTCAAATGCCAAAACCATAAATATATGAGCAACATATAATCAAATTTTGTAAAGGAGTAACTCTCTCTCTCTCTCTCTCTCTCTCTCTCTCTCTCTCTCTCTCTCTCTCTCTCTCTCTCTCTCTCTCTCTCTCTCTCTCTCTCTCTCTCTCTCTCTCTCTCTCTCTCTCTCTCTCTCTCTCTCTCTCTCTCTCTCTCTCTCTCTCTCTCTCTCTCTCTCTCTCTCTCTCTCTCTCTCTCTCTCTCTCTCTCTCTCTCTCTCTCTCTCTCTCTCTCTCTCTCTCTCTCTCTCTCTCTCTCTCTCTCTCTCTCTCTCTCTAAACTAGGGTTTGCCTCTGTTCGTTGTTTTTTCTTTGCCTTCTAGGGTTTTTGGGGGGGCACCGCTGGCCAGATCTGACTGGTGGTGCCTAGGGTACCTTGGCTCTAAGCTGTACAGGTTGAAGGCAGAGGGTCCTTTGTTGGGCAGTTGTGGTGAGCGGTGGGGAAGAACATCTGCCCTCCTTCTTTCTCCTTGAGGCTGGTTCTTTGTTGCCCAAATTTTTCAGGCGACTGATTTCTGACCAAGGTGGATGGACGTCTCTTTTGAGGTGTCTCAAGTCCGAGGTCGGTGGGTGTGGGTAGCTCTGATCTCATTGACTGGTGGGAAGCGACAAAGATGGGTTTCTCTAGGCTTTCTCCCTTTCGTTTTTGGGGACGGCGAGTTGCGATGGCCCTTCTCAGGTGAGAGCTTGGGCTTTAAAGCATTGTTTTTCTTCCTTTTTTCTTCAGATCTCGGTGTCGCATGGGTTTCTTTTCAGGCGTCTTGGCTTCGGTGCACAATGGCTCGTGGTTAGCTTTCGAAGTGTCGTCGATGTATAGGGGGGACTCGGGTTTTCCCAAAAGGGTGTGCTACCCTTGTCCTAGCACTCTCACCGTTCAAAACCCCACGTGATGGCAGAGTTTAAGCTTTTTTCGTCGGAAGTTGGCATCGTTCCTTTGTCTTTGCTTGTCTTGTCTTAGGCCTTCGTGTGACCTCCTTTACGTTAGGGGGAAGTGTTTTTCAAACGGTTTTATGCTTTGTTGTTATTTGGTTTGTTTATTTTATTTTATTTAGTTTTGTCGGTGTTGAGCACCTTATGTCCTTTGTGGCGTTACACTTTGTGATGTTGGCTTTAGGCCCGTTTTTAGGGGTTCGTTCCCTTCGATGCTCCTGCGTGAGCCATGAGCTTAATGCTCCTTTCGTTATCGATGTGGTTGTTCGACATTTGAGTCATTTCCTAGCGAGATTTGTGTGGTTCCTCCACTAGACTTGTGGGACTTCGGCCTTTGTTTAACCTTGAATGAAGTTCTCCTTTCAAAAAAAATAATTAAATTTGTATGTTATGCATTATCATCTAAATTGATTTAATATTTAAATTAATTTAGATTAATTTAAAATTAGTTAAAAGGAACAAAGTGAAATGATATTTATTTATTTCTTTTTCTTTTTTCAGATAAATTGTTGTAACCATTTTTGTTTTTTAGAGAGATGGTAACTATTTTTTTATTCACAATTTTCTTGATAATTTGTTTCTCTTCCTTTTCTTATATGTATATATATAAATAATGTGGTTATTTAACGATTTTGGTTGATTTAACAAAATATTTTAATAATATAAGAATATTCCGTTAAATGTTAGTAAAATTAGTTTTATAAATATATATATAAATATTAATATTATTTATCTTAAATCTTTATATATAAAATGTGGCTATTTATCTATTTTTGTTGGTTTAACAGAATATTTTAAAAATATAAAAATATTCTGTTAAATTTCACGGTTTAGTAAGATTAGTTTTATAAATATATATAAATATTAACATTATTTATTTTTAATTAATTTAAATATATATAAATATTAATATTATTTATTTAAAGTTAATTGAACTTATATTAATTTTAAATTTATTTAAATATTTATAAATATTAATATATTATTATTTTTTAACAATTACTTTTAATGTTTTTAAACTTTATATTTATTTTCTTTAAAATTTTAAATATTATTTTTTAAAAAAAAATAATAATAATAAGTAATTTCCTTTTAATTTATAAAATTTAAAAATATAATTAAATATGCATAACTATATAATATTATCATGTACTTTAATTCATTACGTTATATAAGTTTTCGTAAAAATAAGATTCTATATATATATATATATATATATATATCTATTTTATATAAAGTGTGTCTATATAATGGTTTATGAGAAATTCATGCATGACTTTTTATTTATATTAAAAATAAAATAGTTTTTGAGAAATTCATGAGTCACTTTTTATTTATATATAATAAAATAAATTCCATTAAATCCAAAAAAAAAAAAAATATACGATTGGATTTTTGCTGTTGTACATCTACGATTTTTCTCTTCTTCTTCTCTTCTTCTCTTCTAGAATTACTATTTTCTATAAAAATACTCATTAAAAGAAAAAGTTATATTTTATCACATACAGTATAATTAAGAAGCCATAAAATTTATAATTTCGTCTTCTGTTAAATAAAAATAAAAGCAACTTAAAGCATTATTATAATTATGTTATTTTGTACATGCTACGACAAAAAGGAGTGTCAATCTTATTAATTTCTCCATGTTCTAGCTATTAATGCAAACCAGAAAAAGAAAAACATTTACTAAAACCCACCAAAACTTATCATAATTAAACCTGAGGCATTAGATGCAAAAAAAAAAAAAAAAAAAAAAAAAAAACAAATCAGAGAGTACATTATAGCACTGTTTTTGATCGCGTGCTCATAAATTAGAAGCACAATTAAATATATTAGCGAAATAGTGACTAACATCCAAATTTCAGAGTTGACGAGAAATCTACAACTGAATGAGGTAAAGACTACTACAATATTTACTTTATAAAACTTTTGTTTCGATATCTTACTATTATTAACACCATTTAATTTGGATGTAGAAAAAATATTTTTAGATTGAGGCGGCAATAAAAATAACTGATACTGTCTAGAATTTTTATTACATGTCATGTGACACATGTCATAAAAAAATAGATTTATACAATCGCAATGAAAAAATTACATGTGACAAGCCAACATGCGGCCAGGATTGATTTTCTACACCACGGTATATTACAAAAAACATATGATGTTATTGAAATTAAGTTAAAAAAAAATACTAACAATCTTATTATGCATTTTACAGTGCTATAGCATATGTTGAACTTGATGACAATACAAAGAGCCTATCTGCTGTCATGTTCGCAGATATTGTAGAAAAAATATTTTCGTGTACTGCTGCCCAACTAATGAAATATACTGCAAAGGTGTAATTTTAAAAAAATAAAATACTTTTACATGCCTTTCATAAGTTGATTTTTTTTAATTAAATAAGCTATGCACACCATGTCTAATCATTTTAAAAGAAAATACATCACGGTTTGCAGACTGCAAATTTGTCGACACTACCATATTCAATTTATCAACGAAAAAATAGACAATCCAAATATATGCGGACCAATCTAGAATGAAAAATGCAAAATACAAAAATTACACTATTGTCTCTATCGAAGCAAATGAAGATTAAAATCCACCAATGACTATCATTAGTTTTCTTATCTACAATTTTTAGACAAATGCTATCTTCAATTATCAATAATTTAGAGATTGATTTTTAATTTTCTTTTTATCTTACACCCATTTAAGTAATGTTTCTTTAAGTATTGGAACATCAATTTTTAATTTATTTTTGGATTAACTTAAGAACATATTTTAATCATTAAGCTTTCTTAAACATTAATATATTGTATTCGGTATTCACTTTTAATTGACAACATTATAAACTATAATATTTAAATACACATAATAATAATCTCACCTTATAACTAATAATATTTTTTCTTTAATTTTTAATTGTATCACTTTCAACTAACATAGAAAAAACTAGCATAAAATTTAGTATACGTGCCTTGCACGTAGGTTTTTGCTAGTATATATATATATCTATAAAGGAGAAGTATAAGGCGGTGACATGGCATTTTAAAATCACTCTAAAATTATTTTCCTCTTCTCTCCTTAATTCTCTCAATTTTTAATATTTTATTAAACATAAATCTACAAATTAATATTTTACTATTATTTTAATAATTTTTCATCGTTAACGAATCTGCAAATACTTTGAATGGATTCATATTCAAGCTGAGTTTCTGGTGTTGTGGCTAAGAATGAAGAGCAAGAGGTATTTTTGTAATTAATTATGTTTGGGTTGTAATTAATTTATTTTTAGAGAATATTGTTAACTAATTGTGAGACGCTACCTATAAAAAATACTGGGCACTACTGATATCCAATAACAATACTCAATTATTATAAAAACTTACTTTTCTTTTGCATGGTACAATTATTATTATTATTATTATTATTATTATTATTATTATTATTATTATTATTATTATTATTATTATGATTTATCGATTCTTTTTTTGGCTTTATTGGCTTAAGAGTTTTACATAGCTTTGTTGGTTTTGTTTTTTTTTTTTTAAGTGCATATTAATAATTTATAATTGATGAATTTAAAATTTGTTGAAGATACTATGAGACCTCAAGTTAATATTTTTCACTCGGACCAATATATGTGTATATGTACTTATGAATAGGGTGTGCATAAATCATCCAATCTAATGACAATAGACCGATTCAATTACAACCAACCGCCAAATATTGGATATCCAATTGTGATCGAATCGGGTGTTATTTTTGAATATCCAATTAGATCGGATCGGATGTTGGATGAGGTGTCTAAAAATCCAATACCTCCAACATCCAATCAAACTAATTAGTATTTTCATTTAATTATGATAAGTAATTAGATTTTATGGTTATACGTAAAATATATATGTATATATAAAAATTAGCATTAATTTTTTTTTTTAATTGGATGGATCCAATCCAATTTAATAGACCTAAACTATTAAATGGATCCAATAAACACCCATAAATGTGATATTACTTTTTTTTTATGTGCCAATAAAATACTTTTTTTTCAAACGTTTATTTATTAATTTAGTTAGCCATCATGTTAAGGTAATTGAAAATAAATAAATAATAAATTTATAAGAAAATGACTGAGTACTTATGTATATTTTTAAGTAGTTAATAATATTGTTTAATTTATTTTATGTACAGAGCAGACTTAATTAGAAGAATGATCATAGATGAATACAAATGAGTTACAGTGATGATAGCAACTTTTAATGTATTGACAACTACAAGTAAGATACGGTCATGAGTAATTTTAAAATCAAATGATAAGTTTTCTATAGATTTATCAATTAGTTTTTTTCAAAAAAATCGTATCTGTAATTTCTTATAAGGATTCTTCAACTTTTTAATATTTTATTTCTTCAATTTTTAATATTTTGCTTCTTTTTTAGATAAGAAATTGAATAAAGATTTTCTTACTTTTTTAGATTTTTGTAGAGTTATTTATTAACATATCTATATATATAAATTTTCTAATTGGATTGATTCTCTTTTTCTAATTCCTTTTCAAGTGAAATTAAATTATTATTAAGTGAAGACATATAATTATGATCAAAATTATAAAACTTTATTTTGATTATATTAGTATTTTAATCACTACAGAAATATTCCTAATTATTAAATATAATAATATCTCTAACTAATTACTTATAATTCCTAATAATCGTGGACCAATTATTAATATTTGTAAAAAAATATATATCTTTATATATTAAAAGTGTCTATTTAACGACATTTCTTGGTTTAACAGAATATACTTAAAAATAAAAGAATATTCTGTTAAATTTAACGATTGATCTCCCGTTAAAAAATAAACCCAATAATTAAACCAAAAAAATTAAACAATCTTTTAAATAAACAATCTTTTAAATATTAATAATCTCTTTTTAAATTAAAAAAAAATCATCTTAGCCACAAACCTATCTTGGGAGAATATTAATAATTTTTTTATTTATTTTTTAAAAAAGAAAAATATAGATAAAATATCTAGAAAAGATAATATAAAAGAAGATTGATTGTGTTGGCTTAGAGATTTTTGGGCTTGGGCTTAAAAAAATAATTAAAAAAAAATAAATGGGCTATAATTAGTATTTACCTTATATGTTTGTGCTTATTTTTAGTTTTATTTTTAATTTTACCACCAAGAGGAGAAGGTTGAAAAATATTAGAATATGAAAATATTATTGGTGCTTATTAGTAATTTGCAAAGAATGTGAAAGTCTATAAATATATAGTTGTGTAGCTATTATTAGATATGAAATGAAATAATAGAACTTTTTTCAGTTAGAAGATTAATGTACATTTTACTATTAATAACTTACATTATTATAACACAACTATGTTTTACTTACTAAATATACTGACACATATTTTATTTTTATAAAACAAATCGTTCAAATAATTATACTATTTTAATTATTAATTAAAATAAAAAACTAAAATATTAAATAAAACTAACACTACGTGGCTTGGCACGTAACAATCACCTACTATATATATATATATTAAACATAATTATTTATAAAATCTATTAAAAGATAATAATATCCTTAACTAATTTTTATTTCAATTTTATAAAATATGAAGTATAATCAATATTTTAATTAATTTGTTGTTAATTTTTATATATATAAGGTATAATTTTAAAATATATATATTTATTAAAAAATTTTAAAATTATATGATGAATTTTTTATATATTTATTATTTATTTTATTTTGTGTAAGGATTGTTCAATTTTTAATTTCTTTTACTATAACATATATTTGAAAATATTTTTTTGTTGTGCGGTTTTATTTTAGTTTTATAAAATATGAAGTGTAATCAATATTTTAATTAATTTGTTATTAATTTTTGGGAAAAAAACAAAAAAATACAAAAAAGGAAAAAAAATTACAAAAATACTTTGGGCCGTCCCATTAAACATTTATACAGTCCACATACAAATATTTACAAAAATACCACATGCACTAAGCCTTCAGCTGTACAGAGCGAACCATGAAGATGAAAATACGCGCTCGTTTCAAAACCGCAAAACAACCAAAATGAAACCAAAACGAGAAAAATACAACTATTAATTCTGGCAAAATCAACTGGAAAAGAATACCTGCAATGATCTAAACTGAAAATGACGAAAAAAAAATCAGAAAAACTGTGAAGAAACTGAAATTACACATTTGTTTTCTATTTTATTCGATCAAAATAACTCCCACTAATATCGAAATCTATATTCATGAAATATAGATCTGTAACAAACAGATCTGGAGCTCCCACTAAATCCAAAACAATGTATGATGTGAAAAATTTAAAAAAAAACCTCATGAATAATACATCTACGTTATATACAGTTGCATTTTGATTTATTTTTTGTTTTGGTTGCCTTATAGTTGCATTATCGTTTTATGATAGTTTATATATTATGCAAGAATTTAATTTGATGGGGACTAAGAAATAGTAGTTATACATAGTAAGTTTTGTGCAAATAGTTGCATATTAATTTTATAGTGAAATAATATATGCAAGTAGCAAAACTATAACAAAACTACAAAACAACTGTATGCAAGTGCAAATAGTTGCCTTATAGTTGCATTATCGTTTTATGATAGTTTATATATTATGCAAGAATTTAATTTGATGGGGACTAAGAAATAGTAGTTATACATAATAAGTTTTGTGCAAATAGTTGCATATTAATTTTATAGTGAAATAACATATGCAAGTAACAAAACTATAATAAAACTACAAAACAACTGTATGCAAGTGCAAATAGTTGCCTTATAGTTGCATTATCGTTTTATGATAGTTTATATATTATGCAAGAATTTAATTTGATGGGGACTAAGAAATAGTAGTTATACATAGTAAGTTTTGTGCAAATAGTTGCATATGAATTTTATAGTGAAATAACATATGCAAGTAGCAAAACTATAATAAAACTACAAAACAACTGTATACAAACTAAAATACAGGAAAAACTCTTTGAACATCAACATCCATGATAAATCTCATTGTTACCCATTGATGATATAAAAATGGGACTGACCAGGTTAATCTAATCTATTAGCTTTGCCACCTTCACTCATAAATCTTAATCATGTTTGTCCTAATACTTTTCTAATATAAAACATGCTGCATGCAAAATATGAAGCTTGATCTGGTGATTTTCTTTAGTAGGATATGTATTCAATTTAGTGAGTTTTCATTAGGACATGTACACTTTTTTGTTATGTTATTTTCATTTTCACTTTCATTTGCTATTTGTTTTTGTTATTATTATGATTCTTTCCATGATAATGATATATAGCCAGATATCCTTTATGCTCGAACTAAATCGATAATAACATGTTAAATAAAATTAAATAATGATTTTCTAATAAACTGGGTTATTATTAAAATATTTTCTTCCAATTGAAATAAAGTTTTTGTAATTTTTCTAGAATTAATTAGGATATAATTATCAGCCAAAATAATAAATATAATAACAAATTAAACATCAGTAATAATCAAATAATAATCATAATAAATGACAAATTAAACATTTTGCAATGTATGCATCGGGCCTTTCCTGGAAACTAACTTATTTAAAGCTGAGCCAATTGTTTAATTATTTTTTTCTTTTTAATTTCCAATATTTTGATTGCTACAAAATGATCAGTATAAGACAAGCACCGACAGACAAAGTTGATATGGCTTGACGCGTAAGGAACAGTGTCCAACAAAGTTCATACAAAATATGATTATTAAAAAACTGAAAATAAAATTAAAAATTAAAAATTAAAAACTGAAATAAAATTAAAAATAAAAAAGAAAAGAAGAAAAAAAGAGAGTGAAATGATGGATTGATTGATAGAAAATGAAAAAAGAGAGGGAAGAGAGTAGGATTTGATTGATGATGGATGAAATGATGAGTAAGTGGTAAATGTGTAATAAAAATAAGTTTGTAAGTATAAATGTAGTAATAGGCGTGTGAGGGTAATTATGTAATAAAGTGTGTAAAAAGGATTTTTCATGTAAAAATTTCTTAATTTTTTATATATATATAAGGTATAAATTTAAAATATACGTAAATATTTATTAAAAAAATTTAAAATTATATGATAAATTTTTTATATATTTATTATTTATTTTATTTTGATAAGGATTGTTCAGTTTTTAATTTCTTCACTATGACATATATTTGAAAATATTTCTTTGTTGTGAAATTTTATTTCAATCTTATAAAATGTAAAGTATAATCAATATTTTAATTAATTTGTTGTGAAATTTTTATATATAAAAAGTATAATTTTGAAATATACATATATATTTATTAAATTTTTTTAATTTTATTATAAATGCAATTCAATGTAACAATTAGCAATATCCATATGGAAAGATATTTCATAATTTTCTATCAAAACATAAATATTTTATAATTATTTTAAATTTAAAAAACGATAACAATTTTGAAATATTTTTTAAATTTATCACCTAATATATATTTTTTTAAAATTTTAAGTCAATTTTTATTTATATTTTAAAAATCAATACTATAATAATATATTTGTTAATATTAATTTAATTTTCAGAAAAATGAAAGTTTAATAACATAGTTACTCATATTAAGATTTAAAAACGCACGCGAAGCGCGGTCTGTTTCCTAATTTTATTTTCATAGTGAGATCGAAAATTCCAGATCCTTTTATTTTTTATTTTGGTATAAATTTATTAATTTAACGTGATTTTAATATTATGATCAATAAATCAAAATTATTATTGTCAGAATAAACCAAAATTAATTTGTTTACACTACCGTCTGTATATTTCTTTTCTTATTGAATAACCAAAAATCAAATAGCCGAGCAGTCTTAAAGCATAATTTCCCATCCAAGGGGATCGTTATGTACAAAATTCTGCAACTGTATTATGTGTCAATTGAGAAGCTTCACTCAAATTAAATAATCATAATTAAAAAGAAAAGAAAAAAAAAACATAATTGAGGAGAATGTACATAATGATTAGACCTTTAATCAAGGAAAAATTATTTCCATTCCAGAGCCACCGCATCAAATACTAAACAAAATTCTGCTTTTACACTCGAGACAATTTTCTTTTTCTTTTCTTTCTGAAAATAGTTTCTATGAGCTCTGGTCTGGAATTTAGCTGTTCTTCTTTTGGACCTTTTGTTCTACACAAAAACCTGTATCATATCAAATATAATATATTATTCAGAGAGCGAGTAGTGAGACTACAGCTGGTATTATTAGTAATTTTTCACTATAACTAAAACCAATGTTTATATTCATTTCATTGCTGTTGTTCTTGAACTGAGTGGAAAATGTCATACATACAAACACAAAAATTGGAAGAGAACAGAAATGTTTCCAATGAGATTTTTTAAGTTGTTTACCTTAAATCAGTTCAGTTATGCACCCACATGGGTTCCAAGGAGAAAAGCTTGTCATTTCGGTTATGAGGAGCGGAGGCCACTGGTGGAGGTGCATGTACTGTAATGGGAAGAACCCACTCACTTTTGTCTCTACCCTCTACAAGAAGAGGATGTTCGTATCTGAAGCCAAGGCAAAATCCATTTTCAGATGACAGAAGAAAAATACTCCAAACATAGCTCTTAAAAATGTTTGAACTATAATCTATGCAGTCATATGTGTCATATAGTATTGAAAAGGGTAGGTATTTTCCAAGGGTCCATTCAAATGAATGCAAACAATACCTGGTCCAATCTATATTTTTTGGGGTGGTAAAGAATTCAAATCTAAGGACCCATTGCACAGAAACATGGGGAGTGGAAAAAGACATAGGCCCATCCATGGGAATGGAGAAGAGAAAGCTTGTTTGCACCAAATCGGCAACCACCTCGTAATGATCGCTCTGAACCTACAAGATAGTGCCCAACAGATGTTCAAGAAATCCAAAATAGGAATGATAATCATCAATGAATGGAACCATCATGTCTTCCAAAATTATTTTGTAGGCTCAGAAGTAAAACCTTTGTAATTGTTGGGGAATTCCTTCGAGAAGGATGAACATGTCTTCGACCTATGGTCTCTGAAGTCTCCAATGTTATTGAAACCTGGAAAACAGCAATCCCTTAATAGAGCATCATATTAAGAGGTACAATTGTTTGGATTCTGTTAGTGAATAATTAGCAACACAAATACCATAACTACCTCAAGGCATCTTCTAGCTCCTTCTTCATGGAAGAAAGTAAGGGTTCCACCAATCTGTTTAACAATAATTTGCCAAGGATGAAGAATAAATCAAGAGTGATTGAAGGGGGCTGAATTAAGTATACAATAAGCAGAAGATTGTGTACCATATCACTAAAATAATAAATTGAGTCAGAATTCTTAGGGGAAAATCTAAGCATAACACGGTCGTCCATCCGGATGTTATAGGATCTTCCTCGAATAAAGCCTTCTGCTGCAGGAAATGTTTGCAGAAAATTAGCTTTTGAAGATTCTAGAGTCTAGACAGCAGAAACCATTAGGGTTAAAGATCTAATAAGTCCTAACAAAACATTTGAAGAGAATACAAGTGTGTAAGAATACATGCTAGAGGCTCAACAGCTCTGGCAGCTGGTGATGAAGATGCCCCCGTGTCGTCATCTGCAGAAAGTGACCTCGTCAGCTTCTGCTGCTGGCTTGGAGAGACAAGGGAAGATGACTTTGGGGATAACAAATCTGTTGCAAAGAAAACATGCCACTCAATAACACTGCTGTTCAACCTCATACAAAAATGGAAAATGAAGTCCTGTTCTGTGAAGAAAAATTTAAAATTGCAATGATAGCCCCTAGTGCCAAAGGCCAAAAGGCTTCACAAACATCATTCTAGAACTTGGAAAATAAAAAACTACTCAACCATAAAGCCACTAAAAACGACTCACCATTCCCAGAATCATACATGACTTCAGCCGCAGAGAGCCGAGGAACTGCAAGATTTGAAGACAAACTTGTACGATCTCCTTCAAGATATCCACTATCTTTAAAGGACAACCTTGCTGCATATGATTGCAATGAAAAAGAACTTCCAAAGGTTCTATTGATACCATCTTTTGTAGGATTGTACGAAGAAACAGAAGATATCTCATCCTTGGAGCTTTCATATCCTTCTTCAACACCATCATAAATATCATTTGCTCTAACCTGTAAGAAGGTAACTCAACTTTATACTAATGTTATAGAAAAGTGAAGTCCTTTGCTTATAAAAGAAAAATAAACCCAATTTCTGAAAAAATAATTAAATAAAAATAATCCAAAGCACCTCTAGATGCCATTCAAAAAGAGATCAAGAAAAATGAAGTAAAGGTGTACTTACCCAGTCAGAATCTCCATCTACGTCTTTCCAATATAAATCCATTTGGACAGTTGTCGAAGGAACAATCCCTGAGAATATTTAAAAGGATATTGCAGGCAACCTTTTTGCATTTACAAAAGTAAAGACATTTGAAATCTTATGAATATCAGTAATCAGAATTGCATTAAGCCAACTTCAGGATTTAGGATGGTCAAGTAAAATGGAGAAAACTGATCAAACATAACCAAACGTATATTATCCTAGTCTTCCAACACTAGCTACAGCCCCCACTAAAAACTAGAGTTAGATGAAAGAGCAAGAATCCCAACAACAAAACAGAGCACATCAATTAGGGAGTTTCATGCATGCTAATATTAGTATTATGGCACTTTAGTGCTACATCACTTAAAACAACAATAACAACAACAGCAAACTATGGAAACAATATTCTAGAACAAGCTAGTAGGACCGTAAATTTAGATCACACAATCAATATTGTGTCTTCTATAACCAGAACATATCCATGGTGACTTCTGATAGGAGTAACAAGCTAATCATGTTTTAAAAACAACCTAGATCATCAACCTAATTGTATTTTTAACTCTTATTCATACACCTGGGATCCTAATTGTTCCAAGTTAAATAACCATTTCATTCAAGAGCAATTTGTCCCCCAAGTACTCCTAACAGTCTAAATATGAACGTCATAAAAGTGAAAAGAGGAAAAAATAACCCTCATCTTTTATCTCAATATGTACATCAGATTTCAAGGCCAACATAACAAGATTATAATGCCAGCAAAACTCTTAAGAATCACTGTAGCAGTCTTGAGGAATGTTGTCTATTTATGAACGCATCATAAGTGAAAATTTCCACAGTTTCAGAAAATGGTAGTTTCAACTTTCACGACTATGTAATCCAAGAAATGGAAATTTCATCTTTCATGACTGTAATCCAAGGAATGGAATAAACAAAGATGTAAGGAAATTAGCAACCAGAGTGAAAAGAAACAAACCCCCCCTGAAATAAAATAAATTAAAAAAAAAAAAAAACTCACCATCACCTTGACCTTCCTCTATTGGCAAGCCATTGTTTTTCTGAGTGACACGTACTTGTAATGGAACACGAGCTTCCTGAATGTTTGCCAGCCATGAATCCATAAATATAATATCCTTAATGCAAAAGAAAAAAAAATACAGAATTCGGGGGAAGAGAAAAATCCTTCAAAAAGTTGAAGTTATGAAATGGACAGTAGTGAAAGCAAGACCTATATAATATGGCAATAAAACAATCTAGCAACAATAAAAAATATTGTAGCATCAAATTATGAAGTCAAAGAAAACAAACCAATTCAGTAATATCTTTTACTGACTCTCCACGAGAATGAGGATTTTCCAATATCAACCATTGCCCACATATTGTACTCCTAACATAATACAAGTAGCGAATTGTAGCACCCTTGTATGAAGGTGGAATAATATTTGGTAGCAATGTTCTCACTACATCTGTGAAATAAACATTTTACATAATCAGTTGACTTTGGTTATAACGATAAATGCTATAGCAAGACTCAGATATATGATACCTAAGTGAAAGTATGCTATTCTTATCACGCAGTTCAGAATAAAAATTAAGGAACAAGGCGCAAAACACATGGCACAGTTTAAAAGGAAAATCACAGGTTATATTAGTAACTAGTAGAAACACCTAAAATGATAGGTAGCTTCGTAAGCTCACTGGTGATCACCTAGAGACAGAATGTCTAGCTTCTAGCAAAGATTTGCCTTACATCTCTGTCACGTGATAAGTATACTTATTAAAATGGTAACATGATTACTGCTTAAGGTAACCAAGAAAGAAGAAAGTATTGACTAAAAAATGCATTCCATTATATGATTTCTGTTATTTAAAGAAACATCCACCAAAGCTTCTCTTTGCTCTTACTTGCAAATGTCTTTAGGATTTCTAATGCCAAGGTTGTAGTTTTAGCTAAAATAAAAGGTTGTCCTTTTTCTTAGTTTATTATTAATTGTGCTCATTGCAAAAAACAGAAGAAATGAAGGCAATTCCATTTTCTTTCCAAAGTCATAACAGTCCATGTACTTTGTATAAATGTCTTGGCCTTTGTTCTTCCTTACAATGCAGGGTCGTTGGAACTTCAATTACAATATTCCTATTGAAATATACAAATTCATAGGACGGGTATACAAACACTAATCAAAATCTCCCACAAAACCAAATAGCGCTACGACCAATCCAAACATGAATGCATAACAATTAGCATAAACTATCATCAAACCTCTAAATTACTGAACCATTCACTCAAAACCAAAGAAAGAACGTCGAAAGCAGTAATGTCTTACATGATTTAGTTGTACCAGCTGAAACGATCTGACTAGAAACCAATGCAGTGGTCAATCCCTCAGCGAAGACATATTCACCTAAACCAACAAAATCAAAACATATAAATTCCAGAACTACGAAAATTAAAAAAAAAAAAAAAAAACCAACCCAGTTCTTCAATCAATCACAACCCCGAAATTACCTCTTCTCTGTTTGGATCCCGGAACAGGCTTCTGCGTGGCAAACCACTGCGTATCCAGCTTCTCAATGCCTTTGATCTCAAAGCTTAAACGGTCGACCAAAAGCGACAAGGCCGAATCACCATTGACGGAAGGATTCCCGATCTCGATGGTGACGACCACGGGATCTCCAGGGCCATACACTTCCTTATCAGTTTGAAGTTTCAGAGTGGGCAAAACCTGGGCCGCGCTGCTCTTCGAAGCTCTGGCGCTGGCTCCTCCTTCTCCACCACCACTTCCGCTGAAAATGGAGGAAAACCTAGGCGGCAACATCTATAGCTTTCCTCTCTGTCTCTCTGTCTCTCTCTACACAGTTACTCTTCCTCTTTCCTTTGATTGGAATTCTGACAAAACTGGAAAATGGATTTATTGGAAAACAGAAATGGCTGAATTGGTTTAAGACTTAAATAAGAGTGAAAAGAGTAACAGATCTTGATGAGAGGTAGGTGGGTGCAAGTTTTCTGGTTCTTTTTGTTTTCTTTATTTTTCATAATTGAATGAAATATATTTATATTTATATGTCTAATAATCTATGTCTGAAAATTTATATATATTTTTTCTACTATTATTACCATGTTAATTGTTGATGATAAATAATAATAATAATAATGTGTGCATTAAATACGCTACTCAGATTTTTTGACACGGGACGAATTGATATGAGTTCGAGAGACACGAGCAAGGCAAGAAAAAATATGAATTTGGGCTAGATAGGGTTGCACACGGGTTGGGTTTTCGAGTTTTTGGGTTTTTGGGTCTTGGAAATGCACAACCGAACCCGATTTTCGGGTGTTCGGGTGCGTCGGGTCTCAGGTCGGGCTTTTTCGGGTTGGACATAGTCGAGTTCAGGTCCTATTGGGCTGAGCCCGAATGTTTAATTTATGGGCGAAATTAAATTGAATATATTATCTTCCCATTTTTCTATGTTTTCAAACACACGACAGCCTTTTATCAAATTGGTTTATTAAATAATAACTCTTGTTATTTATGGGTGTGGGTGACGACTGGAGTCGAGTCGACTGGTGAATACAAATAGGCATGCTAAGAGCTTTTGTTTGAAATTGAATATGATTAAAAAAATTTCAGTTACACTATTACTATTTACTACACAAGAATACAAATAGGCACGTAGAGACCTCTACAGAATACAAATAGCCATGATATTAAATTAGTAATTAATTATTTAAAGTATTAATTTTTTAATAAAAAAATATCATTTTAATATTTTGGGTTACGGGTTATAAACCGACCAGAAAAAAACTAATTAAGGTTACATGAACCCGAAACCCGTTTGGAGTCTTTTTCGGGTTGAACTCGACCCGACTACAAGGGTTTTTAGGTGATCGGCTTTTTTGGCAGCGGGCCGGGCGAGTGGTCGGGATATTTGGGTTTGTAGGTCTAAATGTGCAGTCCTAGGGCTAGGGCCGGCCCTAGGCATAGACAAACTAGGCCCGTGTCAAGAGTACACACTTTTTGGCGACCCAAAATAAAAAATAAAAAAATTCATTAGGCTTTTAAATAAAATTAAATATATTATAAATAATAAATAGTTGGTTCGATTGTATGATATATTATAAAATATCTGGTTCGAATCCCATGATACTCATTTTTAATATTTTTTGGGCACGATACGTCACAATACTATAAATTAAATATGACACAATACGACAAGCTTAAAAGCACAACACATAAATACAAATAATCAATTTTTTTTTTTTTTTGAAATGATCAATGTTATTATAAATTATAATCGTTTACAACAACAGAGAAAATGGGATTGGAAATATCACCCATCCAACAAACATCTGCATCTACTCCAAAGCATATTTTGCTAAACCATGTGCAGCATGGTTTGCATTTCTCTTAACATGAGAAATAATAACTCCGGAGAAAAAGAATAAAAGACAAAGAACATCTATTATTAAGTCACTAAAACTAAATAAATCCATAGATGTAAAGTTTAGAGCTGTAGAAACTCTCAGCGCATCGGTTTTAATATGAATAATAGGAAGTTGTAGTTGTAGAGCCCAATTAATGCTATGAAAAAGTGTTATAGCCTCCATTTCATATGATCGAAAGCACCCTTGCACCGATTTTGATAAAGCATCAATAACATGTCCTTGGTGATTTCAAACGATTACTCCTACCCCCAATACTTTATCCGTTGAATTGACTGATGCATCAACATTCAGTTTTAGCTCCAAAAAATCAGGTGGTCTCCAATTTGTACCATATGGTTGCCGTAGAGGCAGCGTGCCATTCATAGTATCTTGGTTACTCGTATGGGACGAGGTGACTTAGAGAGAAGGTTGTTTGTTACCATTTGTAGCTCTCATGAATTTGTCCAAGTAAGTACTGAAAAATGTCAAAGTATGTATACCATCTCTTCGATCTCCCCCATGTAGAACCTTGTTTCTTTCATTCTAAATGGCCCACATAATGCATATTATCAATTCTAAATCTGATTTAGGATGTACAGTGGATAAGTGGATTAAGTAGTCACCATTATACATGTTGTGAGCATTGCGATAGTCAATAGAGAACTTTGTTTGCTTCCAAACTGACTTCACTATATGGAAAGTGAATAAAGCATGCCCAATTGATTCCCAAGCATTAGTACGCATGGAACAAGATGCTGAAGTAATGACTTTTCTTTTTCTTAAGTGTTGCTGTCACAGGTAGAGTAGTTTGCATCACTTTCCAAGCGAAGATTTTGATTTTTGATGGCAAGTTGAGTTGCCAAAAATATTTCCACTAGGTCGTGTGAGTGTTGGAGACTAAAGTTTCATTACTTTCATCAATATTACCCGCCAAGTGGAAGCCTGAATTAACCGTATACATTCCAGTTGTTGTGTGGTGCCAAATCAAACGATCTTGAGTTGGAAAGAAGGTCAGCGGTATGGTGACAATTCTCTCGACATCAATTGGCAGAAAAAATTGATTAGGAGTGTCAGATTCCATTCTCTTTTTTCTGTAATGAAGTGTGCCACTGTGAGTGAAGAAGGTTCAACATAAGAGATTACTTTGAAGTTATTATGACTTGAAATCCATTTATCCATACCAGCCAGCACATTGAAACCATTCCCAATTTTAAAGCGCAACCCTTGAAGGAGTAGTTCTCTTCCCCAATGAATACCTTGCCAAGTCATGGAAGGTGAGTGTCCAAGGCTAGCTTCCAAAAAGAAATTATTTGAGAAGTAACGATGTTTTAGCAGCCGGCTAAGCAACGAGTTAGGTATCTCATAAATTCTCCATGCTTGTTTAGCGAGTAATGCCTGGTTAAAATGAACAAATAAACGGAAGCTCATGCCTCCTTCAAACTTTGACTTACATAGCAATTCTCATTGTTTCCAATGAATCCTTGAACCATCTTTATTTGCACCCCACTAAAAGTTTACCATCATAGATTTTAATTGGTTACAAAAAGTAATCGGTAATCGGAAACAGCTCATAGCATATGTAAGAATTGATTGTACAACTGCTTTCAAAAGTACCTATTTTCCTTCAATTGAGAAAAGTTTATCATTCCATGCGTGGAGTTTTTACCTTATTCGCTCTTTAACATCACTAAACATTTTTTTGTCACGACCCGCATAAGCAAGAAGTCCAAGATAACGTTCATGACATTCAACAATAGGCATTCTCAAAATATGATGGAACAAGTTATTGGCTGCTTGTGAAGTGTTCGGTGAGAAAGACATTACCACTTTATTTGTGTTCAACATTTGTCCTGATGCTTTATGGTAAGTGTCTAGAATCCTCCTTATAGAAAATGCAGAATTTTTGGTGGCTTCACAGAATAATAGACTATCATCAGCAAAAAGGAGATGAGAAATTGATGGTGAATGTCGTGTTAATTAGAGTCCCCTAAGATTTCCTAATGATTTTTCATATTGTAGCAGCTTGGAAAATCTTTCAGAACAAATCAAGAAAAGATAAGGTGATAGTGGTCACCTTGTCTAAGCCCTCTTGTTGGTTGAACATAACCAACTGCTTTACCATTTAACATGAAGGAAAATCTAGTGGAGCTTAAACACCTATGTATAGTCTCAATCCAACTGTTATGAAATCCCATCTTGTGCATTACCTCATTGATGTAGACCCTTGTTCCCACGAGTTTTGTGTTTTAGGTGGTGGATTAGCTCAAAAGCAACTAAAATGTTATCTGTGATAATTTAATAATTATTTATATTTATATTTATATATAAAAAACAATTTTGAGAAAATAATGTTGCATTCTCTAATTTTATTAATTTTTTTATTATATCTAATGTCTTTTCATTATTAATTATATTAATTATATTTTTATTATTATTACACATAACTTTTGTTTTTTCATTTTTTTTAACTTTTATTATTTATTCTTATATAAAACTCTTTTCTTTTCTTTTTTTTTTTAAAGCATATAACACTCTTTTCATAGTCTTATAATTAATATGTATGAATAAAATTCATTTACATGTTTTTTTTTTTTGAAAAGAAACCTAAAAACTTTACTAAAATGAGTCAGGCCAATATGAAAGATAGAGATATTAGAATATTTTAATATTGGAAATGAATTTTCTATTTATGGAAATAATATTCTATGTATGGAAATGATTTTCTATTTAAGGAAATAAATAATTATTTTTTGATAAATGAATATTTTATATTCATTGAATTTGGACAAAATCAATTATGTAATATTTTATATATGGTCAGATTTCTATATTCATTACCTGATTTGATTTCCTGAATTAATTGTCAAAATATTCTGACAATTAATGTGGCGCAGATACTGATGGAGTATCTCACCTATAAATATAGGGTCTCGGTCCCCCGAGCTTCTCACTCATTCTGAATTCATTCAGCAAATTCCATCTAAAGAGAGTTGAGAGAGCGAGGAAGCCCGAACTCCAATACCGAAGCTATCGCAGGGATTGAAGCTCAAAGATTAATGGCTGGAGGTATATCGATCCTGTCATTGCATATATTATTGATATGATTACAGTTAGTTTTCCGCATTTCATATCGTTTGTATATGTTATATTACATATACTACATTATAGTCTAACAGTTGGTATCAGAGCGGTTTTATCTCTGCCTTGATTTTATTTGAGTTTCATATATATCTATACATATACATATATACACTATTCATATATATATTTGTTTCGTTCGATTCGTGTATATATATACTCATATTTATATAATTCCAAGTATATATATATATTTTTATACGTATATATATATATAAATCTTTATTCATACTGTTTATATATTTTTTATACTTATACACGTACGTACTGTATATATATATTTTCATTTTTCAGTTTATTTACGTGTATATATGTTTATATATATATATATTGTATATTATATATATACTTTATCGCATAATATATTCATAATATTCATTTTCATTTATGTGATATATACATGCATATATATATAACATAAAGTTATTGGTGTAAAGTTTATTTTTTCTGTTTTTCATTTTTTTTCGGTGTTTATTTCAAATTCTATATACATTACTATATTCGTATAGTATTATAGATCGATCTAAGCATTGAAAATCCATTGAAAAACTTAAAGATGGAAAAAATTTTCAGTTAAAACTTTTTCGGACCCGATTAACTTCGTGATATTAAAGTTTATATTTTTTCGTGTTTTCGTACATAAAATCTATGTGGATCTCTTTATTATTTGATTTAGAACATTTTAGATTTGAAAACACGCATTTTGGTCGTCGGAATTGTCTATTCCGATCGGGTTTGGGTCGGGTTCAACGGACCCGCGTGCAGAAAAAAGGTAAAAATCGACCCGGTTTGGTTGAAGAAGACGATGCAAATGACATGTCATTTGTCAAAAAATGACGTGTCGTTTGAAACCTACGTTGCAGTTGTCGTTGTTAAAAACGACATGTTATTTTTCACATTGTGGAAAACGACATGTCGTTTTTCGTCTTCTGAGGCAGCCCTTTGGTGAATGAAACGACATGTCGTTTTTCCCTTGGGGAAAACGACGTGCCGTTTTTGTATGTTTTCTGCACCCTTCATATTGGCAGAAACGACGTGTCGTTTTGCATTTTGCAATAACGACATGTCGTTTACACAGTGTGATTTTTCAAAAAAAAAAAAAAAAGGAAAAAAATTCCGAATTTTTTATAAATTTTATTTATTTAGAATATTAATTATTTTCCTATTTTTGTGTTAATTTAGTCAATAAATTGTATTTAGTTAATTTTCCATTTTTATTTAATACATATATCTAGTATAAATTGAAAATAGAAATTTATTTAATTTGGTAATTTATTACATGATTTATTTAGGCATGTAAAAATTGTGCTCATTTGTGCATTTAATTATATATTACCAATTTTATGCAATTTATTGTCTAAATTAATTTTGAAAAATCTGTCATTAATTTCATGTTAAGGAATTAGCATTTAATTAATTATCATACATTAATTGTATTATTTTATATTTATTTGACAAATTTATGTTTAATGCAATTAATTTAGATTTGTATGATTTAAATGCTATACATAAATTTCTTTTATAGTGCTAGATATATTTAGAAATATTCAAACATTAAGATAGGTTGAATATTTTATTTAGCAATTAAGTTTCATAAAACTTCATAAAATTATTCATAAAACTTTATAAAATGAATAAAATATGAATAAAAAACGTAAGTAATTTGAACCTGGAACAAATGCTCATATCTAGAACGGTTTTTAATGATCTTCGGACGACCACACTAGGAGCACTAATCCCAGTGATTGTCTATTATGTTAATAACGAGATTACTTTTAGGTAGAGCCCAATACCTAATGTCTAAGTGAAAATATAATTTTAAATAATTAGGGAGTAGCCACAACATCTTTAATTATATAAAATTATATATTAATTAAAATTCACCTTAGTGGACAAAACTTGTAATTAATTATTTGGATATAATAATTTTACCCCACAGGGATTTTATTATATTTTTATAATTAATTAGGATAATATATTAAGTTAAATTCTCTTAATTTACCCTACAGGGAGTTATGAGGATTTGATTTAATAGTGTTATCACAAATTTTAATTAAAGATAGATTTCATTCCTCCATTATTTCTAAATTAAATACTTCATTAAATCTATCATAAAGTTCATCTAATTTTATTAGATTTAAAATTTAGCCCACAGGCAATTTTAGATTTAATAAAATTTTCATCTTCATCATGTTTCTACATTGGTAAAACATGAATTCATTAAAGCCTCAATTCTTTTAACATCTAAATTTTTGTAATCCTATTCTTGCAGCTATTTCATCCACCTCTAAATACGCTGAAATCACAAGTGAAATCCCTGAGCTTATGAGTGACAACTTCAAAATCTGGAAGGAACGAGTTCTTCTCCACCTAGCTTGCACTGACATGGACTATGCAATAAGAAAAGACGAACCAGCTGCTATCACTGATACTAGCACTGCTACTGAGATTGCATTGCGTGAAAAGTGGGAGCAATCTAATCGTCTTTGCATCATGTTCATTATGTCCAGAATTCCTATGGGACTGCGTGGATCGGTGGAGCCACCTGAGAAGGTGAAAGATTTTATCAAAGTGATGGATGAGCAATTTGACACTTCAGATAAATCTTTGTTCATTAATCTCATCCAAGAGTTCTTGTCCACAAAACTCACCAGTGTTAAAGGAGTTCGAGAACACATTTCTAAAATGAGGGACATCACTGCTCATTTGAAGAAACTCGACGTTATCATTCCTGATACCTTCCTGGTTCATTGCATCCTTCACAATCTTCCTCCACAGTATGGGCCTTTCAAAATTTCCTATAACACACATAAAGAAAAATGGACTATCAATGAATTGATGACCATGTGTGTTCAAGAGGAAGCCAGGCTCCTACAAGAGCAAGGAGAAAGTGTTCCCCTGACCACTCAACCTAAGAAACGCAAGCCATTCAAGAAGAACAAAGGGAAAAAGCCCATGGCTCCCAAGGCTGCCATAAAGAAAGATTCCATCAAATGTTTCTTTTGTAAACAAAAGGGACATGCGAAAAAGGAGTGCAGCCAGTCAAGAAATGGATGGATGATAAAGGTAATCCAATTTCCTTAGTATGTTATGAATCTAATATGGCTAATGTTAATCTTAACACATGGTGGATTGATTCCGGTTCAACAATTCACATAACAAATTCCTTGCAGGATATTCAAAATCTAAGGAAGCCAGTGGCAAGTGAGCAAAGCATCTTATCTGGAAACAAGATGGCCTCACATGTGGAAGCTATTGGAACATGCAATTTAGTTTTAAGTAATGGTTTTGTTTTAAAGTTAGAAAAGACCTTTTATGTACCAAGTTTCTCTAGAAACTTGATTTCAGTTTCAAGACTTATACCCTTTGGTTTTTCCTTTACATTTTCAGACAAATATTTCAATTTATATTATAAATCTGAATGTGTTGGAAATGGTATTTTGTCTGATGGTCTTTACTACCTTAATTTACAAAATAATACCACTAATAATGTTATGCATGTTCACGTTGGCACTAAAAGATGTGTTATGAAAGAGGATTCCTGTACATTGTGGCACTGGAGATTGGGACATATCTCCATTGATAGAATTAAAAGGTTGGTAAAAGATGGGGTACTCAATATCTTAGATTTTACTGACTTTGATACTTGTGTGGATTGCATTAAGGGAAAGCAAACCTCCAAGTCTGTCAAAACTGGTGTCCATAGGAGTTCTGAAATATTAAAAATCATACATACTAATATATGTAGTCCAGATATGGAGTCACATGGTCAGAAATACTTCATCTCATTCATAGATGATTACTCACGCTACATGTATATCTACTTACTTCATAATAAAAGTGAAGCATTAGATGTCTTTAAGATATTTAAAGCTGAAGTAGAGAAACAATGCAACAAGAAAATTAAGATAGTGAGATCAGATAGAGGAGGTGAGTATTATGGTAGATACACAGAAGATGGACAAGCACCTGGTGCATTTGCGAAGTTTCTTGAAGAAAATGGGATTGTTGCCCATTACACCTTGCCCGGTACACCCGAGCAAAATGGTGTTGCAGAAAGAAGAAACCGAACATTAATGGACATGGTGCGGAGTATGCTTAGTAGCAACTCTAACCTTCCTAAATCCTTGTGGACTGAAGCATTAAAGACATCCGTGTACATATTAAACCGAGTTCCAACAAAGGCAGTCTCAAAAACTCCTTTTGAATTATGGAAAGGTTGGAAACCAAGTTTGAATCATGTACGCATTTGGGGATGTCCATCTGAAGTCAGAATATATAATCCACAAGAGAATAAATTGGACCCAAGGACCATAAGCGGATTCTTTATAGGGTACGCTGAAAAGTCTAAAGGTTACAAGTTTTATTGTCCATCTCATAGCACAAGAATTGTGGAATCAAGGAATGCAAAATTTCTTGAGAATGCCTTGATCAGTGGGAGTGATCAATCAAAGGACTTAGGTCCTGAGAAAGATCCTTCAGAACCTTCCACTTCAAAAGCAAGATTGATAATGGTTAACACTCCTGTAGTTCAAACGAATGTTGAACAACCATTACCAATCACTGAAGATCCACAAGTTGGTAATGATAATCCAGTAGATCAAGATGTTCAAGCGTTGCCTGCTGTTGAACAACTCGAACCCGCCGAACATTCTTTGCTCCCCAAGAGTCTGTTGGTGAAGTCTTAAGAAGATCTACTAGACCTATCAAACCAAAGATTTACAAAGACTATGTTGTGTATTTATTAGAATCTGATATTGGAATTGGAAATGATCCAGAAACGTTTTTACAAGCTATGAACAGTAGAGAATCAAAATTGTGGTACAATGCTAATGATGAAATGAATTCTATGAGGTGCCACAGAGTCTGGGAACTTGTAAAGTTGCCTAATGGGGCGAGAGCCATTGGTTGTAAATGGGTCTATAAAACTAAGAAAGACTCATTAGGCAACACTGAGAGGTACAAAGCGAGACTTGTTGCTAAAGGATTCACTCAAGAGGAAGGAATTGACTATACGGAGACTTTTTCTCCTGTATCAAAGAAAGATTTCCTCAGAGTCATCTTGGCATTAGTTGCTCATTTTGATTTAGAGCTGGACCAGATGGATGTAAAAACTGCTTTTCTGAATGGTGATCTAGAGGAGGAGGTATACATGAAACAACCAGAAGGATTCTCCTCTAGTGAAGGTCAGGATTTGGTATGCAAGCTTAAGAAGTCCATCTATGGATTAAAACAAGCATCCCGTCAATGGTATTTAAAGTTTCATGATGTCATCTCTTCCTTTGGATTTGAAGAGAATGTCATGGATCAATGCATATACCTGAAGGAAAGTGGGAGTAAGATCTGTTTTCTTGTTTTATATGTGGACGATATTCTTCTTGCATCCAATGATAAAGGGTTGCTACGTGAAGTGAAACAATTTCTTTCAAAGAACTTTGAGATGAAAGACATGGGTGAAGCATCCTATGTCATAGGCATTAAGATTCATAGAGATAGATACCGAGGTATCTTAGGTTTATCTCAAGAAGCCTACATCAACAGAGTTTTAGAAAGATTTCATATGAAAGATTGTTCACTGAGCGTTGCTCCAATTGTGAAGGGTGATAAATTAAATTTGAGCCAGTGTCCAAAGAATGATTTTGAAAGAGAACAAATGAAGAACATTCCTTATGCTTCTACTGTCGGAAGCCTAATGTATGCTCAGGTGTGCACAAGACCCGACATTGCTTATTCTGTCAGAATGTTAGGAAGGTTTCAGAGTAACCCGGGGATTGACCACTGGAAAGCTGCAAAAAAAGTAATGAGGTATCTTTAGGGTACTAAGGATTACAAACTGATGTTCAAACGAACTGACAATCTAGTGTAGTTGGCTACTCAGACTCAGATTTCACTGGTTGTACTGATTCACGTAAATCTACATCTGGTTACGTGTTTATGTTTGTTGGTGGAGCTGTGTCCTGGAGGAGTAACAAACAAACTTTGACTGCTACTTCTACTATGGAGGCTGAGTTCGTTTCTTGTTTTGAGGCTACATCACATGTGTTGGGTTTTATGCCCTAAATAAAACTCTTTACAATCTGATTAGTTATCAATATAAGAAATTTGAAGTGATTGATGTTTGCATGAATTCTACATGCTAATGGTTTAATATGTTTAATATGTTTATTACATTCATACACACAAAATCAGTTAAATCCAGATCATATGTTTATTCACAATTACAGTATTGTCAACACATTGGAATGTGATTGTGATCATATGAATCAAAAGACTTGGTCCCTGTTTCATCAGTGTTATTGGATTTACACTAATGTGATAATCAGCGATGATGTGTACTTACACTTGGAGTAAGTGTTATGTTCTTTCCAGGACATTAGTAAAGTATACTAGTTTCGAATGTATGGAGTATACATTGGGAATTTGGACCGATATTGCAACTAAGTTAAGATATTACAAACTTACCGTTATACATATCTTTCCAAGTCAATATCAGTAGTTGATCTTAAGATTAAAAGAATCTAAATCCTGATATGCTTAGGCTCAACTCAGGAGTGCTATTCATGTTCTTAGATTTATTAGTTAAGCCTACTTTTGGGTCAGGGTGATACGTATATTTTGGGAACATGATAGTATGATTGAGTGGGAGTGATGAACATAAATATGGAATCTATAGCTTCTACTGGTGTATAGAAGTCAAGTGATGATTCCCTTCGAGCTTAGCAAATAGAAGTAAATGGATGAGCTCTTGTTTAACTGACTAATCATTAGATCACTAAACACCATTTACAGGTAGCTAAGTCTTTTAAGGGGCAAAATACATTGAGGGGTGAGAACGGTAAAGAAATCCCATCTCGATAAAGATCATCTATATAGAGGATCTTTAAATCACAATAAGATTATAACAATGGTTAAATGAGATAGCATATTGATATCGTGGAACATATAATATGCTCTATATAAGTCTGAGAGTGCAATTCTAAGTTCTAAGAGTGGATTCAACGAAGAATTAATAAGTAGGAATTTACTTGGTAAATTTGGTTCACTTATTGGAAGCTAAGCATATAGATCCATGGTCCCCATTCTAGTTGAGAACATTCTGCTTGTAAGACTCATTAATTGATTCGTGATTGATCAATTATAATTCTAAAGTTAGACTATGTCTAATTTTATGAATTTTCACTAAGCGGGGGTGAAATTGTAAAGAAAAGAGTTTCTAGGTTTATTTATTTATTAATGGACTTTATATGTCTAATTAATAATTAAATTAAACGAAAATATTATTTAATAATCTATTTTAGTTATTAAATAATTAGTTTTGGCATTTAAAATGTTAGAATTGGAAAATTGGCGTTTTTGAGAAAATAGAGATAAAATTTGATAAAACTGCAAAATCAAGTGAGGCCCAATACAACACCATGGCCGGCCACTTATTGTGGATTTTCAAATTAATATTTTCATTATTTTAATGCCAAATAATTCCTAACCTAAACCTAGTAGTTGCATATAAATAGAAAGTGATGGCTCAGTCACAACACATGCTTTCATTAGTAATCTGACAGAAATTTCTCTCTTCAGAAAAACTGAGCCTTCCCCACTTTCTATACCTGGTCGAAACCCTCTATCTTCTTTTCTCCTTGATCAATTTCGACCCTAGTGAAAGAGTAAGTGCCCACACACAGCAAGCAGTAACTCAATCATAGATTGGAAGACTGTGAAGGATCAAACTTGAAGAAGAAGGACATTCAGATATTGATTATACTCTGCTACAGAAAGGATACAAGGGTTAGAGATCTGAGTGGAAGGAGACATTAATTCCGCTGCATCAATGTAAGGTTTTCTTAACTTTATATGTTTTTAATTTATCGTTTTAGAAAGTTCATATTTAGGGTGTTTAAACAACATACTTGTGAGTAGATGTAAGATCCTGGTAAAATAAATATTCCAACAACATGGTGTATGGCTAAAGAGTTTCATTTCAGGCCTTAGAGTGGTTGATTCCATTGCAAGGCCGCTAAAGATGTTCTGTGACAATTCAGCTGCTGTTTTCATGGCTAAGAACAACAAAAGTGGAAGTTGAAGCAAGCACATCGACATTAAGTACTTAGCTATTAGAGAACGTGTTAAAGAAAATAAAGTGGTCATTCAACACATTAGCACTGAATTGATGATTGCCGATCCTATGACAAAAGGCTTGCCACCTCATAAATTCAAGGATCATGTAGAGAACATGGGACTTGGTTCCCTTATGTAATTGGTACAAATAAATTTATTATTAATGAAACTCTTATTTGATTTTTCTCATATTTATGCGCATCTTAATTTTACATTTGAGAAAAATTCAGAGGACCTGAATAAACATAAGGTTTAGGGTTTATTCACTTAAGTACATTGCCACATAAAGTACATTGTTATATAGTAAATGTATTGTAATACATGGAAGATAATACTCGATTCATAATGAGGACATGTCGCTATGATTCGTATGTTTATTATATAATGAGGAACGTTGGGTTTGAATGTTTTAGTTTAAATGGTGACCAAGTGGGAGAATATTAGAATATTTTAATATTGGAAATGAATTTTCTATTTATGGAAATAATATTCTATGTATGGAAATTATTTTCTATTTAAGGAAATAAATAAATAATTGATTTTCTGATAAATGAATATTTTATATTCATTGAATCTGGACAAAATCAATTATATAATATTCTATATATGGTCAGATTTCTATATTCATTACCTGATTTGATTTCCTGAATTAATTGTCAAAATATTCTGACAATTAATGTGGCGCGAATCTTGATGGAGTATCTCACCTATAAATATAGGGTCTCGGTCCCCGAGCTTCTCACTCATTCTGAATTCATTCAGCAAATTCCATCTAAAGAGAGTTGAGAGAGCGAGGAAGCCCGAACTCCAATACCGAAGCTATCGCAGGGATTGAAGCTCAAAGATCAATGGCTGGAGGTATATCGATCCTGTCATTGCATATATTATTGATATGATTACAATTAGTTTTCCGCATTTCATATCGTTTGTATATGCTATATTACATATACTACATTATAGTCTAACAGTAGAGAACCATTCCAAACACACTTACTGTTTAACTCTAAACTTGCTTTACAGAACTCAATTTCGATTTAATTTGAATTAGTTATGATTTTTTGAAGATTTGAAAAAATCGGTGGTGTGCTGAAATTTTTCTGCGATCGCGAAAACTATCCGTACAACCCACAATTTTTTTTCGTTTTTCTTCGATTTTTCATGCTTTTTCATGGAATTAATTTCCGATTTTTTGTGTAGTTTTGTATTAATAGATTTACTATTCCTAATTCAATTCTAATTATCATTATGAATTAATTTAATATTTTTTAAATTTAATTCAAGATATTAGTGTAATTTGAATTTTAAAATAGTAAATATCTATCTTATTGCTTAATTATCTATCTTATTTTTAAATTTGATTATATCTTATCTTATTTTTAAATTTAAGGTCAGATTTTATATATATATTTTTTTTTAAATTAAATCTTTTTTAAATAATTTGACCTTATTTAAATTTAAAATAAGATAACTATAATCATGTAATTTTAAATAGATGTAAGATATTTTGTTATTTTATATATTTAAATTAAATTTAAAATCTGAAAAAAGATATTTATTTTATCTTTTCTAATTTTTATTTAATTTTTATTTATAAAATAACATTTAAATTTTTAAAAGTAGTTAGCAAATTTTGAAATGATATTTAGGTTAGTTGAAACCTAATTTTTCAAAATTGTAGGTTTAATTTTAAATATTTTTTTAAATAATTTCGAAATTTAAATTAATAATTTTTTTTAATTTCGAAAATAAATATTTATTTTATTTTTTTTATTTTCGAAAATTAAATTATTTTTTTTAATTAAATATTTTTTTTATTTAATTATTAATTTCGAAATCTATTTATTTAAAATTAAATAAATCCTACTTCCAACTATCCAGCTAACCTTGTTGCAGGAGTATGTGGTTTTAGCTTGTGTGTAAGTTTTCAAAACCTATTATTACTTGATTGCAAATAGCTATGGTTACTTTTGCCAGATCTAATGATCTGATGGCTCCCTTGGTCAAGTTAATAATTTGTAACAGGTAAAATTTTACAATCTTCTTTCATCTGTGTATGACCTAGCAACATGATAGGATCCATCCAAAATGTGCCTGTGTGAGCCTATGTGTTTATTTTATTATATAGATGCATATAGGTTGTTGCTAAATAAAATGTCACACCATGATAGATTTTATTTAGGTCCATCTAGTTATTGGACCTATTCAATTAATAACAGTTATTTATTTTAAGGTTAAATTCCTCTCTTTTGGGCCTTGTGTGAGAGTTGGGAGCCATAGAAGTGGGTACGACATACTGAACCCAGCACCCCCTCACATGAACTACCCCAATTGTGAAGGCCCATTTGCCTGATTTGAATAACTGTACTAGGTTAATTATATTAGTTTGACCTAATAAAATTGAATTAGCAACATAATTAACTTTTAAAATATATGAAATTTATTTTCATTTTAATATTTTAAAGTTAATTTTAAGAAAAACACTTTTAGTTTAGATATTAATTCTAGACAAATTATTTGTATTTTTCTTGTATTTAATTAAATATACAATTTTAACTAACTAGATCCTTTCTGGAGCTTATTTAATTAAATATTCCTATTTAAGTTATAAATTAGTTGTAACAACTGATTTTTCTTATCTAACTTAGATTTGAATATTTGATTTAAATTTTAAATCAAGTTGAGGGATCCTAGGCATTAATTATTAAAGATTCTTAAGATATTTTTTAAGTTAATATATTTTCGAATATTAACTTAAAATGGAATATTTTAGATATTTTTTAGGTTAATATCTTTTCGAATATTAACTTAAAAAGATATCTTCAAATTAAGTGGTTACAACTTAATTTTGATATTTAATTAAATCTAAATTTGAAATTATTTAAGTTTTAGATTTTTTCTATATAACTTAAATTAGATATTTTTTAAATTTTTGAAAAGATACTTAGTCAAATAAGATATTTTCTAGATAGTATTTTCTAGACTACTTATTATTTCTAATATTTAAATAGGAAAATATTATACTTTGTGAAATTAATTATTTAAATAATTAATTTTGGTACAATTTTATTAAGTATATTTTTCCTAGTATTAAACTAGAAATTAATAATTAAGCCTTCTCTACACTTAATTATTTATTTCTTGAATTTAATACATCTAATTAACTTGAAAAATCTAAATATCTAAGTTGATTTTCATCATGATACTTAAATATTTATTGATTTTTCATGACACTTAATTAAATAGAAAATTATTTTTAGGTTGAAATTTAATTTTTCAACTTAAATTTAAATAATTTTCAATATATATATATTTTTTTTATTTTCTTAATCAATTTCGAAAATTGCATTTTATTTATGCAATATTTTTCGAATTTTTAATTTTGAAAAATAGATTGAGTTGTAAATTAATTATTTATTTTAATTAATTCTTGGACCAACTACAATCAATGATTTTTTCATTTAATTGATTAATTTAAAATAAATGAATTTAAAATATATATATTATTATTAGAAATTGAATTAACTAGTCAAAAGAAAATCTAGATAGGTGATATTTATATTTTAATTAATTCTTGGACCAACTACAATCAATGATTTTTTCATTTAATTGATTAATTTAATTCAACTTAAATTAATTTCCTTAATATTTATATTTAAGATTATTACTAAGATGGAAATAATTAATTTTATTTCAATCACCATCTAAGTATAATTTTATAAATATTATATTAAATTCTTATTTTTTGAATTTCAATTCTAAATTTCGAATATAATGAGAATTTATTTATTAGAATAATAAAGAAAATACATTTTAAAGAATGAGCTTTATTATTATTAAGATATTCGATCTCCATTGTGGGTTTTACACGGCGTTTGTTTTAGTGAGTAATCCTCCCTAATGGAGGAACGTTCATTAGCAATTTCGCACCGTTTAATCTCGCATGATAAGTGGTTTGTAAGTGTTTTATATGGTATAGATCACCCTAATGGTGGCGACCATATTTGACTTGCAAATTGCGAAACAATGGTAGTAGCTCATAAGATAGAATAGCCTTGACTCTCGCCTAAACGGGACAACGCTGGATTCCAATCTTGATCGAATAAAAGGTTGCTAGAATGTTTAACATTTTAGATGAGCTGACAACTCTATTCAATGGATGGTAGCTTTGACTCTCGCCTAAACGGGACACTGATATCAGTTTGTTGAAAAACCTTGGAAATTATTTAGGATTGAATTTTTTAAGTATTTTCTCATATCATTCCTACTTGCTATGTGCTTATAATTTCTGAATTGATTTTGTGTTAAGCCATTATTTATTTCTATTTGTTGATTTCTATTATTTTGTAGTATCCTGTATTATCAAAATGAATCCCATGTTATCACCGTTGACTGAAAACAAGCTGAATGGATCTAACTTTAATAAGTGGAATGAGAACATTAACATTGCTCTCATAGGAGAAAGTGCCTTGTTTGTTTTAACTGAGCCGTCACCTGAAGTGCCTGGGGACAATGCTTCCAAAGCTGTGAAAGAAAAGTATGAGCGTTGGCAGAAAGCAAATGACAAAGCTCTATACTTTATGCTTTCTAGCATGGTTGACACCCTCAAAACTCGGTTTTCTAAAACCGAGAAGGCTGCTGAAGTTATGAAAAATGAGCTATTCGGTAAGGCATCACTTCAGTCACGCTTTGACGCGACTAAGAAGTACATTAATGCACGGATGGAACCTCATCAAAACGTGCGTGACCATGTTCTCCTCATGTCAAGTTATTTCCAAGAAGCCCAGGATCATGGTGCTGAAATGGACAGTGCTACTCAAGTAAGTATTATCTTGAATAGCCTGACTCCAGCATTTCTACCATACACATCAAATTATGTCATGAATAAGAAGGAAATTAACTTTCATGAATTAGTCAATGACCTTCAAACTTATGAAAATTTGATTAGAGGACCCAAGAAGAAAGGGAGTAAACCTCATAATCCTGGGAATGGCAATGGGACGATGAAACATGAAGCAAATGTTGCCTCTGCTTCAAAGCCCAAATCGAAGAGGAAGTGGAACAACACCAAGAAGCGAACTAAAGCCATGAAGAATAAAAAGGCTGCTCCTTCTGGTGATGCTACACTTAAAGGAAAGTGTTTCTACTGCAATGAGAAAGGTCATTGGAAACCCCAGTGTCCTAAACTTCTTGCAAAGAAAAAAGGTATTTCCATTTATAAACTTTAAGAGTTTTAGTGAATTATTATCCAATTGGATTTATGATTCTGGACTAACTTTGTTTATTTGTTTTCTTCTTCGTATAGGTCAAGCTACTTGAACTCAGACGAGTTGGATCAGCAAGCTGGACCAAGGGTGAAATCGTCCAGATGAAGATGAAGCTCTTCAATTTATTTTTGAATTAATTGTTTTAGTTTAAGACAATTTGGATTTCAAATTTTTAGTTAGGGATATTTATCCCTGTTTTTCTCATATTGTTGCAATACATTTTTATTATTAATAAAGTATTCTTTATTTTCGAAATCACCATTGCAAATTATGAGATTGAACTTCATTTATTTTATCTTCATCAACAATTACCACATTATATTTATATGTGTAAGTGTTTTTATTATTGATGCAAATTCTATAATATTTACAACTCTTCATAGAGTTATATTAAATAAACAGTAGAAATTATTTCTATGTTTATTAATAATTGTTTATTCTAATACAATTATTAAGAATTTGTTTAATAAAAAGATCTTTTGATCTGATAGGGGTGGAGAAAAGTTAAGAAAACTATGCAGTTCAACGATCTTTTATATCTAACGAACTCTGGATAGTATTCAACTCCACATAAACTCTACCACACTAAGAGAATCATGATCTTTACAACCTTTAGGGGTGGATCATAATCTCTATATACTTAGGGGTGGAGGTTATCCATAGTACCCTATATGTATATTCTTAGGGGTGGAGTCCATTCCACAATTCCCTATGTAGCACATATCTTCTTTAAGCATGGAAGTAATATAATGAGTTAGCTGTTATCAATATAAATTCTTGATCTTGATTGTATGTTCCATTTCGATTTTACTGTTGTAAGTAAAAGTTTGATACCTTTGAAAGTTCTTTGTTAAAGTTTCACACTACCTTAATTGAGTGGGAGAATTTTAAAATTCTATACCCATCTTCATCAGGTTGATACTTGTGATAGGTACTTAAGAACACTACTGAAAAGTAAATCTAACCATTCACATGGATAGGAATAGCTTATCAGAATTATGAGAATAAGATAAAGAACTCTAGTTCAGTCCATTCGAATGACTTGAACCTAGAATTCTTAATCCTCATAAAATTTTATGGTATCTTAATTTTGATTGCTTTATCTCTGGCATGTATTTTTCACTTCAAAATACTAGTCTGCTATGTTGATGACTTAGTCTTAACTTAAAGTTTCAGACTAATACAAAAGTCACAACTAGGTAACTCTCTAAACAATCAGAGGTTAAAAGTATTATTTAACCAGACATCTGCTATTGAGTGGAAGCTATCTGAGATGTAATCAAATAAGGAACATTAGAAGATATTCAAGAAAGATTTATGAAAGTGATCTATATGTTAGATATTAAGGAACTGTGTATCAGTTGTCCTTGTATCTCACCATCTAATTTCGATTTCTATGAGATGGTGCTTACTTTGGGGGTGGAGGAATTATTGAATAATAATTCAAGCTCTACCAGAGAAGAATTGTAACTTGGTCTATTCGAAAATACCAGAAAGTTATATCACTGAAGAAAAGTCTACACTGTATTATCTCAATTCCATAATTTAAAATATGAGAGATATGTCTTCTGTTAATTCAGATGTACTTTTAAAACAGTAAAGATTTCAGAATCCCTTGATGAGTAAAGCATATAGTAAAGGATGTTTCATAAGAGTATTTATGAACTAGTTTCCAGAAGTTTGGGTGGATTCAAATATACTACAGTTGATCTGAAGATCAAGATATCAGATTGACCTATTTGCAAAGTTTGTTTTATATTAGTACAAGTGGGAGTTTGTTGGGTTTTATGCCCTAAATAAAACTCTTTACAATCTGATTAGTTATCAATATAAGAAATTTGAAGTGATTGATGTTTGCATGAATACATGCTAATGGTTTAATATGTTTAATATGTTTATTACATTCATACACACAAAATCAGTTAAATCCAGATCATATGTTTATTCACAATTACAGTATTGTCAACACAGTGGAATGTGATTGTGATCATATGAATCAAAAGACTTGGTCCCTATTTCATCAGTGTTATTGGATTTACACTAATATGATAATCAGCAATGATGTGTACTTACACTTGGAGTAAGTGTTATGTTCTTTCCAAGACATTAGTAAAGTATACTAGTTTCGAATGTATGGAGTATACATTGGACTGGACCGATATTGCAACTAAGTTAAGATATTACAAATTTACCGTTATACATATCTTTCCAAGTCAATATCAGTAGTTGATCTTAAGATTAAAAGAATCTAAATCCTGATATGCTTAGGCTCAACTCAGGAGTGCTATTCATGTTCTTAGATTTATTAGTTAAGCCTACTTTTGGGTCAGGGTGATACGTATATTTTGGGAACATGATAGTATGATTGAGTGGGAGTGCTGAACATAAATATGGAATCTATAGCTTCTACTGGTGTATAGAAGTCAAGTGATGATTCCCTTCGAGCTTAGCAAATAGAAGTAAATGGATGAGCTCTTGTTTAACTGACTAATCATTAGATCACTAAACACCATTTACAGGTAGCTAAGTCTTTTAAGGGGCAAAATACATTGAGGGGTGAGAACGGTAAAGAAATCCCATCTCGATAAAGATCATCTATATAGAGGATCTTTAAATCACAATAAGATTATAACAATGGTTAAATGAGATAGCATATTGATATCGTGGAACATACAATATGCTCTATATAAGTCTGAGAGTGCAATTCTAAGTTCTAAGAGTGGATTCAACGAAGAATTAATAAGTAGGAATTTACTTGGTAAATTTGGTTCACTTATTGGAAGCTCAGCATATAGATCCATGGTCCCCATTCTAGTTGAGAACATTCTGCTTGTAAGACTCATTAATTGATTCGTGATTGATCAATTATAATTCTAAAGTTAGACTATGTCTAATTTTATGAATTTTCACTAAGCGGGGGTGAAATTGTAAAGAAAAGAGTTTCTAGGTTTATTTATTTATTAATGGACTTTATATGTCTAATTAATAATTAAATTAAATGAAAATATTATTTAATAATCTATTTTAGTTATTAAATAATTAGTTTTGGCATTTAAAAGGTTAGAATTGGAAAATTGGCGTTTTTGAGAAAATAGAGATAAAATTTGATAAAACTGCAAAATCAAGTGAGGCCCAATACAACACCATGGCCGGCCACTTATTGTGGATTTTCAAATTAATATTTTCATTATTTTAATGCCAAATAATTCCTAACCTAAACCTAGTAGTTGCCTATAAATAGAAAGTGATGGCTCAGTCACAACACATGCTTTCATTAGTAATCTGACAGAAATTTCTCTCTTCAGAAAAACTGAGCCTTCCCCACTTTCTATACCTGGTCGAAACCCTCTCTCTTCTTTTCTCCTTGATCAATTTCGACCCTAGTGAAAGAGTAAGTGCCCACACACAGCAAGCAGTAACTCAATCATAGATTGGAAGACTGTGAAGGATCAAACTTGAAGAAGAAGGACATTCGGGCTCAGATATTGATTATACTCTGCTACAGAAAGGATACAAGGGTTAGAGATCTGAGTGGAAGGAGACATTAATTCCGCTGCATCAATGTAAGGTTTTCTTAACTTTATATGTGTTTAATTTATCGTTTTAGAAAGTTCATATTTAGGGTGTTTAAACAACATACTTGTGAGTAGATCTAAAATCCTGGTAAAATAAATATTCCAACAACATGGTGTATGGCTAAAGAGTTTCATTTCAGGCCTTAGAGTGGTTGATTCCATTGCAAGGCCGCTAAAGATGTTCTGTGACAATTCAGCTGCTGTTTTCATGGCTAAGAACAACAAAAGTGGAAGTTGAAGCAAGCACATCGACATTAAGTACTTAGCTATTAGAGAACGTGTTAAAGAAAATAAAGTGGTCATTCAACACATTAGCACTGAATTGATGATTGCCGATCCTATGACAAAAGGCTTGCCACCTCATAAATTCAAGGATCATGTAGAGAACATGGGACTTGGTTCCCTTATGTAATTGGTACAAATAAATTTATTATTAATGAAACTCTTATTTGATTTTTCTCATATTTATGCGCATCTTAATTTTACATTTGAGAAAAATTCAGAGGACCTGAATAAACATAAGGTTTAGGGTTTATTCACTTAAGTACATTGCCACATAAAGTACATTGTTATATAGTAAATGTATTGTAATACATGGAAGATAATACTCGATTCATAATGAGGACATGTCGCTATGATTCGTATGTTTATTATATAATGAGGAACGTTGGGTTTGAATGTTTTAGTTTAAATGGTGACCAAGTGGGAGAATATTAGAATATTTTAATATTGGAAATGAATTTTCTATTTATGGAAATAATATTCTATGTATGGAAATTATTTTCTATTTAAGGAAATAAATAAATAATTGATTTTCTGATAAATGAATATTTTATATTCATTGAATCTGGACAAAATCAATTATATAATATTCTATATATGGTCAGATTTCTATATTCATTACCTGATTTGATTTCCTGAATTAATTGTCAAAATATTCTGACAATTAATGTGGCGCAGATACTGATGGAGTATCTCACCTATAAATATAGGGTCTCGGTCCCCGAGCTTCTCACTCATTCTGAATTCATTCAGCAAATTCCATCTAAAGAGAGTTGAGAGAGCGAGGAAGCCCGAACTCCAATACCGAAGCTATCGCAGGGATTGAAGCTCAAAGATCAATGGCTGGAGGTATATCGATCCTGTCATTGCATATATTATTGATATGATTACAATTAGTTTTCCGCATTTCATATCGTTTGTATATGCTATATTACATATACTACATTATAGTCTAACAGTAGAGAACCATTCCAAACACACTTACTGTTTAACTCTAAACTTGCTTTAGCATAACTATGTGCTATCCAATTATACTCTCTTAGAACATGAACTATTAGCAGGCCAAGACTGAACAATAATGAATTCTTAATACAACTAATAGTATCACTAAGTACATAATTAGTACAATAAAAGCTATAAATTTTATCAACAACACTTTTACAATCTGATTCAAGAATTGAGACTGGAAACCTTGTTGCTTGGATCCAACAAAGAGCAGCAAGGATTGCTTTAACTTCAACAACTTCAGGAGGAACCATACCTACAATTGAAATGACTAGTCCAGCCTTGATATTGTCACAGCCATTCCTAGCCACAACTCCAAAATTATGCTTCTTTGATGCAATATCAATGGCAGCATCTGTATTGACTTTCCAATATCCAGAGGCAAGTCGAGGTACCTGCTCATCTTTTCCTTGCCCTCGAGGTTGCAGCTTAAAACCAAAATGATGAGCATTATCATATTCATACAAGTAATTAACAACATGATCATAAAGCTTTAAATGAGAAAGGATTTTTTTTATTATGAAAAGGTTATTTCATTAATTCTATATCATCTAAATTATACAAAATAACACAGCCAAATTATATTTATCATATAGGTCAAACACTTTAGCAATGTAATCATTAATGTCATAATCCTTGTGACTACTGTAAAAAGCAAAGAATGAGGAGTGCTTCCAAGTTTTTTTCGCATTAGAACATTCCAAGATGGCATGTTTCACAATCTTCGATTTCATATGACAAAGAGGCAAATAAGAGAAGGAATGATGTGTCAAGAGAATAAGGAAGAAGCAACTAGGATGGAATGAGAAAGCACACACCACATCAAATGTTTAACTTTAGGTGAAGCAATGGAAATCTTAAGTTTTGACCAAAATTGCTTGCATACACTACAACTCTACAACAATTAAGACTTTTAAAAGCAGAGGGGTCTGCTGGTAAAATTTTCATTTTCTGCCGCTAATACTTGGTCGCTATTTATTATTAGCGACGAACCAAATATTAGCCGCTAATACTAGACTAGTATCGGCGGATAGTACAAACAATATACATAGCTATATATATATTTTTATAAGAACACCCAATATATATAAATTTATACGTGTATATATATACACAATAAGGTTAAGTGTTCTTTATAAGTTTTTAAGAAAGAAGATTTTCTTAAAATACGAATATTAACACAGATTTTTATTACCTAAATAATTAGTCTTTTTTGTAATAAATAAACTACAAAATTAAATATTGTATGGTAATTAATAATATGAATAGCAATAATAAATAAGAAGATTTTTTATGTGATTTTAAAGTTATCTTTATAGTTCACGAGTTCATCTTATTAAGAATTTATAAGGGGAAATTTACACCCACTACTGTTTTTTCCCAATTTATTACTTTTATACTGTTGTACGGCAAATACAACCTTTTTACTGTTTTTTTTTTTTTTTGGCAGTTTACTGCCTTTAAAACTTTAGCTTATTTATTTATTTTTTTTTATTTTAAGTGATAAAAAAATGATGTGACTGGGAATTGTCACATCATTGGCAGCTTTTTTTTTTTTCTTTTCTTTTAATTCAATTTAATCATCATATCAATACAATTACTCTCTTTCACACCACGTTTTTATACCTACTATCCCATTTAATTATTCATCTTCTTCTTCTTATGTTCTTCTTCTTCTTCTTCTTCTTCTTTTTTTTTTTTTTAAAAAAAAAACACATCCAGTTTTTGTCTTAGGGTCAAATTTTTTGTGGTTATTCTCTCTTCTTATGTGTTTACCAATCTCTCTTCTCCATTATTCTCTCTTACTATTCATCATCTTCTTCATTTTTTTCACTCTCTACTTCCTCAAGTTCTCTCTATTTCTCTCCATCAACATATAACTTTTTTATTTTTTTTTTCATGTTCAGTTCTTCTTCTTCATCTTCTTTTCTTTTCTTCTTTTTTTTTTTTTTTAATTTTTTTGAAGTTCCTAGTTACGTTTTGGAAAATATAAGAGTTAGTGTGGTTTTTTTTGTTCTAATTTTCCAGATCTTTCTTGCAAATATAGTGCATTTAGTATTGAGGATGTGCACAACATAGTTAATTTTTGATCATTTTTTTCTTTTATTGTTTTATTTGTTTTAGTATTGTTTTAGTATTGTTTTACTGTTGTTTTTCATGATCAATATATTTGACGAGCTCACTCACAAGAGAGTTTTGAGGTGTGTGTTTCTTTTATATTTTTCTAAGTAGTTATATTTTGCTTCATTTGTTTTTGTGTTGTTTCAGTGTTGTTTTAGTAGTTTTTTTTTTATAATTTTCTAGGTATAGACTTGCAAATATAGTTGATTTTGCATCTGGTGTGGAGGTTGTGCAGCAGATTGTTTGTTTTTTTTTAATCATTTTTTTCTTTTGTTTTGTTTGATTGTTTTAGTGTTGTTTTACTGTTGTTTTGCTATGATTATTTATTGACGTCGATTTTACTGCTTTTGTTTATTCTTGTCGGAATTAATGGTTATTTTCCGGTGTCCTGGTGTTGTTGTGGTGGTTATGTCTGTGATTGTCAAAGATGGAGGCCTCATACTTTTGTTTTGTTGTTGACAGTATAAAAGAAAAAAAAAAGGGGAGGACAGTATAAATGTTAATTCTGCCGTGTGGCAGTAAAATTGAAAACAATTACCCCAAATGCAGTATTTTTGTAAAATGCCCTTTATAAGTTTGTATACAGAATACAATGATACTATTTTTCAAGAATAAATAATAGCAATATTATTTATCTTTCTAAAGATCGGTCGTCCCTCATTCCTTGGAGGATGACAGTTATTCTCTAGGGATATGATCATTCTGAGATTCGAAGACATTCTATGTATTGAGGTAAAATAAAAATATTATAGTAAAAACTTTTGATTCTAAACTTTATGAATGAATCATCAGATTTTATCTGCTATGACCTAGTTTTTTGTATGTGATTAATCTATTTATACAATTGCATTTTTCCATATGGTCTTAGCAACCAGTCAATAATATTATTTTTGTTGAAAATCAGAATCTATTATTTAGTTTAGTTACCACAACCACAAGCTCGGCAAATGATATTCAGAGCTTTTTGGTGGAGTGTTCTTCACTTCTTTGGGTTGAGATTCCCCATTCTTTGTTTGATTTGCCAAGAAACTATTTCATGGTAAATGCATGTCAATAATTCTTTGGCATTGATTAAGGGAAAACTCTACTTTGAAGAATGTGTATTTGCAATAGTGTTACTCATATAAACTTTGTACATATAAAAATTTATTGTTTATCGTTGAGAATTATGAGATTTCATCTCAAAACCAATTGGCAATGAGTGGAGTAGCCCTTGTTCTTATATATGGTTCAATTTTCTACCATTTATTCTATGTGGGACAATGTCGACAACACTTTTAGTGTTTGACGATGACTAAAATTATCTTTGTTAATTGTTACAGGTCTAGTATTCAATTTGCAAGTTTTTGTTTTTGGATTCTATTGGTTATTATTGTTTTAGAAGGGGTCATAGTTTTACATAAAAATGAGATCTCTTTATCATTATTATTGTTACTGTATTATTATTCTTGCTTATCCTCTACTTACATGACAGATCGTAATACTTACATGAATAATATTTTCTTTTAATGTGATAAGAATTTGATCTAGATTGAGAGCTTGTTGGTGTCATGTTTAGGAACGATCAATAATCCATTATATTAATTGTTTCATCTTCTGAATAAAATGATAGTTTCACTAAGGTGGCAACAGTCAAGGATGAAATGATAATTTTGGGAATGATCCAATCCAATCGTATAACGTGGGTGGTATTAAGAACACAAAATCAGTGATTTTTTTTTTTATATCATTTATGATGCTTTATTATTAGCTCTTAAAAAGCTGATTGTCCACAAGAGAATTGTTTCTAGGAAATACCATAAAATATAGCCCTACTCTATAAGAAGACGGGTATTTTTCAGTTAATAATGATACCATTTTCTTTGATGGTATCAAGAATAATCCCAAGCCTACCCTCGATTCTCTCATTCTTTTTTGGCTCAAATGCCATTGCATATACATCAGCTTCAATTGACCTCTCTGCAATCAGATTTCCTATAACCTTACAGGCATTGTTATCTGTAAGTGATGGCAATTGAAACCTTAGATCCTTGGCATTCGTCGTGGCAACTGATACAACTTTGCTGGTGCCCCGGTGCATCACCTTTGCATGCACAAATCGCTTTGAGAAGAAAACGTTTAGTAAAAATGGTTTCATATACATTTCTGTCCTTTGCTTCCATGACTTTCGGTTTGGTTTTTTTGCAGCCTCACCTCGAGATCTCCGGGTATAGGCAGCAGATTTTATGACTGAATCCTGCAAAATATTAGCCAAAAGGTGTTAAGTATTTGTGACCCTGATCACAATTTTGAAATTTGGTACAATTTGAAGAAGCATAGGATTGACTAATATGATCCAACAGTTCAATAAAAAATAAATAAAAACAAGGCTAAACAGAGTTTGCTATCTAAACAGTATTAATGTTACTTGCTTAATGAAAGTTTCCTAACCAAAATGAATGAAACAGCCTATGAGAACACATACAGGTGAGTTTGTGAAACAAAATCTAAAGATGGAGTTACTTTCATCAATTTTTAAGGAAAGGAAGCAATCCCAAATTACAGCAAACCAATTTGTGATCTTCAAAGATTATCTCATCTCATTCCTAAGAAGCTTTAGGCTCAAATGTATGGAGGTGGCACAAAATCGAGACAGTACAATTCTTCAGATGCCATTTTTGAAAGTCAGAAAAGAATCTTGGCATCTTATTTAAAAAGTGACAATTTCTAACAAAGTGATTTTATCCATTGTCAAAATAGCATAATATCTTGTTCCTATTAACCTAGTCATTTTAGCAAACACCTTAGCTACATTCAATCATACTATAAAAAAGGGAATACTGGTGTATCGAGTTGGGGAAGATGCAGCCAAATGCAAACAATCCCATCATCAGAATTCAAGAAAAAGAATAACTTGGTTGTTTGAATTGAAAATTTCCAAATGTTTGGCAAAATTCAGAAGAGAAAAGAAAAGAAAATACCTTGTAGAGGTTGGAAGGAGGTTTAAGAGGGGTTGTGATAGAGTTGAAGGATAAACCGAGTTTGGGAAATGAAGATGCCCAAGAAAGCGAAGTGGGTTTGGATGAAGAACATGGAAATGAAGCATTGACCAGAAATGTTGATGATGGTGGTGGAGCTGCAGCTGAAAGCAACGCTGCCATGGTTGTTGTTGTTGTTGGGGACACCCAAAAGAGAAAAAACAAGAACGGACTCACTCGGAAGGATAATTTTACTGATTTTGGGTTGAGAAATTATTATTCCAACTTAATTTAAAGTTAAATACCAACTAATATTGCTACCCACCTCGAAGTTTTACTGTTATATATACATAATTGTATACATTAGTTATCCAATTGATAATTATTATTTAAAGTTAATATTTAACTAACGTTTTAAATTTGTAAAAAAAAAAAAACTTAAGGTAGTTCTACTAAAAAAAATAAAAAAATTAAGTATATAAAAATTTAAAGATAAAAGGATTTTACTACAAATTGCTCTTCCAACTTTACTAATTTCCTTAAAATTCAACCAATAAATAATTAATATTTTTTTCTTTTCAAAGCACTGTATTATTTAGGGTTATTTGCGGCAAAACCTCCTAAAGTGGATATGTTTTTGCAACTAACCCCCTAATCTAAAATTTTGGTGGTAAAACTACCTAAACCACTAGTCCGTTAGCAGTTAGCCCTTTCCATCCATTTTTAGCTGTTAACTGCCATGGTGGAATGTCCACGTGTACACAGTGTACACGTGGCACAATTTTATTAGTCCACGTAAATAAATATTTAAAAAAATAAAAATTAATTATTTTAAAAATAAAAAATAAAATAAAGAAAAAAATTTCTATTTATAAAAAATTAAAAAATTAAAAAATAAAAATTAAGAAAAAAAACCCTCCTTAATCAAACCCATTTCTTTCACCCTCTCTCACGTTCTTCTTCTTCTTCTCCTAAAACACTGGTTCTTCTTCCCCTTCTTCTTCCTTAGTCAAACCCATCAAACCCATTTTGGTTTTACTGAAACTGACCACCACCACCACTTCTTCCCCTTCTTCCTCCTTAATCAAACCCACGAAGACCAGCAATTTCGAAACCACCACCACCACCACCATTTTCTATTTTTCTTCTTCTTCATCTTTTTCATATAATCGGCATCCACCACCACCAACATCCTCCGAAACCACCACTTCATCTTCTTCATTATTTTCTATTTTTGTTCTTCTTCATCTTCTTCATCTCTTTTTCTATTCTTCTTCTTCTTCTCGCCCAGCCCGTCTAACTGTATTTTTTCTTCTTCTTCTTGCAGGTGGCTGTTGGATATGGGAAGATCTGGGTTGAGTCCGGTCAGATCTAGACTGGGGTCAGTCGGATCTGGGCCGGGTTCGCTTAATCTCTCCTTCTTCTCAAGCTGAGCTTCGACGGAAAGAGGCGGGATAGTGGTGGCCTTCGTTTTGATCGCCGGTGATGGGAGGCAGCGGTGTGGGTGGCTGGGGGAGAGAAAGGTAAATGAGGGATTAGAGTTTTATTTAGTTGATTTGAGTATTTTAGGTTAGATATGAAAATGGAATTGTTTTTTAATTTTATTTTGGTGTTGATTTGGATAAAAGGAATAGATTGTGGCTGTTGATCGATCATGGATGGTAATTGAGATGGGCAGTTGTAGTGATGATGGTGGTAAGTTGTGGATGATAATGCAAATGATAGTTATGGTGATGATGGTGGATGAACCAGAGAGATCCAAGAAGAAAAGAAAAAAAATAATAATAATAACTTATTTTATTTTATTTATTTTTAATTTTAAAAAAAATTTGTAATATTTAATTATTATTTTATTTTATTTTTGTAAATAGTTTTGTAATTTTTTTTTTATTTTTTTTAATATTTATTTATGTGGACCAATTAAATTGTGCCACGTGTACACTGAGTCCACGTAGACATTCCACCATGGCAGTTAACAGCCAAAAATGGATGGAAAAGGCTAACTGCTAACGGACTAGTGGTTTAGGTAATTTTACCACCAAAATTTTAGATTAGGGGGTTAGTTGCAAAAACCTGTCCACTTTAGGAGGTTTTGCCGCAAATAACCCTATTATTTATAGCTTGTTTGTAACTTCTAATAATTTTATGTTATCATTTATTTAAATTTAATTTTCAACCTTAAAAAGAATTCTATTAGAGTATTTTTAATAGTAACATTCTTTAAAGGTGCTATATATTTTTCACATCATTTAAAAATATAATATTTTATTTTATTTTTTTTCCACACACTCTTACTTCTAAAACCACTAATGTATAACACATCTAAAAATGTTATAATTATAATCTTACAAATTATTATATTCTACCTTTAATTTTTCATTTAAAAAAAAAATATAAAATCAATTCAATTACGTGACTTTAATGCAAATTTCAAGAAAAATATCATTTTATCTTTAATAGTATAACATCTAGGAGCTATGAGTTTTGTTTTGGGATTTTTACACTGTATGTCATATTTGGTACTTTTTTTACATTTTTATTTATGTTTGGTTTTTTAAACTTTTTTATAAAATATGTTTTTCAATTTTACTTTTCTAAAAGTTCTTTAATTACAAAAATACTTTTATTGCTTATGTTTAGTCTATTTTACATGTTAACTCATTTTCTCTCTTTTTTTTCCATAATCTTTTTTTTTCTCTTCATTTTCCCTCTCTTTAAATTAAAAAAATAATTTAATATTAATTAAATAAGAGATTTTTACTCAATTCAACCAAAAATCACATATTATTACTTTCTTATTAGTGTGCGACATTTTGAATAATTTTAACATTGATTGTTTTTTTTTACATTTTTAAAAGTTTAAAATTTTAAAAATTATTACTTACCTATTAATATTGATATAATGTACCTTTACTATTTTTTTTTAATTTTTACTTGTTAGACATGATTCTCTCTCTCTCTCTCTCTCTCTCTCTCTCTCTCTCTCTCTCTCTCTCTAGAGATGGAAATTTATACCGCGGGGATAGGTAACCGCGGGGACCCGCCCCTAATGGGGTGGGGATTCCCCGTCTTGGTGGTTAATGGGGCGGTGGTGAGGGACAATTTCAATACCCGAAGCGGGGATGGGGCGGGGGCGGGGGCGGGGATAATACTATCCGCACCATATCCGACCACTACAACAAAATCCACTATTCACGTCGGTCAACGGGACTGTTCATCGCGTTGACCGACGTGAATAGTACTATATTCACTATATTCGTCATTTTTAAAATGTCACAAAAAATAAACAAATTGCGTCGGTTCTATGTTTGTCACTAATTACCCAACCGACGGTAAAAGTCAAGAAATTAAAAAAATTCGTTCATTATTAGCGTCGTTTTAAAAGCCTCACTCAAGCTTTGTGTGTCGTTTTAAAACCGACGGTAAAGAGATTGTGAGGGTGACAAAACGACGCAAATTCTCCTATTTTTCACTTACCCCCAAACAGTCAAATGAAACTTTCATTTTCGAGCTCTCTTTTCCCTCTCTTTCTCTCTTGCGATTTGGAAGAGCTGAAGGTCTCTCTCTTTCCCCTCTCTTTCTCTCTTGCGATTTCGAAGGTCTGAAGCTCTCTGTGATTTCGAACCGGCAATTTTCCGACCTCCGTAAGTCTCTCTCTTTCCCTTTTTTTTTTCTTGCGTTCTCTCTCTCGATCTCTCTCTCTCTCTCTCAGTCACTCTGTGTAGGTTAGGGTTGTTTTGGTTTGCACTTATGTGATTGGGAATTTGGGATACATTTCAGCTATATATATATATATATATATGTGTGTGTGTGTGTGTTTTCAAATTGATATCATCTTTCTTTGATGATGGCTTTGTAGGTTGGTGTGGAGAAATACGTGATGTTATATTCTCTGACAACGGCTCTGTCACTGTTGTGTATCGTCTCACTGTAAGGGGATCTGACGGAGAGGTATTTCTTTCTTTCCTTTTTCAAGATCTTTTATCAACAAAACAGAATAGAATAATAAACCACCTACAAAATTGCAAATTGAAACATCATCAAGACAATCCTGGCAATAATTTGAAGATAATTGTAACATAAGATCCAATGTAAACGGAGGTATTATCCTTGTGAAAAAGCAATAAAGTTGGTACTTGAGCTTGTACTCGCAACTTATTTTCCAGTTTCTATAGGAAAGGAAATAGGATTAGATAAATGTAGTTAAGGGAAGTTCATATATCCCTTTATTATTTAGTTTGAATTCATTACATGCATTTCTTAGTTTGTTGATTATCTAGTAGCCTTTTAACTAGGGGTGTTCATCCGATCCAATCCGCACTTTTTTGGTCAAACAACATCCAATCCGCACTAAGTGCGGATTTCATATTTTGAATCCAATCCGATCCGCATAAGAGTTTAAATCCAATCTGCAATAGTGCGGATTGGATCGGTTACTTTTTTAATAATAAATTATTTAATATTGCGTAGAAAAAAAAATTAATTAAAGACTATTGTTTCTTAATCTCCAATACTAATCTATTTCCATCTCTATTTATATACAAATTAAACCAATATACATATATATATATATATCAATATATATATATATACTTATCTTTAGATTTACAAACTAGTATATATATATTTAAACTTTATGTGTATGTGTCTATGTGAATAAGAATTATTTTTCTTGTGTTTTTTATTACAAAATAAACAAAATGCACCAACTTAATATATTACTAAAAAAGATTAAGAAATTAGAAGTTTGTGTCTTTTTTTAATTAATATATATTACATATTATAATTTTTTAAAAATATATATAATTAAGTGCGGATTGGATTGGATCGGTTACTTTTTGAGGTCAAACAACATCCAATCCGCACAAGTGCGGATTTTAGATTTTTCAATCCAATCCAATCCGCACAAGTACGGATATCCGCATTTTGCGGATTGGATTGGATTGGATCGTGCGGATTGGATTGGATCGGATACTTTGTGAACACCCCTACTTTTAACTCTTGGCTATTGGAAAAGTAAGTGTTTGGTTGATTTGGATGCTACTGTAAAAATTCAACAATGAGGAATGGGTTGTTTTGGTTTGCACTTATGTGATTGGGAATTTGGGATACATTTCAACTATAATAATCTAAAGCAATTTATTACTTTGGATCATGCGATGACATGATTCGATTAATCCATTCTAGGTTCTATTTGTTAAACACACTGTTAAGATCCTTTCATCAACCCTATTCCTGTTCTATGACTTACAAGTTTAGCCCACAAGTCTGAACGATTGCTTTTAAATTATGCTTGTACTACTCAAATGACATTAATGTCTAATAATATTTCTCAAGTATTTAACTTAATCTCATACTTAAATACAGGCATTCCGGGAGTCATCTGGTACAATATCGTCTAGTGATAGCCATATTGTGGATCCCGTTGCTGCAGCAGAGGAGATAGCTTTCTGCAGAGCATGTGCTCGGTTTGGCCTCGGCCTGTACTTGTATCATGAAGAATAGATTCTAATGATGAGGTATTCAACTTGTGTCAACTGGTTGTTTGATTTCTTAGAAGTGAGATTGCAATTTCCTCCTTTCAATTATGTAAAAAGTAAATACTTAGTAGAACACGAGAATTAGTAACCGAGTATATTACTATTGTTTGATATTATGTAGTAATTTGTTTAGGTCTATTTGGTTTGGTACAGTAGAAGGATATCTTCAATTATCTCTCAAATGTAACGGATCATTAGTTTTGTATTCCATTGATTATAGTTAATTTTCAATGTCTAAAACAAATTTGAATTTTTTTTTATAGTTTTCATAGCTTAATAATACATAATCCTGCTTCAGTATCAACTGAAGCTGGTAAACTCAAACAACGTTCAGAGAATCTATGTCAGTGAATGATGGGTATGCAACCTGAACAATGGTTGATATGTCCGTGGAATTCAGGGTAAGTATGTTTTTATATTAATAAATGTAACAAACTAATGGATCGATTAGTGAGTTGACTGAATTAACATGTTTTGTTCTGTAGTGATCACTGGTTGACAATTATGATTCATGCCAATACTCAAAGTGTTGCATATCTTGACTCGACGAATGACTTTATCCGAACTGATATTATGAAATGTATCCAAAAGTAAGTTATAATTTTTTAAATTTAGATTATGTTACAAATCAATTCATTAATTAATTTCTTTTTTGTTTAGAGCTGTGGACATGTACAGGATCGAAAAAAATATACGAAACAAGGGTCCAGTAAAAATCAACCAATACACGTGTCGACAGCAGCCGGATGGAGTACAATGTGGTTATTATGTTATGAAGATTATTCAGAGTTTCATGACGGTTGTTAATCCTGCAAGCTTTTTGAAAAATAATGTAAACATGAATAACTACTCTTCTCTATTTAGTTTGTATTTTAATTATATATACTTTTAATATGTTGATTAATGTTTTTTGATCTTTTATTTTACAGTTCAAGTTAGACGCTCCCTATAGTAACGAGGAGATCAATGCCGTACGGGATGAGTTCGCCGAATTTGTGAAGCCATTGATTATAGATTAAGTACTTAAGGTTACTACACTTTTGATATAATACATGAGTAACAAGTTTTATGATTATTGTTATCTTTTGCATATATTATTAGTTTATATTTAGTTTACGATATACATGGAATTTAAGTTTTAGAATCGATTTTATTAACAATTTTGGTATTGTGTGATTAGTTAATGGAATCGATTACTAATTTAATATAAGTTTTAAAAATATTATTTTAATTATTTTTGTATTATGTATTTACTATTATATAGAGTTATTCTAAAATTTGATAATGCAGGTGGGGAAAATTGCATGAAAAGTTTGCAATTTTCCCTTACTTATATTTGTGCTTCATTTTATAAGTGACGCAATAGGTAAAAAAAAAAGTTTTTTCGTAATAGATATGACATTTTTAAACCGACGGAATAAGTTTTTTGTGACAGTTTTAAAATGCCATGACACATTTAGCGTCACTTTTTAACCGACGCTTAAAATAAAATAGAAAAGTAATTTTTTAGCGTCGGTTTTTAAATGACGAAAATTGTATTTTGCGTCTTTTTAAAAATGACGCAAATAAAACACTATTTACGTCTACGGATTATACGTCGGTTCTGTAGACCGACGCAAAATCTTTATATGTCACTTATAAAACGACGAAAATACCCCTTTTTGTAGTATACATATGATTGATAATCAAAATTATTTATATGATATGTATAATAATTTCTTTTTTATTCTTAACATATATATAGTATACATATGATTGATAATCAAAATTATTTTGATTATCATCCATAATCAAAATTATATATCATATGCTTAAATTATGAAGATCTAATGACGATAATGAACTGATGATCATTGTGGATTACATGTGTAAAGATATTTTCTTCTCGATTCTTAATTTCATCTTTGTTTACTTTTTAATTTGTTGGGAAGCTTGAGAGGTATGAGACTATGATCTTATACTTGGGTATTATGATTATTTATTTTTTTTTTTCAAACTTTCAGACATATTTAGTTTTTATTTTCTACTAGATTATGCTTTTTTTAGGTAGATTTATCATTTATCTTCTATGAATTATGAATGCATAATAAATATTTGTGAGAATAGTAGTTTAATTAATTTTTTTTATTATTTTAAATTAATTTTTATTTTCATTTTACCTTAATGGATACCCGATGGGTTCCCCATAACCGATGGGTATTCCCCTACCCCGAATCCGTTGGTTATTAGACGGGGATGGGGCGGGGATGGGGGTATAAATAGGTAGCGGAGATGGGGTGGGGATTGCATTCGCCGTACATTAACCGCTCAATTTCTCTCTCTCTCTCTCTCTCTCTCTCTCTCTCTCTCTCTCTCTCTCTCTCTCTCTCTCTCTCTCTCTCTCTCTCTCTCTCTCTCTCTCTCTCTCTCTCTCTCTCTCTCTCTCCAGTCAAATACTCATTTTTTTGTTCTATTCTTTTATATTCATCACATTTCTCTTTCTTTTTTTATTTATTTTTTAATAGAACTTCTCCAGTACACATGTTCTCCCATTCTACTCTGATTTTTCATTTGTAAAACTATTTTTTTTAGTTCATAAATTCACAATTTACTATGGCCTTTTTTTTTAAGAAAGAGTAACAAGACTATGGGTATTGCTAGAGCTTCTTCAGCCTTTCTTCTAATTCTAGATCCTAGAAATGTTACTAAATATTAAATAATCTTGAAAACTCAAAATACAAACTAAAATGGGTAAGAACGCTATTGCAATGGAGGATCATCGTGTTTCTCAACCTATTCCGGAAGCATCAACTTCAAAGAAAAGGCCATTGCCATATAAGGTTGAAAATGAAAAAGCAAAAAAAAAAAGTGAAAACAATGCAAATGCTAGTGTAAGTAATGTCATGTATAAATACCCTATTTTTATGTTTATTTATAATATTACAGCCTAAAGTTTTTATTTACAAAAATACGCTTTTAAAATTACAAAAATACTCTTTTCTCAATAAAAAGTAAGAAAACAACTAAAAAACAACGTGAAATTAACATCATGACAACTATGAAACAATCATAAAGAAATTACAAAACAACCAAAAACACCCCAAATAAATAACCTTGTGGCAGCTACAATACAACTTTAAATAAACTATAAAACAATAAAAAAAAATAATTTATTAGTTTTACTGAAGTACGTATTTTTGTAAAGAAAAAAATTCAAAGCTGTAAAAATAAAAAAAAAAACATTCGTGTTAATGTATTTTTATAAAATATCAAATCAAATTGCACTAAAAGAGTATATGTTTAGCTTTTCTTAAGTATATATATTTTTGAGTTGATATACAAATAATTTGTAATTACTTTTACGTTTTTTTTTTTTGAGATTATTTGAGATTATTTGTATGTTTTTTAAGTTGTCGCAATGTATTGATGTTTAATCTATTTTTATGTTAAAGTGCAGTTGTTATCGAGTTGTTTATTCATTTTTTTTAAAGTTGTTTAACAACAATAAAAAAAAGTTTATGTTTAATTTTTTATGGGTACATATATTTTTGAGTTGATATACAAATATTATGTAGTTACTTTTAAATTTATTTTATAGATAACTAGTTTTTTATTTCTTCTTAGAGTTGATGCAATTACTAGAGTTGTCATACAGTTGTTTATTTGTTATTATTTAGTTGTTTGAAAAAGTTAATATATATGTATATATTTAGTTTTTCATCGTACATATTAAGATTGTTTTTGTTTTTTTTTTGTATTTCCAAATGTCAAAAAACCAATGTATTGATGTACATTTTTATTTTTGTATATATTGAAATAGTGTTGTTGTCTAGTAACTTTATTTTTAGTTTGTTGTTGTTGTTATTTTGTTGCTAAAAAAGAACAATCTAAAAGTCTGTTTTTTGATTATTTTTATTCAAAATAATAATAAAAAAATAAATTACACTATTTAAAAGTATGTTTTAAATAATATTTATTCAAGCATTTTTTCACAACCTAATACAAATCACATCTAGCTCATTTCTAATCATTAGTTGTTTTATAGTTGTTTCATTCTTTTAATTTATTTTGTTGTTGTTGTTTCACCAAGTCATCCATTGAAGAGTTTTCAAGGGCAAAAGGCGAGATAATGATGTCGATGTTGCAACTCAAAAGATTAACGTATAGTTTTTGTTGTCTTTGTTTGGTTTCAAAGACTTATTTTGTTATATTTATATATCTTTTTTGATGTATTTAGTAAGAAGAATTGTTCAACCTTAAATAGTTTATGTCTCTCACTTTTTCTATTTATAATTAGTTGTTTTTCAGTTTTAATTTAGTTATTATATGGTTATTATTATAGGGTTCTTAAAAAAACTATATCATTGGGTTAAGCCTTACATTAATTAGTTGTATTTGAGTTTTATAGTTGAAGCTATTTTAGTTTTATATTTATTAAATTTTACAATTACGTTATTTTTTAGTTGTTATATTGTTATTTTTATGTTGTTCAATACATGATATACTTACAATGTTTAACTATTAATCGTATTTTAATGGTTCATTATTTTATTAATTCTGTCATCTTAATATTTACAGGTGCGTGATAAGACTTTTGATGGTGATTAAAAGTTGAACCTTCTAAAGAAAATATTACAAGGTTTATAACTTATTTTTTTTTTTATTTGTCTTGTTTGAATCGTTCTCTGCTTGTAGTTCATTCATTTGAAGAAAAAAATCATAGTAGAACAACGATATAAAAACATAAAGACAATAGTTGCTAATATGTTTTTTAACTGTTAACAACTATTTAACAATGATATAAAAATATAAAAATAATAGATGAACAAATAATTGTATATTCTTCAATATTTAGCTTCTTCGAGTGCCAGTATCAACAAAAGTAACATCTTTTGAAACTGATCCCCTCCTTGGAGCAGATAAAAGTTGTTTAGTTGTTGTTGTGTTGTTGTCAAGTTGCCAGTTGAGTGTCATGAGTTATTTTCACTTCCAGCCACTGTCATATTGTTGCACACTATTGGTTGGTTGTCTACTATAAGGATTGTTATTCTGTTGTTACTGTATAGTTGAATGTGTTCACAAACAATGAATATCGTGTGAAATCAGTTTTCTTTATTAATAACTTTATGTAAAATAACAAACTTTTGTCATCCTTAATTTAGAGTCTAGAATAGTCGTGATGTTGCTCTCTGTAATATTAATGTGTAAATTAGCAAAATATATATTAATGTGTGTGTAAATATGTATATTTATATATATGGTGAGAAATATATAAATAAAATAGTAATTCTATATACAACACCAATAAAAATTAAATAAATATCTTACTAAAAGAATATTGGCAAATTGAAGAAAAAAAATTGATTTAATAACTTAATCACACAAAATTATGCAATATTGAGAGATAAAAAATAATATTGAATAATTTTTATATACAAATTTCTCGTACGTGTATTTATATATATGTACTCATATGTGCATTTTAAGTTGCTTTAAAGGTCAATATAAATCAGAGAGAGAACAATACATAGTGTAATTAAGAATCATGAGTTCAACATAGTGTTAGATATAATTGATCTAATTTATTTCCTTTTTATAGCTATGAAATATAATATATTATATAGGGGTATATGTATATAGGCCCAATTCAGTCTACCATTAAAAAGTAGTGTCTTGTTTATATAATATATAATCCTTGAAAAGATATTCATGTGCTTCAGGAGATAACTTATCCGTATTTTTGAAAAAAAAACTTTTAGATTTCCTATTTTTGTTTAATTTTCCTTACCAAACTAAAAATGTAAAATTTGGGCCTAAAATACCTATTATAGAAAAAAGCCCTTTTGTTTTTCTCCTTTTGTTCTTGGCGCCGTGGTTAGCCAAGCTAACACTTTAGTGAAATTTGTGCAATTTTATTTCCCTTCGATTTATAGAGCTTTGTCTTTTTGATTAACTATGAATAAAAATTTTCCCTAAAAAATTATTATAGTACAAGACACTAAATCAGTTACCAAATGCCATTTAATATTAATCTAAAATATATTATGTTTGCAATCATTTATTTCATATAAATTTAAATAATTGAGGATAGAATTTATTACTTACATGATGTAAAGAATGAAAACAAGAGTACAAAAAGTAAAATAGAAAAGAGTGTAAAAGAAACTAATTACAATTTTTATCCCAATCAATTACAAAGTTAATTAATAGATATTTTTTTTTTCTCATCAATGATACCTAGAATCACTTAGTAGTTAGTGATATATGATTATAAATATAGTTAAGTATTACATGCGTTCACTTTCATTACATCGATGTGGATTGCCGCGTGAGTTAGCAATAGAACTTTTGGAGAAATTTATAAAAATACTGAAATTTAGGTTAATCTTTATAAAAATATTGTCACACGAAATCTTTTTTTAAAAATACTGTGTTTTTATAAAATAACAGTGGAACACAAAATGTAAAAATTAAAAATAACAGTAGAACACTAAAAATTAACCGTAGAACAATAGTAAAAATTTAACACAGTATAAAACTTATACAGTATTTTTGTAAAAAATTTCACCTCACAGTAAAAAAGTAAAAATATTAAAAATTTCAATATGTAGTGTAAATAATCTTATACAAGTAATTCCTCATGGAGGCCCACTAAACTACCAGCCAATCAACTAGCCCAAGCAAATGGACAAGGCAATCCATCTCTCGAATAGATGTGAATCCTAATAACACATCCGGGAATGATTTGGATCTACCAAATTCCCAAGAGCAGAGGGAAAGGAGGGCGAGTGGGGTCATTTGCCCCTTCAACATTCTACAAATTAATTTTTTGTGTATAAATTTTGAATATTATATTTTATGCCCCCACAACATTAATATATTTTATTTATGTTCTTATACATTTCAATTTTTGTATATATAAAATTTTAATTTTTAATTTTATTCTCATATACATTTTTTTTTTATTATTTTTATCCTTATAAAATTTATATTTTCATAAATACTCTTTTACTAAAAAAACCTTTTTCCTTCACTAGAACACGAGGCTAGCTCCACCACTTCCCTGGAATATAGTTCAACTCTAATTAAATACTAAGGAGAGAAATAATCTTGGAAATCTACAACAAATACCCCAGGGGTCATCCGGAAGTAGAAGCTGAAAGAGTTATCCGAAATGGCCTAACCTTCTAGATACTACTCACGTCTCTGTCACAATCTTGAGGAATTTGGTGACCTTTCTTCTTCGTCAGATTCCAGATTGGCTCACGGCAAAAAGGTAGTTACCTTTTCATGCCATACATCCATATTTTGACAATCTCTTTCCCAACAACGGACCACACACCAGTTGTCACTGTCAATAGTACCATGTACCGTATGATAGATTACTTTTTGGAATTAAACCTCACCTACCCGACTCAATAGCTTATGAAAGCAAAAATTCAATGTATTTTACACTATTGATGGGCTTATTTGATAAAAAACCCTAGTACAGTCCAAATCCGTCCAGCGCATCAAATTCTACATATTTAATACAAATGAATATTACAGCAATCGTGTTTTATCTGTATTAGGTCGCGTATTTAATAATTTTGAGTCCTATTTTTATAATACTATGATATTGTAATAGCAAAACTATTATTCAACTAACGTGCAACTTAATTGCAACTAGAAATGTTAAATGTGAAAATGTATACACTAATACAATGTTAGCCTTTAGAGGCAGTTTTTTTCAACCCCATTTATAAAAAGGGAAGCTAAAGGGTGTGAAAATACCCGCTATGTTCGAAATTGACATTTAGAGGCGGTTTTTTGATAAAAACCGTAGGTATAAAATTGCATTATACCATTTAGAGGCGGTTTTTTTGATAAAAACCGTAGGTATAAAATTGCATTATACCATTTAGAGGCGGTTGGAAATTAATTATTATTTTTTTTTTCTGAAGGACCCTATGGCGTCGGTTCCTGCATAGGAACCGACGGCATAGGGTACACGGTTTGCTGATACGTGTACCCTATGCCGTCGGTTCCTATGAAGGAACCGACGCCATAGGGTCGACCTTGATACATATACAGCAGCTTCGTCTTCCTCCTTCACTTCACTTAACAAACCCAGCAAACCAGAGAGAAAACAACCCAGAAAACCCTCGCCGAACCCTCTTTTCTCAACCATATCTCCCCCATTTCTCAACCATTTGAGCCCATTTTTTTTTTAAAATCCTCCATTTTCGATACTTAATAACATACACCTAAAAAGTTTTGATTTTTTACCCTCTTTGAGTGTCATCCGAACCCAAATAGTAAACTTTGGGTTTGAAATCCAGCCACCAATTTTTCTTGAGAAATTGTTGAATCTCAACCTCGTTTAAGGTATAAATATTGCTTCTATGCTTTTTGTATTATGTATATTGTTTTATTTTTTGTTTTTGTAAATTATTATTTGAGTTTTTTTATTTTATTAGTAATATTATTGTGTTTTATGTGTATAGTGCCGGAATTTTTTACGGTGGTCGTCGGATTGCGGTTATTAGGTAATAATTTATACCTCAATGTATAGTATATATATGTATTTGTATATTTTATTGAATATTTGTATATAATATGTGTATATATTGTGTGTATATAGTGTGTGTATATTTTTTTATGGAAATAAATTTTGTAATTGTAATTTATATATTTTTTGTAATATATATTTATTGTGAATAAAATGACATTGGAGTGATTTCATTAGTTTAGAAATAAAAATTTTAAAATTGAATTAGTGTGTGATATAATTTTATTTTTTTGAGATAATAGTGTGAGATATAATTGATTATATATATGTATGTATAATTTAGTAACTAAGTAACTTGTTACAATTTTTTATAACTAGTTATAAGTAATGAAATAATTAATTTTGTAATTTCGTTGTATTTCTTTATATTGTAGGGGTTCGGCATAATTTTGTGTGTAGCGTATTTGGGCTTGCAATTATAGGTATATACTTTAACTAACTTTTTCTTATTATATAATTAATTATCAATGCATGTTAGTTGAGTTTGAATATCTTAAATATTCATCCGTAGTGAAGTAGGTTCTGCGAATACATGTACTGCGGTCGGATGGGTGGATTAATTTTGTATTGTGTATCTGTTTTGTTTGTTATTTTAGGCACTTGTAAAATGTTTGGGAACGTCCAAGCCGTTATGCTGCCGAAATTTCGGTAGAATTAGGATAAATCTTTCTAAAACCATTCATAATATTTACATAATACAAATAACTAGTTAATTATAACATAGTGATAAGAAGTTAGGTCACATAAAAAATAATAATATTCACATTTATGTAAACTTTTTAATTTTACCAACATTCTAATCAACTAAACAACTAATAACATGAACTAATCTAAAACGAAAATTTGAGTAATTTATAAATTAATATGAATAAATTGTGTGAGAAACTTAGTTAGTTACATTGTGTAATTAGTAACTAGCTATAATTAGTTACTAAATACATTAACAAAATAAACATATAAAATCCTTCTTTTTTTATTTTTTTTTCTTTCATTTGAGAGGTTCAATATGGATTTTTATTTTTCAAAGAAAATAAAGAGCACAAGTTAATTAAAAGGGGAAAATATTAGTTAATACCCTTATTGCTTTACCAAAAACTTTTCCCCTCATTTGAGAGGTTCAATGTGGGTCATTGAAGAAATATGGGAGCTCAATTATTTTGCGTTCCGAATTCCACTTTTTAAATGTTCTTGGGTTGACAACAACGTTGGAGTAAAAACTGACGAGCTTGGTTTTACTTTGGTTGATTTAAGTAAGAGAGGAAGCAAGAATGATCCATTCATCATGGCTAGCCAAGCAGCTCAAGTTTTTTACATTTCTGATCCGGCTAATGATAAATGGTCTATTGTTTTATCGACACCAGAGAGGAGGTTCTTAGAGACTGAAGAGGATGAGGAGAATGCTGACTTATGTTACGATGACTTCATTGTTGGACAACCAATTCATGAGCAACTTATGGGAATTGATCGTAACATTGAGGAAGACGATGCTGAATACATTAGAAACGATATCAATGAGGGAATATGGGTCAATTGTGATTCAGGCAAACATAAACAAAAAAAGAAAAGAAAACGTGTCTAATTGGTAACTTGATATATAGCTTACTTTATATTGTGGTTGTGAATGCTCCTGAATACTTAACAATTTGTTTATGCTTTTAATATTTCATATACACTACTTGTTATATATATAGCTAACTTTAAAGTTTGTTTGTTAATGGTGTAGACATGGCGAACTCGGAATCAGGATCTGATTCGGGCGCAGAAAATGAGTGTCCAACCACAATACCTACACGAGGGCCGACGCAAATGAATGAAATATCCAAACTAATGGATCAGGGCAAAAGAGTGGCCCTCGAGGTTAATGACAAAGGTCAATACTGTGGAAAAAGCTATGTGAAGCTCGTATCCACTCTAGGAGTCAGATGTCGGCAGACAATAGGGTTGGCTTATAAAAACTGGAAAGAAGTCAACCCGACTCTGAAAAATAAAGTTTGGAAAGACATACAGGTAAGCTGTTATTTGTTAGAATTTTGATTTGTTTTTCTATTACTTCAAATGTTGACTCTAACCGTGTTTGTTTTCCTTCAAAATAGACGGGGTTCATTGTGCCGGACTCCTTCAAACATGACTGTCTCATCCTAGCTGGGAAGTTAATGAAAGACTTCAAGAATAGGATGACAAAAGACATCATAATGCCCGCGTTGAAAGAGAATGATCTGGGACGACTGGCACAAGTCCCTGAAAAGCACCCCGAGATCGACGCTACTGATTGGTGCAAATTTGTTGAAAGTCGACTAACTCCTGAATTTCTGGTACGCTAATTATATTAACACTAAGATAAACTCTTAAATACAAGTACATGTATCTAATGTATTTTTTTGGCATTGTTGGAATTGAGTAAGGTGCAACGTGAACGTTCCTCAAAAATTCAATCCAGACATCGAAGTGGTCGGAGTGGAATGGTGAACGTACGGGAAGCTGTGGTAAGTAATGCTTAAAATTTAATGTGCTATAATGTGCTATACAATTTAATTGGTACTCATTTCATTGTTATAACGTTATGTAAAAAAAGGACCTCGAAGTTGCAGATCCCCCCGCCACCGTGTTTGGATTAAATCTCGCACCAAGAGTAGAAAACTTGTCACTGATTACGACAAGGAAATTGCAGAGAAGATAGTAAGTATATATTAATCCTTAATTGAGTTCTACTCATGAGTTAGTGTATATAATTCATATACTAATTGCTTGAATATATGCGTGCATTAGGCTCAATTAGAGGAGAAGCTTAGTCAGGGACAAATTCAGGTCCAGGGCCAAAACGATATCCTGACGCAGGCGCTCGGGACACCAGAGCATCCTGGACGTGTCAGGGCTGCTGGGTATGCTATTACTGTTGGAAATTATTTTACCAGGATCTTAGATCTACTCACAAGTATGTTTATTAACATCCTAAATAAGAACTTTCTAAAACGATGAAATAAACACATATAAAGTTTAAGAAACCTTACATTGGGTGCAGCGGAATATAATGACTCCTTCCGTTCAGATATCTAGCCCTTGATTCCTTTCTGTAGCAGAGCATTATCAATATCTGAACCTGGATCTCTTTCTCTGAATCTTTGATGCTGAAACTCATTTGCTGATGATCTTTCTTCACGATCTTCCTCACTATGATTGAGGTATTGCTTGATGTGTGTGGGCACTACTCTAATCACTAAGGTAGTTTGAAATTCAAAGGAAGAGAAAGAAGAAGTGGTAGCTAAAGATAGGGAGAGAGAGAGGCTCAGTTTTTTTGAATCAGAAGAAGTGTTTTTCCTGAAGCCTTCACTATCTATTTATAGCATTCCACTAGGGTTAGATTTGAATTATATGGCATTAAAATAATGAAAATATCAGTTTAAATTTCCTACAAAAGTGGTTGGCCCTATACTAGTGGATTTGGGCCTCACTTTTTGCAATTTTGCAGTTTTACCTTTTCTGCATCTGATTTTCTCAAAAACACCAATTTCCTAATTCAACCATTTAAATGCCAATTCTAACTATTTAATAACTATAAATAATTATTAAATAATATTGTCATTTATCATATTTATTAATTGAACCATACAAAGTATCATAATTAACAAATATGCCCCTAAAACTCTTTCTTTACAATTTCGCCCTTACTTAGTGAAAAATTCACAAATAGACATAGTCTAATTTGTGAATTATAATTGATTAATCAAAATCAATTACATGAGTCTTACAAGCAATATTATCTCAACTAGTGGGGGGACCATGGGTCTATATAACCGAGCTTCCAATAAGTAGATCAAGAATTTAGCACTAAAATTCACTAACTTATTAATTCTTCGTTTAATCCACGCATAGAACTTAGAATTGCACTCTCAGTATATAGAATGCTCTATATGTTCCACCATATAGACACATCATTAGTTATCCATTGTTATAATCCTAATGTGATCAATTATCCTCTATATGAATGATCTACACAGTAAAGGGATTAAATTACCGTAACACCCTACTATGTATTTTATCCTTAAAACACTTGACCCCGTATAAATGATATTTCAGCTTATGTGAAATGAGATCTCCACCATTTATTTTCGTTTGGTCAAGCTCGAAGGTGATCATCCTTTGCTTACTATTCGCCAGATAGAAGCTATAGATTCCATGTTTATGCTAGCGCTCCCACTCAATTGCACTACCGTGTTCCCAAAAAGTACGTATCACCCTGACTTAAAAGTAGGCTTAACTAACCATTCAAGGAACACGAATAGCCTTTCAAGATTGAGCCTAATCATAACAGGATTAAGATCATTTGATCTAGGATCAACTAGGCGATATTGACTTGAATAGATTTTACGGTAAGTTTAATTAAATCTAAGTCAAAGTTCAATATCGGTCCCTTCCGATGCATACTCCATGCATCCAACCTGAGCTTTACTTTAACCAATGCTCTGGAAAGAACATAGCACTTCTCCAAATGCAAGTAAACTCTGTTGTAGATTATCATATCAGTAAAACCCTATGTCTGATAAATCTAGGAAACTTTATTCACATAGTCATGTTTACTTTCCAATGTGTTGACGGCACAATAAACAGGATCAAGTATGTGAAAAGGGTTTCAGATGAATTTATACATTATGTACATATAATCATGAAATAAATCATGTGAACCATGCAACATTAAATGTTATTTCTGATCTATATTAATAAGTAAATCTGATTATATTGAAATGAGTTTTATTTAGGGCATAAAACCCAACAAACTCCCACTTGCACTAATATAAAACAAAAAGTGCATTTCAAATAATCTCAACACCTTGATATACAAATCAAGTGTAGTAGTAGTAAACTCCTCGTAATAGAATCTGAAAGGTTGAATTAACCACAACCTTTTCTCCACTATTACTCTTCCTTTAATCACAAAATCATTGATAATGTGAAATTCCTCTCTATATGTCTACTCTCTTGGGATACTGGATTCTATATCTTTGGCAACTACTTTTTGTTAATCAGGAAATTAACACTAGTAGTTTAAGGCAATTTGGAATGATGCCAAAAATGTATAGAACTTTCCTTAGACTGAATAAGTACCTTTCCTGCAACCTTAACATTCAGTCCCTCTCTGGTAGACCTAGAGACTTCAGATAGGTTTTTACACTTCTCCAAAATCACTATTCCACCCCCAGAGTAACCACCATCTTATCAGAAATATTTACTAGCACATAGGCAAATTTCGAAATCTGATGTGGTGTAGTCTAAGAGTTTTAAACACACTCTTATAGACTAACATATAGTTCCTCTTCTTAATCTTAAGATTTACTTGATTGTCTTCCAATGTTCTTCTCCTGGATTAATCTGATACCTACTCATTACTCCCACTCAACAGCAGGTGTCTGATCTAAGGCATGCAAAAGCATATCTAAGACCTCTCACTGTTGATATAAGAAATTCTTTCATGGCTTTATCTTTTCTGGAATAGTTGAGACTTTTCGTTAGATAAATAAAATCTATACCTAAGAAGTTGTGAAGCTTCTATAGATTGCCATTAGAAAGAAAATGCTTCAGCATCTTACTAAAATAAGTTGCTTGCATTAGAGTAAGTAATTACCAGGTATACCACAAGCCATAGGTTTAGATAAACTGAAACCTATAATACTAGGAACAGGAAGTTTGTTAAGTCCATATAATAGACTTATTAACTAAAATTTCCTTTTATGTCCTTGTAATAGAAAACTTTAGGTTATTCCATGTGAATGGATTAAACCATAGTTCTATTGGCTTTCTTCTTAGTTTCTTATCTTGACAATCCATTACTTGTTTAAACTCACAATGGATTTTAATCACTAGTGTCTCCCAAGTCATAAGAAGGTGAGTTCCTAGAAACTCTCCCACTACGACAAGGTACCGTGAATTATGTCGAAGAAAACTAAATGGTATTGATCTCTTCGGTTGTGACAAGACAACAGAGACAGTGCGATCATCATATGTTATATAAGATGATAAAACACTTTTTGGAATCAAGAATTAAATATCTCCTTTATTTGCTACTTGTTTTTCAGACTTAGTCATTTTCTTAGAAAAGTAGTATTTGTTTGAACAAACACTTTCTTATCTATTGACAATTGGATGGTCCACCCCTAATCACTTAGAATAGCTTACAAACCATGGTTAACAGTTCTAGCTTTTCTTAAGATTTTGATTAGGTCATCCATGAATCTAGTAATGATTTACATTAAGTACCCAACCATTACATCATTCTGAAATTGTATTACCATAGAAGGATTTAGGCAACGACTAGTAACTAATCATCAATATGCAACTCGAAATTTCTGGGGAGGTAAGTTTGGATATAATTCAAAAATCAATTTAATGATCTTTGAACTGCATATCTACTAACTATTTCTCCACCCCTATCAGTTCGCAAGATCTTTAACCACTTACCTTAATGGTTTTAACCTTTGTTAGAAATTAATGAAATTTTTCAAACATTTCAAATTTCTTGCTAAAAGGTATAATCTAGAGTTATCGTTTTAAGAATACAACAAAAAACTCATATCCACCCCTGAATGTACATCCATCTGCGAATGAGATGAACTACTTTCAGTGGATATAGGCATATTAACTCTTTGCAGAGATTGATCTTGTCAAATCCACTATGAACAAGATACAAATGCCATAGATTAAAAAAATGTGGTAGTGTCTATGATGACATAGGTTTAGTTACATCAAAGAGTTCTTAGAATACTGCAAGTGGATCCTGGTCACAGAATACCTAACTCATATTCCATACAGTTTTAATCCATTAATAGAAGATGGATATTAAACACTTGAGAAAGTGTAACTGTATTGTATCTGGAATTAGAAATATAAGAAAATTTCTGTTTGGATTCTAAAATTAAAGTCAAAGACTTAAATTCAACCAAATATAATGAGTAATTCTTTCTTGGACCAGCACTACTAATACAAACTCTAAGTCAGATTTGCCTATACAAGTAGGAGATTTCTAAGATTGAGGTTTTATATCAATTGGGAATAGAATTTCGGGATTATAATCATATGCGTCATTTAATTTCTTAAGAGAAAATATAGAACATGAAATGATTTATAGACCATTCATCCAATGATATGTTTTGAAGCTAATTCGAAATGAATAAGCTAAGAGGAATTAGGATAATTTCGTTTATAAATAAGAATCCAACGATGCTTCGATTAGCGAAAGACAAAGTAATCTTATTTATGTAATCTTCTTGTTTCATATTGTAAAAATACTAGTCTTAGGTGTCATCAATTGATGAACAGCTAGATGTCGCATATACAATATTTATCTTTCGAGATCTAACACTATTATGTATGTCTAATGGTGAAAATCCACTAGGGATTTATCTCATTAGAAAAACAAACATGTTAGACCAACAATGAAGATTCGAAATTAAACTACAACTTAATAACAGAAAATAACATGGTTCAATATAAATTCATACACAATTCAGAAATTATAAACATATAGCAAGTAGGAATGACTAGTGAAAATACTAAAACATACAATCCTAAATAATTTCCAAGATTTTCAACAAGGCGATACGATGTCCGGTAGGCGAGAGTCAAAGCATCATTTATTGAATAGAGTTGTCAGCTCATCTAAAATAGAAACCATTCTAGCAACCTTTTATTCGATCAAAATAAGAATCCAACGTTGTCCCGGTAGGCGAGAGCTTCCACCATTGTTTGATGTTTCATAAGTTTATCTCTAAGTAGTCACCGTAGGGGAGAGTCTAATAGAGACGAAAACTTACAAAACACTTATCAAATGAAATCTTACGGTGTTAAATGCGTTCAACGAATAACCATCCATAGGGGGACGAAGTTTAGCGTCTCGAGGTTATATTGAAAACATTTAACTTTTGTAAGACCAACAATGGAGATCGAATATCTTAATAATAATCAAGCTCATTATTTAAAGTGAGTTGTATTTTCTTTGATTCTCTTTATTTAATTTATTTATTTTAAATATATATTTATTTAAAATTTCCAATTTAGAATGAAAAATTCTAAATATAAATTTTAATTTAATATTTATAAATTTTACTTAGATGGATATAAAAAATAACATGAATTATTTCCATCTTAGTAACAATTTCCAATAAATATTTAGAAAAATATTCAATTTAAGTTGTTACAAAATTAATATAAATTAATTTACAACACAAATTTAATTTTCTATAAATATATACTGCATTTCGAAAAATTAAAGTATTTAAGAATACAATTTTCGAAAATGCATGTTAAAATAAAAAATTAATCCTGGAAAAATTATTCTAATTTAATGTTGGCCCAAAATTAATTAATAAAATTAATTTACAACAAAAAATATAATTTTCCTATTTAATTAAATATATATAAGAAAAATTTCAAATATTTAAGTGATGATGAAAATCAACTTAAATATTAATTTTCTATTTAATTAAATACACTTGAAAAATACTTCAAGCAAAAATATCATCTATCTAGATTTTCCTTTGACTAATTAATTCAATTTCTAATAATATACTTTAATTCAATTTATTTTAAATTAATCAATAAATGAAAAAATCATTGATTTAAGTTGATCCAAGAATTAATTAAAATAAGTAATTAATTTACAACTTAATCTATTTTTCAAAATAAAATTCGAAATTCTAGCATTTAAGAAATGCAATTTCGAAAATTGATTAATAAAATAAAGAAAAAATATATTTTGAAAATTATTTAAATTTAGTTGAAAAAATAAATTTCAACTAAAAATAATTTTCTATTTAATTAAATGTCATGAAAAAGAAATATTTAAGTATGATGATAAAAATCAACTTAGATATTTAATTTTCAAATTAATTAAATGTATTAAATTCAAGAAATAAATAATTAAGTGTAAAGAAGGCTTAATTATTAATCTCTAGTTTAATACTAGGAAAAATATACTTAAAATAAATTGTACCAAAATTAATTATTTAAATAATTAATTTCACAATTTATAATATTTTCCTATTTAATATTAGAAATAATAAGTAGTCTAGAAATAACTATCTAGAAAATATCTTATTTGACTAACTATCTTTTCCACAAAATTTGAAAAAATATCTAATTTAAGTTGTATTAGAAAAAATCTAGAACTTAAATATTTTTCAAATTTAAATTTAATTAAATATCAAAAATTAAGTTGTAACCACTTAATTTGAAAATATTCCATTTTAAGTTAATATTCGAAAAGATATTAACTTAAAAAATATCTAAAGAATCTTAATAACCAATGCCTAAAATTCCTCAACTTAATTTTGAAATTTGAAATTCAAAAGATATTCAGATTTAAGTTGGTTAGTTGTAGATAACTAAATATCAACTTAAATAAGAATATTTAATGAAAAATTTAAATTAAGTTCTAGAAAGAATCTAGATGGTTATAATTCTATATTTAATTAAATACAAGAAAATATATATAGTTTAGCTTAGAATAAAAAATTCTTTAAACTATAATTTTTCTTAAATTAATTTCAAAATAAATGAAATTAATTATGTTGCTAATCAAGTTTATTAGGTTAAACTAGTGTAATTAACCTAGTACAGTTGTTCAAATCAGGCAAATGGGCCTTCACAATTGGGGTGGTTCATGTGAGGGGGTGCTGGGTTCAGTATGTCGTACCCACTTCTATGGCTCCCAACTCTCACACAAGGCCCAAAAGAGAGGAATTTAACCTTAATAAGAACAACTGTTATTAATTGAATAAGCCCAATAACTAAATGGGCCTAAATAAATTCTATCAAGAACTATGATAATTTATTTTAGCAACAGCAACCTATATGCATATATAATAAAATTAAACACATAGGCTCACACAGGCACACTTTGGATGGGTCCTATCATGTTGCTAGGTCATACACAGATGAAAGAAGATTGTAAATATACCTGTTACAAATTATTAACTTGACCAAGGGAGCCATCAGATCATTAGATCTGGCAAAAAGTAACCATGGCTATTTGCAATCAAGTAATAATAGGTTTTGAAAACTTACAAACAAGCTAAAACACATACTCCTGCAACAAGGTTAGCTGGATAGTTGGATGTAGGATTTATTTAATTTTAAATTAAATAATTAATTTCCAAATAATTATTTAAATAAATAAAATATTTATTTTCGAAAAATTAAAATAAAAAAAATTCGAAAATTTAAAAAAAATTAAATTTAAAATTAAACCTACAATTTTGAAAAATTAGGTTTCAACCAACCTAAATATCATTTCAAAATTTGCTAACTACTTTTTAAAATTAAATGTTATTTTATAAATAAAATTAAATAAAAAATTAAAAAAGATAAATGAATATCTTTTTCAGATTTTAAATGTAATTTAAATAAATAAAATAACAAAATTTAAAAGTTAGCAAAATATCTTACATCTATTTAAAATTACATGATTATTGTTATCTTATTTTAAATTTAAATAAGGTCAAATTATTTAAAAAAAAATTAATTTAAAATATTAAAATCTGACCTTAAATTTAAAAATAAGATAAGATATAATCAAATTTAAAAATAAAATAGATTATTAAGCAAAAAAGATAGATACTAACTATTTTCAAATTCAAATTACACTAATATCTTGAATTAAATTTAAAAAATATTACTTACCAAAAAAAATTTAAAAAATATTAAATTAATTCAAAATGATAATTAGAATTGAATTAGGAATAGTGATAGTATAAATACAAAACTATACCAAAAATCGGAAGTTAATTCCATGAAAAAGCATGAAAAATCGAAGAAAAACAAAAAAATTCGAAACTGTACGGACAGATTTGCGATCGCAGGAAAATATCAGCACAGCCCCCATTTTTTCAAATCTTCAAAAAATCATAACTAATTCAAATAAAATCCAAATTAAGTTCTGTAAAAGGCTAACTTGCTTAATTTTTTCCATACTATCCAATAAAAATAATTCCAGAGATAAAATCGCAATTATTTTTCACGAAAATTTACAAACATCAATCAATCATCAAATAACACTCAACACAACATGATACCATCCAAAGAACATACAAACAATCGTTTTAAAGTCCAAATTTCTTGCAAGTAAATCAATTACCATGGCTCTGAGGCCAGTTGTTGGAAATTATTTTACCAGGATCTTAGATCTACTCACAAGTATGTTTATTAACATCCTAAATAAGAACTTTCTAAAACGATGAAATAAACACATATAAAGTTTAAGAAACCTTACATTGGTGCAGCGGAATATAATGACTCCTTCCGTTCAGATATCTAGCCCTTGATTCCTTTCTGTAGCAGAGCATTATCAATATCTGAACCTGGATCTCTTTCTCTGAATCTTTGATGCTGAAACTCATTTGCTGATGATCTTTCTTCACGATCTTACTCACTATGATTGAGGTATTGCTTGATGTGTGTGGGCACTACTCTAATCACTAAGGTAGTTTGAAATTCAAAGGAAGAGAAAGAAGAAGTGGTAGCTAAAGATAGGGATAGAGAGAGGCTCAGTTTTTCTGAATCAGAAGAAGTGTTTTTCCTGAAGCCTTCACTATCTATTTATAGCATTCCACTAGGGTTAGATTTGAATTATATGGCATTAAAATAATGAAAATATCAGTTTAAATTTCCTACAAAAGTGGTTGGCCCTATACTAGTGGATTTGGGCCCCACTTTTTGCAATTTTACAGTTTTACCTTTTCTGCATCTGATTTTCTCAAAAACGCCAATTTCCTAATTCAACCATTTAAATGCCAATTCTAACTATTTAATAACTATAAATAATTATTAAATAATATTGTCATTTATCATATTTATTAATTGAACCATACAAAGTATCATAATTAACAAATATGCCCCTAAAACTCTTTCTTTACAATTTCGCCCTTACTTAGTGAAAAATTCACAAATAGACATAGTCTAATTTGTGAATTATAATTGATTAATCAAAATCAATTACATGAGTCTTACAAGCAATATTATCTCAACTAGTGGGGGGACCATGGGTCTATATAACCGAGCTTCCAATAAGTAGATCAAGAATTTAGCACTAAAATTCACTAACTTATTAATTCTTCGTTGAATCCACGCATAGAACTTAGAATTGCACTCTCAGTATATAGAATGCTCTATATGTTCCACCATATAGACACATCATTAGTTATCTATTGTTATAATCATAATGTGATCAATTATCCTCTATATGAATGATCTACACAGTAAAGGGATTAAATTACCGTAACACCCTACTATGTATTTTATCCTTAAAACACTTGACCCCGTATAAATGATATTTCAGCTTATGTGAAATGAGATCTCCACCATTTATTTTCGTTTGGTCAAGCTCGAAGGTGATCATCCTTTGCTTACTATTCGCTAGATAGAAGCTATAGATTCCATGTTTATGCTAGCGCTCCCACTCAATTGCACTACCGTGTTCCCAAAAAGTACGTATCACCCTGACTTAAAAGTAGGCTTAACTAACAATTCAAGGAACACGAATAGCCTTTCAAGATTGAGCCTAATCATAACAGGATTAAGATCATTTGATCTAGGATCAACTAGGCGATATTGACTTGAATAGATTTTACGGTAAGTTTAATTAAATCTAAGTCAAAGTTCAATATCGGTCCCTTCCGATGCATACTCCATGCATCCAACCTGAGCTTTACTTTAACCAATGCTCTGGAAAGAACATAGCACTTCTCCAAATGCAAGTAAACTCTGTTGTAGATTATCATATCAGTAAAACCCTATGTCTGATAAATCTAGGAAACTTTATTCACATAGTCATGTTTACTTTCCAATTGTTGACGGCACAATAAACAGGATCAAGTATGTGAAAAGGGTTTCAGATGAATTTATACATTATGTACATATAATCATGAAATAAATCATGTGAACCATGCAACATTAAATGTTATTTCTGATCTATATTAATAAGTAAATCTGATTATATTGAAATGAGTTTTATTTAGGGCATAAAACCCAACAATTACTTCAAATGTTATTTATTTAGTTACACAAATAAAATCGTTGCTAATTTGTATTTTATGATTTGTAGGTTCTTGACCAGGGCATCTCAATTGTTCGGCAGGAAGAAAAGGGAATTGTCTGATGTTGTGGCTCGGCAAGCGAAGGAGATTGAAAAATTAAAAGCCGAAGTCCAATCCCTTAAGCAGCAGAGAAACGCTGCCGAACAAGAGGAAGAAGGAGAGGTGGCTGGTGAGGCGTATGTTCCACAACCATACACTCCTCAAGATGAGGTACAAGCACAAATTTATGCTGAGGAGTTTATTTCCCTCAACGACCAAGGTATCCTGTACAATTTTGATGACCATGCGGCCCTTAATCAGCAAGTACATCTCTGCTCTGACAACATCGACAATATTGTGGCCCGAGCGTATTTGTACGAGCATGTGGCTATGATCAAAGTTCACTGCCAGGAGTACGATGATTCACATGCCCAGATTATGGTTTCGGAAATCCTGCAAGAGGACGCTGAAATCTCAGTCCCAATTGAAGAGTGCAGATATGTTAGGGACGTATACCAGATGTTCCTTCCTTGGCCTAAACACTTAATTTTAACAACCGAGGTAACTTCTCAACTCAAATTAATTATTAATGATTATTGGAGTTTGAATATCTTCAATATTCATCCGTAGTGAAGTAGGTTCTGCGAATATATGTGCTGCGGTGGGATGGATGAACAAACTACTGTTATATATGTGTTATTTGTCGTTATACAGCCATGTTCAAAATTTTTGGGGTCATTCAATTACAACCGTTATGCTGCCGAAATTTCGGTAGAATTTGGATAAAATTTGATATATATATATTATGTTCTGTTTTGTTTAGGGTCCACTCGCTCAACCGCCCTCAAGACGTGATGCGTCAAAGGGGAAAGCTCCGATGCTTTCCACAAGGCCGTGGTGCACGGGAAGATGACTTGTTCACGGAAGAGAAGATGGCGTTGATCCCTAATTCGCTAAAATGGATGATTCATGAATTCCTGAGGCTCAAAGATAAACGTGATATAATCACAATTCCTGTCCCCCGAGGATTCATTGCACCGCGTACCCAGATCACATTATGCGGAGAGGATTTGCGCAGTTGCTACGTGTGACTACATCGGCAACCGAGGGAATCTTTGTTTGGAATGATGTATACTCTTCTTTAATCTAATTAACCTTATATCAAATTATAGTTAAATTATTATAAGACACTAACAATTTTTTTGGCAGGCACATATGGGAGAGCATCAACGGTCAGAGAAAAATTTTCAAGTTTTACGACCCAGAGCTTCTCATAGTGCACGGGATCAACGATGAAGAAAAGAGTCAGTCTTTTGACGATGCGGCAAGACGATTGGCTAATTGGTTATCATTAATGAACAACAACCACCAAATGTTCTTTATTCCTTGGAATATCGGGTAAACTTTATTAAATTCTTTAGTGCTAATTGTTCATTTCTATATTATGTCTTCAAATTATTTTTATACTATCTTACTTATATTCCAATATAATTTTTTAGGATGCATTGGACACTAGTGGTGGTTACGCCAAGGAAAATTATCCATTTAAACCCTATAAGTGGCCGCCCAATTCCCGAAGTAATAGAACAAATGATCGGAAGGTAATAATTTAATGACTTCTTATGTAACGAATTTAAATTAACTAACGAATTGAAATGCTAATATAATTTTCCAAACAGGGCATTCATGTATATAGGGAACGCACATGACTATCTTGGCCCGTGGCAAGGAATTAACCAAGCAAACTGTCCAAGACAACCTAAAAGCCAAGAATGCGGTTTTTATGTTTTGAAATATATCACTGACATCGTCGCACGTGCCAACCCCAGCCGTTACATACAAGATCAAAAAGCTGTAAGTTTTAATTATTGATTATAGTATATAAATTCTATAATAACAAATATATAATATACATATACATAAACTAATATAAATTTTTAATTTTTTTAACAGTTTGGGGGTAAGAAGCAATACGATCCAAAAACAGAATTGTTACCACTACAGCGAAAGTGGATCGAACAATTGATGGCGGTGATTCACGGTGACGATTGAGGTTGAAAGGTCGAAGAATTTTTCTTCATTATGTAATTTTTATAGATTAACTTGTAGTTAGATTTATTAACTTATTAATATTTTTAACTAATTTTACATTAGTGTTTGTGTAATATTTAATTACTTTTATGAAATTAAATTATGTATTTTACCCAAATTTAAATAATATTTAATTTACATTTTAAAAAATAAATATGTAATTTAAATTAAATAAAATAATATATAAATTAATAAATATATAATTAAAATGTAATTAAAATTATATAATTAAATTAAAAAAAAATAAAAAAACTGAAATTCGCGTACCTATGGCGTCGGTTGCTACGCCACATATGGCGTCGGTTATTGGCTAGGAACCGACGCCATATGTACCCCTATGGCGTCGGTTCCCAGCTAATAACCGACGCCATAGGGGTACATATGGCGTCGGTTCATATAAACCCTTTAGCGTCGCCCTGATCAGCGTCGGTAGCGAATTTCGCGAAAACCGACGCTGAAAGGGCTTAAAAACCGCCTCTAAAGGGGGTTTTTGTAGTAGTGATAAGGAACTATTTGTCAGTATTTTTTTTGTCACAGATCAATAATTACTTGTACCTTAATAGTAATATGTGGAGAAACAATTGTTAGATGTTAGGCTATTTTTAGCCTATGTTTTGGATCTAATTTATGTGCGTTTTTAGCTGTGTTGGGACGGAATTACGCTTGTTTTCTATGTTTTCAGGTTCTTTGGAATAAAAGAGGTCTCGGGTGCAGAAATTCGTTAAAAGATGTGCTGAGCCGAAGAAAACACAATTTCTGAGTAATTGTGCACATCTGGCCGCGGCTAAACACAACCTGGCCGCGGCTAGATTTCGAGAATCTAGAGGCTTCAGTCGCCGCGGCGATGAAGAGGCTCGCCGCGGCCATTTAAAAGATACAGAGAGACCCCTTATTTTCAATTATCTCGCCGCGGCGAGAGGAAGCTTGGCCGCGGCGAGATCCCGTACGGACCAGGGGCATTTTCGTCCATCGAACCCTAAATTTCAGTTATAAATAGAAAACTGCGATTGGAAGTCTGGGAGAGCGATTAGAAACCCTAAAATACAGCTGAGAGCGGCAGGAAGAGCACAGAGATTGAAGTGAAGATCCAGAATTCATCCACCAACAGTTCTTTTCTTTATTCCTCTTTAATTTATTTATGTTGAATATTGCTATAGGAATGGTTATGGATTTGTTTCTGAACTAAATTTCCCATTTAGGGAGGATGATGATTGTTGTTTAATGTTCTGCCTAGTTAATGTTTAATTACCATTCCTCAATTCTTGTGTGTGAAATTATCTTAATTTGTGTTTAATTTCATGTTTAAGATTGATCACCTTGTGCATGCTTTATGATCTCAATTCAAAATCTGAAAAGTGAGAATTGAGAATGCTAAAATTAAGATAATCAATGTTCTATGTGAAACGAAAGTATTTGCATGACTTATGTGACGAGTAGATTATTGCTTAATGCTGATTTCATGTTAGTTTAATTAAGGAATTAATTAGATAACATGTGGTTTAGAATCTAGAAGATCTGAAAGGAGCTAGGTTATTTCATAATCTGTCATTCAGTCCAAGAATAGGATAGTAATTAATCATTAACGATTTGGGTAAACAACAACAGGATTCTCCTCCCTATTATCTCATCTTGCTCAACTTTAAATTGCGTTATTAAGTTTTCTGAATTTCTTTCATATTTTACTGTTTTTAAATCATAATTGCTTCCGATTTACTGAATAGAATCATAAGTATAATTTAGTGGTACTTAATCCAATTCCCTGTGGGATCGACCTCACCTGTGTGAGATTTACTACTTGATTGCGTATACTTGCGTAGTGTTTAAAATTATAGCAACAAGTTTTTGGCGCCGTTGCCGGGGAATTGTTAAAGATTAATATTACATAAAATTATACTAACTTCTACTTTGGTATATTTTCTCTTGCTGATTTTTCTAACCTTTTTCTTGCAATATTTTCTTGATCTATTTCAGGAATCCTAAGTGCATGCGCCGTCAAGGACAAACAGTCATATTACCAGTTGATCCTGAAATCGAGAAAACTTGCAGGAGGAATCGAAAGAACAAGAGGCAAGAAAGAGTTTCAGCAACTGCTGAAACATCAGAGATCATGGCTGCCAATGTGAACAATAATGCTGGAAACAATGGGGGTAATAACGGTAATAATGGAGGTGCCGTGGAAGATCAAGCTAATGGCCGTAGCTTGAGAGATTACATTCTCCCTACTCTGACGGGAGTGCAGTCATGTATCAGGCCACCGGCAGTGGATGCAAATAATTTCGAGATTAAGCACATGCCATACTACAAATGGTGCGGTCTTCGATCCGGTTTGGTGGACTCCCTTCTGAAGACCCCAATCTGCATCTATCGAACTTCATGGAGTTATGTCAGACCTTCAAAGTCAATGGGGTTAGTGATGACGCCATCCGTTTGAGACTGTTTCCATTCTCACTGAGAGAGCGAGCCAAGAGTTGGTTGATCTCCTTGCCACTAAATTCTATAGCAACATGGACAGACTTAGCAACAAAATTTCTGTCTAAATTCTTCCCTCCAGCAAAGTCTGCAAAGCTGCGAGGAGAAATAAACAACTTCGTCGACAAGATAATGAATCTCTCCATGAGGCTTGGGAGAGGTTTAAAGATCTAATCGAGAAAATGCCCTCATCATGGCATAGAGAAGTGGATGCTGGTTCACAATTTCTACAACGGGTTGGTTGGTAACACTAGAACTCTGATAGATGCAGCAGCTAGTGGAGCTTTTATGAGAAAGAGTGCTAATGAGGCTTACGATCTATTGGAGGAGATGGCTCTAAATAATCAGCAGTGGCCAACTGAAAGGAGTCAAACTAAGAAAGTAGCTGGTGTGCTAGAGGTTGATGCCATCACAAAATTGACAGCTCAAGTTGAGGCCTTGACAAAGCTGATTGCAGGGCAAGCTAAACAAGCCCAAGTTATTTGTGAGATATGTGGAGGCAACCATCACTTTTCAGAGTGTCAGGCAGATGTGGATAATTTGCCAATGGATCAAGCAAAAGCCATTGGGAACTACTCCCAAAATAATAATTATGGGCACAACCAACGGGGGTTCTACCGGCGGAGAAATCGGCCCCAACAAAACCAACAACAAAGTCCTAGTGGCTCCAATATCCAAGCTGATTTATTGCTCCAATTCATGATGGAAACTAGAGCCTCTATTAAAACTCTAGAAACTCAAATGGAACAATTGGCTACTCAAGTGGCAAACCAAGCTCAAGGAAATTCAGCTAGCACTAGTGAGGCAAAAGGAAAAGAGCAATGTAAAGCAATTTCCTTGAGGAGTGGAAAGAATTATGATGGGCCTGATGTGGTACAACCATTCAATGAAGAAGTTAAAGATCAATCAGCACCAACTCCAACATCAATAGAAAAGAAAACTACTGATAGCCCTGCACCACCACAACAGTCTCCACCAATCAGTATTGATCATCATGTGAAGATACCTTATCCTCAGAGACTCCGAAAGACCAATCTAGACAAGCAGTTTACAAAATTTCTAGAGGTTTTCAAAAGACTACACATCAACATTCCTTTTGCTGAAGCCTTGGAACAAATGCCCCGTTATGTGAAGTTCATGAAGGAGATATTGTCTAAGAAGAGAAAAATGGAGGACTATGAAACAGTGGCATTAACTGAGGAGTGTAGCGCCATTTTGCAAAAGAAACTACCGCCCAAGCTTAAAGATCCGGGTAGTTTCAATATTCCATGCTCTATAGGGGGTTCAGTGGAAACTAAAGCTCTATGTGATCTGGGAGCAAGCATTAATCTAATGCCGTTGTCTGTCTTCAAAAAAGGCTAGGATTGGGAAAAGCAAAGCCCACAACAGTGACTCTACAACTAGCGGATCGTTCTCTAACTCATCCTCGTGGCATAATTGAAGATGTACTGGTGAAGGTTGGTAAGTTTATCTTCCCTGCTGATTTCTTAATTCTTGATATGGAGGAAGATTCAACTATTCCCATTATTTTGGGAAGACCATTCTTGGCCACGGGTCGAGCATTAATAGATGTTCAAAAGGGGGAGTTAAAGTTGCGAGTCCAAGATGAAGAGGTCAATTTTAATGTTTTTGCCCCAACTGACATTCCTACCTGTTGCAAGATTGAGGTGGTGAAGGGTTCTTTTGTTAAAACTGATAAGAAGAAAGCAAAGCCTAAAGAGCGACTTCGAACGATTCAGCGTCGTTGGAAAAGATTGATGTGTGGTAGTTCTGAAGGTGAGCTTACTCTTGTGCAAAACTCTGAAATCAACACTATTGGTGGTAAATTTTCTTCATTTAGTGCGAGGGCTCTTTTGAATGCAAAGGGTGGACTTGATCCCTTCTGATGGGGCTCAGGTAAGTTTCTCTCACCCTGGTTTATTTTCATACATTGGGGACAATGTGCATTTTAGTTTGGGGGGGGAGACTTAAATTTTTCAGTTTATTTGTTTTAGTTTAGTTTGTTTTAGTTTTTTTAGTCTTGTGTGATAGCTAAATTGAAAGATTGATTGAATTGTTGTTATTCACTTGTGCAATGGATTAAAACATAACTGTGTGCTTGACTTGCAACTGTTTGAATTAAGATGGATGTGTGCTAGGAAGTGATTCATGTAGATTTAAAGCATTTGTTATTCTCACATATCACCTCTGTTCTATTTGGTTTGTGGAATGATTGATTGTACATGAAATAGAATTTGGTTGACATACTCTCTTGAAGCGAAATCCTTGATGATTTCTGTTTGGAAAGTGATTTAGGCAAGTTTTCTTTGGAACGATTGAGCCTTTCAAGCCTACCTAGAAATATTTACCATAGTATACCCAAAGTTGAGCCTTAGCCTGTTTTAAAAATTTTTCACCACTTAACTGAGCTGAATTTGTATCTTAAACTCTTTTCACCCTGAACATACCTTATTATGCCATGAGCCTTGAAGCAAGTTTGGGGGGATAAGTGATGTAAGTGGAAAAATAAAGTGTAGGAATGAGAGATTGAAAAAAAAAAGGAATAATATTGTGTGTTGTGCCTATGAAAAAGAAGAAAGAAAAAAAAAACAAAAAATGTCTTCTTGAAGAAGAAAAAGTTAAGAAAATTATGAGGTACACACAGAAGAAAAATTGCAATCTCTTATTTCTGTTTTTGGGATATATGGAAAGAAAGCAAAATAAATGTCTAGGCTTGCTTGGTTAATAGTGCTTATGGTATAGTATAGCCTAAATGACTTCTCACCTACCCATGTACCTAAGCCATGTGATGTTAACCGAAAAAGACCTATTGATTCCAAATAGAAATTTGTCAACATTAGTGGAGAGAGGTATGTCATTCAAACTTATTGATCATGTGTTAGTGGGATGTTGGAAAGTTTAGAACAGTTGTGATATTGATGGCAATTGCGATGCTTTATGTTTGTATGAATTACTTACTTGTAAATTGCACATTCAACTTAGTTCTTAGAGTTGGCAAGTTGAAATTCTGGTTATTGATGGATTGAAGTTGTGCAGGTGGCGGTAACAGTTAAATTGTTGGAAAGTTTAGCTATCATTGTCCGTTTGTTTTTAGTTTAGTCTTAGTTTACTCGGGGATGAGTAAAGAGTCAGTTTGGGGGAGTTTGTTAGGCTATTTTTAGCCTATGTTTTGGATCTAATTTATGTGCGTTTTTAGCTGTGTTGGGACGGAATTACGCTTGTTTTCTATGTTTTCAGGTTCTTTGGAATAAAAGAGGTCTCGGGTGCAGAAATTCGTTAAAAGATGTGCTGAGCCGAAGAAAACACAATTTCTGAGTAATTGTGCACATCTGGCCGCGGCTAAACACAACCTGGCCGCGGCTAGATTTCGAGAATCTAGAGGCTTCAGTCGCCGCGGCGATGAAGAGGCTCGCCGCGGCCATTTAAAAGATACAGAGAGACCCCTTATTTTCAATTATCTCGCCGCGGCGAGAGGAAGCTTGGCCGCGGCGAGATCCCGTACGGACCAGGGGCATTTTCGTCCATCGAACCCTAAATTTCAGTTATAAATAGAAAACTGCGATTGGAAGTCTGGGAGAGCGATTAGAAACCCTAAAATACAGCTGAGAGCGGCAGGAAGAGCACAGAGATTGAAGTGAAGATCCAGAATTCATCCACCAACAGTTCTTTTCTTTATTCCTCTTTAATTTATTTATGTTGAATATTGCTATAGGAATGGTTATGGATTTGTTTCTGAACTAAATTTCCCATTTAGGGAGGATGATGATTGTTGTTTAATGTTCTGCCTAGTTAATGTTTAATTACCATTCCTCAATTCTTGTGTGTGAAATTATCTTAATTTGTGTTTAATTTCATGTTTAAGATTGATCACCTTGTGCATGATTTATGATCTCAATTCAAAATCTGAAAAGTGAGAATTGAGAATGCTAAAATTAAGATAATCAATGTTTTATGTGAAACGAAAGTATTTGCATGACTTATGTGACGAGTAGATTATTACTTAATGCTGATTTCATGTTAGTTTAATTAAGGAATTAATTAGATAACATGTGTTTTAGAATCTAGAAGATCTGAAAGGAGCTAGGTTATTTCATAATCTGTCATTCACTCCAAGAATAGGATAGTAATTAATCATTAACGATTTGGGTAAACAACAACAGGATTCTCCTCCCTATTATCTCATCTTGCTCAACTTTAAATTGCGTTATTAAGTTTTCTGAATTTCTTTCATATTTTACTGTTTTTAAATCATAATTGCTTCCGATTTACTGAATAGAATCATAAGTATAATTTAGTGGTACTTAATCCAATTCCCTGTGGGATCGACCTCACCTGTGTGAGATTTACTACTTGATTGCGTATACTTGCGTAGTGTTTAAAATTATAGCAACATTAGACCTCTGTAAACCAACTTTATATCAACTAATTTAGTATATTAATAAAACTAAATATGTTATAAAAGTTTCTTTAAAGGGCTTTGTATTGTATTGACGATATGAAACACTTACAAATATGATAAAATCCATTGTATCATTATCAATTTATAATAATTGATATGTCAAGTTTCAGAGAGTTAGCAAAATGTTAATATACTGTTATGAAACATTACAAATCAGAACAGTGTTTCCACGTGCGTAACTTTATCTACATGTCTATTTGTGATTTAATATGAACAAATTCACCATTAAAAATCTAAAAAACAACAAAAATACAAGATAAACATTTAACTATAGTATTAATGTAATTTTTTTTATTATTATACTTGAGTTGGATTGTTTGGGAACTCCAGTTCAATTTTTTGAGATATGCATTTCACGAATTTGAAAATTGAAGTCAGAATATTAGTTTTATGCGAATTAAACCGAATTTTTGGTTTAATTTTAGTCTTGTAGCTAGTAATTTTTCTGCATTTCTTTCTTGAATTTGAAACATCCTCTATTTTGATTGATTTTGGTCGTCTTCTCAGATGAAGTAGCCAAAATTAATGGTGGTTCTCTTTTTGGTTGGATTTCGTTTCAGTTGTGTTGAATTGCTAGGTTGGTCGATTGAAAGTTGCGTGCATGAGGTTGTTTATTTCGTTCCGTATGGCTAAAGTAGTAAAAGAAGTGGTATTTTAGTAATATTTAGTTAGCTTATGAGTTGTATTAATATTCATAGAGTCACCGTTAAGTAATTTTATAATTTAATTATCTTTTTTTATATACAGAGAAAATTCCTAATAATGTGTTGATTTAGACAAACACTTCCACACTGAGATATATGCTGTCATATTTTTAACTCATGATCAAAGTTGTCATTTTTATTCTAAAATATTATAAAGCTCATACATAATAATAATAATAATAATAATAATAATAATAATAATAGAGATTTATAGCTAGTATTTGCTATTTATTTGAAAATTCATAATAGTAGTACTAAAGTACTAGCCGGTGCTCCTCATAATAGGGCAGGTTGAGGCAATTTCTCCATCTTTAGCTTCAACTTTTTCTCCCTTCACAAGTTGCCCAAGAAGCTCTCCACGATCATAGAAGAACTCCACCTTAGCAAGTTTGTTGTTTTCACTCATCTATTATTATTAAAACAACAAACTTTATTATTATCCATAATTAATTATATTTAATAAACAAAAGGTACTAAACACCACATCGATATGATATTTTATAATTAATTATCGTTTCTCATATAATTTATTAAATTAGAACTTAATATTAAAATACATCAAACTTGATCTTGTTTTATTTAACAGTACCTTAAAATATCTTTTAACCTTTCTCATAAATTTATTTAAAAAACTGCAATTAATAATTTTGTCATTTAGTACAAGTGAAACTAATTCCACGACATGTTGTGTGATGTATAGTGGCTGAGATGTTTCGTTAAGATTCTGTTTTATTTGGATCAAAAGTTTGAATTTCATTTACAAGAACTTTCAATATACATTATAATAATTAACACAATCAAGTGAGAAAGAGATATCAGTTCCTTATAACATACACGTAGTGTTGGAGATTGTGTATTGAATTACCTGCATAATAGCGATGCCGAAGAATTCAATGAGTTCACCGGTAGGAGCATGGCCCATGAAGGGTCCTTCCATATAACCCCAATGACGAAACTTGTAAACAATCTGTGGAGGACCAGAGTAGACCTTCTGAATCTCTATGGCGAACCCACGAGGGAATGTTGTTGTGAATGCCCTGTGTGATGACTCTGATGTTTCCACTGCTGGGTCATAGATTCTTAGATGCTCTGGCAATGATGTTTGTAGATGTGGGTTGTACCCTCCTCCCATTTTCCCCACCTCTTCCAAACTCCACCCTTTCCTACCTAATCAATATTCAATTCATAAATTATTAATTTTAGACCATTTTATAATATGTTTTTATTAATAAATCAATATTCATACCATTTAGGCTGTAAATGAAATTGGGTTCCATTAATTTAAAGTCCTCAATACGTGCTTTATGTAAAAGCTCCATTTCCCAAGTCTTGGTAAGGTTTTGCACCATTTCTTCAAGTGAACCAGGAGGCCATACCTTCAAATTTAATTAATTAAACTTATTAATATATATAGAGAGAATGAAATTGATAATAATAAGAAATATATTAATTTAATTAATTAACCTTAGTCTGTCCTTCTTCAAAGAGCTTATTTACAATGTCATAGTTAGGAGGTTGACCAAATCTCCATACAGTGTTCTTCTTTTCCTCTTCATCTAAATTCCTATATTTATCTCCAACACTTGAACCTGAAGATGCCATCTCTCTTTTTCTCTCTGATAATTATTATTATTAATGTTATGATTAGATATGTTTAGCAATTTAGATGTACATCTTACTATCATATATATATATATATACACATATAAGTACTCACTAACTCACCAACCATCACTAACTCACCAACCAAAATAATGAGTGTTTATTAATTTAGTCAAATATATGATATACTTTTTTTTTTCATAACTACTTTGCCTAATTAATATTCAAATTGGAAACAAATATTTAAGATGGATATAGTATTAGAATTCCTACTTCGCTCTCTCTTTCATATTTTTATTCAGACAATAATAATAATAATAATAATAATAAGAGTAATTTACGGCATAAATACTTAAGTTTAACTCCCACTTGCAAATAAATACCTAAGTTTAATTTTTGGCGGTAATAATACCTAAGTTATAATTCTGGAACTTTTGTAGGTACCTGACTCTTAATTGTTAAGCAAATTGCCATGTGGCAATTCCTAATTGGTCCAAGTCATTAAATTTTTATTTTTTAATCAAAATTAATTAAAATATACCAATAAAAAAATGACCCGTGGATAATGACATAATATTTTAACGGTTAGGTACCTACAGAGTTCCAAAGATATAATTTAGGTTTTATTACCGCCAAAAATTAAACTTAGTTATGGGAGTTAAACTGTAATACCCGGAATTAAGAAAAGGATTAGCAAAACCCTAATTAGATACTTATGAATTAATTGAGGAATTATATTATTATGTAATTCAATATATGTGAAATTATATGAAATTTAACATGTTAAAGACCCCGTTGGTGAGCTAGGGGCATTTTGGTAATTATGACCCGAGAAGGGTAAATTGTTGAGATTAATTTAATTACGTGCTTAATAGAACTATATTATTATATAGTATGCCTGTGTTGTCTTTTCAGGTGTGTTCTGACAGGTTGGCGCGGTATAGTCACACCCGGGAATTTCGGGCCGAATCGGGTTCGGGCCCGAAATGCAAAGTGGATTGATTTAATTGGTATTTTATTTGATGTGTGATAATCTGAAATTTATTTGGAAATAAATGAATGTGGAATGGCATTTTTGCCCTTGAAGATGTGTATGCTTGATTAATTGGCCCTAAGGGCATTTTGGTCATTTGACCTTTTTTTTTTATTATACTTGGAAAATTGGATTTTATTAAGAAAATTAATGTATTTTTCTGGTTGTTTCATGCCCTCACCCGAACCCTCTTCCTCTCTTTCCCTCTTTGGTTCAATTTCTTGATTTGGAGGAATTGCTTGAAGATTGAACTTGGATTTTGGTGTGTTTTTGCTTAATTCTTGCTTAAGGCTTGAGGTAACTCTCCTTTTTTGAATTTAATTGAGATTCTTGCTGGTTTTTAGTTGTTGATAAACATGAAAAGGGATGTTGATCTTGGATGTGCATGATAGGAGGAATTTGGCTTGATCTTGTGGTTTTAATTGTGAATTTCAAGATATTGTTGTGAGGTTATATGTGTTTATTTGGTTGAGTTCATTAAGTACTTGCTAGGTCAGAAATTATGTGATTATTTGGTTGAGTTTGCAGCTGGAATTATGGGTTGGAATTGATTGAAGTTCATGTTTATGAGCTTGTTGAGTTGTGAAATTGAAGCTTGATTATGAGTTAATTAGCAATCTGAATTTCAGGGTTAATTGTGGGTATTAATGCATGTTGTATGAACTTTAATACCCTATTTTTGAGCTTGGTAATGTGTGGTATTGTTTTGTGAGTTTGGATGTGAATTGGGAGGAATTGGATGTGTTGTTTTGCTAAAATTCGAAGGTTTGCTGCTGGTTTTCTGGGTTCTGCACCCAGATGCTGCAACATGCTCTGGAGCATGCCGCGGCCCGCTCCTCTGAGTGGACCTGGGAATTTGTTCCAGGTGCCGCGGCCCGCCCTCGTGTTTTTGGGCAGTTTTGAGTTGATTTTCGAAAGTTCGTAACTTTTGATTCCGAACTCCGACTTGGGAGTTCTTTATATCGTTGGAAAGCTCGTTCCGAGCTCTGTATGATTATCTGAATTGTAAATGCCATGCTTGAATTTTATTGAGTTGAAAGTTAGGGGTTAACCCTAAGTGTGAATTATCCAGGATTTGTGTGACTAGGATTACCGACACCTGATCAGGAGCACCCGGGGATTCGGAATCTCTTTCTATTTGCTGGACAACAGGTAAGACAGTGATTAGCACGTAGAGTATGCGCAGTGGCGCTTATATTGTGAATGATAAGCATGAAAGTTTAGTAACCGAGATTAGGGTTATTACCCTAACATCAGCGGTTTAATAGCCTAGGGTTATTACCCTAGTGATATATGTTGTATAAATACTGTGCCATGTTGGATAAATGTATATATTGAGATTATGAATTATATGCTTAAGGCATAATTAAGCTAGACTCGGTAAGCTAGTACCTTGAGTTAATTTTAGTGTGGTCTAGGGTTATTACCCTAGAATATTATGAATCCAGTGAAAGCATGAGTTAAGGTTAACGCTCTTAGTAAATGTTATCTGAGTATATAGAAGCGTATTGTATGAGTGGTTACTCAGTATGTAAGTTAGGGTTATTACCCTAAGATTATATATGTTGTTATTAATGTTGAATACGCGCATGTATGTTAAAAGTCATGTATATGAGACATAACTGGGTTAGACCTGGTATATATCACCAGGATAAACCATCGAAAGAACGTAATGTATGGATTACGTATATATAAGAATAGGGTTATGCAAGCAAGGCATAATCAGGTTAGGCTCGGTAATCAAAACCGAGGTAAACCCTACTAAGGCCTTATTGCATTTAGACGTGTGAGAGCAACACGTAGGTCTACGCCACGTAGACATAAATAGGCATGTGAGTGTAACATGCAGGTCTATAACAAATAGACAAATAGTGCAGTGGCACCAGTAATTAGGTGTTTCACATATTGAGACTAAGGGTTATGCGCCAAGGCATAATTAAGTTGGACTCGGTAACCAGAACCGAGATGAACTATTCTAAGGCCTTATTGTAATTAGACGTATGGGAGCAACACGTAGGTCTATGCCACGTAGATATAAATAGATATGTGAGCGCAACACGTAGGTCTACGCCACGTAGATATAAATAGATGTGTGAGCGCAGCACATAGGTCTACGCCACGTAGACGTAAATAGGCATGTGAGTGTGACATGCAGGTCTGTCACACACAAACATATATGGATGGCATTACTGTTTAAATAGTATGATGAGCATATTATTGATATGATTTATACTGTCTTGCTGGGCTTGGCTCACGGGTACTCTACTGTGCAAGAAAGGGTAAGTCTATTGCTGATCAGCCATGAGTGTGAGAGCTGGATGAGGAATGTACATGTTCGGGCCATACTAGACCAAGCGGGTTGGGGCCTACCAGTGATGTATTTTGTACTCTATTTTGCCGCATAGGTCGGCTAAAGGAAACGAACTTGTAATAATATTTTGTTAAGTACTTTCGGGATCCCGACACTTGTATATTTTATTTTATAAAGTGAAAAAGTATTATAAGTTTTATTTTCACTCTGTTTGTAATTAAAGTTTAATTTTTGTGCTAAGTTTACTAGTAATTCAAATTAGGGGATTAGGGTTTTATAAGTATATTGGGTAGCGTGCCTAATTATTTAGGGCGTTACATAAACTTAAGTATTTATGCCACAAATTACTCTAACAACAACAACAACAACAACAACAACAACAACAACAACAACAACAACAACAACAACAACAACAACAACAACAACAACAACAACAACAACAACAACAACAACAACAACAACAACAACAACAACAACAACAACAACAACAACAACAACAACAACAACAACAACAACAACAACAACAACAACAACAACAACAACAACAACAACAACAACAACAACAACAACAATAATAATAATAATAATAATAATAATAATAATAATAATAATACGTTTGATAGGAAATTATATTCATAATCACATCCATAAATTAAAGTTAAAAACTGTACTTACACTTTGATTTTAATATGTTAATTAGTACGTTAACATACCTTAATTCTTTCTTTATCTTAGTACTATATGTTAAGAATTGAAATGGTTACTAGTGACTTCTGTCCAACTTAGCAGCCAAGTGGTAACCCTGTCACTCATCCCTCTCAGCACCTAGAATTCAAAGAGGTACCTAATAGCTCATGATAAACAATCGTTGCATAGCAAAGAGAATCTTTTCATGTTATTATTTATGAGAATATTCCCTTTATTGTTATGCCTTGTATTCAGTGTAATAATGTCTCCCTTTTCTAGAATGATCTTGTATCGGCCTATATATATATTCAATAAAACAGCAACATAATTTGAGCTGTAGTGTTTATCCATTTCTCTATTTTGTAAAAGTTTTACTTAGTATCAGAGCCATTGACGACAATGTCAACCGGTGAACAAACTTCTAGTGGTGCTCAAGGAGATGGCTCAGCTCCAGTGATTAGTAAGCAACACGCCTCTGTTCAGACAGTAGCCAGTTCCTCTCAGTCACAGTCGTCTGGTGTTGTCGTTCCTCAGTTTGGGAGTACTTTGAATCAGCCCTTTGCTCTTAAACTTGACGATAACAATTTCTCTCTATGGAAAACTATAGTTTCTGCCATAGCTAGAGGACACATGTTGGATGGTTTCTTGACAGGTGCCAAGGCCAAACCCTAGGAGTTTATACCATAACTTATTTCAGTTGATGGTCAATCTGTCACCAGTAGTGAAGTGGATCCTGATTTTGAACAAAGGATTGTTCATGACCAACTCTTAATGGGTGGCTATATGGTTTTATGACAAAAGGCATAGCAACATAGGGCTGAGCATCGGTCGGTTTGGTCGGTTTTTTTCCATATAAAAATCTAGAATTCGGTTTTCGGTCTAGATTGGTGCAATCCGAAAACTGACCGACCAATCCAGAACTTATCTTAAAACTGACCGTTTTGAACCTCGGTTTGGTCGGTTTAAACTGCCAAAACCAAACTTTTTTTTTAAAAAAAAAATATGACCCAATTTATTCTATAAACACGTTATTCTACATTTTACAACTACAAACATACAAATTAATTATTCAAAAACTAATTATTTTATTATTTTAACTTTAATATTAATAAAATAATAATATATTATTATTATATATTATTAATAACTACAACATAAAGAAAAAAAATATAATAAATTAATATATATGTATAACGGTCGGTTTATTACCAAAAAAACCGACTGTTCAATGTCGATTTTAACTGTTAGCAATTTTTTTGATTTTTGGTTCCGTCAATTTTGGTTCCAACGGTATTTGGTAAGTCGATTTGAACAGTTTTTTAGATTTTATGCTCAGTCCTATAGCAAGAGAGGTTATGGGTTGTCAATCCTCTGCTGAGTTATGGCGTGCCTTAGAAGCTCTCTATGGTGCTCACTCAAAAACCAAGATGGATGAGTACAGAACCAAAATCCAAACACACAAGAAGGAATCTGCTACCATGGTGGAATACCTCAAACAAAAGAGGCAGTGGGCATATGTCTTAGCTCTTCAAGTGAACCCTATCCTAAATCTTAGTTAGTTGCTAACATTTTATCTGGTTTGGATATAGAATATCTGCCTCTGGTTCTCCTAATTGAGTCCAGGCCTGCTACCACTTGGTAAGAACTTCATGACATGCTCCTAAGTTGTGACAACAAAATGGAGAGACTAACTACTCTCTCAGGATATTTGAAACAACCTAGTGGACCAATTTCCCCCAATACTAACTATGCTAACAAAGGGAACAACCTTGGATTTGGTTGTGGTTCGAATCACCATGGAAACAACAGAGGTGGACATAATAGTGGTAACAATAACAATAACAGAGGAAGAACATGTAGAAGAGAAAGAGGAGGTCGATCTAATGGTCCTAAACCCACATGTCAGGTGTTTGGTTGATATGGCCATTTTGTAGCCTAATGTTATAATAGGTATGATGAAACCTATATGGGTACAGCTCCAGCTGGTTCACTAGGATCTAGCAGCAACCCTCTAAACACAGTGCCTTTGTTCCTGCTTTTGAAATGGTTGATAATGATCTGGTTTGCTGATACAGAACCTAGCAACCACACAAATGCTAATGTGAACAATATGCAGCAAAAGACCAAGTACTTGGATAAGGAAATTTTAACAGTAGGTGATGGATCTAAACTTACAATAGCTCATATTGGATCTGGTTTGTTGCCTATAAGTAATTACAACGCTTTAGTCTTGAAAGAAATGCTACATGTACTTGAAATTACTAAAAACCTAATTAGCATTTCTAAACTAACCAAAGACAATAATGTCATTGTTGAATTCACATCTGCTTATTGTTTTGTGAAGGACAAGGAAACACAGAAGGTGGTGCTTTAGAGGAGGCTTAGAGATGGGACTCTACCATTTTTCTTCATCAAATAACTCACATGCTCAATGTCACAGTTGCCATGTTTCAACCTCTAAAGTTTTTAAACCTGTTCTACTGTTTTTTGTTTTAAGTCAGTCTAATGTAAAACAATCTTCTATTTAGAAGCCTTTAAATTCAATCAAGGATAGATGGCATAGGAAGTTAGGCCATCCATCCAATCGTGTGTTGCATCTTGTGTTAAATTCTATCAATGAAAAGTCTTTTAAACATGAGCAGGAAATTTTTTGTAAAGCATGTCAAATGAGAAAATCCCATAGTTTACCTTACTCCTTGAATTCAAATCGTGCCAAAGTTCCTCTAGATATCATTCACACAGACATTTGGGGACCTCACCCATTATGTCTAACACCAACTATAGATTTTACATCCATTTTATTGATGATCACAACAGATATACCTGGATATATCATCTTAAAAACAAGGGTGAGGCATTGCAAGCTTTTGTTCAGTTTCAAACCCTTGTTGAAAATCAATTTGATAGGAAAATTAAGCAACTTAAAACTGACTGGGGAGGTAAATATAAGGCTTTTAGTGATCTGGTTGTTGAAAAAGGGATTGATTTCCAACATTCTTGCCCTCATACTTCAGCTCAAAATGGTAGAGTTGAGAGAAACATAGGCATATTGTAGAGATGGGTCTAACCCTCCTTGCTCAAGCCCGTATTCCTCAAAAATATTGGTGGGATTCCTTCCAAACATTTGTGTATTTGATTAATAGGCATCCAACACCAGTGTTAGGAAATATCTCACCATTTGAGATCTTGTTAGGTAAGAAACCAGATTATAAGTTTCTTAAAGTCTCTAGGTGTAGTTGTTACCCATGCCTCAGACCATAACAAACACACAAGTTCCAATACCACTCCACAAAGTGTGTCAATCTTGGCTACAATGACAGCCACAAAGGTTACAAGTGCTTGAGCAGCAAAGGTAGACTTTATATTTCTAGAAATGTCATCTTCAATGAAGATGAATTTCCTTTTCAATATGGCTTCCTTAACACTTTCCATTCTGGAAAACCAGTGCAAGTCTCTGTTCCCTCTTGATCTGGGTTGTTACCTAATGTCTTTTCTACACAAACAAACACCTCTCCTATCTCTCCTAACCATTATGCGACAACTTCATCACCATCTCTCTCTACAACAACTCTTTAAGCTCCATCTTTAGCTGATTCTGCTCTTGAATCACATGCTGATTCTGTCCCATATGTGACCTCAGATTCATTCACCTGTTCCCTTTAATTTAGATGATGACATTGTTGATCAGTCACCTATTGATACTCACACTATTATTGATCATGAGATTTTTGTCCCAAGACCTCTTGTTCCTACTCACCCCATGATCACCAGGGAAAAGCAAATGTCTTCGAACCTAAAGCTTACCTTGGTGCAGCATCTAAGTGCCCACTCATTCTTGGAGAACCAATTTCTGTCTCAGAAGCTCTTCTTCACCCATGATGGACAACTTCCATGAATGATGAAAATCATGCTCTTGTTCAAAATAGAACCTGGATCCTTATCCCTCGCACACCTGAAATGAATGTCATATGTAACAAGTGGGTCTTTAAAGAGAAAAGAAATGTAGATGGTTCTTTTCAAAAGTTTAAGGCACGCTTTGTTGCAAAGGGGTTTAATTAGAAACCTAGATTAGACTATGGTGAGACATACAACCCTGTTGTGAAAGCATCAACAATGAGAATTTTTCTCATAATAGCAGTGTTTAAAGGATGGGAATTTCATCAGTTAGATGTTAACAATGCATTCTTGAAAGGTCAACTATAGGAGAAAGTGTTTATGCAGCAACCAGAGGGATTCATTGACCCAAGTAAACCAACACATGTGTGTCAAATTCTCAAGTCTTTATATGGCCTCAAACAAGCACCACGTGCTTGGTTTGAGAAGTTGAAACACACACTTATCATATGGAAATTTGTCAATTCAAGAGTAGATTCCTCATTATTTTGCAACCAGACAAGTCAAGATATAATTCTGGTATTGATTTATGTCGATGATATAATCATTATTGGAAACAATTCAACCAAGTTAAAATAATTTGCTCCAAAATTAAATCAGGAGTTTGCTCTTAAAGACCTAGGTACTTTACAGTACTTCCTCGGCATAGAAAGATGAGATAGGAATCTACATAAGTCAAACCAAAAATGTTCGTGATTTGCTTGAAAGAACAAGTATGCAACACTTGAAACCATGTTCAACTCCTATGACTGTTGAGAAAACACTCTCTATTTCTGATGGAGAACTGTTAGAAAATCTAGCAGAGTATAGAAGTCTCATTGGAGCCCTTTAGTACCTCACTCACACAAGACCAGACTTAAGCTTTGTTGTTAATAAGCTAAGCCAATTTCTCCAAGCCCCTACATCAACACATTGGAATGCAGCCAAACGCATACTAAGGTATCTTAAAGGAACTCTGTTTCACGGGCTGCATATCAAGGTCAGTGACAGGCTTGACTTAAGGGGATTCTCTGATGCAGATTGGGCAAGTTGCCTAATGAGAGAAGGTCAACAGCAGGGTACTGTGTCTATCTAGGTGATACCATGATATCTTGGTCATCTAAGAAGCAAGTTGTAGTGTCTAGATCAAGCACAGAATCAGAATATAGAGCACTTGCTCAAGTTGCTGCTGAGATGACTTGGATTCAGTCCCTACTACACGAGATCAATTTTCCTCTGGCTGCAACACCAATCACTTGGTGTGACAACTTGGGAGCTAGTGCTTTGGCGTCTAATTCGGTTTACCATACTAGAACAAAACACATTGAGCTTGATGTGCATTTTGTTAGAGATAAAATACTCAACAAATAATTGGAAGTTCGGTATGTCCCCTCACATGATCAAGTGGCTGATTGTTTAACCAAAAGTCTCAATAGTACCCATTTTCAATTCCTTACTGACAAACTAGGCGTGGTTTAATCCTCACTTAGTTTGAGGGAATGTGTTAAGAATTGAAATGGTTACTAGTGACTTGTTACCTGTCCAACTCAGCAGCCAAGTGGTAGCCCTGTCACTCGTCCCTCTCAATACGTGGAATTCGAAGAGGCACCTGACAGCTCATGATTGAACAATCATTGTATAGTAGAGAGAATCTTTTCCTATTATTGTTTTAGGGAATATTTCCTTTATTGTTATGTCTTGTATTCTGTGTAATGATATGTCCCTTTTCTAGAATGATCTTGTATTGGCATATATATATTCAGTAACAACAATTTGAGCTCTATTTATCCATTTCTCTATTTTGTAAAAGTTTTACTCTATATCAAAGAAGTTTCCTATTGTTAAGGCTTTTCTATTATAAAAAAATTAGATAATTGCATAAACTACTAATTTTTGTAAATTTTTGATATTTTTACATTTAAAGTTTTTTTTTTTTTTTTTTTTTTTTTTTTACAAAAAAATAATTTTTATAATATTGTATTTTTATAATTTTTATATTTTTATAATTTTTTTTTTTTTGCTGTTTTTGTATTTTTTTGAAATTATCCCAAAAATAATATTGTATCCTAAATTTTGCATTGACTGAAAAATAATTTTATTGTTGAGAAAGAAAACTTAATCAATTCACTTTTTTTTTTTTCTTTCATTTTTAAATTCAAAACATTGACATTAAAATCAAACGCACACGTTAATTACAATAGCTGCTTTTGTATAGTCAACTTTTTGAAGAACATTTTAGTGACTAAAAATAATTAAGAATATTTTTTTGGAAGATAAAATATACATGTATATATAAGTCGTAAGCAATTACGTAATAAGTTACAAATATTAGAATTAATCACTGGAAAACCATTATTTATATTTCCACTACTTAAACAACAATTATATTAGAAGAATGAATATATAAAAATCGTAAGCAGTTACGTAATTATCAATACAAGTTTATGAGTGTGTGTAGCTAGTCAAAATGATATATGTTAGGGATTATAGAGGATTGAATGTGTGGACCCAATGCACGTGTAGGGGAATGTATGGGACTCAAGCCCCCTACTTAGTAACAAATAGGGAAAGGGAAATTTGAAATTCTATACTTAATAAATATCAAAATTGGTCCCCTAACTTAATACTATACATAGTTTGTAAAATGGGATAAATTTCCTAAAACCCAATTTTACCCCCATTTACATTACCCCCTCCCATCTCTCTTCTTCTCTCTTCTTCACGAGCCTATCCCATTTTTTTTTCTCCTCACTCATTCTCTACTCATTTTTTTAACTTCATTACAATATAATCTACTACACTACAACAAAAATTTGGAGGGAGCATCATACACGGACACACATATGCAAGCAATGGGTAAATTTTTTTTGTTAGTGTAATCTTGTTTGTTGTTATTATATTTAGTTTAGAATGTTGTTTTGATGCTTGATCTATGGATTGTTGCTGTTATTTTGCTGTTTTTTCTGTTAAAATGTTTGCTGCCTGTGAAAACTGGATTTTTTCTAGTTTTCTGCATTTTTTTTTGTCGGGCTCGATGGGGTCCGATGCTGGCCCGATGGGGGCCCGATGTAAGGGAAAAATTGTTGGCAGGAGTGAAGACCCGATGGGGTCCGATGGTGACTGAAAATTGTGATTTTTTGGGTTTTTTTGGGGCCAAGTCCGATGGGGACCAGATAGGGGTCCGATGGCACCCCTAAAATTCTTTTTTTTTTTTTTTTTTTTTTTTTTTAGTTTTTTGGCCCGGGTCCGATGGGGTCTGATGGGACCCCGATGGGGGTCCGATGCACCCACGTGGAGGTTGTTTTTTTTTTTTCGGTTTTTGGTCAAATCCGATGGGGGTCCGATGGCACCCCGTAGAGGTTGACTTTCTTAGTTTTTTGACCGAATCTGATGGGGTCGGATGGAGACCCGATAGGGGTCCGATGGCACCCATAAAAATGACATTTTTATTTTGTTTTTTTATTGTTTTATTAATAATTAATTATTATTATTTTATTATTAATTATTAATTATTGTTTTATTATCCATTATTAATTATTGTTTTATTTGTTATTTTTTTATTAATAATTGTTTTATTATTAATTATTAATTATTGTTTTATTTTTATGATTTTAGTAATAATTATTAATTATTATTTTATCATCAATTATTTATCTTTGTTTTATTTTTTATTTTTTTTTATTAATAATTTTTTATTATTAATTATTAGTTATTGTTTTATTAATTATTATTTTATTTTTTATTGTTTTATTAATAATTAATAATTATTATTGTATTATTAATTATTAATTATTGTTTTATTATCAATTATTAATTATTGTTTTATTTGTTATTTTTTTATTAATAATTGTTTTATTATTAATTATTAATTATTAATTATTGTTTTATTTTTATGGTTTTAGTAATAATTATTAATTATTATTTTATCATCAATTATTTATCTTTGTTTTATTTTTTATTTTTTTTTATTAATAATTTTTTATTATTAATTATTAGTTATTGTTTTATTAATTATTATTTTATTTTTTATTATTTTATTAATAATTAATAATTATTATTGTATTATTAATTATTAATTATTGTTTTTTTATTAATTATTAATTATTGTTTTATTATGAATTATTAATTATTGTTTTATTTTTATTTTTTTATTAATAATTATTTTATTATTAATTATTAATTATTGTTATATTTTTTATGATTTTAGTAATAATTATTAATTATTGTTTTATTATGAATTATTAATTATTGTTTTATTTTTTTATTTTTTATTAATAATTATTTTATTATTAATTATTAATTATTGTTTTATTTTTTATGATTTTAGTAATAATTATTAATTATTATTCAATTAATAATTATTGTTTTATAATTAATTATTAATTAAGATTTTTTTTTTGTGAGATTTTTGTTGTAAATTATAACTGTGTTTTTTTAAACGTATGTGACAGGTTCAACTGTTAATGCGTGTGTTATGTATAATGGTGTTTGGGAGCTTGATGGTAGAGATTGGGTTTATAAACGGGACAAAAATTGGACATTTGACATTGATCCGAACCTAAGCTACTCAGGTTTAGTTGATGTTTTGTACGAAGAACTGGATGTTGACAAAGTGGAGTATGACTTGAAATTAGAAGTAAATTACAAGTACAGGAAAGGCTATGAGTATCGCCCTGAAGTTATTGGAAATGATAAGCGTGCAAGATACTTTTTATCTACACTTGCGAAGAAGCCAAATGAATTTACTCCTTTGTTTGTGACTTTGTTAAAGAAGAATGTTTGCGTCGATCCTAGTCCCACACCAAGTTCTGTTAAGGATAATCGTAGCGAGATTGGGAGTTTTGTTCCAGAAACAAATCTAGAGGTGTTGGTTGCGGATGTATTACCTGAATTAAACACTATGATGTCGAGTGCTGATATTGTAGCACAAATGCCCTTCATTGATGGTTTTTTTGATGGTCCAGACCCTGAGTGTTATGTTGAGGGCAATGATGGCGTAAGAGACAACCAAGGTACAGAGGCCCCTGCTGCTGTACCTTTGAACTTGACTCCACTATCGTACCAAATACCACAAAGGCCACCGACACGGAAAAGAATGCCTCGTAGAGAAAATTACCAAACACCTGGTACTAGTAGTAGTCGTCAAGGCGAAACCAGTAATGCTAGAGGAACTACTGATAGTACAGGTCCTAATAATGGTAAAGACCAATGATATTAATGGTCCTACTGATGCTCGAGGGACTAATGTGACTGGATGGAGCGATCCATTTTCTTCTTCGACAAGTTACGGTAAATTCAAGGAGAAAATGTATACAAGAGAAGACATCGAGGATCATAGTCATTATATATCTACGGGTGGCACACCAGGCGGGGAGTTACATGTGGGAAAGTTTTTTAGAGACAAAGAGCATTTAAAGATGGTTGTTGGCTTGTATGCAATGAAGAAAGTGTTTGACTACTACGTTAGGAAGTTTGGTACTGATATTTGGTACGTCACATGTAAGGATACAGATTGTGGGTGGAGATTAAGAGCGAAGAAGAATTTACTTTCTAACATGTTTGAGGTGAGTACATTTCATAATGTACATACATGTTCTCTTGATCTTCGAGGAAAAGATAACCGTCAAGCATCACCTTTGATAGTTGCCCATCTAATTAAGGATAAGTTCGCAACTGACGGCTCGGATCACTTGGCCTCTGATATAAGAAAAAGTATGCACAAGGATTACGGGATCTAAATGAGTTATGAAAAGGCATGGAGATGCAGAGAGAAGGCACTACATGTAATGCCCTAAGATTTAGGCATGCTACCCAATATGATTAAGAAACCCTAATTCCCTAAACGGAATTAGTTTTAAAATAAGCGCGGAAATTAAACTTTAAAAGAAAACGGAATGAAAATAAACTTGTAATAATTTTAACCTTACAAACAAAAGTTACATATTTCGGGATCCCAAAAATCATTTTACAAAATATTACAAGTCTTTTCTCCTTAACCGACCTAAGCGGCAAAGTTACAAAAGTTTCAACACAGGTAGACCCCAACCCGCTTGGTCTAGTGTGGCACGAACATGTACATACATCGCCCAACTCCCATACTCATGGCTGATCAGAGATAGATTTACCCTTTCCTGCACAGTAGAGCATCCGTGAGCCAAGCCCAGCAAGACAGTAAAATATATCGTTAATCATATATAACTCATCACATAAATAATAATGCCATTTCATATTTGTCTGTATGACACAGACCTGCGTGTTACACTCACACGTCTATGTGGCATAGACCTACGTGTTACGCTCACACGTCTAATTACAATAAGGCCGTAGAACGGTTCATCTCGGTTCTAGTTGCCGAGTCCAACCTGATTATGCCTTGAACACATAACCCTTTACTTCAATATACATCTATATACATCATGGCATAACAATTACATATTAACAATTCACTTGGGTAATAACCCTAAGCCAATAAACCGCTCCCTTTAGAGTAATAACTCTAATCCCGGTTTTTAGTTTCTCATATAAATCACATTCCATATAAGCGCCATTGCGCATATCTCTACGTGTTAACTACTGTCTTACCTGATGTCCCGCAAATATGGAGATTCTAAATCCCCGGGTGCTCTTGACCAAGTGCCGGTAATCCTAGTCATAATTCCCGAATACACAAGTATAGGGTTAATCCCAAAATCCATTTTCATAAATTAAAAACTGGGCATTTAAATTCCAGATATTCAGATAGAGCTTGAAACGAGCTTTCTAACGATATAAAGAACGTCCAAAACGGAGTCCCGAGTCAAAAGTTATGACCAAAACAAAAACCCGAAAAAATACAATAAGCTGCCAAAAATGGCCGCGGCTACTGGGTTTAAAAACCCAGGAAACCCTGTTTCCAGCCACGAAAATGCATCCAAAAATACCAATTTTCATGCTATAACAACCCACAATCATACCCAACTTTCACCTAGCATAAACCAAGTAATTAGGGAGGAATTACACCTAATTCACTTCCAACAATACCAAAAACCAGCAACTAAAAATCATCAATTTCAGCAAGCTTTAACTAGAGCAAAAATCCCAAATCAAGAGCTTGCATAACCATAAAAAAAATATCAGCATCTTTACACAAATTTATTCTCAATATAACCCAAGCAAATGCCTTAAATCCTCATCCATGCATAAAAATTCAGATTATAACAACAATCACATAAACACAATTATCAACAATTCAACATGAACTAATCAACATCAAGAGTTTAGAGCTTAAATCTAACAAAATTACTTACAATATTCATCAAGAAAATGTCAACATAGATTTCAAATTCTCACATTCAAATCTCCATCTAAGCTTCCAAACATTCAAAGCTTAGCTACTAACAAAATATTCAAACTAGAATTTCACCAACTCATATCAATTCATACCCATGCATTTCAAGAACACCTACTCATAAAAACATGCTTCTTCTTCTTTTTTTTTTTTCTTTTTTTTTTTTAAAAAAAAAAATTCTCATTTCAGCAACAACTCAGAAATTAGAAATGGTAGGGGAACTACCTCAAATCCAAGCAAGAGCAAATCCTCAAATCTCCAAAACTAAGCTTTCTTCCACAAGCAATTCACCACAAAATCAAAGCTAAAAAAATGAGTTTTTGAGAGAGGGAGAGGCTGGCTGCTAGGGCTGGAGTAAAATGCAGAAATAAAATCTCATTTTGCTTAATATTTCCCTTTTAATGAATCATAACCCAAAATACACAATTACCACATTGCCCTTAGGGCCAAATTCCCATTTTCAAGCATATAAGGGTAAAAAAAAAACATAATTATCACATTTCACACACTCAAATAATAAATTTCAGATTTCTTGTATAAAAAAAAATGCCAATTAAACATCCCAAAATTGTATTTCGGCCCGAAACCCGGTTCGGCCCGAAATACCCGGTTGTGACTATACCGCGCCAACTTGTCAGAACACACCTGAAAAAGGACACACCAGATATACTATATAATAATATAGTTCATAAGCACATAAATAAATTAAATTCACAGTTTTACCCTTCTCGGGTCAAAATTACTAAAATGCTCCTGGCTCACCAACGGGGTCTTAACATGTCATTTCTCAAATTAATTCGCATATAATAAATTATATAATAATATAATTCTACAATAATACTAAATTAACTAGTTAGGGCTTTGCTAATCTATTTCCTTAATTCCAGGGTATTACACTACACCTAGCTCAGGGTACACCTGAAGATTCGTACTCGAAATTACCTAGTTACTTGCACATGTTCAAGTTGAGAAATCCAGGTACCATCACGGATTTTGTGGTAGAAGATGGTCGCTTCAAGTATTGTTTCTTCTCTCTAGGTCCTTGTATTTGGGGGTTTAGGTTTTGTCGACCTGTTGTATGCATTGATGGGTCTTTCTTGAAGACTAGGTATGGTGGGCAAATGTTGTGTGTAGTGGCTCTGGATGCAAGGAGTCATATCTTTCCGATAGCTTTTGCTATAGTTGACAGTGAAAACCACAATTCCTGGACCTATTTTATGAGAAAATTGAAAGAAACGATTGGTGATGTTGAGAACTTAGCCTTTGTTTCAGATAGGCATCAAAGGATTGTTAGTGCTTTGGATATCGTGTTCCCTGATGCACACCACGGTGCATGCTACCACCACACTATTATGAACGCCAACCATAAGTTCAAGACTGACGTCTTCACGAATCACATTTATACGTGTGCCTACACGTAATCAAGATCAGAGTTTCACAGAGAATTTGAGATTATTCAGGCAATGAATGTTGCGGTTGCACAATATCTTGAGGAAATTGGATTTGAAAAATGGGTCCGGTCGTACTTTCCAAGGGTACGTTACAATGTAATGACGAGCAATTGGGCTAAGAGCTTCAACAACACAACTAAGGATGCAAGAGGCTTCCCGATCACTGCTGCTGTAGCATTCTTAAGGTCCAAAGTCCAAAAGTGGTTTGCTTCACGGAAATAAAAAGTTGACAAGTGGACGAAACCCCTAGCACCAGAAATGGAGGAGGACTTGGCATTGCATTTTGAAAAAGGTTGGTATTTGAACGTTGACTCATGCGGACCTTACACGTTGCAGGTTCACCCTGGAGGAACAATTCAGACCGGTGGCATAGTGGACTTGCAGGAACAGACTTGCACTTGCAGCTTGTTCCAGTGCATGAAGTTTCCTTGTCCTCATGCATGTGCTGCATCTCAGGAGCGATGTATTAGCGCGTACACACTATGCTCACCATATTACATAACAGAATATTGGATGTAATGACTGCTTTAGTAATTTGGATTAGTAAAGGCAATTAGCACTAATTTATATTATTATATTATTATTTATGAATTTATTTAATTGTGGACCCCAATATTTAGAAATAAATATTAGAGTTATAATTTCTCAATTCCGGAGATTTTATTAAACTCTAGGGGTATTATTTAGTTTATATGTGAAATATGTTATTTTTGTAATTTTTGCTCGGCGACAACGGAAAATGCGATGGATGGCTAGATTGATCACATGGGTAAGTTTAGAACCTTATTTCTTAGTGGGAAATATTTTTTTGAGAAAATAAATTACCGGGATTGAGCGGGGTTATGGAATTTGACCATTTTACCCCTAGCTTTGGAAATACCCTAGTTTTAAGTTTAAAGGGCATTTTAGTCTTTTCCTTGGTGAGGATAGGTGGCTGCCCTAGGTGATTGACACCTAGCCAAATATTATTTCAGCAAGAGTTAATTGGGAAAAAAAAACTCTCTTCATTTTAAGGAAATTAAGAAAAAGGAAGAAATTAGAAATTAAGGCATTTTCTTGAATTCTCTCTCTCTTTCTTTCGACTGGGACAAAGTAAGGGCAAGACTCAATCTTCTCTTCCAATTTTCTGAGTTTCAGCAAGGAATCCAAGGGGGGAAATCATCCTAAGGTAAGTTCTAATGAAACCCTTCTTAGTTTTCAAGTTTTTAAGTTAGGTTGAAATGGTGTTTTGGAGTAATAGGAGCTGTCAGGTTTTCATATGCCTAGGGTTCGAATTTTAGGGTCTTGTTGAGTTGATTTTAACTCCTTGCAGCTGGTTTTGATTGGTGTTGATGGTTTTATGCAATTTTAAGTTTAGAGTTCAAAGCTTTGAGCTTTAATGGCAAGTTGTGATTTTTTGGTTTGTTCTGTGAAATACTGTCTGGCTTTTGTTGCTTATATATTGTATAGGTGCTCTGGAAAGTTTCATGGAAATTGGTGGAAGATTGAGCAGCAAATGAAAAGTTTGGGGAATACTGGTGTAAACCGGCTAGCCGGTTTGTAGTGCCACAAAAACCGGCTAGCCGGTTTTGGCAGGGTTCCCCGAGCCTTTCATTTTCTCAATTTTTGCCATTTCGATGCCTCGGTTGGGTGTTTCCCCATTTCCAGAGTTAGAATAACCCATTAAGAGTATAACAGAACCTAGGGTTTTAATTTTGGGTTTTCCAGGATTAGGGTTTGAATCATGTGACTTACCCGGTTTCAAAATGTGATTAGGGCATCCATCTAGCACGAGATATCCGTTCAGGTCGGCCAGCACACTTGAATTCGGAAAACAGGTAAGAACTGTGTATAATGTATGATGTGATTATCTGAATGTATGTATGTGTTAATATGTATACATGCTTATTTGTTGTGATTCATACAGTACCAACACTTGTACGGTTGTGGTACAGAGTGCATTGGTAAGGTGTATGATGTTTGGAAGTACATCATAGTGTTACCAGCACTTGTACGAGAAGGTACAAGGTGTCTGTGGTACAACACTAGATAGTACTCAAGGTGCGGTCATACCTTACCTACACTAATACGAAGGTATACTGAGTGCATGTGGTACATGGTACATAGTTGTATCCTAGTTAGAACGTTCATACTCATCTGTTAAGCTCTGTAAATAGGTGTATGGGCGCCTATTTACAGGTCAGAAATTATATGGTATGTTATATGCATTTCTTACTGAGTCTGTTGACTCACAGTTTCTGCTTTCATGTGTAGGTAAAGGAAAGGCGAAGGCTGAACAGGAGTGAACCTGAGCTCGGGTGAGAGTGTACATGTCAAAGCAGTGCGACCTGGAGTGTTCGGTCTCGGGACATCTGGGGATTGTATTTTGATAGTCGCTGTGCGACCTGTAATAAATGTATATTTTGAAAAGTTAATTTTACAAAGTTTGAAAACGGGATCCCGGCACTTGTAAATATTTTATTATATTACAAAGTTTAGTATTTAATACAAAAGTTTTAATTTGACACGTTTTTCGAGAAATTTCTTTGATTAGCAAAGATTGCACAATAATTGAAAAAGTGCTGTAGCGTGCCTTAGCATTAGGGCGTTACATTGGAGGAGGACATATGAAGGAACAATTATGCCAGTTGGTGACGAGGATGATTGGGAATTGCCTGATGACATAAAGAACACAACAGGAGCACTTGCACCTACCGAGGTTAAAAATGAATTTTTAGTTTATTTGTATTGTGATGTCTTGGACTATTATGTATTGTCATTGAATTAATGTTGGACTACTTTAAACATTGGAATTTGTGATATTTTATGTTTACATAATTATTATAATTTGTTGCATGAAAGAAAGGCCTAAAGTTTTTATGAACTAATAAAAAAACATAATCATACCAATAAAAAAAACTAGTTACATTGTTATCTTAATAAATACCAATTAAAAAAACATATGTGTTCATGTTAAATTCTGGTAAAACAAATCTACACACCACCGCTCTCTAAATTTCTTCATATTGTCATCGTGCACATTATCAAACGTAGTCTCTAGCATACTATGCTCGATGTGCTCTATCACATACATCCCGCAGTCACCGCTGTATGAGAAAACAAAAAGTAAATAAATAAAAGTATGTAAATTAAATTCAATTTAAATAATAAAAAAAATTAATTGTAATTAAGTTACCTTGATTTTGTCTATCGAACAACGCTCCGGTCCATGACTTTTGAAGTAAAACTTCTAACCTGGCTCTCTGAGGCGGTCAGTTGAGGCACGAGGATCATGTCATGAGTCTCGAATAGGCCAGCCTGCAGCATCAAAGTTGGTAGTAATTTTTCCCACATTGCCAAGTGACTCTTGAATTCATTTGGGGAAATCGATCCGAGTCTCGAGTCAAATATGTTCAACAACCAATGATCCAGATCTACCTCTAGTGTCACCGAATGCTTTGCACTATCGAAGTAGAGGGCCATATATATTCTCTCCTTATTCTTCTAACTGGCCAAGTATTGACCTTCATCCTCTCGAATCAAATCCAATATGCCCTCATCCCACTGAAAGTTAGTGTGGTCATCACCCGCAGCTTCCCACCGATCAATAACTCCTGCTAGGAAAATACACGACATGATGACACATCTATTTAGGTACACCTCCGGATGAAAGTGTTATCGCCTCCTCATCAAATGAAATGCCGCATCCAAATGCTAAAACATGAAAATTAAATATGTCAGAGATTAAATAAAAAGAGTTAGATAAAGTCTTTAAAAGCCGAAGAAGTAAAAAAGTCTTAAAAACTTACATCGTCTCCAAGCCATGTATTCGGAGTATGTAGTTCGAGGAACCAAGCCGAATCGTGTCTACCAGAGAAGCACTCTCTCGGGTACTTGTTCCCAATCTGGCCGAGTACCCAACTGTGAAAAGTCCTGAGCAGCTTCCGATCAACCACTCTAAGTGGGTCCGCATTCACGAGTGTCTTCGTAGCCCTAGACTTCTTTTTTATTTCAGTGTACTCATCGAACCACCTAGGCTGCTTTCTCTTCCTCCGGTTCTCCATTAGTTCTGGAGCTGTCTCTAACACCTGTACCTCAGAATCCTGAGTATCCCCGATGCTGGTGATATTAATGTTCTCAGGTGTACAGAACATGTCATCATCATCCGGTCTGTAATCATTTGGGAGAATGATTTTATTTTCTGGTGATTGAGCCTCTTCTTCTGGTTGTGGTTGTGGCTGTGATTGTGAATCTGGTGCTGGCCTTCCAGGATCTCCCAGGAGTCTCATTACGGTCTTCAACTGATCCATAATCGCTGTCTGTCCTCTTAGCAGAGCGGTCTGCCCTTCCCTCAAAGAAATCTGCCCCCTCTCCACAGTCTCCAACCTTACCAAAATGGCAGGGTATACTAGATCGCGAGCCTCTGAGGTGCTGGGAATAGAAGCTGATGGGGGAACAGGAGGATCCTGTGATGCTGCAGATGGGTCAACACTAGACTCATCTGGAATTGAAGACGGTGCACGTGGTGGAGACGGTGGAGGTGGTGTAGAGTTTCTAAATATTTGGGCTGCGTCTGCTCGTTCTTCCAATGTGGAGGCAAGCTTTTTGGCCTGGCTTCGCAAAGCATCCTGTGTTGGTTGCCCATCCTCACCCAACACAAGTTCCTCCAAGTCAACAAATAAAGGCGGCTGACCCCCAGTGATGTAACTCACAAACTCAATCTCATTCGGCTAGGGACATAACATGGAGTAAACTGTCAACTGAAAAATAAAACAAATATATTAATATAATATATGGAAATTAACATGAATTAAACATAAAGCATAACAAACTTACATTTCTAGCAAATAATCTGATCACTTCATCCTTCCTGAGTGTAGTGTTCGGCTTACTCTCCCAGCTCACCATTCTCGAAAAGCGATGCGACTTCCTCACTGCATACTCGTTGCCCAGCTCTAAGATGGCCTCGTATGCCCAATACTGCAACACTGCAGTATAGCCGTAAGATGAGTATTTTTCCTCCTTCTGAGTAACTCCCTTTTCAATCCTTTTCAACATCTTATTCTTCACATCCAAGTAGTCCTTATTACAAGTTTCCATCAGCTTGGTGTACGAAATCTTTCCCCAGGGGTACTCGTAGAAGAATGGAAGGTTATCAACCATTCTTATGACAAAAGGAGGAACGACAGTCTTCTCCTCCTTACCAGTGAGGACGCCCATAAAAAACAAGGCCATCCCCAACTTGTAGACATCATCAACTTCTGTGCAACTCTCAAAAACTCTGTGCAGTTGGCCAAAGTTGATCGAAGGATTATCGTTGAAATATTCCATAATCAACTGGTCAAAACTTCCTTTCTCTTTGATGTCTTCCCCAGTAGGTCCGGGCAACAAGTTTAACCCAGTCACCAAGCCAAACTCCACCCTACCAAATCTACATCTCTTCCTTCCCACATAAAAATGTACCTCGTCCGGCTTGTCAGATTTGATTTTGTGCAGCATCAACTGATGAATCAATGCTCCTGAAAATTGTATAGGCTCTCTCTCGAAAAACTATTTGAAAGGGGATTCCCTCACCCTATCCCATAGGTTGAATTCTTCAAATTTAGCCTTAATCTTCGGGTAGTAATAACTACCGCTGCGCCATGTGACACGGCCTGTGTAATGGTCCGACACTGGAATTATTAGATGTGGAGGTCCTTGAAAAAAAAATAAGAATTAAATCAACAAAAAATAAATCAATTATTAATAAATCAATAAAGAATAAAACAATAATTATTAATAAAACCATAACAACTAATTAATAAAATAATAAAAAATAAAACAATAATTAATAATTAATAAAAAAACCATAATTAATTATTCATAAAATAATAAAAATTAAAACAATAATTGATAATTAATAATAAAACAATAAAAAATAATATAATAATTAATAATTAATAATAAACAATAATTAACAATTATTAATAAAACAATAAAAAAAATAAAGTAATAATTAATAAATCAATAAAAAAAACAATAACTATTAATAAAACCATAACCACTAATTAAGAAAACAATAAAAAATAAAACAATAATTCATAATTAATAATTAAACAATAATTAATAATTAATAAAAAAACCATAATTAATAATTCATAAAACAATAATTAATAATTAATAATATAACAATAAAAAATAATTAATAAAATAATAAAAAATAATATAATAATTAATAATTAATAATAAAAAAATAATTAACAATTATTAATAAAAAAATAAAAAATAAAGTAATTCACAAAACCATAATGAATAATTACTAAAAAAACGTAATTAATAATTAATAATAAAACCATAATTAATAATTAATAAAAAAATAAAACAATAAAAAATAAAATAATAAATTTAAAATGAAAAAACTAAAAAAGTGGAGCATCAGACCCAATCGGTTCGAGCATCGGACCCATCGGTCAGACCGTTAGAAACGATTTTTTTAAAGACTATCGGACCCCATCGGTCCGACCGTTAGAAACAAATTTTTTTGAAGACTATCGGACCCCATCGGGGGGACCATCGGACCCCATCGGTCCGACCCGTTCGAAAAGAATTTGGGGGAGCATTGGACCCCATCAGACGCATCCTTTCCAAACAAAAATTAAGGAGCATCGGACCCATCGGTCCGATTATTTCAAAACCGATTTTTGGGACCATCGAACCCAAATCAGACATGTATCGGACCCATCGGGTATTCTTCTTCCTCAAGCAAAAATTTTCATAGATCCGAGATAATTTAACAAAATCTAACACTTTCACAAACACAATCTAACAAAATCTTAAGTTTCACTAACACAATCACAAACAAACTCAATCTTTAACACTTTCTTACAAAAAAAATAAAAAAAAGAAAACATACCTTGGACATTGTTGTTCGGTTAGTGGGTGTCCGTGGGAGTCGTCTCGATCGGATCGAAGCCGTGGGTCTCCGTCGGAGTCGTCTCGGTCGGAGGAGGGGGTCGTCTCGTGGTCGGAGTGGGGATGAGGGGGCTGGGTCGGCTCGTACGATGTGGTGAGGGGGTTGAGGGTTCGGTTGGGTTGAGAGAGAAGCTAGAGAGATAGAGGAAGAGAGAGAGTTGGGTTGTGTGTTATGTGAGGGTTATTTTTGGATTTTTTATAAAAGTGTCATATATTTTTTATTTTGAAATGTATTGGTTTAAGCATAAAATATTAGGATTTTTACTGTATAGTTTTTCAAATTTCCCTTGGGAAATTACTTTTTACAATGAGCATTGCTATTAGGCACCAGTGCTGCTTAGTACATTCTTGGCATGTCGCGTTGCGATTAGTTAGCGATACTTTTTAAAAGCTATTATATTAAAATATATGAGATCTGATAATTAGTTGAACAAATAGCGATATTGACATATAGGAGGGTGCTAGGCACCACTGGTACTCTTTAATATTTTTCTTTTATAATGGATATGTCTATGGTAAGCACTTTAGTTTTGTCTCTATAGTAAACATATTTTTATAGCCATAAATATTTAACCTAATGGTAATAAATTGATGAGTGTATATAAATAGTTAATATGTAGAATGTACTAGATTATTCATAAAATTATTTTTTTTATAATATTCTTAAATTAAATAATAATTATTTAAATATATTACTAATTTATTCTTACCTCCTCTAATTAATTATTTTTTTTTCTTTTTCTCTCTTTCATTCAGAAACCCAAACTTTCAAAAATACCATATTTCTTTCCCATTCTTTTGCTTGGGAACCATGTTTATTCATCTACATTTTTACATGTTTTTTTCGGTGTTATCTACAGATCATTAATTAATTAATTAAAATGTAATTGGTGAGGTTTGATGAGAAAGTACTAATGATATAAGTCAAAGTTTATTACTTGTAAAAAGTTATGGTATCTCAGTCCCACTTTTAATTATTTTCTTTTTTTTTATTATTTTCTTTGGAATAAGATTGATTTTCACTAATTAATTATTTTAGCAAAATAAATAATTATTGTCTTAATTGTTTTGGTTAAAGAAAATAATTTAAATGGGAGAAATATATGTTTAGAAGAAGATTTGTAATAAAATCCAAAAAAAAAAAATAGAAAATTTACATGAAAGAATACTTTTAAACACGTGGAAGGTTATTATTTGGTCAAAAAAAAAATTATTTTCTTGAATGATAAAGTTAATTTTGATTGATTGTTATTATTTTTTTTTTTTAATTTGGTGTCTATTTTTTTTAAAAAAATAATAAAATTAATAAGCTACAAACAAATACATATTAAACAACGTTGACTTTTAAAAATTATATAGATGAATGGTTAAAAAAATGTATATATAATATAGGGACAAAAATATAGTCACCACTATAAAATTATTCTATACATATATAAAAATTTAACTTTTTTTCTTTTCAAATTACGATTTGAGTTGCTCCTAGTTCCAGTAGTTTTTATGTAGATTACTATATAAATTTTAGTTGATATTTAAGTTGCTCTATTGGTTGCTATGTGGATGCCCATAAAAATGAAAAAGAAACTTTGAATTAAAGTGTAAAAATGAAAAAAAAAATCTAAAAAATATATTAATGCTTTTAAAAGGGAAAAACAAATAAATTAATGTATATATATGAATATTTTTATATATATTATTTATTAAATTAAAATATGTGAAATTTGATATTGTTGTACTAATACAGTGTAATATTATTAATGCGCTTTAACATTTAATATTGGCTAATTAGGATTTTTGTCCATCACATTTTGATATTTACCAAATCTTGCTTTCTAAATTGTTCAGATTGTTAAAAAATGGACAATTTTTATTAATATACCTAAATTGTAACAAATTTATGAATATATTGTGAAGCATTTAATTGTAATAAATATTGTTTCTGCCCCTACTGAAAATGAAAAGTAATATATATACCTAACTTGTTCCTGAAGCATTTTAGAAAACCACTGTCTTCTCCGGTTCAGGAAACCAGTGCCTTTTCAATAGTAATAGCTCGCTTTTTTTTTTTTTAGAAAAGTATGTATCCATTAAAATCAGAAGAGCAAAATAGTCCAGGATACAAATTACAATTGTAAAGAATAACTCATCCACAAAGCTTCCTGATCTAGGCCCAAAGCTTTCTTAGCTAAGCAATGGGAAACTTCATTTGCCCCTCTAGGGATGTAGCAAATAAGAGCTTTAGGGAAATAAGATAGCAAGCTGTTAATTTCAGTAACAAAGTTGTTGAGATGCAGATTGTGAGTATCATTATTACAAATATAATCCACTAAAACCTTACAATCCGAAACAATACTATCCGGATAAAGTGAATGATTATGACACCAAGAAAGAGCAAAATATAAGGCATGTGCTTCCATTAACAAAGGTGGGTGAGTTCCTCGCCAAGGCATTGCCAAATTTAAGAGTACCTCCCCTTTGTTTGTTTGAATAGTCATACCGAAACCATTTTGTTTAGTTGTGCATCTTGAGCGGCATCTACTGAAAGCTGCAGGTTGTAACTAGGGGCAGGTGGTGCGCTTCCTTTGGACAGCAAAGAAACATCTTGAGGTTGTCTAATAGAGGAAGCTTTTTATGGCAGCTTTGGTATTGGTCCATGTAGTTTGTTACCCTGTGCAGCACCTGAGCAGGAGGTGGAGATAAACCAGCATGTAGCCAACTATTCCTGCAGTTCCAAATCTTCCACAACAAACACACAAGGTAATGATAATTTCCAGCAGTAAAAGTGGTGGCAGCAAGGTGTAATAAACCCAAACAAGTTAGAGAAAAATTTTTAGCAATAAAATCGTGAAAACTAGTTCATTCCCATACCTCCTGGACAACGGGGCATCTGAAAAGAGCGTGCTCTAAGGTCTCATCATGATAATAACATCGACAACAATGTGGAGAAGGAAGAGTTTTTCATTTAAAGAGGTTGTGACTGGTAGGAAGGATATCATGATAAGCACACCAAAGAAAGTGTTTCAGTTTGGGAGGTAAAGGAAGTGTCCACATCTGTTTCCACCATGTTTGAGAGGTTTTGTTATCCGAAGATGTTGGGTCATTTTGGTGGATCTGACTATGGGCTTGATGGTAACCTGAGTTGACAGTATAGATGCCATGAGGTGTAAGGGACCAATATTATGCGTTAGGTGTGGTGATGTTGGTAAGAGGGAGGGTCAGGATGGCTTAATAAACATCCTCAGGAAAGGTGGCTTGGAGATGGGCAAGGTTCCATTCCTTGGTAGGTGTTAAAAGATCTGACACTATCATATTTGCATCTGAATGGTGTCTAAGGTAATGAAGTTTACCATATCCTGGAATCCAGGCATCATTGAAGATGGAGATTGTGGTACCATCACCAATTGATCTTCGAAGACCTGACTGGAGAAGTTCTTTGCCCCAAAGATACTAGTCCAAACAAGAGAAGGTCTATGGCCCTTTTTCAGAATCAAGGAAGCTAGTGTGTGGAAAGTAACGGGATTTGAGTAAGGTGGCAACAAGTGATCGAGGAGACTGAAGAAGCCGCCAAGCTTGTTTGGCCAACATCGCCTAATTGAAAGCTTTCATTGAACGAAATCCAAGACCTCCATGGAATTTTGAAAAGCAAAGGAAAGACCAGGTTTTCTAGTGAATTTTATGGTTTTGCTCCGTTCCTCCCCACCAAAAACGAGCAATCATGGATTCAAGCTTAGAATGAAAGGAGGCCGGGAGTCTGAAGCAAGCCATAGCATAGGAGGGGATGGCTTCGACAACAGATTTTAAAAGGACTTCTTTACCCCCCTTTAGAAAAAAGCTTGGAATTCCATTTATTTAGATGAGACCAAACCTGATCTTTAATGTAATTGAAGGCATCCTTGTTTGTTCTTCCAAATGTTTGAGGAAGCCCCAAGTATTTGTCAAAGGTATCTCTAACAGGTATGCCAAGGATTGTAGCGACGCTGTTTTTGATCTCAGTAGTGGTATTCGGCGAAAAGAACAAGGCCGATTTGGTAAAATTTACCAATTGGCCAGAGGCTAGGCTATGATCATTTAGAATTTGTTTGATGATTGTCGCAGCATCGAGGAAGCGGAGCTAAAAAGAAGGCTATCATCAGCAAAGAAGAGATGAGAAATAGTCGGGGTTTGCCTGGTAATTTTAATTCCAAGTGAATGTCTCCGGGGTTGGGGCTGTTGAGTATTGAGGTGAATGAGAGATAATAGACCTTCAGAGCATAAAAGAAATAAGTACGGGGATAGCGGATCCCCTTGGCGAATTCCTCGGGAAGGCTTAACATGCCCAAGAACCTGTTGGTTAATGGAGAAAGAGAAGGTTGCAGTAGAGACACAAGCCATGACAAGGTTAATGAAGCGCTGAGGAAAAGAAAATTTCTCCATTACTCGACGGACAAAAATGTTGAAATTATTTTACCAGGATCTAAATTTACTAACAAGTATGTTTCATTAACATCCTAATATGAATTCTCTAAAACAATGAAATAAACACATAAGGGTTTAAGAAAACCTTACATTGGGTTGCAGCGGAATATAATGACTCCTTCCGTTCAGATCTCTAGCCCTTGATTCCTTTTTGTAGCAGAGCATTATCAAGATCTGAACCTGGATCTCTTTCTGAAACACCCTAACTACCATAGGCATATTACGTGATTTTTAAACGTACTGTGCAGCTCGTTGCTAATCAACGAGGTTTATGGAAAAACGTGATTAATTAAAATTTTGCTTTTTAGTTAAACTTATAAAACAATATTACAAAAGACTCGGGATCTCGATTATAAAATTATTTACAAAAAAGTTTAACTGTTTAACTGTTACATAAAATAAAGGTCATCTAACGACCAGTTACAAAAATCAGCCTTCTTTGTCCCGAGGGATCGTACGCTCGGAGCCTAGCAGCGCCCGAACATGTACAATCTTCACGAAGCTCGCTCACGGCCCATCGAACTTTAGCCTTGCCTTTACCTACACATAAACGTAAGCGCGGAGTCGACGGACTCGGTAAGAAAAGCATAATAATACTCATACATAATTCTAGCTGCCGTGTCCAACACGATGCGAGTCCCGCTCTGCCGTGTCCAACACGGTGCGAGCCACTTCTTGCCATGTCCAACATGGTGCGAGTTTTGAACGTTCACAGGGACGGTACTATTGACAAGTATCCTCACGATCGGTCGAGCCGGTCATACTCAGAGCTACACGCTTGGTCATACTCCGGCTGTACTGCGACGGGATAGGTCAATAGCACGGAACCACCAACCAAATGTTAGCACGATCGGTCGAGCCGGTCATACTCGGCTGGTCATACTCAGGCACATGCCAGACGTGACGGGGGTTGGATGGTTCGAAGCCTATATACATAACTAATGTAATCTAACGAGGCTTCCTACATGCACGCTAAACATGTAATCTACATATGCATCTTGTTATACTAATCTTACGGATTCGAATGCGGGTGTGCGGTCAACTTTGGAACTTTAGGCGAGTGGCGGATTGCGGCTCTAAACCATAAAAATCACAATATAAGTGACACGCTAAATCACTTCCGGGGACTTAAACTAGGAACTAAAAGTTTCCTTTATCGATAAAAAGCATGTCGATACCCCTTAAAACATAAAAACGAGGAAAAACACGGGTTACGAAAATTCCCCAATAGCCGTGAGGCCAGGTTGCCCGGCGGAATTCGGTTAAGGTCTTGGACCCTCATCAAGAATTCCGGTTGCACAGCGAATTCCGGTTCTCTGAGAATTTTCGAAAATTCCTAACTCAATAAAATCAAACCCAATTTATTCCAAACCTTCCAGGACACACTTTACAAATACCCACGAAGAACATATCTAAGGCAACAAACTAACCCAGAAATCACTGATACACAAATTGCCATTAAAGCTCAAGCTTTGAGTTCTAAACTCAAACTTGAGCAAATCCCACAAACATGCATTCAAACAAGCTAGAATCTACTAAAACAAGCATAAATAAGCCTCTGCAAACAATAGAAAACCACCACCACAAAACCACAATGACGACAATTTCTCCATTTTCTTCAAAATCACATTTTTAAGCTTAAAAATTCCAAACCTTGAACAACACAACTAGCATGCATTAAAACCTAGATAATCCATTCATTTTAAACCTAATTAAGCTTCTGTAAACAACAATTAAACACAGCAACAACATACTCAAATAATCATGCATTTACTCAACTTTTTTTCATCAAAATCTCAAGAAATTAAAGAAGGAAGAAGATGAGCTAACCTAGCTTGCAAAGAACCTTAAGAGGAGATGAATTAACAAGCAAAATCAAAGGAGAAGACCAGCTCCTTGCTGCTCAAATGCTTGGCCGAAAATAGAAGGGAAAGAAAGAGAGAGTGTTTTTCCTTTAAAATTTTCTAAGTGTTAAGTTTTGAAAAAAAATAAACTAAGCCACATAACATAACCATTTATTCAGCCAAATAACATTAAAAATAATAATTAATCTTCAATTAATAAAGTCACTAAAGACAAAACACTAATGGGGCAAAAAGACCATTTTGCCCCTCCACCATAAAATCACATAAATCATACTAAAGGGGTATTTTTGGGAAATTCTAAATTCCCGGCCATTCCCGAGATTCCCAATGTCTAAAACCCGTCCCCAAACTACTAACATACTAAGTTGTGATTTCTACTGAGAACTGACAGCAGAGTTCAAAATACGAGACACTTAGGAAATGCAAAATATGAAAACTACTGAATAACATAACCATGCATTTTTGAATTCCATAAATATCAGCATAATAAATTATTTAAATAGCTATAAATAATTTCATAATTAATCATAATTAACTGATAATTTCCAAATTAACTAAGCGGGCTTTACACTTTCTCTCCTTCCTTGAGCCCGATTCTCTTTCTTGTTGATTGGATTCTTCACAGTCTTACACACTATGCTTGAGATACCACTTGATGTGTGTGGGCATTCACCCTATCACTCAAGGTTTGAAAATTTGAAGAAGAAAAGAGAGGAAGTGGTTTCGGCCTAATAGAAAGAAGGCTCAGGAAAATTTTCTGAAAGTGAAATTTCATCCATCTTTAAGTGTGAGCCATCACTATCTATTTAAAGGTAACCACCTAGGTTTAGGTTAGATTTAATTAGCATTAAAATAATAGAAAAATAAATGGTAAAATCCATGCATAGTGGCCGGCCATGGGTTGGATAATGGGCCCACTTTGCAATTTTATCATTTTATCATTTTCCTATCTTATTTTTTCAAAAACGCCAATTTTCCAATTTAATTACTTAAATGCCAATTCTAATTATTTAATAACTAAAATTAATTATTAAATAATATTGTCATTTAATATATTTATTAATTAGACTTAATAAAGTCTCTTAATTAACAAATAAACCCTAGAAACTCTTTTCTTCACATTTAAGCCCTTGCTTAGTGAAAATTCATAAACTAGACATAGTCTAATTTTAAAATTATAATTGATTAACTAAAATCAATTAACTGAGTCTTACAAGCAGTATGGTCTCAACTAGTATGGGGACCATGGGCCTATATAACCGAGCTTCCAATAAGCTGATCTAGAATTTACCAAGTAAATCCACTAACTTATTAATTCCTCATTCCATCCACTCATAGAACTTGTAATTGGACTCTCAGTCATATAGAACGCTTTATATGTTCCACGATATAGATATGCTATTAATTATCCATTGTTATAATCCCAATAATCAATGATCCTCTATAGATGATCTACATTGCATAGGGATAAAATTACCGTTACACCCTTTCAATGTATTTTATCCTTTAAAAACTTTGCCACCTATAAATGATATTATAGTGAATTAATATAGTCACTAAAATGAGCGCTCTATCATTTATCTCTATTTAGCAAGCTCAAAGGAAATCATCGTTTCACTTCTAAATACCTATAGAAGCTATAGATTCCATATCTATGATTAGCGCTCCCACTCAATTGTACTACCATGTTCCCAAAATGTACGTATCACCCTGACCAAAAAGTAGGCTTAACTAACAAATCAAAGAACATGAATAACATTCTTGAGATCGAACCTAATCATGTCAGGATTAAGATCATTTGATCTAGGATTAACTAGGTGATATTGAATTGAATAGATATTACGGTAAATTTATCATATCTAATTAAAGTTCAATATCAGTCCCTTCCAATGTATACTCCATACATCCGATACTGGTAAACTTTGCCAATGCCCTGGAAAGAACATAACACTTATCCAAGGTGTAAGTATACCTATCGCTGATTATCATGCCAGTCTAAATCCAGTGAACTGAAAAATCAGGGAATTAAACTCTTTGAACATATAATCATGATTATATTCTAGTGTGCTGACAACACTATAATCATGAACAAATACATATGTTCTGGAATTAATAGAATTTATAATCATGAAATAAATCATGTGAACCATGCAACATAAAATGTGATTTCTGATTTTTATTAATTAGTAAATCTGATTATATTGAAATGGGTTTTATTTAGGGCACAAAACCCAACAAAAAACCCATTCAACATGATCAAAAGCCTTGGCCATATCAAGCTTTAATGCCATCCATCCAAGGCGACCCGATTTACGGTGGGAAGGGAGTGCATAACCTCTTGACCAATGATAATGTTATCGGAGATTAAACAGTTTGGAAGGAAAGCACTTTGAGAGAGGGAGATTATGCGACTAAGAATTGGTTTGAGACGGTTGACCAGAACTCGAGATATTATTTTGTAGAACGTGGAGAAAAGGCTAATAGGACAGTAGTCCGTTATCTGCTCAGGGTTTGGCTTTTTAGGGATAAGAACAACGAGCGTATTGTTGATCTCCCCTATGCTGCATCTCCATTCAGAATGCTTTGGGCGGCGTTATTGACATCCATACCCAACAAATGCCAATTCTTTTGAAAGAAACAACCATTGAAACCATCTAATCCCAACGCTTTATCGTTTGCAAGTTGGAATGTAGCTTTCTTAATTTCAATAGCAGAAAAAGTGGCCTGAAGAAGTTCAACTTCATCCTCAGTAAGACACTCTGTAATGCCTGATAAGAAAGAGTCGATGATATCGTCCTCAGGTAACTGGCTTTGAAATAGTTGGGAAAAATAATGCTCAATGGTTGACAAAATAGAAGTAGTATCATTTGCCGTGGAACCATCTGAGCGTTGGAGAGAATGGATTTTGTTAGTTTGACGTCTCATGAAAGCGATACGATGGAAGTACCAAGTGTTTTTATCTCCAAGGCGAAGCCATGTGATATGGGACCGTTGTTGCAATTATTCTTCCTCCTTATGTAACAAGCTGTTTAATTCCCTTTCGAGAGTTCTTCCCCAATCTAATTGGTCATTAGTGGGCCGAGGGAAAGATTGAACTAGTTTGACTTGAGATTGGATTTCACGAATTTGAGTAGCAAGAGGAGGTCCCAAAGATTTCTTCCAATGTTTAAGACATGAAGAGCAATTATGCAATTTTTCAGTGAGTCCAATCAACGGGGTATGATTATGAATCTGGTTGTTCAACATCCAAGCGTCACGAAGACAATCCTCAAAACCAGGCTCAGACATCCAAAGCTTATCAAAGATGAATCTGGGGGCAGGATTAGCCTGATCAGCTGGGTTATGCAAGGTGATAATTAAAGGCCGATGATCAGAGCCAAAAAAATCTCCATGAAGAAGACGAGGATTAGGGAAATTTATATCCTAATCAATATTGGAGAGGCACCAATCAAATCTCTCTTGGGTGTGAGACGACTGTTTTTGTCGGCTGGTCCAAATGAAGGGACTACCCAAAGGATAAAGAGGGTGAAGCTCGTGGGTATCAACAAAAGATTAAAATTGAGTAGACGGACTACGAGACATGTCACCCCGATTTTGTCAGAAAGAGAAAGATAATCATTAAAGTCACCCATGATAAGCCAAGGTTGTAACCGAGTGTTAGTTCCAAGGCGATCAAGTAGTTGCCATGAGTGCGGCTTATTGTGAGGGTTTGGCGCACCATAAAAAGCAGTAAAGGTAAAAGCAGTGAAATTCAAAAATTTAATATAACAGTGAAAGTGACTTATATTATAAGAAAGTAAAGTTACATCCACATCCATAGTAATAGCTCACTTATTCCTGAAAAAATGAACAATTTTTATGTACATTACACTCTTACCAAATCATATATATATATATAAAAAATTTCTGTAGTAAGTATAGAATAGGAACATTATTCTAACCGTTGATATCCATGATTTTTGAGGAAACATATGATTTAGTATAGACTTATGTGTATTAGATTAAAAACTTGGAAAAATCTCCAACATTGGTATTATAAAAGTACTGACACAAAAATATTAGGGGTTTTGTCATTATTACACTTTAAAACAGTTTTTTTTTTTGCATTTTTACGAAATTCTACATAGAAATTCCTATTGCAACTAGCGCTGCAACCTAAATTGCAATAAAAAATCGTATAGAAACCCCTATTGCAACTAGCGCTGCAACCACTTTAGAAACCTAAACCGTAAATTTGATAAAAAAAAAGTTAAAAAAATAGTATATGGGGTAATTCTCTAAAATATTAAATTAATAATAAAAAATAATTCTCAGAAAAAAAAATAAGAAAAAATAATTTATTATCATCTCTTTCTTTTCTATTTTAAAAAAATTCTAAAAAAATATATTATATTGTATTCTCATCTCTCCCTTATGGTTGTTATTGGCATTTGATCTTCTTCTTCAAGCTCCTTCTCATCTCTCCCACGTTTTTTTCCCATAATTATTCCATTATTAAATGTTTCAGAATATATAGTCCAACCCCATCCCAACCACCTTTTCTTCTATTATTTCTTAAAAGAATTTTAATTGTTAAGTATTATTAAAATAATAAAAGAAATAATATAATATAGTACACTTACAAAGTATTCTTATACACCTACGCTTTTATAACCATTCATCATAGATCAAATGGTTGCAAAAATTTCCTCACCTAGGTACATAACAATGGTTTCTATATATCGTATATATACATCTATCAAAAGAGAAAAAAATCATAACCAATTTTCACCACCGCTATCAGAGCTCTACAACTCCACATTCAAAACTCCATGAATTTTTTCTTAGTAAATAAGAGCTACGATTTGTGGCAGGTTTAATTCACATTTTAATATTATACCCTTTCAACAAGGTGAAATATCAACATAATCAAGAAGTTTTAAGTTTTCCTTTTTTTTTATTACTGTTGCCTCCAAAAGAGCAACCAACACGCAAAGAACAACTAACAACTAACACAAAACCATCAAACAATTACAACCTGAAAGCCAATAACAAAAAACAGCAAACAGTAAGAAAAAAACAACAACAAAATCAAACTAAGCTAAAAACTAAATCAACCATCGGCCCCACACTAGAGCAGGGAGCTGTCAAAATTGGACAATTTAATCCTCTCGAACTTGCCAGAACGAATTGCCCTACGGGCCACATTGTCAGCTGCACAATTAAGTTGTCTCGGTATCCAGCTAGCCTCCGAAAGCTCAAGTCTGTTAGCATAATCATGGATGGATTGGACAAGGGTTTGAATGTTGTGATCAAGGTCGGCCACCTTTGATTGAGAAATTGTCATTGCCTCCACTGCACTTGCTGAGTCGCATTGGAAGATAACTTTTTTGAGTTTGAGATTGGCTGCCATTTCTGCACCCCAGCAAAGAGTGGCTACTTCTCCAGCCAGAGGGTCCTTGTAATTCAGTCTTTTTGTAAATACGTTAATAATCTCCTCTTCCTCATTCCAAAACAAAGCTGCACCAGCAGTAAGGAGGCTACCAATGGCCACATTCGTATTGCATAACACCCATCCTAGTAGGGGTGGATTCCTCTGAGTAGTAGAGTTAATGGTGGTGTTGTGTTCTTCTTTGAATTCCGTAAGTCTACCATTCACCCTCTACAGTAAGGAGTGAAATGGAGTAGCCTTCGTGTTATGAACAATACAATTCCTTTCATGCCAGATCTTTTCAAAAATAATGGCGGCTCCTGCATGAAACAAGTGGAAGTTGGAATTTGTCGGTCGATTCACCTCCAAGCTGACCATTCCAACCAACTGTCCCAATTAGTAGCATTCACCATTGTGGTTCTAATTTGCCAGGAGCATCCAAACCAAATGGCTTTTGCGAAGTCACATTCCCAAAAAAATGTGGAAGGAGTATTCCACTTTCAATAACAAAATGGGCATAAAATTTCATTCACTTGTAGAAAGGTCATGAGCTTGCCCCTTGTCAATAAAGAATCTGCAAGAATCTTCCACCATAGCATCTTTTAACGGTTGTGCATTTTTGCACCCCAAATGTGCCTCCACTTCACATTGGAAATTACTTCATCTTGTAGGCATTTGATAGTCCTGTAGGTCGATCTTATGGTAAATTTGACATTCTTTTCTGGTAGCCATAACCAGGAATCTGACGTTGGTTGATTAGGGAGAGTGATATTTAGAATACGTTTGGCATCCTGGGCATGAAACCACCTCCTCACTTGCGACTCATTCCCCATATAGTTGTCAATGAAATTACTTACCAGACTTATCCCTTCAGTATCATCAAGCCTTGGTTGAGGCTGTAACTCGGTTCATGGAACCCAGGGATGGAACCAAATGGAGGTTGTCTCTCCATCTTCCTTGATTTCACAAAAGAATGACATCTCTGAGAACTGGTGAACAACTTCACCGGAACGTAGAATCTGACTAAGTGGTGTCAACACATCACTTAGGCCTAAAAAAAAAAATACAAGTTTGAGATATTTTTTTACTCATCCAGCGTCTAGAATGTCAACTTGGTCGTTGTGTGTCAACCTAACTGTAGGGGTCACAAAAGTGTTCAGTAAAACGTTCCAACAAACAAGATTAAAGCTCCAAAAATTGACGATCTTCATCAAAAGTCAATTTTTACTATTGGATCATCATCAATGGCCAAGATCAGCCTAAAGGAATTTTTTTCTTCATATTTTTGGTAATTTTTTATTATTATTTAAATGGACTCCCTTCCCCATAGAAGGTGAACTTCTCTAGTTTATTTTTCACATTCTTCTTAGTCCCCATATGGTTAGAGCATCTCTCTCTACTCTCTCTCTCTAAAAATTCAAGCTCCACACTTAGTCGGTTTCTTGTAATTCTTGTGAGAAATAAAAACTCGAAGTAGACGTAGCTCCATTATTCTTGCGTCAGGAGAAGTGAACTACTATAAATTTATTGTGTCTCTATTACTTATACTTAGCTCTCATTACATTCTTGTCAATCTAGCGAGCGTATGTGATCAAATTTTTACGTCCAGAGTTTTGTATCAACAAAAGGAACAAAAGGAACTTTACTATGGAAGTAACACTTTGTATTTTCAATGCTTAAATAGTTACAATTATATTTTATTTTATAAGTGACATTATTCATTGCAGATATAGCAAATATTCCATCATTTTCTTTTTAATTAAATAATTTATAATATTGAAATGGTATATGTATATAAACCACATATGCCAACAAATTATTTGCATTTTGTTTTGGATACTACATTATTCTTTTTTTTTTCCTTTTCAAAAATAGTAAAATGGATAATATAATTATGATGTTCCATGTCATAAAAACTAAAAAATAAATAAAAAAAAAATGAGATCGGTACCCAAAGTAAGGTCCACCAATAGTCAGATTTTCAAGGGCCAAAAAAAAAAGAAAAAATTGGAGAGGGAAACTATCTTTCCCTTATCTTTCTTTCTTTCTTTCATTTTTTTTTTTTTTTGAGGAAAGAACTGTTATTATAAATTAAATAGAGTCATTTACAACAACAGAGAAAATGGTAGAGGGAATGCAACACCCTAACTAGCAAAGGCGTATTACGTAATTTTTAAACATACTGTGCAGCTCGTTGCTAATCAACGAGGTTTATGGAAAACGTGATTAATTAAAATTTTTGCTTTTTAATTAAACTTGTAAAATATTTATACAAAATACTCGGGATCCCGATTACAAAACCATTTACAAAAGTTTACTGTCTATATAAAATACTTGTCGCCTAGCGACTAATTACAAAAATAGCCTTGCTGTCCCGATGATCGTACGCTCCAGGCCTAACCGCCCCGACATGTACAATCTTCACCGGCTCGCTCTCACGGTCCATCAGCCTTAGCCTTGCCCTTACCTACACATAAACATAGCACTGTGAGTCGACAGACTCAGTAAGAAAATGTTGGAATTTATTTTACCAGGATCTTAGATCTACTCACAAGTATGTTTATTAACATCCTAAATATGAACTTTCTAAAACGATGAAATAAACACATATAAAGTTTAAGAAACCTTACATTGGGTGCAGCGGAATATAATGACTCCTTCCGTTCAGATATCTAGCCCTTGATTCCTTTCTGTAGCAGAGCATTATCAATATCTGAACCTGGATCTCTTTCTCTGAATCCTTGATGCTGAATCTCCTTTGCTGATGATCTTTCTTCACGATCTTCCTCACTATGATTGAGGTATCACTTGATGTGTGTGGGCACTACTCTAATCACTAAGGATTTCGAAATTCATTGAAGAAGAAGAGAGAGAGTGGTCAGCTAAAGATAGGGAGAGAGAAAGGCTCAGGTTTTTCTCTGAAGGAAAAATAGAAAATTTTAGTGTGTCTTTCCTGAAGCCTTCACTATCTATTTATAGCATTCCACTAGGGTTAGGTTTGAATTATTTGGCATTAAAATAATGAAAAAATCAGTTTAAATTTCCTACAAAAGTGGCAGGCCCTATACTAGTGGATTTGGGCCTCACTTTTTGCAATTTTGCAGTTTTATCTTTTCTGCATCTGATTTTCTCAAAAATGCCAATTTTCTAATTCAACCATTTAAATGCCAATTCTAACTATTTAATAACTATAAATAATTATTAAATAATATTGTCATTTATCATATTTATTAATTGAACCATACAAAGTATCATAATTAACAAATATGCCCCTATAAACTCTTTCTTTACAATTTCGCCCTTACTTAGTGAAAAATTCACAAATAGACATAGTCTAATTTGAGAATTATAATTGATTAATCAAAACCAATTACATGAGTCTTACAAGCAATATTATCTCAACTAGTGGGGGGACCATGGGTCTATATAACCGAGCTTCCAATAAGTAGATCAAGAATTTAGCACTAAAATTCACTAACTTATTAATTCTTCGTTGAATCCACGCATAGAACTTAGAATTGCACTCTCAGTATATAGAATGCTCTATATGTTCCACCATATAAACACATCATTAGTTATCCATTGTTATAATCCTAATGTGATCAACGATCCTCTATATGAATGATCTACACTGTAAAGGGATTAAATTACCGTTACACCCTACAATGTATTTTATCCTTAAAACACTTGACCCCGTATAAATGATATTTCAGCTTATGTGAAATGAGTACTCCACCATTTATGTTCGTTTGGTCAAGCTCGAAGGAGATCATCCTTTGCTTACTATTCGCCAGATAGAAGCTATAGATTCCATATTTATGATAGCGCTCCCACTCAATTGCACTACCGTGTTCCCAAAATGTACGTATCACCCTGACCTAAAAGTAGGCTTAACTAACAAATCAAAGAACACGAATAGCCTTTCAAGATTGAGCCTAATCATAACAGGATTAAGAACATTTGATCTAGGATCAACTAGGCGATATTGACTTGAATAGATATTACGGTAAGTTTAATAAATCTAAGTCAAAGTTCAATATCAGTCCCTTCCGATGCATACTCCATGCATCCAACCTGAGCTTTACTTTAACCAATGCTCTGGAAAGAACATAGCATTTCTCCAAATGCAAGTAAACTCTCTTGTAGATTATCATATCAGTAAAACCCTGTGTCTGATAAATCTAGGAAACTTTATTCACATAGTCATGTTTACTTTCCAATGTGTTGACGGCACAATAAACAGGATCAAGTATGTGAAAAGGGTTTCAGATGAATTTATACATTATGTACATATAATCATGAAATAAATCATGTGAACCATGCAACATTAAATGTTATTTCTGATCTATATTAATAAGTAAATCTGATTATATTGAAATGAGTTTTATTTAGGGCATAAAACCCAACAAACTCCCACTTGCACTAATATAAAACAAAAGTGCGTTTCAAATAATCTCAACACTTTGATATACAAATCAAGTGTAGTAGTAGTAAACTCCTCGTAATAGGATCTGAAAGGTTGAATTAACCACAACCTTTTCTCCACCATTACTCTTCCTTAATCACAAAATCATTGATAATGTGAAATTCCTCTCTATATCTCTACTCTCTTAGGATACTGGATTCTATACCTTTGGCAACTATTTTTGGTTAATCAGGAAATTAACACTAGTAGTTTAAGGCAATTTGGAATGGTGCCAAAGATGTATAGAACTTTCCTTAGACTGAATAAGTACCTTTCCTGCAGCTTTAACATTCAGTCCCTTTCTGGTAGACCTAGAGACTTCAGATAGGTTTTTACACTTCTCCAAAATCACTATTCCACCCCCAGAGTAACCACCATCTTATCAGAAAGATTTTCTAGCACATAGGCAAATTTCAAAAATCTGATATGGTGTAGTATAAGAGTTTTAAACACACCCTTATAGACTAACATATAGTTCCTCTTCTTTATCTTAAGATTTACTTGATTGTCTTCCAATGTTCATCTCCTGGATTAATCTGATACCTACTCATTACTCCCACTCAATAGCAGGTGTCTGGTCTAAGGCATACAAAAGCATATCTAAGACCTCTCACTGTTGATGTAAGAAATTCTTTCATGGCTTTATCTTTTCTGGAATAGTTGAAACTTTTCCTTAGATAAAATCTATGCCTAAGAAGTTGTGAAGCTTCTATAGATTGCCATTAGAAAGAAAATGCTTCAGCATCTTACTAAAGTAAGTTGCTTGCATTAGAGTAAGTAATTACCAGGTATACCATAAGCCATAGGTTTAGATAAACTCAAACCTATAATGCTAGGAACAGGAAGTTTTGTTAAGTCCATTGAATGGACTTATAAACGAAAATTTCCTTTTATGTCCTTGTAATAGAAAACTTTAAGTTACTCCATGTGAATGGATTAAACCATAGTTCTATTGGCTTTCTTCTTAGTTTCTTATCTTGACAATCCATTACTTGTTTAAACTCACAATGGATTTTAATCACTAGTATCTCCCAAGTCATAAGAAGGTGAGTTCCTAGAAACTCTCCCACTACGACAAGGTACCGTGAATTATGTCGAAGAAAACTAAATGGTATTAACCTCTTTGGTTGTGACAAGACAACAGAGGCAGTGGGATCATCATATATTATATAAGATGATAGAACACTTTTGGAATCAAGAATTAAATATCTCCTTTATTTGCTACTTGTTTTCAGACTTAGTCATTTTCTTAGAAAAGTAGTATTTGTTTGAACAAACACTTTCTTATCTATTGACAATGGGATGGTCCACCCCTAATCACTTAGAATAGCTAACAAACCATGGTTAACAGTTCTAGCTTTTCTTAAGATTTTGATTAGGTCATCCATGAATCTAGTAATGATTTACATTAAGTATACAACCATTACATCATTCTGAAATTGTATTACCATAGAAGGATTTAGACAATGACTAGTAACTAATCATCAACATGCAACTCGAAATTTGTGGGGAGGTAAGTTTGGATATAATTCAAAAATCAATTTAATGATCTTTGAACTGCATATCTACTAACTATTTTTCCACCCCTATCAGTTCGCAAGATCTTTAACCACTTACCTTAATGGTTTTAACCATTGCTAGAAATTAATGAAATTTTTCAAACATTTCAAATTTCTTGCTAAAAGGTATAATCTAGAGTTATCGTTTTAAGAATACAACGAAAAACTCATATCCACCCCTGAATGTACATCCATCTACGAATGAGATGAACTACTTTCAGTGGATATAGGCATATTATCTCTTTGCAGAGATTGATCATGTCAAATTCACTATGAACAAGATACAAATGCCATAGATTAAAAAAAATGTGGTAGTATTTTTTTGATGACATAGGTTTAGTTACATCAAAGAGTTCTTAGAATAGTGCAAGTGGATCCTGGTCACAGAATACCTAACTCATATTCCATACAGTTTGAATCCATTAATAAAAGATGGATATTTAAACACTTGAGAAAGTGTAACTGTATTGTATCTGGAATTAGAAATATAAGAAAATTTCTGTTTGGATTCTAAAATTAAAGTCAAAGACTTAAATTCAACCAAATATAATGAGTAATTCTTTCTTGGACCACCACTACTAATACAAACTCTAAGTCAGATTTGCCCATACAAGTAGGAGATTTCTAAGATTGAGGATTTATATCAATTGAGAATAGAATTTCGGGATTATAATCATAAGCGTCATTTAATTTCTTAAGAGAAAATATAATGACATGAAATGATTTATAGACCATTCATCCAATGATATATTTTTAAAGCTAATTCGAAATGAATAAGCTAAGAGAAATTAGGATAATTTCGTTTATAAATAAGAATCCAACGATGCTTCGATTAGTGAAAGACAAAGTAATCTTATTTATGTAATCTTCTTATTTTATATTGTAAAAATACTAGTCTAAGGTGTCATCAATTGATGAACAGTTAGATGTCGCATATACAATACTTATCTTTCGAGATCTTACACTATTATGTATGTCTAATGGTGAAAATCCACTAGGGATTTACTCATTAGATAAACAAACATGTTGGACCAACAATGAAGATTCGAAATTAATCTACAACTTAATAACAGAAAATAACATGGTTCAATATAAATTCATACACAATTCAGAAATTATAAACATATAGCAAGTAGGAATGACTAGTGAAAATACTAAAACATACAATCCTAAATAATTTCCAAGGTTTTCAATAAACTGATACAGTGTCCCGGTAGGCGAGAGTCAAAGCATCATTTATTGAATAGAGTTGTCAGCTCATCTAAAATAGAAACCATTCTAGCAACCTTTTATTCGATCAAAATAAGAATCCAACGTTGTCCCGGTAGGCGAGAGTCAAGGTTATTCTCATTTTATGAGCTTCTACCATTGTTTCATGTTTCATAAGTTTATCTCTAAGTAGTCACCGTAGGGGAGAGTCTAATAGAGACGAAAACTTACAAAACACTTATCAAATGAAATCTTACGGTGTTAAATGCGTTCAACGAATAACCATCCATAGGGGGACGAAGTCTAGCGTCTCGAGGTTATATTGAAAACATTTAACTTTTGTAAGACCAACAATGGAGATCGAATATCTTAATAATAATCGAGCTCATTATTTAAAGTGAGTTGTATTTTCTTTGATTCTCTTTATTTAATTTATTTATTTTAAATATATATTTATTTAAAATTTCCAATTTAGAATGAAAAATTCTAAATATAAATTTTAATTTAAAATATATAGATTGCATTTCGAAAAATTAAAGTATTTAAGAATACAATTTTCAAAAATGCATGTTAAAATAAAAAATTAATCCTGGAAAAATTATTCTAATTTAATGTTGGCCCAAAATTAATTAATAAAATTAATTTACAACAAAAAATATAATTTTCCTATTTAATTAAATATATAAGAAAAATTTCAAATATTTAAGTATGATGATGAAAATCATCTTAAATATTAATTTTCTATTTAATTAAATACACTAGAAAAATACTTCAAGCAAAAATATCATCTATCTAGATTTTCCTTTGACTAATTAATTCAATTTCTAATAATATACTTTAATTCAATTTATTTTAAATTAATCAATAAATGAAAAAATCATTGATTTAAGTTGATCCAAGAATTAATTAAAATAATTAATTAATTTACAACTTAATCTATTTTTCAAGATAAAATTCAAAATTCTAGCATTTAAGAAATGCAATTTCGAAAATTGATTAATAAAATAAAGAAAAAATATATTTTGAAAATTATTTAAATTTAGTTGAAAAAATAAATTTCAACTAAAAATAATTTTCTATTTAATTAAATGTCATGAAAAAGAAATATTTAAGTATGATGATAAAAATCAACTTAGATATTTAATTTTCAAATTAATTAAATGTATTAAATTCAAGAAATAAATAATTAAGTGTAGAGAAGGCTTAATTATTAATTTCTAGTTTAATACTAGGAAAAATATACTTAAAATAAATTGTACCAAAATTAATTAAATAATTAATTTCACAATTTATAATATTTTCCTATTTAATATTAGAAATAATAAGTAGTCTAGAAATAACTATCTAGAAAATATCTTATTTGACTAAGTATCTTTTCCACAAAATTTGAAAAAATATCTAATTTAAGTTGTATTAGAAAAAATCTAGAACTTAAATATTTTTTTAAATTTAAATTTAATTAAATATCAAAAATTAAGTTGTAACCACTTAATTTGAAAATATTCCATTTTAAGTTAATATTCGAAAAGATATTAACTTAAAAAATATCTAAAGAATCTTAATAACCAATGCCTAAAATTCCTCAACTTAATTTTGAAATTTTGAATTCAAAAGATATTGATTTAAGTTGGTTAGTTGTAGATAACTAAATATCAACTTAAATAAGAATATTTAATGAAAAATTTAAATTAAGTTCCGAAAGAATCTAGATGGTTATAATTCTATATTTAATTAAATACAAGAAAATACATATAGTTTAGCTTAGAATAAAAAATAATTCTTTAAACTATATTTTTCTTAAATTAATTTCAAAATAAATGAAATTAATTATGTTGCTAATCAATTTTAATTAGGTTAAACTAGTGTAATTAACCTAGTACAGTCATTCAAATTAGGCAAATGGGCCTTCACAATTGGGGTTGTTTGTGTGAGGGGGTGCTGGGTTCAGTATGTCGTACCCACTTCTATGGCTCCCAACTCTCACACAAGGCCCAAAAGAGAGGAATTTAACCTTAATAAGAACAACTGTTATTAATTGAATAGGCCAAAAACTAAATGGGCCTAAATAAATTCTATCAATAACTATGATAATTTATTTTAGCAACATTAACCTATATGCATCTATAATAAAATTAAACACATAGGCTCACACAGGCACACTTTGGATGGGTCCTATCATGTTGCTAGGTCATACACAGATGAAAGAAGATTGTAAATATACCTGTTACAAATTATTATCTTGACGGAGCCATCGATCATTAGATCTGGCAAAAGGTAACCATGGCTATTTGCAATCAAGTAATAATAGGTTTTAAAAACTTACAAACAAGCTAAAACACATACTCCTGCAACAGGGTTAGCTGGATAGTTGGATGTAGGATTTATTTAATTTTAAATTAAATAATTAATTTCGAAATATTATTAAAAAAGATTTTCAAAAAAAAAATAAAATTAAAAAAAATTCGAAAATTAATTAAATATTTAAATTTAAAATTAAACCTACAATTTTGAAAAATTAGGTTTCAACCAACCTAAATATCATTTCAAAAATTTGCTAACTACTTTTAAATTTTAAATATTATTTTATAAATAAAAATTAAATAAAAAATTAGAAAAGATAAATAAATATCTTTTTCAAATTTTAAATGTAATTTAAATAAATAAAATAACAAAATTTAAAAAAAATTAGCAAAATATCTTACATCTATTTAAAATTACATGATTATAAATATCTTATTTTAAATTTAAATAAGGTCAAAATATCTAAAAAGATTTAATTAAAAAATCTTAAAAGATAAGATATTTTTAAAATATCTTAAAAGATATTATAAATATCTTAAAAGATAAGATATTTTTAAATATCTTAAAAGATATTATAAATATCTTAAAAGATATTATAAATATCTTAAAATATCTGACCTTAAATTTAAAAAAATATAATCAAATTTAAAAATAAGATAGATTTTTAAGCAAAAAGATAAATACTAATTCTATTCAAATTCAAATTACACTAATATCTTGAATTAAATTAAAAAAAAAATAAATTAATTCAAAATGATAATTAGAATTGAATTAGGAATAGTAATAGTATATATACAAAACCATACAAAAAATTGGAAGCTAATTCCATGAAAAAGTATGAAAAATTGAAGAAAATAGGAAAAATTCGAAACTGTACGGACAGTTCTCATGATCAAAACTATCAAGACAAATTTCGATTCTGTCAAATCTTCAAAAAATCATAACTAATTCAAATAAAATCCAAATTGAGTTCTGTAAAAGGCTAACTTGCTTAATTTTTTCCATACTATCCAATAAAAATAATTCCAGAAACGAAATAACAATTATTTTTCACGAAAATTTCACAATCATCAATCAATCATCAAATAACACTCAATACAACATGATACCATCCAAAGAACATACAAACAATCGTTTTAAAGTCCAAATTTCTTGCAAGTAAATCAATTACCATGGCTCTGAGGCCAGTTGTTTGAAATTTTTTTACCAGGATCTTAGATCTACTCACAAGTATGTTTATTAACATCCTAAATATGAACTTTCTAAAACGATGAAATAAACACATATAAAGTTTAAGAAACCTTACATTGGGTGCAGCGGAATATAATGACTCCTTCCGTTCAGATATCTAGCCCTTGATTCCTTTCTGTAGCAGAGCATTATCAATATCTGAACCTGGATCTCTTTCTCTGAATCCTTGATGCTGAATCTCCTTTGCTGATGATCTTTCTTCACGATCTTCCTCACTATGATTGAGGTATCACTTGATGTGTGTGGGCACTACTCTAATCACTAAGGATTTCGAAATTCATTGAAGAAGAAGAGAGAGAGTGGTCAGCTAAAGATAGGGAGAGAGAAAGGCTCAGGTTTTTCTCTGAAGGAAAAATAGAAAATTTTAGTGTGTCTTTCCTGAAGCCTTCACTATCTATTTATAGCATTCCACTAGGGTTAGGTTTGAATTATTTGGCATTAAAATAATGAAAAAATCAGTTTAAATTTCCTACAAAAGTGGCAGGCCCTATACTAGTGGATTTGGGCCTCACTTTTTGCAATTTTGCAGTTTTATCTTTTCTGCATCTGATTTTCTCAAAAATGCCAATTTTCTAATTCAACCATTTAAATGCCAACTCTAACTATTTAATAACTATAAATAATTATTAAATAATATTGTCATTTATCATATTTATTAATTGAACCATACAAAGTATCATAATTAACAAATATGCCCCTATAAACTCTTTCTTTACAATTTCGCCCTTACTTAGTGAAAAATTCACAAATAGACATAGTCTAATTTGAGAATTATAATTGATTAATCAAAACCAATTACATGAGTCTTACAAGCAATATTATCTCAACTAGTGGGGGGACCATGGGTCTATATAACCGAGCTTCCAATAAGTAGATCAAGAATTTAGCACTAAAATTCACTAACTTATTAATTCTTCGTTGAATCCACGCATAGAACTTAGAATTGCACTCTCAGTATATAGAATGCTCTATATGTTCCACCATATAAACACATCATTAGTTATCCATTGTTATAATCCTAATGGGATCAACGATCCTCTATATGAATGATCTACACTGTAAAGGGATTAAATTACCGTTACACCCTACAATGTATTTTATCCTTAAAACACTTGACCCCGTATAAATGATATTTCAGCTTATGTGAAATGAGTACTCCACCATTTATGTTCGTTTGGTCAAGCTCGAAGGAGATCATCCTTTGCTTACTATTCGCCAGATAGAAGCTATAGATTCCATATTTATGATAGCGCTCCCACTCAATTGCACTACCGTGTTCCCAAAATGTACGTATCACCCTGACCTAAAAGTAGGCTTAACTAACAAATCAAAGAACACGAATAGCCTTTCAAGATTGAGCCTAATCATAACAGGATTAAGAACATTTGATCTAGGATCAACTAGGCGATATTGACTTGAATAGATATTACGGTAAGTTTAATAAATCTAAGTCAAAGTTCAATATCAGTCCCTTCCGATGCATACTCCATGCATCCAACCTGAGCTTTACTTTAACCAATGCTCTGGAAAGAACATAGCATTTCTCCAAATGCAAGTAAACTCTCTTGTAGATTATCATATCAGTAAAACCCTGTGTCTGATAAATCTAGGAAACTTTATTCACATAGTCATGTTTACTTTCCAATGTGTTGACGGCACAATAAACAGGATCAAGTATGTGAAAAGGGTTTCAGATGAATTTATACATTATGTACATATAATCATGAAATAAATCATGTGAACCATGCAACATTAAATGTTATTTCTGATCTATATTAATAAGTAAATCTGATTATATTGAAATGAGTTTTATTTAGGGCATAAAACCCAACAGAAAAGCATAATAATAATCATACATAAATCCCGAGTCATGATCAGACGCCCATACCCCTGACCATAACCCTAACTGCCGTGTCCAACACGATACTGAGTCCAGAACGTTCATAGGGACGGTACTATTGACAAGTAACAGCCTATACTCGGTCGAACTGGTCATACTCTAGCTGCTAGTCATACTCTAGCCTGTACCGATGTGTTACAGTATGAGCTTATACTCGGTCGAACTGGTCATACTCTAGCTGCTAGTCATACTCTAGCCTGTACCGATGTGATACGTCAAATAGTACAGAACCACCAACCTAAGTATCAGCCTATACTCGGCACACTGATCATACTCCAGCTGCTAGTCATACTCTAGCCTGTGCTGATGTGATACAGTATCAGCCTATACTCGGTCGAATTGGTCATACTCCAGCTGCTAGTCATACTCTAGCCTGTACCGATGTGACACAGTCGGATGGTTCGAAGCCAACATACATATCTAATGTAATCTAACTGGCTTCCTAACATGCACGCTAAACATGTAATCTATATATGCATACTGTTATACTAATCTGACCTCAATTCCGAATTCAGGTGTGCTGGTCAACCTGACTGGAACTAACTGCGCGGCGAATTACAGGCTCCTAAACCATAAAAATCACAACATTATAAGTGATACGCTAAATCACTTATCGGGGACTTAAACTAGGAACTAAAAGTTTCCCTATCGATAAAAAGCATGGCAATACCCCAAATAACATAAAAACGAGGAAATCTAGGGTTTCTGAAAATCACCCAACCGGCAGACCGGTTGTCCAACCGGAATTCCGGTTCTGGAAATTTTCAAAACCCATCCGGAATTCCGGATGCACAACCGGAATTCCAGTTCCTCGCAGGCAAAACTCAAAAATTCATAACTCTTTCAAATCAAATCCAAAACACACAAAACCTTCCAGACCTGTTCTAAAGATCCCACATAACATTTCTAAAACAACAAAATCACCCAGAATTCACAGAATCAAAAAGTGCTATGTGAGCTCCAAGCTTTGAGTTTCAAACTCAAACTTGGCTAAAGCTCACCTACAAGCATCAAACCATGATTAAAACTACCTAAACATGCATACTAAAGCTGCAGAAAACAAATACAAGCTCATGCAATAATCACAGCAACAAAACTCACAATTTCACTTTGAAAACTCAAGCTTTTGCATAGAAAAACCATAACTCTAATCAACCTAACTATCAAGCATCACAAGCAACTTAATTAACCTCAATTTATCATGCTTTAACTTCAAAATTAACATCAAAAGTCCAGCAGCAAGAACAACTCAAAACTAAGCATGCAACCTACCATTTCTCTTAAAAAAATCAAGAAAACATAAAGGAAAGATGTAAAAAACATACCAACAACTTATGAACACTAAATCTTGCTAAGGAGAGCTTGAATCACCAAGAAAATTGGCTGGTTCTTGCTGCTCCAAGAGGGCCGAAAAGAGAGAGAGTTTTCCAATTTTTTTCTAATTTTCTAACTTTGATTTTTGAATAAACAAAAAGAATAAATTATTTTCCTTATATTTCAGCCAATATAAACCAATTAAAGCCACATAAATTCACCATATAAAGTCCACTAAAGGACAAACAATAATGGGGCAAAATGACCATTTTGCCCCTTCACACTAAAATCACATAAATAACACTAAAGGGGTATTTTGGGAAATTCTAAATTCCGGCCATTCCCGACATTCCCAATGTCCAATAAACCGTCCCAATCTACTAACATACTAAGTTGTGATTTTACTGAGCCAAACACCGAGTTCCATGATACCGTGCACCGAAAATGCAAAATTATAAAAACTACTAAATGACATAAAATGTATTTCAGAATTCAATAAAAACAGTATAAATAATTATTTAAATAGCTATAAATAATTTTCATAATTAAACATGATTAACTGCTGATTTCCAAATTAAACTAAGCGGTCTTTACAACTATTCCCCCCTTAAAAGGATTTCGTCCCTGAAATCTAACCTGGATAACTCTAGATATTGAGTTCTCATATCTGACTCTAGCTCCCAGGTGGCTTCCTACACCTTGCTGTTTCTCCAGAGAACTTTGACCAATGCTATGGTCTTATTCCGAAGGACTTTATCCTTTCTATCCAGGATCTGCACTGGCTGTTCTTCGTAAGACATATCTGGCTGCAGTTCAAGGCTCTCATAACTGAGTATATGAGAGGGATCTGAAACGTATTTTCTCAACATCGAGACATGGAATACGTTGTGAACTGCTGATAAAGCTGGAGGCAATGCTAACCGGTATGCCACTTGACCTATCTTCTCGAGAATCTCGAAAGGTCCTGTAAATCTAGGGCATAACTTGCCTCTTTTCCCGAAACGTTTGATCCCCTTCATTGGAGACACTCGTAAAAACACATGGTCCCCTACTTGGAACTCAACATCTCTGCGTTTCGGATCTGCATAACTTTTCTGTCTACTCTGCGAGGCAAGCATTCTAGCTTTTATTTTCTCTATTGCTTCATTGGTCCGCTGTACTGACTCCGGACCTAAGTATTTCCTCTCCCCTGTCTCATCCCAGTGGATAGGAGATCTACACTTCCTACCGTATAACAGTTCATAGGGAGCCATCCCTATCGTACTCTGATAACTGTTGTTGTAAGAAAATTCTATCAACGGTAGATATTTATTCCAAGAGCCTTCGAAATCCATAACACAGGCTCGTAACATGTCCTCCAATATCTGAATCGTCCTTTCGGACTGACCATCTATCTGAGGACGGAATGCTGTACTGAATTTCAGTTTTGTACCCATTGCTCGTTGCAAACTCTGCCAAAACTTGGAGGTGAACTTCGGATCCCTATCCGAAACTATAGACTTCGGTACCCCGTGAAGTCTCACAATCTCTCTAACATATAATTCTGCCAACTGATCCACTGTAAATGTTGTTCTAACAGGCAGAAAATGAGCAGATTTCGTGAATCGATCCACCACTACCCAGATGGAATCAAACAAACCCGTGGTTCTAGGTAACCCGACCACGAAATCCATCGTGATATCTTCCCACTTCCATTCAGGTAGGGTTAAAGGCTGCAACAACCCTGCTGGTCTCTGATGTTCAGCCTTAATCTGCTGACAAGTGAGGCATCTCGATACAATTTCTACAAAATTCTTCTTCATACCGCTCCACCAAAAGTACGGTTTAAGATCTTGGTACATCTTAGTGGTGCCGGGATGCAGAGAATAAGGGGTAGAATGAGCCTCCTCAAAGATCTCATTCCTGAGTTCCACACTACTCAGAACGCAAACCCTAGCTTTATACAGAAGCATTCCATTGTCTGACACTGAGAAATCCCTGGCTTGACCAGCCAAAACCTCATCTCTGATCTTCACTAACTCTGGGTCAGTCATCTAAGCGGCTTTAATTCTTTCCAACAGATCAGATTGCAGCGTCAAGTTGTGAAGCTGACCTACCACAAACTCAATGCTGGATCTAACCATATCCTCTGCTAGCTGAGGTGAGATCTGAACCATGCTAGCTACCTGTCCGGGACCCTTCCTGCTCAGGGCATCGGCCACTACATTGGCCTTCCCGGGGTGATAGAGAATCTCACAGTCGTAATCTTTCACTAATTCCAACCAACGCCTCTGTCTCATATTCAAATCTTTCTGAGTAAAGAAATACTTGAGACTTTTATGGTCGGTATAGATTTCACACCTTTCTCCGTAAAGGTAATGCCGCCAGATCTTCAAAGCAAAAACCACTGCGGCCAACTCTAGATCATGAGTCGGGTATCGCTGTTCATAATCCTTTAACTGACGGGAGGCATAAGCGATGACCCGATCGGTTTGCATCAACACACACCCCAGACCCTGTCTGGATGCATCGCAATAAACTACGAATTTCTCGTTGTCTGAAGGCAAGGCTAGCACTGAAGCGGTAATCAACCTCTGCTTCAGCTCCTGAAAACTAGCTTCGCACTTGTCTGACCAGACAAACCGCTGATTCTTCTTTGTAAGTTCGGTTAAGGGTGTTGAAATTTTAGAAAACCCTTCCACGAACCTACGATAATACCCGACTAAACCCAAGAAGCTTCTAATTTCTGTCACTGTCTTCGGTCTCGGCCAATCCCTAACGGATTCTATCTTCCCGGGATCCACCTTGATCCCATCTTTGCTAACAATGTGCCCTAAGAAAGACACCTGAGATAGCCAGAATTCACATTTCTTGAATTTGGCATAAAGCTTGTGTTCCCGAAGCCGTTGCAAAACCATCTGAAGATGTAACTCATGCTCCTCTTCTGACTGAGAGTACACAAGGATGTCGTCGATAAACACAATCACACAGATATCGAGGAAATCCTTGAATACTCTATTCATCAAATCCATAAATGCTGCAGGAGCATTGGTTAGTCCAAATGACATAACCAGAAATTCATAATGTCCATACCTAGTACGGAAAGCCGTCTTCGGAATGTCCTCCTCTCGGATTTTCAGTTGATGATAACCCGAGCAGAGATCAATCTTAGAAAAGATCGTCTTCCCCTGAAGTTGATCAAACAGATCATCGATTCTAGGTAGTGGATATTTATTCTTCACTGTTAGCTTGTTCAATTCTCTGTAATCGATGCACATCCTCATAGTTCCATCTTTCTTCTTGACGAATAAAACTGGGGCTCCCCAGGGTGACACACTAGGCCGAATAAACCCGATGTCATGCAACCCCTAGAGCTGAATCTTTAATTCTTTAAGTTCAGCTGGAGCCATTCTATATGGAGCCTTGGAAACCGGTTCCACCCTTGGTTCCAAATCTATAATGAATTCAATCTCCCGCTGAGGTGGTAACCCTGGATGTTCTTCGGGAAAAACATCTAGAAATTCCTGAACCACTCTGATATCTTCTGGCCGAATGGTTTCTGGCCGAGTGGTGTCCATCACCACAGCCAGAAACCCTAAGCATCCACCATGCAATAATTCTCTAGCTGACAAGGCCGAAATCACCGGGATCCGGGATCCTCGAACTGAACCAACAAACACAAATGGTTCATCACTTTCTGGTTGGAAGATCACCATCTTCCTCTTGCAATCAATACTAGCCGAATATTTCGATAGGAAATCCATTCCTAAAATAATATCGAACTCTACTAGGCTCATCTCTATCAAGTCAGCACTTAACTCTCTACCATCTATTCTGATCGGCATAGACCTAATCCACCTTTTGGAGATAACTAACTCTCCGCCAGGTAATAGGGTTCCAAACCCTGATTCATATCTATCATACGGTCTATCCAATTTACTAAAGATTCTGGCTGCCACATAAGAATGTGTAGCCCCAGAATCAAACAGCACTGAGTAATACGAGTTATTAACTGAAAGCTGACCTGTTACAACTGAAGGGCTGGCATCTGCATCAGCCTGAGTGATGGCGAACACCCTAGCTGGAGTGGGTAGCTGGAGTGGGTCTCGCCGTAGTCCTCGGTGCCTCTGATCAGAGCTGGGGACAATCCCTCTTGAAGTGTCCGGGCATGCCACAGTGAAAGCATCCCTGACCTTTGCATTCACCCTGATGGTGCCTTTTGCAGCTGGGGCACTCAGGATAAGAAAACCGGGTCTCTGCACCACTATGACGGCTGCCTCTACTCTGGTTCCCCTGGAACCTCTTGTTCTGACTCGAGCCACCGGATGCAGTGGATGTTCTCCTCTTCTGGTCCATGGCCGAACCACTACTCCCCCTGCTAAAGCCTGATGCAGGAGGGGTAGGAGCCCCGCCACTCGCTGGAGTACTAGCTGACTCCGACATACATCCAACTGCGCCCTCAGCTCGCAGTGCCTTCTCCACCATCTCAGCATAGGTGGTCTTGTCATCAGTGGTGATCATCAAGTCGTGTTTAATCTTCACATTTAACCCGTCCAGATACTTCTCCTTTTTGCTGAAGTCGGTTGGCACTATTCCCGAGGCTAACCTCGCCAACCGGTCGAACTGAGTAGTATACTCTGTCACGCTCATATTCTCCCGCTGGGTCAGGTGGGTGAACTCTTTCCTCTTGGCGCTTCTGACCGCCTCGTTATAATACTTGGCGTTGAAGAGTTCCTGGAACCTTTCCCAGGTCATGGTAGTGACGTCATGGATTTGAGACACAATGTCCCACCAGGCAAGAGCGTCTTCCTGGAACTGGAAGGTGGCACACACCACTCTGTCATTCCCGGTGACACCCATAAAATTTAGAATTCTGGTGATCACCGTTAGCCACTGCTCGGCCTTCATCACATCTGGACCTCCCAGAAAGACCGGAGGTGCTTGCTTCCGAAACCTTTCATACAAAGGTTCCATTCTGTTAGCCGCTACTACCAATTCAGCCTGAGCAGCAGGGGCGGGTGCCACTAAAACTACTAGCACAGGCACTGCAGGAGCCCCCTGCTGCCTCAATCTCTGAATCTCTAAGTCTTGTTCCTCTATCCTGGCTTGCATTTCAGCAAACCTAACTTCCCAATTCTGGGCTCCCTGATCGGCTTGGGCAGCCTGTGGCGGGTTCTCATCACCCCGACCACGAGCCCTGCCCCTGGGACCTCTACCTCGGCCCCTAGCTTGCGGGGGAAACTGAGCTCCCTGTCCCTGATTCGACCCTACTGAATTGCCCTGGCTCCTGGTAGTCCGCCTGGCGTCCATCTAGTCGGAACCGCCTGCGAAACCAAGAGTTGGCATATCAGGTCATGTTCAAGGAGAGCTTACTCATGCCGCTTAATTGTGAAATTAAAACAAAACATGCGCCTATTCTACTATCAGGCTACTAACATGCTTCCTATCAGGCTTTTCTTATTTCATAAAAATTAAATAAACTACTAAAGCAATAAAAGCTTACTGAACCGTAGAACGAGCTAACTGCTGATGATGATTGTACATGTCGTGACGATCTTCGGAAGACAACCTGGCGGCTTTGATACCAAATTGCAACACCCTAACTAGCAAAAGGTGTATTACGTGATTTTTAAACATACTGTGCAGCTCGTTGCTAATCAACGAGATTTATGGAAAACGTGATTAATTAAAATTTTTGCTTTTTAATTAAACTTGTAAAATATTTATACAAAATACTCGGGATCCCGATTACAAAACCATTTACAAAAGTTTACTGTCTATATAAAATACTTGTCGCCTAGCGACTAATTACAAAAATAGCCTTGCTGTCCCGATGATCGTACGCTCCAGGCGTAATCGCCCCGACATGTACAATCTTCACCGGCTCGCTCTCACGGTTCATCAGCCTTAGCCTTGCCCTTACCAACACATAAACATAGCACTGTGAGTCGACAGACTTAGTAAGAAAAGCATGATAATAATCATACATAAATCCCGAGTCATGATCAGACGCCCATACCCCTGACCATAACCCTAACTGCCGTGTCCAACACGATACTGAGTCCAGAACGTTCATAGGGACGATACTATTGACAAGTAACAGCCTATACTCGGTCGAACTGGTCATACTCCAGCTGCTAGTCATACTCTAGCCTGTACCGATGTGTTACAGTATCAGCCTATACTCAGTCGAACTGGTCATACTCCAGCTGCTAGTCATACTCTAGCCTGTACCAATGTGATACGTCAAATAGTACGGAACCATCAACCTAAGTATCAGCCTATACTCGGCACACTGGTCATACTCCAGCTGCTAGTCATACTCTAGCCTGTGCCGATGTGATACAGTGTCAGCCTATACTCGGTCGAACTGGTCATACTCCAGCTGCTAGTCATACTCTAGCCTGTACCGATGTGACACAGTCGGATGGTTCGAAGCCAACATACATATCTAATGTAATCTAACAGGCTTCCTAACATGCACGCTAAACATGTAATCTATATATGCATACTGTTATACTAATCTTACCTCAATTCCGAATTCAGGTGTGCCGGTCAACCTGACTGGAACTAACTGCGCGGCGGATACAGGCTCCTAAACCATAAAAATCACAACACTATAAGTGATACGCTAAATCACTTCCCGGGGACTTAAACTAGGAACTAAAAGTTTCCCTATCGATAAAAAGTATGGCAATACCCCAAATAACATAAAAACGAGGAAATCTAGGGTTTCTGAAAATCACCCAACCGGCAGACCGGTTGTCCAACCGGAATTCCGGTTCTGGAAATTTTCAAAACCCATCCGGAATTCCGGATGCACAACCGGAATTCCGGTTCCTCGCAGGCAGAACTCAAAAATTCATAACTCTTTCAAATCAAATCCAAATCACACAAAACCTTCCAGACCTGTTCTAAACATCCCACATAACATTTCTAAAGCAACAAAATCACCCAGAATTCACAGAATCAAAAAGTGCCATGTGAGCTCCAAGCTTTGAGTTTCAAACTCAAACTTGGCTAAAGCTCACCTACAAGCATCAAACCATGATTAAAACTACCTAAACATGCATACTAAAGCTGCAGAAAATAAATACAAGCTCATGCAATAATCACAGCAACAAAACTCACAATTTCACTTTAAAAACTCAAGCTTTTGCATGAAAAATCATAACTCTAATCAACCTAACTATCAAGCATCACAAGCAACTTAATTAACCTCAATTTATCATGCTTTAACTTCAGAATTAACATCAAAAATCCAGCAGCAAGAACAACTCAAAACTAAGCATGCAACCTACCATTTCTCTTCAAAAAATCAAGAAAACATAAAGGAAAGATGTAGAAAACATACCAACAACTTATGAACACTAAATCTTGCTAAGGAGAGCTTGAATCACCAAGAAAATTGGCTGGTTCTTGCTGCTCCAAGAGGGCCGAAAAGAGATAGAGTTTTCCAATTTTTTTTCTAATTTTCTAACTTTGATTTTTGAATAAACAAAAAGAATAAATTATTTCCCTTATATTGTTGGGTTTTATGCCCTAAATAAAACTCATTTCAATATAATCAGATTTACTTATTAATATAGATCAGAAATAACATTTAATGTTGTATGGTTCACATGATTTATTTCATGATTATATGTACATAATGTATAAATTCATCTGAAACCCTTTTCACATATTTGATCCTGTTTATTGTGCTGTCAACACATTGGAAAGTAAACATGACTATGTGAATAAAGTTTCCTAGATTTATCAGACATAGGGTTTTACTGATATGATAATCTACAACAGAGTTTACTTGCATTTGGAGAAGTGCTATGTTCTTTCCAGAGCATTGGTTAAAGTAAAGCTCAGGTTGGATGCATGGAGTATGCATTGGAAGGGACCGATATTGAACTTTGACTTAGATTTATTAAACTTACCATAATATCTATTCAAGTCAATATCGCCTAGTTGATCCTAGATCAAATGTTCTTAATCATGTTATGATTAGGCTCAATCTTGAAAGGCTATTCGTGTTCTTTGATTTGTTAGTTAAGCCTACTTTTAGGTCAGGGTGATACGTACATTTTAGGAACACGGTAGTGCAATTGAGTGGGAGCGCTATCATAAACATGGAATCTATAGCTTCTATCTGGAGAATAGTAAGCAAAGGATGATCTCCTTCGAGCTTGACCAAACGAACATAAACGGTGGAGTACTCATTTCACATAAGCTGAAATATCATTTATACGGGGTCAAGTGTTTTAAGGAATAAATACATTGTAGGGTGTAACGGTAATTTAATCCCTTTACAGTTTAGATCATTCATATAGAGGATCATTGATCACATTAGGATTATAACAATGGATAACTAATGATGTGTCTATATGGTAGAACATATAGAGCATTCTATATTACTAAGAGTGCAATTCTAAGTTCTATGCGTGGATTCAACGAAGAATTAATAAGTTAGTGAATTTTAGTGCTAAATTCTTGATCTACTTATTGGAAGCTCGGTTATATAGACCCATGGTCCCCGCACTAGTTGAGATAATATTGCTTGTAAGACTCATATAATTGGTTTTGATTAATCAATTATAATTCTCAAATTAGACTATGTCTATTTGTGAATTTTTCACTAAGTAAGGGCGAAATTGTAAAGAAAGAGTTTATAGGGGCATATTTGTTAATTATGATACTTTGTATGGTTCAATTAATAAATATGATAAATGACAATATTATTCAATAATTATTTATAGTTATTAAATAGTTAAAATTGACATTTAAATGGTTGAATTAGAAAATTGGCGTTTTTGAGAAAATCAGATGCAGAAAAGGTAAAACTGCAAAATTGCAAAAAGTGAGGCCCAAATCCACTAGTATAGGGCCAGCCACTTTTGTAGGAAATTTAAACTGATATTTTCATTATTTTAATGCCAAATAATTCAAACCTAACCCTAGAGGAATGCTATAAATAGATAGTGAAGGCTTCAGGAAAATTACACTAAATTCCACACTTCTGATTCATATTTAGGGTGTTAATAAACATACTTGTGAGTAGATCTAAGATCCTGGTAAAATAAATTCCAACAACTGGCCTCAGAGCCATGGTAATTAATTTACTTGCAAGAAATTTGGACTTTAAAACGATTGTTTGTTTGTTTTTGGATGGTATCATGTTGTATTGAGTGTTATTTAATGATTGATTGGTGTTTGTGAATTTTCGTTAAAAATAATTGAATATCTATTTCTGGAATTATTTTTATTGGATAGTATGGAAAAAATTAAGCAAGTTACTTTTTTACAGAACTCAATTTCGATTTAATTTGAATTAGTTATGATTTTTTGAAGATTCGAAAAAATCTGAGTTGTGCTGAAATTTTCCTGCGATCGCGAAAACTGTCCGTACAGCTCACAATTTTTTTGTTTTTCTTCGATTTTTCATGCTTTTTCATGGAATTAACTTCCGATTTTTTGTGTAGTTCTGTAAATATACTATTACTATTCCTAATTCAATTCTAATTATCGTTTTGAATTAATTTAATATTTTTTAAATTTAATTCAAGATATTAGTGTAATTTGAATTTAAAATAGTTAGTATCTATCTTATTTGCTTAATAATCTATCTTATTTTTAAGTTTGATTATATCTTATCTTATTTTTAAAATTAAGGTCAGATTTTAAATATTTTAAATTTATTTATTATTATTATTTTTTTTTTTAATTTGACCTTATTTAAATTTAAAATAAGATAACTATAATCATGTAATTTTAAAAAGGTGTAAGATATTTTGCTAACTTTTAAATTTTGTTATTTTATTTATTTAAATTACATTTAAAATCTGAAAAGATATTCATTTATCTTTTCTAATTTTTTCTTTAATTTTTATTTATAAAATAACATTTAAATTTTAAAAGTAGTTAGCAAATTTTGAAATGATATTTAGGTTGGTTGAAACCTAATTTTTCAAAATTGTAGGTTTAATTTTAAATTTAATTTTTTTTAAAAATTTTCAAAAATTATTATTTTTTATTTAATTAATTATTTCGAAATTAATAATTTAATTTAAAATTAAATAAATCCTACATCCAACTATCCAGTTAACCTTGTTGCAGGAGTATGTGTTTTAGCTTGTGTGTAAGTTTTCAAAACCTATTATTACTTGATTGCAAATAGCCATGGTTACCTTTTGCCAGATCTATTGATCTGATGGCTCCCTTGATCAAGATAATAATTTGTAACAGGTATATTTACAAACTTCTTTCATCTGTGTATGACCTAGCAACATGATAGGATCCATCCAAAGTGTGCCTGTGTGAGCCTATGTGTTTAATTTTATTATAGATGCATATAAGTTGTTGTTGCTAAATAAATTATCATAGTTCTTGATAGATTTTATTTAGGCCCATTTAGTTTTTGGGCCTATTCAATTAATAACAGTTGTTCATTTTAAGGTTAAATTCCTCTCTTTTGGGCCTTGTGTGAGAGTTGGGAGCCATAGAAGTGGGTACGACATACTGAACCCAGCACCCCCTCACATGAACCACCCCAATTGTGAAGGCTCATTTGCCTGATTTGAAAAACTGTACTAGGTTAATTAAACTAGTTTAACCTAATAAAATTGATTAGCAACATAATTAATTTCATTTATTTTGAAATTAATTTAAGAAAATTATAGTTTAAAGAATTTTTTATTCTAAGCTAAACTATATGTATTTTCTTGTATTTAATTAAATATAGAATTATAACCATCTAAATTCTTTCTGAAGCTTAATTTAAATTTTTCATTAAATATTCCTATTTAAGTTGATATTTAGTTATCTACATCTAACCAACTTAAATCTGAATATCTTTTGGATTTAAATTTCAAAATTAAGTTGAGGAATTTTAGGCATTGGTTATTAAGATTCTTTAGATATTTTTTAAGTTAATATCTTTTCGAATATTAATTTAAAATGGAATATTTAAGATATTTTTTAAGTTAATATCTTTTCGAAAATTAACTTAAAATAGAATATTTTTTAAATTAAGTGGTTACAACTTAATTTTTGATATTTAATTAAATTTAAATTTGAAAAATATTTAGGTTCTAGATTTTTTCTAATACAACCTAAATTAGATATTTTTTCAAATTTTTTGGAAAAGATACTTAGTCAAATAAGATATTTTCTAGATAGTTATTTCTAGACTACTTATTATTTATAATATTAAATAGGAAAATATTATACATTGTGAAATTAATTATTTATATAATTAATTTTGGTACAATTTATTTTAAGTATATTTTTCCTAGTATTAAACTAGAGATTAATAATTAAGCCTTCTCTACACTTAATTATTTATTTCTTGAATTTAATACATTTAATTAACTTGAAAATTAAATATTTAAGTTGATTTTCATCATCATACTTAAATATTTCTTTTTCATGACACTTAATTAAATAGAAAATTATTTTTAGTTGAAATTTATTTTTTCAACTAAATTTAAATCATTTTCAAAATATTTTTTTATTTTATTAATCAAATTTCGAAATTGCATTTCTTAAATGCTGGAATTTCGAATTTTATTTGAAAAATAGATTAAAGTTGTAAATTATTTATTTTAATTTTGGACCAACTTAAATCAATGATTTTTTCATTAATTGATTAATTTAAAATAAATGAAATAAAATATATTATTAGAAATTGAATTAATTAGTCAAAGGAAAATCTAAATAGGTGATATTTTTGCTTGAAGTATTTTTCTAGTGTATTTAATTAAATAGAAAATTAATATTTAAGTTGATTTTCATCATCATACTTAAATATTTGAAATTTTTCTTATATATTTAATTAAATAGGAAAATTATATTTTTTGTTGTAAATTAATTTTATTAATTAATTTTGGGCCAATATTAAATTAGAATAATTTTTCCAGGATTAATTTTTTTATTTTAACATGCATTTTCAAAAATTGTGTCCTTGAATACTTTAATTTTTCGAAATGCAGTATATATTTATAGAAAATTAAATTTGAGTTGTAAATTAATTTAATTAATTTTGTAACAACTTAAATTGAATTTTTTCTAAATATTTATTGGAAATTATTACTAAGATGGAAATAATTCATGTTATTTTCATATCCATCTAAGTAAAATTTATAAATATTAAATTAAAATTTATATTTAGAATTTTTCATTCTAAATTGGAAATTTTAAATAAATAGATTAAATAAAGAGAATCAAAGAAAATACAACTCACTTTAAATAATGAGCTTGATTACTATTAAGATATTCGATCTCCATTGTTGGTCTTACAAAAGTTAAATGTTTTCAATATAACCTCGAGACGCTAGACTTCGTCCCCCTATGGATGGTTATTCGTTGAACGCATTTAACACCGTAAAATCTCATTTGATAAGTGTTTTGTTAGTTTTCGTCTCTATTAGACTCTCCCCTACGGTGACTACTTAGAGATAAACTTATGAAACATGAAACAATGGTGGAAGCTCATAAAATGAGAATAACCTTGACTCTCGCCTATCGGGACAACATTGGATTCTTATTTTGATCGAATAAAAGGTTGCTAGAATGGTTTCTATTTTAGATGAGCTGACAACTCTATTCAATGAATGATACTTTGACTCTCGCCTACTTAGGGACCTTTGTATCAGTTTGTTGAAAACCTTGGAAATTATTTAGGATTGTATGTTTTAGTATTTTCACTAGTCATTCCTACTTGCTATATGTTTAATAATTTCTGAATTGTGTATGAATTTATATTGAACCATGTTAATTTCTGTTATTAAATTGTAGTTTAATTTCAAATCTTCATTGTTGGTCTAACATGTTTGTTTTTCTAATGAGATAAATTCCTAATGGATTTTCACCATTGGACATACATAATAGTGTAAGATCTCGAAAGATAAATATTTTATATGCAACATCTAGCTGTTCATCAATTGATGACACCTTAGACTAGTATTTTTACAATATGAAACAAGAAGATTACATAAATAAGATTACTTTGTCTTTCGCTAATCGAAGCATCGTTGGATTCTTATTTATAAACGAAATTATCCTAATTCCTCTTAGCTTATTCGTTTCGAATTAGCTCAATAACATATCATTGGATGAATGGTCTATAAATCATTTCATGTCATTCTATATTTTCTCTTAAGAAATTAAATGACGCATATGATTATAATCCCGAAATTCTATTCCCAATTAATATAAAACCTCAATCTTAGAAATCTCCTACTTGTATGGGCAAATCTGACTTAGAATTTAAATTAGTAGTGGTGGTCCAAGATAGAATTACTCATTTTATTTGGTATAAATTAAGTCTTTGACTTTAATTTTAGAATCCAAACAGAAATTTTCTTATATTTCTAATTCCAGAATACAATACAGTTACACCTTCACAAGGGTTTAATATCCATCTTCTATTAATGGATTCAAACTGTATGGAATATGAGTTAGGTATTCTGTGACCAAGATCCACTTGCACTATTCTAAGAGCTCTTTGATGTAACTATACCTAAATCCTCAAAATACACAACCACATTTTTATTAATCTATGGCATTTGTATCTTGTTCATAGTGGATTTGACAAGATCAATCTCTGCAAAGAGTTAATATGCCTATATCCACTGAAAGTAGTTTATCTCATTCTGTAACACCCTAACTAACTTAGGCGTATTACGTGATTTTTAAACGTACTGTGCAGCTCGTTGCTAATCAACGAGGTTTATGGAAAAACGTGATTAATTAAAATTTTTCTTTTTTAATTAAACTTATAAAACAATATTACAAAAGACTCGGGATCCCGATTATAAAATCATTTACAAAAAGTTTTAACTGTTTAACTGTTACATAAAATAAAGGTCGTCTAACGACCAGTTACAAAATCAGCCTTGCTGTCCCGAGGATCGTACGCTCCAGGCCTAACCGCCCCGACATGTACAATCTCATAAGCTCGCTCACGGTCCATCAGCTATAGCCTTGCCTTTACCTACACATAAACGTAAACTGTGAGTCGACAGACTCAGTAAGAAAAGCATAATAATACTCATACATAATTCTAACTGCCGTGTCCAACACGATACTGAGTCCCGCTACTGCCATGTTCAACATGGTACTGAGCCACTACTGCCATGTCCAACATGGTACTGAGTTTTGAACGTTCACAGGGACGGTACTATTGACATGTAACAACCTGATCGGTCAAACCGGTCATACTCCGGCTGCTGGTCATACTCCAGCCTGTACCGACGTGTTACTATATCCTCCTGATCGGTCGAACCGGTCATACTCCGGCTGCTGGTCATACTCCAGCCTGTACCGACGGGATACGTCAATAGTACGGAACCACCAACCAAGTGTCAGCCTGATCGGTCGAACCGGTCATACTCCGGCATTGGTCATACTCCGGCTTCGTACCGACGTGACAGGGTTGGATGGTTCGAAGCCAACATACAACTAATGTAATCTAACAGGCTTCCTACATGCTCGCTAAACATGTAATCTACATATGCATACTGTTATACTAATCTTACCTGGATTCCGAATTCAAGTGTGCCGGTCAACCTGACTGGAACTGAAGCTGAGCGGCGGATTACTGGCTCCTAAACCATAAAAATCACAACGCTATAAGTGACACGCTAAATCACTTCCCGGGGACTTAAACAAGGAACTAAAAGTTTCCCTATCGATAAAAAGCATGGCAATACCCCTAAAACATAAAAACGAGGAAAACTAGGGTTTCTGAAAATTCCCCAACCGGTAGACCGGTTGCCCAACTGGAATTCCGGTTCTGGGAAATTCAGGACCCCCATCCGGAATTCCGGATGCACAACCGGAATTCCGGTTCCTCGCAGGCAGCAACCTCAAATATTCATAACTCGACCAATTCAACCCCAAATTGGTTCAAACTTTCCAGACCTGTTCTAAACCTTCCCTAGAACATTTCTAAGGCCTCAAAACAACCCAGAATTCATAGAAACAAAAATCACCATTGGAGCTCAAGCTTTGAGTTCTAAACTCAAGCTTGAGCAAATCTAAACAACATGCATACCAAGCAGCTTAATTCTACTTAAACATGCTTAAAATAGCTTTAGAAATCAAATAAAAAACATCAACAACAACCCAGCAACAGATTCAATCAATTCTCTTTGAAAAACCATATTTTGAGCTAAAAATTCCAAATTTGAGCAAAGCAATTCACATTCATTTCTAACAACCTAAATAATCACAAATCAACATACTTAAATCTCAGAAACAACAACAAGATTTCAGCAGCAACAAAGTCAAAGATTCAAGCATGCATCACATTAAAACTGATCCAAAATTTCAAAGAATATGAAAAGAAGCTAGAGCAAGGTTTACCTTGTCTAGGATTACTTAGATCCTGCTAAAATAACTTGAATTCACCAAGAAAATCCAGCCCTAGCTGCTCCCAAAGCTTGGCCGAAAATGAGAGAGAAATGAGAGTGTGTGAATTTTGAACTTTTCTTTCTAATTTTGACTAAGTGTGGAAATAAAGGAAAAATGATTTTCAAGCCAAATATACCACTTTACTTCAGCCAATTAAACACACAAAATAAACATTTATTTCATTTAATAAACCCACATAAGACAAAACACTAATGGGGCAAGAAGACCATTTTGCCCCTTCACCATAAAATCACATAAATCATACTAAAGGGGTATTCTTGGGAAATTCTAAATTCCCAGCCATTCCCGACATTCCCAATGTCTAAAACCCGTCCCCAAACTACTAACATACTAAGTTGTGATTTCTACTGAGCCAAACGCCGAGTTCTAAAATACCGGGCACCGGAATTACAAAATATGCAAGCTACTGAATAACATAAATAACAGTATAATAAATTATTTAAATAGCTATAAATAATTTCATAATTAATCATAAACAACTGCTAACTTCCAAATTAACTAAGCGGGCTTTACACATTCGCAGATGGATGTACATTCAAGGATGGATATGAGTTTTTCGTTGTATTCTTAAAACGATAACTCTAGATATACCTTTTAGCAAAGAAATTTGAAATGTTTGAAAATTTTCATAAATTTCTAGCAATGGTTAAAACCATTAAGGTAAGTGGTTAAAGATCTTGCGAACTGATAGGGGTGGAGAAATAGTTAGTAGATATGCAGTTCAAAGATCATTAAATTGATTTTTGAATTATATCCAAACTTACCCCCCCAGAAATTTCGAGTTGCATATTGATGATTAGTTACTAGTCGTTGCCTAATTCCTTCTATGGTAATACAATTTTAGAATGATGTAATGGTTGTATACTTAATGTAAATCATTACTAGATTCATGGATGACCTAATCAAAATCTTAAGATAAGCTAGAACTGTTAACCATGGTTTGTTAGCTGTTCTAAGTGATTAGGGGTGGACCATCCCATTGTCAATAGATAAGAAAGTGTTTGTTCAAACAAATACTACTTTTCTAAGATAATGACTAAGTCTGAAAACAAGTAGCAAATAAAGGAGATATTTTTCTTGATTCCAAAAGTGTTCTATCATCTTATGTAAGATATGATGATCCCACTGCCTCTGTTGTCTTGTCACAACCGAAGAGATTAATACCATTTAGTCTTCTTCGACATAATTCACGGTACCTTGTCGTAGTGGGAGAGTTTCTAGGAACTCACCTTCTTATGACTTGGGAGACACTAGTGATTAAAATCCATTGTGAGTTTAAACAAGTAATGGATTGTCAAGATAAGAAACTAAGAAGAAAGCCAAAAGAACTATGGTTTAATCCATTCACATGGAATAACCTAAAGTTTTCTATTACAAGGACATAAAAGGAAATTTTAGTTAATAAGTCTATTCTATGGACTTAGCAAAACTTCCTGTTCCTAGTATCATAGGTTTGAGTTTATCTAAACCTATGGCTTGTGGTATACCTGGTAATTACTTACTCTAATGCAAGCAACTTACTTTAGTAAGATGCTGAAGCATTTTCTTTCTAATGGCAATCTATAGAAGCTTCACAACTTCTTAAACATAGATTTTATTTATCTAAGGAAAAGTTTCAACTATTCCAGAAAAGATAAAGTCGTGAAATAATTTCTTAAATCAACAGTGAGAGGTCTTAGATATGCTTGTGTATGCCTTAGACCAGACACCTGCTGTTGAGTGGGAGTAATGAGTAGGTATCAGATTAATCCAGGAGAAGAACATTGGAAGACAATCAAGTAAATCCTAAGATTAAGAAGAAGAAATATATGTTAGTCTATAAGAGTGTGTTTAAAACTCTTAGACTACACCACATCAGATTTCAAAATTTGCATTTGTGCTAGAAAATCTTTCTGATAAGATGGTGATTACTCTGGGGGTGGAATAGTGATTTTGGAGAAGTGTAAAAACATATCTGAAGTTTCTAGGTATACCAGAGAGAGACTGAATGTTAAAGCTGCAGGAAAGGTACTTATTCAGTCTAAGGAAAGTTCTATACATCTTTGGCACCATTCCAAATTGCCTTAAACTACTAGTGTTAATTTCCTGATTAACCAAAAGTAGTTGCCAAAGGTATAGAAACCAGTATCCCAAGAGAGTAGACATATAGAGAGGAATTTCACATTATCAATGATTTTGTGATTAAAGGAAGAGTAATGGTGGAGAAAAGGTTGTGTTTAATTCAACCTTTCAGATCCTATTACGAGGAGTTTACTACTACTACACTTGATTTGTATATCAAGGTGTTGAGATTATTTGAAACACACTTTTTGTTTTATATTAGTGCAAGTGGGAGTTTGTTGGGTTTTATGCCCTAAATAAAACTCATTTCAATATAATCAGATTTACTTATTAATATAGATCAGAAATAACATTTAATGTTGCATGGTTCACATGATTTATTTCATGATTATATGTACATAATGTATAAATTCATCTCAAACCCTTTTCACATATTTGATCCTGTTTATTATGTCGTCAACACATTGGAAAGTAAACATGACTATGTGAATAAAGTTTCCTAGATTTATCAGACATAGGGTTTTACTGATATGATAATCTACAACAGAGTTTACTTGCATTTGGAGAAGTTTTATGTTCTTTCCAGAGCATTGGTTAAAGTAAAGCTCAGGTTGGATGCATGGAGTATGCATTGGAAGGGACCGATATTGAACTTTGACTTAGATTTATTAAACTTACCGTAATATCTATTCAAGTCAATATCGCCTAGTTGATCCTAGATCAAATGTTCTTAATCCTGTTATGATTAGGCTCAATCTTGAAAGGCTATTCGTGTTTTTTGATTTGTTAGTTAAGCCTACTTTTAGGTCAGGGTGATACGTACATTTTGGGAACACGGTAGTGCAATTGAGTGGGAGCGCTATCATAAACATGGAATCTATAGCTTCTATTTGGCGAATAGTAAGCAAAGGATGATCTCCTTCGAGCTTGACCAAACGAACATAAATGGTGGAGTACTCATTTCACATAAGCTGAAATATCATTTATACGGGGTCAAGTGTTTTAAGGAATAAATACATTGTAGGGTGTAACGGTAATTTAATCCCTTTACAGTGTAGATCATTCATATGGAGGATCATTGATCACATTAGGATTATAACAATGGATAACTAATGATGTGTCTATATGGTGGAGCATATAGAGCATTCTATATTACTAAGAGTGCAATTCTAAGTTCTATGCGTGGATTCAACGAAGAATTAATAAGTTAGTGAATTTTAGTGCTAAATTCTTGATCTACTTATTGGAAGCTCGGTTATATAGACCCATGGTCCCCGCACTAGTTGAGATAATATTGCTTGTAAGACTCATATAATTGGTTTTGATTAATCAATTATAATTCTCAAATTAGACTATGTCTATTTGTGAATTTTTCACTAAGTAAGGGCGAAATTGTAAAGAAAGAGTTTATAGGGGCATATTTGTTAATTATGATACTTTGTATGGTTCAATTAATAAATATGATAAATGACAATATTATTTAATAATTATTTATAGTTATTAAATAGTTAGAATTGACATTTAAATAGTTGAATTAGAAAATTGGCGTTTTTGAGAAAATCGGATGCAGAAAAGGTAAAACTGCAAAATTGCAAAAAGTGAGGCCCAAATCCACTAGTATAGGGCCAGCCACTTTGTAGGAAATTTAAACTGATATTTTCATTATTTTAATGCCAAATAATTCAAACCTAACCCTAGTGGAATGCTATAAATAGATAGTGAAGGCTTCAGGAAAATTACACTAAATTTTCCACACTTCTGATTCAGAAAAAACTGAGCCTTCTCTCTCCCTATCTTTGGCCAACCCTTCTCTTTCTCCTTCCCTCTTCAATTTCGAAAATCTTAGTGTGAGAATAGTGCCCACACACAGCAAGTGATACCTCAATCATAGTGAGGAAGATCGTGAAGAAAGACTTTCAGCAAGAAGGAGTTTCAGCATCAAAGAATCAGAGAAAGAGATCCAGGTTCAGATATTGATAATGCTCTGCTACAGAAAGGAATCAAGGGCTAGATATCTGAACGGAAGGAGTCATTATATTCCGCTGCAACCAATGTAAGGTTCCTTAACTTTATATGTGTTTATTTCATCGTTTTAGAAAGTTCATATTTAGGGTGTTAATAAACATACTTGTGAGTAGATCTAAGATCCTGGTAAAATAAATTCCAACATATATTTCAGCCAATACAAACCAATTAAAGCCACATAAATTCACCATATAAAGTCCACTAAAGGACAAACAATAATGGGGCAAAATGACCATTTTGCCCCTTCACACTAAAATCACATAAATAACACTAAAGGGGTATTTTGGGAAATTCTAAATTCCCGACCATTCCCGACATTCCCAATGTCCAATAAACCGTCCCAATCTACTAACATACTAAGTTGTGATTTTACTGAGCCAAACACTGAGTTCCATGATACCGGGCACCGAAAATGCAAAATTATGAAAACTACTAAATGACATAAAATGTATTTTAGAATTCAATAAAAATAGTATAAATAATTATTTAAATAGCTATAAATAATTTTCATAATTAAACATGATTAACTGCTGATTTCCAAATTAAACTAAGCGGTCTTTACAGGGAATTTCCTCAAACCACATACAACCATCATCCAACACCAAAGCTTGTTTAGCCAAGTCATGAGCAGCTTGGTTAGCATCTCGCTTAACATGAGATACACAAACAGAGGAGAGATAGGATAAACGATTTTTAATATCCAAAACTAAATTACCAAAGGAAGATATAGCAGTAGATTGACAGTTAATGGAATTAACTAAAACCAGGGAATCAGATTCCAAATGATTAACCGACAAATTGTGATGAGCAGCCCAATCTAATCCCGTGAGTAAAGCTTTAGCTTCCATTTCTTGTGACTTGTATCTACCTGTGAGAGGCTTCGAATAAGCCGCAACAACTTGACCAAAAGAATTTCGAACAATAATACCAACACCAATTTTGTTACGGGAAACATCACAAGCTGCATCAACATTCATTTTTAATTCATGCATAGGTGGGCGAAGCCATTTAGACTGTGTAGCCTGTAACACCCTAACTAACATAGGCGTATTACGTGATTTTTAAACATACTGTGCAGCTCATTGCTAATCAACGAGGTTTATGGAAAAACGTGATTAATTAAAATTTTGCTTTTTAATTAAACTTATAAAATAATATTACAAAAGACTCGGGATCCCGATTATAAAATCATTTACAAAAAGTTTTAACTGTTTAACTGATATACAAAATAAAGGTCGTCTAACGACCAGTTACAAAAATCAGCCCTGCTGTCCCGAGGATCGTACGCCCAGGCCTAACCGCCCCGACATGTACAATCTTCACAAGCTCGCTCACGGCCCATCAGCTTTAGCCTTGCCTTTACCTACACATAAACGTAAACTGTGAGTCGACAGACTCAGTAAGAAAAGCATAATAATACTCATACATAATTCTAACTGCCGTGTCCAACACGATACTGAGTCCCGCTACTGCCATGTCCAACATGGTACTGAGCCACTACTGCCATGTCCAACATGGTACTGAGTTTTGAACGTTCACAGGGACGGTACTATTGACAAGTATCCTCCTGATCGGTCGAACCGGTCATACTCCGGCTGCTGGTCATACTCCAGCCTGTACCGACGGGATAGGTCAATAGCACAGAACCATCAACCAAATGTCAGCCTGATCGGTCGAACCGGTCATACTCCGGCTGCTGGTCATACTCCCGCCTGTACCGACATGACAGGGTTGGATGGTTCGAAGCCTATATACATAACTAATGTAATCTAACAGGCTTCCTACATGCACGCTAAACATGTAATCTACATATGCATACTGTTATACTAATCTTACCTGGATTCCGAATTCAGGTGTGCCGGTCAACCTGACTGGAACTTTAGCTGAGTGGCGGATTACTGGCTCCTAAACCATAAAAATCACAACGCTATAAGTGACACGCTAAATCACTTCCCGGGGACTTAAACTAGGAACTAAAAGTTTCCCTATCGATAAAAAACATGGCAATACCCCTTAAAACATAAAAACGAGGAAAAACACGGGTTCTGAAAATTCCCCAACCGGTTGCCCAACCGGAATTCCGGTTCTGGGAATTACTGGACCCTCATCCGGAATTCCGGTTGCACAACCGGAATTCCGGTTCCTCGCAGGAATTTTTCAAAAATTCCTAACTCAACCAAATCAAACCCAATTTATTCCAAACCTTCCAGACCTGCTCTAAATACCCCAAAGAACAAATCCAAGGCATCAAACTAACCCAGAAATCACAGATACACAAATTGCCATTAAAGCTCAAGCTTTGAGTTCTAAACTCAAACTTGAGCAAATCCCACAAACATGCATTCAAACAAGCTAGAATCTACTTAAACAGGCATAAATAAGCCTCTGCTAACAATAGAAACAACCACCACAAACACAGCAACCAATTTCCTCATTTTCTTCAAAATCACATTTTTAAGCATAAAAATTCCAAACTTTGAACAACACAACTAGCATGCATTAAAACCTATATAATCCATTCAATTAGAACTTAATCAAGCTTCTGTAAACAACAATTAAACACAGCAACAACATACTCAAATAATCATGCATTTACTCAACTTTTTTCATCAAAAACTCAAGAAATTAAAGAAGGAAGAAGAAGGGCTAACCTAGCTTGCAAAGGACCTTAAGAGGAGATGAATTAACAAGCAAAAATCAAAGGAGAAAACCAGCTCCTTGCTGCTCAAATGCTTGGCCGAAAATAGAGAGGAAAGAAAGAGAGAGTGTTTTTCCTTTAAAATTTTCTAAGTGTTAAGTTTTGTAAAAATAAACTAAAGCCACATAACATAACCATTCATTCAGCCAAATAATACTAAAAATAATAATTAATCTTCAATTAATAAAGTCACTAAAGACAAAACACTAATGGGGCAAAAAGACCATTTTGCCCCTCCACCATAAAATCACATAAATCATACTAAAGGGGTATTTTTGGGAAATTCTAAATTCCCGGCCAATCCCGACATTCCCAATGTCTAAAACCTGTCCCCAAACTACTAACATACTAAGTTGTGATTTCTACTGAGCCAAACGCCGAGTTCCAAAATACCGGGCACCGGAAATGCAAAATATGAAAAGTACTGAATAACACAACCATGCATTTCTGAATTCCATAAATAACAGCATAATAAATTATTTAAATAACTATAAATAATTTCATAAATAATCATAACTAACCGATAATTTCCAAATTAACTAAGCGGGCTTTACAACTATCCCCCCCTTAAAAGGATTTCGTCCCCGAAATCTAACCTGAATAACTCTGGATATTGAGCTCTCATATCTGTCTCTAGCTCCCAGGTGGCTTCCTCCACCTTGCTGTTTCTCCAGAGAACCTTGACCAATGCTATGGTCTTATTCCGAAGGACTTTATCCTTTCTATCCAGGATCTGCACTAGCTGTTCCTCATAAGTCATATCCGGCTGTAGCTGAAGGCTCTCATAACTGAGTATATGAGAGGGGTCTGAAACGTATTTTCTCAACATCGAGACATGGAATACATTGTGAACTGCTGATAAGGCTGGAGGCAATGCTAACCGATATGCCACTTGACCTATCTTCTCGAGAATCTCGAAAGGTCCTGTAAATCTAGGGCATAACTTGCCTCTTTTCCCGAAACGTTTAATCCCCTTCATCGGAGATACCCGTAAAAACACATGTTCCCCTACTTGGAACTCAACATCTCTGCGTTTCGGATCTGCGTAACTCTTCTGTCTGCTCTGTGAGGCAAGCATTCTAGCTTTTATCTTCTCTATCGCCTCATTGGTCCGCTATACTAACTCAGGACCTAGGTATTTCCTCTCCCCTGTCTCATCCCAGTGGATAGGGGATCTACATTTCCTACCGTACAACAGTTCATAGGGAGCCATCCCTATCGTACTCTGATAACTGTTGTTGTAAGAAAATTCTATCAACGGTAGATACTTATTCCATGAGCCTTCAAAGTCCATAACACAGGCTCTCAACATGTCCTCCAATATCTGAATTGTCCTTTCGGACTGACCATCTGTCTGAGGATGGAATGTTGTACTGAATTTTAGCTTTGTACCCATTGCCCGTTGCAAACTTTGCCAAAATTTGGAGGTAAACTTCGGATCCTTGTCCGAAACTATAGACTTCGGTACCCCGTGAAGTCTCACTATCTCTCTGACATATAACTCTGCCAACTGATCCACTGTAAATGTTGTTCTAACCGGCAGAAAATGAGCAGATTTCGTAAATCGATCCACCACTACCCAGATGGAATCAAATAAACCCGTGGTCCTAGGTAACCCGACCACAAAATCCATCGTAATATCCTCTCATTTCCATTCTGGTAGGGTTAGAGGCTGCAACAACCCTGCTGGTCTCTGATGTTCAGTCTTAATCTGGTGACAAGTGAGGCATCTCGATACGAATTCTACCAAATTCTTCTTCATACCGCTCCACCAGAAGTACGGTTTCAAATCTTGGTACATCTTAGTGGTGCCGGGATGCAGAGAATACGGGGTAGAATGAGCCTCCTCAAATATCTCATTTCTAAGTTCCACACTGTTTGGAACACAAACCCTGGCTTTATACAAAAGCATCCCACTATCTGACACTGAAGAGTCCTTGGCTTGACCAGCCAACACCTCATCTCGGATCTTCACTAACTCAGGATCTGTAATCTGAGCGACTTTTATTCTTTCCAACAGATCAGATTGTAGCGTTAAGTTGTGAAGCTGACCTACCACAAACTCAATGCTCGATCTAACCATATCCTCTGCTAGCTGAGGTGAGATCTGAACCATACTAGCTACTTGCCCGGGACCCTTTCTGCTCAGGGCATCTGCCACTACATTGGCTTTTCCGGGATGATAAAGGATCTCACAATCGTAATCCTTCACTAATTCCAACCAACACCTTTGTCTCATGTTCAAATCTTTCTGAGTAAAGAAATACTTGAGACTTTTATTGTCGGTATAGATCTCACACTTCTCCCCATACAGGTAATGCCGCCAAATCTTCAGTGCAAAAACCACTGCGGCTAATTCTAAATCATGAGTCGGGTATCGCTGTTCATAATCCTTTAACTGACGGGAGGCATAAGCGATGACCCGATCGGCTTGCATCAATACACACCCCAAACCCTGTTTGGATGCGTCACAGTATACTACGAACTTCTCCTTGTCCGAAGGTAAAGCTAGCACTGGAGCAGTAATCAACCTCTGTTTCAGCTCCTGAAAACTAGCTTCACATTTATCTGACCAGATAAATTGCTGATTCTTCTTTGTAAGCTCGGTTAGGGGCATTGAAATTTTGGAGAACCCTTCCACGAACCTACGGTAGTACCCAGCTAAACCCAAGAAGCTTCTGATCTCTATCACTGTCTTCGGTCTGGGCCAATCCCTGACGGATTCAATCTTCCCGGGATCCACCTTGATCCCATCTTTGCTCACAATGTGCCCTAGGAAGGACACCTGAGATAGCCAGAACTCACATTTCTTGAACTTGGCATAAAGCTTATGTTCTCGAAGCCGTTGCAGTACCATCTGAAGATGCAACTCATGCTCCTCTTCTGATTGAGAGTACACGAGGATGTCGTCGATAAACACAATCACACAGATTTCGAGGAAATCCTTGAATACTCTATTCATCAGGTCCATGAATGCTGCAGGAGCATTGGTTAGTCCGAATGACATAACCAGAAACTCGTAATGTCCATACCTAGTGCAGAAAGCCGTCTTCGGAATGTCCTCCTCTCGGATTCTCAACTGATGATAACCCGAACGGAGATCAATCTTAGAAAAGACCGTCTTCCCCTGAAGCTGATCGAACAAGTCATCGATCCTAGGTAATGGATATTTATTCTTCACTGTTAGCTTGTTCAACTCCCTGTAGTCGATGCACATCCTCATAGATCCATCCTTCTTCTTGACGAATAAAACCGGGGCTCCCCAGGGTGACACATTGGGCCGAATGAACCCTATGTCAAGCAACCCTTGGAGCTGAATCTTTAATTCCTTAAGTTCAGCTGGAGCCATTCTATACGGGGCTTTGGAAACCGGTTCCACCCCTGGTGCCAAGTCAATCACGAAATCAATCTCCCGCTGAGGTGGTAGCCCTGGAAGTTCTTCGGGAAAAACATCTAAAAATTCCCGAACCACCTTCATGTCCTCTGGCCGAATGGTATCTGGCCGAGTGTTGTCCACCACCACGGCCAGAAACCCTAAGCAACCGCCGTGCAACAATTCTCTCGCTGACATAGCCGAGATCACCGGGATCCGAGATCCCTGAACTGAACCAACAAATACAAACGGTTCTTCACTTTCCGGTTGGAAGACCACCATCTTCCTTTTACAGTCAATGCTCGCTGAATATTTAGATAGGAAATCCATTCCTAAAATAATATCGAATTCGACTAAACTCATCTCTATCAGATCAGCACTTAACTCTCTACCATCTATCTTGATTGGCATAGACCTAATCCACCTATTGGAGATAACCAATTCTCCGCCAGGTAACAGGGTTCCAAACCCTGATTCATATCTATCATAGGGTCTACCCAATTTACTAAAGACTCTGGCCGCCACGTAAGAATGTGTAGCCCCAGAATCAAACAGCACTGAATATAGCGAGTTGTTAATAGAAAGCTGACCTGTGACAACTGATGGGCTGGCATCTGCATCAGCCTGCGTGATAGCGAACACCCTGGCTGGAGTGGGTATCGCTGGAGCTCTCGGTGCCTCTGGTCGGAGCTGGGGACAGTCCCTCTTGAAGTGTCCGGGCATGCCATAATGAAAGCATCCGTGACCTTTGCACTCGCCCCGATGGTGCCTCTTGCAGCTAGGGCACTCGGGATAGGAGAATCGGGTCTCAGTACCACCAGGACGACTCCCTCTGTTCTGGTTCCCCCGGAACCTCTTGTTCTGACTCGACCCACCGGAAGCAGTGGGTGCTCTCTTCCTCTGATCAATGGCTGAACCACTACTCCCCCTGCTATAGCCTGATGCAGGAGGGGTAGGAGCTCCGCCACTTACCGGAGTACTGGCTGATTCTGACATACACCCCACTGCGCCCTCAGCTCGCAGTGCCTTCTCCACCATCTGAGCATAGGTGGTGCTGTCGTCGGTGGTGGTCATCAAGTCATGCCTGATCCTGGCATTCAACCCGTCCAGATACTTCTCCTTCTTGCTGAAGTCGGTCGGCACAATTCTCGAGGCTAACCTCGCCAACTGATCAAATTGCGTAGTATACTCAGTGACGCTCATGTTCTCACGCTAGGTCAGGTGAGCGAACTCTTTCCTCTTGGCGCTTCTGACCGTCTCATTGTAATACTTTGCGTTGAAGAGTTCCTGGAACCTTTCCCAGGTCATGGTGGTGACGTCATGGATCTGAGACACCATGTCCCACCATACCAGGGCGTCCTCCTGGAACTGGAATGTGGCGCACACCACTCTGTCGTTACCGGTGACACCCATGAAATTCAGAATCTTGGTGATCACCGTCAGCCATTGCTCGGCTTTCATTACGTCCGGACCTCCCAAGAAAACTGGAGGTGCTTGCTTCCGGAACCGCTCATACAGAGGTTCCAATCTATGGGCCGCCACCACTATCTCGGCCTGGGCAGCAGGGGCAGGTGCCACTGGAACTACGGGCACAGGAACTGCAGGAGCACCCTGCTGTCTCAACCTCTAAATCTCGAGGTCTTGTTCTTCGATCCGGGCTTGCATTTCCGCAAACCGCAACTCCCAGTTCTGGACTCCCTGATCGGCTTGGGGAGCCTGGGCAGCCTGTGGTGGGTTCTCATCACCCCGACCACGAGCCCTGCCTCGGGGACCTCTACCTCGGCCCCTAACAGGTGGGGGAAACTGAGCTCCCTGTCCTTGGTTCGACCCCACGGAATTGCCCTGACTCCTGGTAGTCCGCCTGGCGTCCATCAAGTTAGAACCGCCTGCGAAACCAAGAGTTGGCATATCAGGTCGTATTCAAGGAGAGCTTACTAATACCGCTTAATTTGGAAATTAAAAACGAAACATGCGCCTATTCTACTATCAGGCTACTAACATGCTTCCTAACAGGCTTTTCTCTTCTTTATTATTTTTTTTTATAACTGAATAAAATAAACTACTAAAGCAATAAAGGCTTACTGAACCATGAACCGAGCTAACTGCTGATGATGATTGTACATGTCGTGACGATCTTCGGAAGACAACCTGGTGGCTCTGATACCAAATTGTAACACCCTAACTAACATAGGCGTATTACGTGATTTTTAAACATACTGTGCAGCTCGTTGCTAATCAACGAGGTTTATGGAAAAACGTGATTAATTAAAATTTTGCCTTTTAATTAAACGTATAAAATAATATTACAAAAGACTCGGGATCCCGATTATAAAATCATTTACAAAAAGTTTTAACTGTTTAACTGATATACAAAATAAAGGTCGTCTAACGACCAGTTACAAAAATCAGCCCTGCTGTCCCGAGGATCGTACGCCCAGGCCTAACCGCCCCGACATGTACAATCTTCACAAGCTCGCTCACGGCCCATCAGCTTTAGCCTTGCCTTTACCTACACATAAACGTAAACTGTGAGTCGACAGACTCAGTAAGAAAAGCATAATAATACTCATACATAATTCTAACTGTCGTGTCCAACACGATACTAAGTCCCGCTACTACCATGTCCAACATGGTACTGAGCCACTACTGCCATGTCCAACATGGTACTGAGTTTTGAACGTTCACAGGGACGGTACTATTGACAAGTATCCTCCTGATCGGTCGAACCGGTCATACTCCGGCTGCTGGTCATACTCCTGCCTGTACCGACGGGATAGGTCAATAGCACGGAACCATCAACCAAATGTCAGCCTGATCGGTCGAACCGGTCATACTCCGGCTGCTGGTCATACTCCAGCCTGTACCGACGTGACAGGGTTGGATGGTTCGAAGCCTATATACATAACTAATGTAATCTAACAGGCTTCCTACATGCACGCTAAACATGTAATCTACATATGCATACTGTTATACTAATCTTACCTGGATTTCGAATTCAGGTGTGCCGGTCAACCTGACTGGAACTTTAGCTGAGTGGCGGATTACTGGCTCCTAAACCATAAAAATCACAACGCTATAAGTGACACGCTAAATCACTTCCCGGGGACTTAAACTAGGAACTAAAAGTTTCCCTATCGATAAAAAACATGGCAATACCCCTTAAAACATAAAAACGAGGAAAAACACGGGTTCTGAAAATTCCCCAACCGGCAGACCGGTTGCCCAACCGGAATTCCGGTTCTGGGAATTACTGGTCCCTCATCCAGAATTCCGGTTGCACAACCGGAATTCCGGTTCCTCGCAGGAATTTTTCAAAAATTCCTAACTCAACCAAATCAAACCCAATTTATTCCAAACCTTCCAGACCTGCTCTAAATACCCCAAAGAACAAATCCAAGGCATCAAACTAACCCAGAAATCACAGATACACTAATTGCCATTAAAGCTCAAGCTTTGAGTTCTAAACTCAAACTTGAGCAAATCCCACAAACATGCATTCAAACAAGCTAGAATCTACTTAAACAAGCATAAATAAGCCTCTGCTAACAATAGAAAACAACCACCACAAACACAGCAACCAATTTCCTCATTTTCTTCAAAATCACATTTTTAAGCATAAAAATTCCAAACTTTGAACAACACAACTAGCATGCATTAAAACTTATATAATCCATTCAATTAGAACTTAATCAAGCTTCTGTAAACAACAATTAAACACAGCAACAACATACTCAAATAATCATGCATTTACTCAACTTTTTTCATCAAAAACTCAAGAAATTAAAGAAGGAAGAAGATGAGCTAACCTAGCTTGCAAAGGACCTTAAGAGGAGATGAATTAACAAGCAAGAATCAAAGGAGAAAACCAGCTCCTTGCTGCTCAAATGCTTGGCCGAAAATAGAGGGGAAAGAAAAAGAGAGTGTTTTTCCTTTAAAATTTTCTAAGTGTTAAGTTTTGTAAAAAAAAATAAACTAAGCCACATAACCTAACCATTTATTCAGCCAAATAACATTAAAAATAATAATTAATCTTCAATTAATAAAGTCACTAAAGACAAAACACTAATGGGGCAAAAAGACCATTTTGCCCCTCCACCATAAAATCACATAAATCATACTAAAGGGGTATTTTTGGGAAATTCTAAATTCCCGGCCAATCCCGACATTCCCAATGTCTAAAACCCGTCCCCAAACTACTAACATACTAAGTTGTGATTTCTACTGAGCCAAACGCCGAGTTCCAAAATACCGGGCACCGGAAATGCAAAATATGAAAAGTACTGAATAACACAACCATGCATTTCTGAATTCCATAAATAACAACATAATAAATTATTTAAATAACTATAAATAATTTCATAAATAATCATAACTAACCGATAATTTCCAAATTAACTAAGCGGGCTTTACATAGCCGCACCTGTGGAAACCTTGGTTGAGTTATGAATATTAGAATGCTGCTGAAAATTGCAGTAATATGCAGCAAATTTCGCCCAGATTTGTGATGGAGAGAGGACTGGTTTGCCATGTATGTAATTGTTCCTGTCAGTCCATAAAAACCACATCGTGCGCAACATTTGTTCCATTTCAGTAGTGGTTTTAAGGGTAGATAGCAAAACCAGACAATCATTGAACTTCATTCTTGAAATCACATCATAATCAAGAGGGATACTAGCAGAATGCCAAACTTTCTTGGCATGTTTGCAAAGGAACAGAGCATGTTCTACAGACTCCGAGGCATTCGAGCATAGACTACATGCTGCAGAATCAATAATCTTTCTATTGCATAATGAAGCAGCAGTAGGAATGGTTCGATGAAAAGCTTTCCAAACAAATATTTTAACTTTGGATGGTAGTTTCAAATTCCAAAAGTATTTCCACCATGTGTGCTGAGTAGTAGAAGGAGTAGAAAGCTCGGAGTCTTCAAGGTCATTTGCAAGGTGATAACCCGTTTGAACGGTGTACTCACTTGAATTAGTAAAATGCCATATCCATTGGTCTGGGACATGAGATGAAGATAGAGGAATGGAGAGAATAAAATCAATGTCCACAGCTGAGAAGTCACGTGTGAGTAGTTGCAGGTTCCATTCTTTGTCCTTGGTAATATAGAAAGAAACCAAATTCTGGGGGTCTCCCGAATAGTGGAGAGGTGTGAATTCAGAATGTCTAGGAATTATTTCACAAATACACAAAAATAACAAAAAAAAATTATAAAAATATAATTTTACGGAATTTTAAATATTTTTACAACTTTATTTATAGAAAATACGGTCTTTCTATGTTGTACTCATGTTAATTTGTTGTTGAATTTTATTATTTGTAAGTTATTTTTTGATGTTGTTTTAATGTTATTTCAAATTATTTTATATTTTAAACCTATTCCTTTCTTCTATTTATGGATTGTGATAGGTTGGGTATTGTAAAGACAAAATATGATAAATAGGGTACAAATCCTTTCAGAACACTTTTTTTTTTTTTTTACATAAAAAAAAAAGAAAGAAAATTATAAAGGTTGTAAAAGTCATGTTAGTGAAAATAATGATATTTTTGGAAATGATATTTCCTAAAAGCCCAAACCCAAAAATGAAGCCCAAACTCAAACGAGGTTGACCGAAACCCAAACCCAACACAAACAGTCCGAAATCATTTATGTATTATCATTCAAGAAACTCTTTTTCCTCTTCTGCAAAATAAAGAAAAAAAAATCTTTTCCTTTTTCTTTTTTTTTTCTTAACAATCAAGAAATTCTTTGTTAAAGAGAAATAATTTATAAGTAATACTGGATTTTGTGTTTTCAGAAAACAAAAAACCATAGAACAATATAATTGTGTCGAACAAATTAAATAAAATTAAACTTAGTAAATAAATTTTGAAAAAATAACAATAAGTATGTTATATAACAGTGATTCCTTGATTAATAAACTCGTCAATACAAATTTGTTAAGCAATCAATGTGAACGATAATTTTATAAAATAAAAAAACGTCAATAATGATAATAATGATTTCTATAAAATAATAATAATAATATAGTACAGTAATTCTGCTGAAATTTATCATTGATTAACATATGTATTCTCTCAAATTAAAAAAAAAAAAGTAATGAACATTTCATAACTAATTAAATTAAATTCATAAATCTGTTCCTAAATAGTGACTCTCTGCTAGGGCTTGCTTCCCTGCTCCGACCTTCTCCTTTCGCTCTCTTCGGAAGAGCCTTCCCATAAAATCTGCTCTCAAAGCCTCCCATCCATGGACAATCTCCTCGAACGCACTCACCAGTTGATGGTTCTCGATGCGGAAGGATGGGAAATCAATGAGGGCTCGTTGGCTAATTGCACTACTACAAAAATTCTTATTCCTATCAGTCCTTAAGTTGGTTTTTTTTATAGGACCATCGCTAATAAAATTATGTGACGGTTTAAAACCGTCGACTATAATAGGATATTCCCGACTGTTTTGAACAATCGTAAGGAATCCTCAACGGTTTAATATAGTCACTTAAAAATTAGAGGTATTTTTTATTGGCTATCCCCGACGGTTTAAAACTGTTAGGTATACTATAGTCGACTGTTTGTCGGCTATAGTATACACGACGGTTTTAAACTTTCGGGGATACTCAATATTTTTTTTTTTGTATAAAAATCCCCAAATCAGATCTATCTAATTTTCATTTCAAATTCTCTCTCTCTCTCTCTCTCTCTCTCTCTCTCTCTCTCTCTCTCTCTCTCATGCACTCTCTCTTGTTCTCCCTCCTCTCTTTATCGTCTGTCACCTCTGACGAAGCACAGCAGCAACCACCAGTCAGACTAAGCCACCACCACTCGCACCAGCTGGTCTATCTAGGCATCCTTTCCAATCGCACCACCTCGGTAGTCATTCTTCCAATTGCACCACCTCGACAATCAACACACCACCATTCGCAACATGATCTCAAAACCGCCTCCAACCACCAACGCAACCACCGTTTGCCAATATTATTCTCAATTCATCTATCTTGCATTTCATTTATATTTTGTGTTGGTCTTTGATTTGAGAAGTGCATTATAAGGACATTTGGACATCATCTATTTCTCCACTGGCATGATATTGTCTACTTTGGGCCTAAGCCTTCAAGGATTTATTTTTGAGCACCTTCCCAAAAGGCCTCATTCCAATCGAGATAGTATCCATCCTTATATATCCTAGATCCTTCTCATTTATAGACAATGTGGGAAAGAGTTACCTATCACTATGTGTAATGACCGCTCTTGTAAGGTGGATTAAAAAAGGCAATTAGCGCTAATTTTTATTATTTTATTATTATTTGTGAATTAATTTATTTGTGGACCCCAATATTTAGAAATAAATATTAGAGTTATAATTTCTCAATTCTGGAGATTTTATTAAACTCTAGGGGTATTATTTAGCTTATATGTGAAATATGTTAATTTTATAATTTTTGCTCGGTGACAACGGAAAATGCGATGAATGGCTAGATTAATCACATGGGTAAGTTTAGAAACCTATTTCATAGTGGGGAATATTTTAGAGAAAATAGAATATCGGGCTTTATCGGGGTTATGGTTTTGACCATTTTACCCCTAGGTTTAAGTGGGCTTTAGTTTTAAGCAAGAGGGCATTTTGGTCATTTTAAAGAAGTGATTAGGTGGCTTCTTTTTAGAGTTGGCAGCTGTCCATTTATTAATATTCAGCTGAATATGTTTTAGTTGTAGAGAAATTAAATTAGAACCATTTAATTAAAAGAAAAAAAAGAAGAAAAAAACCCAATTATCTCTCTCTTTCCATCCTCTTCGAGCCTAGCAAGAACCAGCCAAGACCTGGGTTTTTCTAGAGTATTTGAGGAAGTGTTAGCTGAATTCTTGTGGTGTTAAGCAAAGGTAACCCTAGAACTATTATTTCATGTATTTTCAAGCTTTTTCTTTAATTTGAATATGTGATTTTTGTGAAATAGGAGCTGTTAAGGTTAGAAATATTTAAGGTTTGAATCCTAGGTTTAATTTGGATTGATTTTGGTTTCTAGTAGCTGGTTTGGGGGTGTTGTGTTGGTTTAATGCAATTTTAGGTTTAAAGTTCAAAGCTTTGTTCATTAATGGCATAAATTGAATTATTAGTTTGTTCTGTGATTTGTTGGTTGGAAATGAATGTTTATGCATTGTATAGGTATACTGGAGAGTTTGGTAAAGTTTGGGATTGATTTGAATCAAGGGGGATGATTTTTGGTTCAGCAGAGAAGTCCAATTCGGTTACGGGTGGTCTGTACCAACCGGTCGACCGGTTGGTGACCCAGAACCGGGATGCCGGTTGGGAACCGGTCTACCTGTTGGGGGATTTTCCAGAACCCTAGTTTTGGCCAATTTGGGATATTTAGGGTATTGTCATGAGGTTTATCGATAGGGAAACTTTTAGTTTCAAGTTTTAAGTCCCGGAAAGTGATTTAGCGAGTCACTCATCTGTATTACTATTATTGTGATTAGGGCATCCATCTAGCACGTGATTTCCGTTCAGGTTGACCAGCATACTTGAATTCGGAAATGTAACAACGTGTATAATGTGTGATATGAATATTCGAATGTATGTATGTGTTAATATATATACATGCTTATTTGTTGTGATTCATACACTACCAACACTTGTACGGTTGTGGTACAGAGTGCATTGGTAAGGTGTATGATGTTTGGAAGTACATCATGGTGTTACCAGCACTTGTACGGAAAGGTACGAGGTGTCTGTGGTACAACACTTAACGGTACTCAAGGTGCGGTCCATACCCTACCTACAATAGTACGATGGTATACTGAGTGCATGTGGTACATGGTACATGGTCGTATCCTAGTTAGAACGTTCATACTCATCTGTTAAGCTCTGCAAATAGGTGTATGGGCGCCTATTTACAGGTCGGAATTTATGTGATATGTTATATGCATTTCTTACTGAGTCTGTTGACTCACAGTTTCTACTTTCATGTGTAGGTAAAGGAAAGGCTATGACTGAACAGGAGTGAACCCGAGCTCAGATGGGATTGCACATGTCAAGCGGCGCGACCTGGAGTGTTCGGTCTCGGGACATCTGGGAGTTGTATTTTGAAAGTCGCTGTGCGACCTAGAACTTGTGTATTTTGAAATGTATAATTTGAAAAGTAAATTTTACAAAGTTTGAAAACGGGATCCCGGAATTTGTAAATATTATATTATATTACAAAGTTTAATAATTAAAGCAAAAGTTTTAATTTAACACGTTTTTCGAGAAATATCTTTGATTAGCAAAGATTGCACAATAATTGAAAAAGCACTGTAGCGTGCCTTAGCATTAGGGCGTTACACTATGCTCATTGAGTTTTATAGTGTCCTTCACAAGATTGCTCTTTCGAATTGGTGGGCCAATTCACATATATCCACCGTCAAATATAACACTGGGAATTTCTTCTTTCCCTTGGGGACTGGTGTGAGTATCTATCTTCCCTCTCTCATATATGATTGGATTGTAAACTCTGCCAAGGCCAAGGGTCTGAAACACACTTTACCCTATCAGAGTTTGATCAACAGGGTGGTGCAAAGGGTTTTCTTGTGATTCTTGATCGAGACAAGATTTTGTCTGTGCCTTCCATTGGTAAATCTTTTTCTCCTACTTTTGGCAAGTCGATTCCTTTGTCTATCATGGATGTTTTTGCTGCTGTAGGTGCCCCAGCCACCTAGAAAGCACCAAAGAGAACTTGTCCAAATGTGTTCTCTCAACACTAAGGAGTGCAACACAAGTGAAAGAAACTACTTCTCACCAAAATACAAGCCTATCCGACCACTACCATCTTTATGGCACAAATTGTGGCAGTGGTCAGCCATAAGGAATGGGGATGATATTTTTTTTTCCAAAAATACATTTTCATCAATAACATATCAAAACCAAGAGAGAAAAGCTACCAAGTGGTGTGGAAACCACTTGGCCTACCACTGCCACATTTTTGGTACAAGTGGTGGCAGTAGTTGGCCACCACATAGGAGTGGGAGTTTCTTTGGCCAAATTGTATTTTCAACATCCATGTATCAAATAAAAGTGAAAAAGATCACACAAGGCTCCATAGCCCCCTTATGCGATCACTGCATTTTTTGGCAAAAATTGTAGCAGTGCTCGCCTAAGTAATTGGCCAAGAACCAATATGACTAAAGTAGTTTTCTAGAATCCGTATGATTGAAATAAGCAAGAAACACCATCCATGACTTTCCATAATCCATGACCAACCATTACCACTCTCTGGCCGCAATTGGTGGTAGTGGTCTCCCATATTAGAGGACGTTGAAATGAGGTTTTGGGGTCCTGGGACATCTGAAATATTACTCACCATAAAAAAAACAAGTTAAAACACACCCCGAGGGATCCAAGAACATGCATGCCTGAGAGCTGCCATTTGGCTATGTTAGTGCTCGCAATTAGAATAAAATAGCACAAAATTTCCTTCAGTAAAATGGGCATAACTCTCTTAATTTTTATTGGAATGATATTTTCAAGACGAATCTATGTGTATCTCATGGTAATATCTCAATTCTGAAGTTATCGGGTCTAAAATTTGCTCACAAGGCAAGCTAGTACACACATTACTTGGGAATTGATAGTAGTGTAAGTAAGTGTGGGATGTTGGAGAACCATGCCACAGTCCATGTGGCATCCCAAAACACATATTTCCAACACTTCTCACCAATGTCATGAATCCCAAGGCGAGAGGTGACATTCCTTGTCACTCCACTTCAATTTGGTGCATCTCTAGCCGAGAATAACTATTTTTCCAATGTTTGTGAGATGTCGGCCTAGAAATAATAAGAAGATTTTTATTTATTTGTAATTGTTTATTCATTATTGGGAATAAGATACAAGATTTATTAATGGGATAACCCGACATGTGGGGGATCATTAATTAAACAAATCTTAAGGCTTATATAAAGAGAGTAATAGGCTAGGATAAAGGGGACGATTCACTTGCTTCCCTGCTAAGAACACTTGATTTTTTCAGATTGCCTTTTTTTATCTTTTTCCTAAGTTTTTAATACTCGTACGACACCACGCCTCCATTACTCAAACATCATTATTATGCACAATTACTAAGAATAAGAGACCATTCTCTTTCTTGTCCCATTGGTGTATTGTTCCAAAGAATATTACCACTACCATTGTTTATCAGGTTTATGGTATTGGGTCTCCCATGAGCTTTTTTTCCCATAAGCTTTGATATTAATTTTGCCTAGAAATTCTTTTTTGTACTATTATCCACACACTCTTGAGAACATAACTCTAGTGTGTCGGATTCAATTAATAAAAATAAAGTAGATGTCGCCCTATTACCATCGCGATATGGGAGTGAACTATTATAAATCCATGTTGTACCCTTTTTAATTATCACGGTTTTATTTAGCCAAATTAATTCATTACAGTTCTCTTATTTTTTACGATCTTCTTAGATTAGTTGACGAAAAAGCATCAACAAATATAAATATCTATCGATAGAAAGATATAGATCTCTAGAAAAATTAGAAAACAAAAACTATAATATATATATTTTATGTAAAATAAAACTATAGAAATATGATGTATTTATAAGTTTTTAGAGTGTAAATAAAATTCTTCGTAGGAGGATTTTTTTTTTCAGAAAACATAAGGGAGGATTTATTAGTTATTCGGTAGTTTCTTATATAGTTGATGAAATCTCCCTAATATATGTTGAACCACATGTAATGTATGTGTATAATATTAGCAAGACAAACTAATTGGCACGGCATGAACCATGCTATGGCTTATTGCTTAAATTATTAAATAAAAAACATAAAGATTCTTTACTTATTAAAGAAACAACGAGTGAAAATTAAACTATATGTAAAGTGATACGAGCTATTTCTTTCAATTGTGATCCAAATCATTTTAAATTATGGACAGATTCAAAAAAAAAAATTATAAATTAAGTACTATTTTATATTCTGGTGAAGGAAAGCTTCCAATATTGCTGGATATACAGTATACACAGGTTGACCTTATGTATGTGTGTATATATTTATATATATATAGGTTTATATATGGTATTTTCGGTGTATAACAGCAGTGTTTCCCAATATATACTAACAAATGTGTAATACATGATAATATGTAAAAATTGGACAAAATTATAGCTCAAGGCTTAGTTATTATTGAAGATGGATCTTCATTAAGTTCATAATTTTGACTATTTGACACAATTGACACATTTTTTTTTAAAAAAAAAAATAAAATAAATGTAGTACTCCAAAGCCTATATATATATATAATAAATATTAGTACTCCATATTTATATATAGCAAAAATTATAAAATGACAGTTAAATATTAAGATTCCATTCATTTTATACACAAGAGGTAACTAATCAATCTAAATATATAGCTATCTAGATTATTAATTAATAATAGGTTTCGTTATATATGTTAGAACAAGATAGGGTTTGGTTCTTAAATCCGAGGTAGTTTAATTTACAGTGTACTATACGTACGTACACTACTAATAATCAAAATATAATTATATATGACAGTTAATTGTAAGGATTCCATCCTCACACTATTATAGTATTAATATTACAAAGTTATTTATATTATATTTAAATATATATATTTATATAACTACTGGACTACTGGTTAGATGTGATCTACAAATTTATTATATATATATATGAAATTTATAGTAAAATATAATAAGTACAAAGCGTGTTATGTAGTTTTCAGGGTTGCATCATTGATGATCACCACTACAGCTTATAATACAGTTTTAAATATTATTGTAATTTATTAGCCAAAGGTATATTGTTCTTTATCTTTATCTTTCATATTTTTTTTTCTTAACTTTTGTTTTGTATAATAGAAAAGGTTTTGAAGGTATGTATGATTATCCATTAATTGTTTATAAGTTCATGATCATTAATGTGAAGCCATCAAGATTCCATAGATGCATGTCAAAAGGGAACCTCTATGTACTTATAATATTATTGGAGAGCCAGTTGTTCTTATAAAATATTCCCTTTATTTGTTTTTAGATATATATATATATTTAATTAGAGGTAATCTACAAAAATATTCATTAATAATAAAAAAAAAACAAAAATATTCATAATTAATAATAAAAGAATTGGATAAAGTTTTTTTTTTTCCAAATATATATACTGGGTACTGCCTATAAATAAGTACTATTATAAAAATTTAAATTTTTATACTTAATTTTATTATTTAATAAAAAATAAAAATCTATCACTTTTACATTTTATAAGTGGAGATTATTCCATCAATTGAGATAAAATAATAAAAAAAAAGTTTAAATTAAATATTTTTGATACAATGTAAAAAGATATTTTTGATAAATTTTGTTTAAATTAAGTAACTAAATAAACATAAAAACTCAAATTTCCCTTGCATTATTGGCCATTTGATCAAAATAATAGTTTAATATTTTTAAAATTAATATTTTTTTTTTGTAGTAACCATCAATGAGTGATACTTATTGAGAAGTGTTTCATATATATGATTATAGAGCTTAATCAATATAAGCTTACCACAGTATTTATATAAGAAAAAGTGTAGCATAAATTCTCAAAAAGTTTGAGTTGATGCAAATATAAGTCCCCAACACCTCAAAAAATTGTGATAATATAGTCTTCAAGTTCGATTTTTTTTGTAAGTAACATTGGTCCTCATTTTAACATATATGTTAATTGCTTTTAAAAATGTCACGTGTTGATATTAAATTGTGGCATAAGTGTCCAAAATTTTTAGTTTAACACAGATAGTCCCCAATCTCGTAAAATGATGGTGATAGTCCCCAAGCTAATCCTTATCACATTTCTTTGTGTGTGTGTGTGTGCAGGTTAACAGTAGATCTTTGGCGACTAAAGATGGACCAGCAAAATAGATGTGGCGAGAGGATCGGAATAAGGTGCAACAATTCAGGATTTTTTTTTTTTTGGCTTAATTAGTTTTCTGGGGTCGTAGGATGAGGAAGAAGGTGGAAATGAAGGGATGGTATGGTCACTGACAAGTCTCCATCACCGAGAAGGATGAGTGGCGAATTAATCGTAGAGGTTTGTTATTTATATATAATTTTTAATAAAAAAAATGAAAAAAAAATTTATTGAAGTTCTTACTAAATTTTTGATTGTTTAAATAATTTTTATAATGACCAACATGCTTTTGACATGTGGCGATTTAAAAATACATTGAGAACTGTTCAATTGGATACTTGTAGATCACTAACGACAAGAAACTCAAGCATGTGGACTATTAATGTAATTTTTCAAAATTACCGAATTATCTGCATTAAAATAAATTTTGTGGAGACTTATCTATAATTTAATTATCAGCATGTGATATTTTTAAGAGTAACTAACGAGATCTATTAAAATAAGGAGCAAACAGACATACAAGAACCTTGAGTTTGGAGATTATTATTATAATTTTTTAAAATTAGGGACTTATTTGTAACAAAATGAATTTTTTAAAGAGTTATACTGCTATTGCACTTTATAAAAATGAAAAGCCAAAAAAAAAAATACTAACAATCCAAATTGGATGTGAAATAAATCAAGTTTTCTTCTACAACAAATCAATCATCACTAGCCCGTAATATTTCAATAGAAAGGGAGAAATAACATTTCTTTATTAATTAATTAAGAATAACATAATAAAGAGAAATCCTAAAAAAATATACTAGTGGTGCCTATTATTATTTAAATTTAAAGATGTGATAATATTACTATTAGTATAATTAAGTATATTAGTTACTAAATTTTATATAATTTAATTTAATAATTACTATAGCGCCACCTATATATATATAGATAATATTAAACACCAATACTCCATAATAAATCAACCATATAGTTGATCATAATCTCAGATCGAGAAACCATAAAAACAAACAAGAATCAATAAAAATCAAAATTGTCCCCAAATCATGTGCATGCAAATTCAAAAAGAAAAAGAAAAAAAAAAGAAAATATATGTAAAATATTCTTTAATTAAAAACATTACTTATTTTATTTTATTTTGTTTTTATTTTATAAAAAGGTTCTCCATCCACTTGATAATTGGAACACAACATCTACCTAGCTCAAAACAATATACCATCTTTATTATTTTAATCATTTTTATTTTTATAATTATTATAAAAAATAGTATTGTTATAATAGTAGTACTAGTATTATTATTATCTGGAGGACAGTAGTAACCTCAATTTTGATCCGGTGCAACTGGGCAGAGTCTTCTAAGACAATATAATAATCATAATTTAATTATTAAGTAAAACTATAATATATATAATTAATTCTTATGATCTTAATTAATATATTGTTATTCCCTAAGTTTTGTCAATTTCTTTGTTGTGTGCTTATGTTTTTGTTTTTTGGGAGAATTTATTTCTTTTGTTTGTCGACCGTAGTACTGTTTTAAATTTTTTAAAAATAAAGTGAGATAAGTGATCAAATTTAAAAAATAAAAAAATAAAAATGATAAGCGATGAGTATTACTTATTAATAGGGACTGACCCAGTAGCTAACATGAAAATCATTAAGAAAGATATAGAAATTTTTACACCAAAATACAATTTACACAATTTATTACAAAAAAATCTACACACGGTTATTACATCATCATTTTTACCTTTTCTCTTTCTTTTATTACACATATACAACTTGCACATCAACTCCATGTAGAGACACAGGACGGAGGGACTTAAGCCATTGTGTAGGCTTAAACCCTCACTGACATTTATAATATATAAAAAAATTTTATGTTACGTATATGTATTTAAATTTTTGTTTATTATAAATGTGTATTAAGCCCTCACTCAATTTGTTCTTGTCCAATTTTAAAGGTAATACTACTAAAATTTAACACCAAATTCAAAACAAACAAACAAAAAAAAAACAATCAACACTCTTTTTTTTCTAAGCACATATGTAACACTCTATTTAACATGCTTTTTTATTTCATTCAATTTTTATTCAAGCCCTCACTGAACCGAATTTCTCGCTCCGTCACTGCACAGACACGTGTGGCTTCCCTATCAACTATCAATCAGCTTCCAATCACTTTCCTCTCTTTTTTCCTTTTATTTTCATTTTCATTTGATTTCTTTTTCAGTTTTTTTTTTTTTTTGAAAGATCAAGTAACCTCTATTGTTGAAGCATAACTTCCCACGATTCCTCACGGTTTTTTCCCTGTCATTTTTGTTCTTCCAAAATTTTTCAACTCCCACTAAAGCAATCCCATAACCGTTTCCCTGTTTCCTTTTGTTTCCAATCTCTATTTAAAATGGCTATCACCCGTTCATCCTCATCTCCTTCCCCTGTTCAGAAAAAAATTCCAAAATGGAATTGAAATCTCTAGCTAACAAAGCTAAGGGTAAACGTCCAATGATTGAAGAGGAGGATTCTGATTTTGCTCCTCCTTTAACCAAGCGTGGGCGGCCACATCCTAAGAAGAAATCAAAACGCAGTGTGGAAGAGAAAATGGTTGATGAAGTTTCTGGGAAAAAAGCTAGTGTTGCTGCCGATGTTCGAACCGAGGTTGGTTTTCGGTTTCATTTTCGTTTCCCCCTTTTTTAAACATTTTATTGTATTTCCAGTTTCTGCGTTTTTGTTTATTTTAGTTTGTGAAATTTTAGGGTTTCGATTTTAAAATTTCGTTTGATGTTGTTTGATTTTTTAGGTCTTTAATTTTGTTTGATCAATTTTATTTTGTTCTTTTGTGGGTTTGGCTTTTTAATTTGATTGTATTTACTTTCGTTGCAATGTTCGTTTGTGTTTTAGGTTTTGTATGTGTTTGTAATTTATTGTTAGATATTTTTGAAACTTCTGTTTTCGTTTTAGTGTGTGTAATCAGTGGGTTGTAGTTTCCTCTTAGTTTATTTATAGTTTAATCTGTTTATGTTTGATGTGTTTTGAGATTTTTATTAGGTATAATTGTTTGTTGTTAGTTTTTAGGTATTAATACGATTTTAGATGTTTGCAGTTTATATTCGTATGGTTGTTTCTGTTTGGGAGTTTGTTTTTAGTTTTGTTATAGTTTTATTATAGTTGCTATACTTGATTTTTGACAATTTATATTTTATTGTTGCCATTTTTGTTATCTTGCAGGTTTGGGACTACAAATTTAGTCCCTCTGATTATCACAGATCTAAATGTGTTTGCACTAGCTTTTTTTCTGTTATTGATAATATTAAGAAAACTTTATCTGTCAATTTACTATCCATGTTCCGTGAGACTCAATTTGACCATTTTATAGATATACGTGAGTATGTTTTCCATCCCCAAGTTGTTCATAGTCTATTATTGAGGGAAGTTTACCAGCCCAATCCTAAAGAATTTTAGGCTAAGGTTGCTGGCCGTTGCATACGGTTTAGTGGTGAGGAGTTTTATTTGATTACTGGAATTGATTGTTTTGGTGATTGCAACAAGTTGTTGTTTTCATAGGAATCAAATCAGTTGGTAGAGATTTATTTCCGTGGTGCAAAAACCATTGACCACAAAGCTATTGAGGATGTTTTTTTGGGTAGTAGGTGGGGTTTGGATGAGTCCCTTGGATTGAAATTGGTTGTGCTGTATTTTATTCAGTGTTCTCTTCTTAGTAATACTCCTGATAAAGAAGTATCTAGGTTTGATCTAGATGTAGTTGATAGCGGTCGGCAGGACGAGTATTGTTGGGGTACAGAATCCTTTGAATTGACTATTGATTCATTCAAAGGTAGAATTCAGCATGGGATTATAATGAAAAATAGGAAGGCAGAGAAGGGAGGCCAGTATGATGGTTGGTATAGGGCTTTGGGATGTCCGTGGGTGTTTACTGTTTGGTTTTATGAATGTTGTCCTGCCATGGTAAACACTTTCTGTAAAAGAGTTTCATCTACGATTCCAAGGATTCTGAATTGGAGCAACACCATTGTGACCAAAAATCTAACTCTTCGAGACTTGAATGGCAAGATTTTTGATTTGCCGTTGAACAAGGTAAAATTCAGTTTCTTTACTGTTTTTTTTTTAGTTTTGTGCTTTTGTTAATATTTTTGTTATTTAATTGTTTTTTTTATATATATTCTGTTTGATTATGATGTTCAGTTAAAGATCAAAAACATATGTCCTACTGATGAAAGAGAGGCATAAGCTTCAACTTGAAGGTTTATTTCTTGATGAATCTATTGATGACCGTGGTATATCGAAGCAAACATTTGAGAGTGGTTCATCTTCAAAGAAATCTAATTCAGAGAATATTGATTTGATGAAATCTAAGTTGGAGATGGTCATTTCGAATCAAGCATCATTGGCTGAAGACTTCATATCCTTGAGGTGTTTTGTTGATCTTAATTTTAAGTCTGTAATGACTGTAATTAAGGATATTTAGCAGAAGGTTAATGCCATTCATCGTCGTCCTTCTGATGAGGTATTTAATCATAGTTTATTGTTTCTGTTTTTTCATGCTTTGTTTTTAGTTTCTTTACTGTTTTATTTAAGTTGCATTTGTGTTGTTTGAATCAGGGAAAGTCATCTGATGAGTTAGTAACTCAAGATTCTGATGATGATGATGATGATGATGATGCTGAGCATGATGAGAAGGGACTGCCTGATCCTGAAAATATTGATTCCGACTCCAATGATAGTGATGAGTTGGTTAAAGATGGTGGTGATACTGATGATGTTGATAAGGTTGTTAATGATGTTCCTCCTTCTGATGTGAATCCATCTGAGGCTATTGGAGGCAGTGATGAGAGGGCTAAGGATGTTGAGAAGCTTAAGGCCAATGAGTCTGGATTAAAGGGGGACGATTTTTTCGATGGGTTAAGCCAGCTTGAAATTGATGATGATCAAGTTGCGTTGGCTGGCTTAGAGGCTGTTCGTAAAATCCATGTAAGTGTATCTTAATTTGTTTGCAAGAAAATTATGTTTTTATTTTGGTTGCTTAATAGTTTACTGTTTGTTTTGCAACTGTTTAATTTTAGACTTTGTTTTTTTTAGGTCCCCCAACCCAATCCAAATGTTGTTGTCAAAAGTCAGCTGCCATTCATACCGATGAAGAAACTGAGGACATTGTTTCTGATACTCCTCTTTTGGATAAGAGAAAGCATGCTCCGGCATTGAAATCTCCTTTTGTTGATTTCAGGTCGGCTGATGTGGGGAGCACTCCAATGGAGGTAATGTCCTCATGTTCTCAATCAGAAGGGGATGAGAGGAATTTTAAAATGGTTACTTATGTGAAGGGCCTTTATGCTCTTAATGATTCATTTGCTGATCCCGTCTCTCCTGAAATTGAGGCAAAGTTTGACGCGTGGATTGGTCAAGGCTTGCTTAAACATCCTAGGTGACTATTTTTATTATTTCTGTATTTGTATTCTGTTTTATTTTTCAATTTTATTTTGGTTTTAATATTGTTTTTTTGTTGTTTGTTTGTTCTTTTAGGCATTACAATTGTTATGTTGATGGTGCAAAGAAATTTTCACCAGGTTTTAGATTAGGTGTTGATTATGTTGAGGATAAAACATGGTTTTATCCTTTGGCTACCTGCGACATGTTTATCAATGACTCGGTAAAGTTTCTATTTTCCATTATAGTTTATGATAGTTGGTTTTCAGTTGCTTTTTAAATATTTTTAAGTTTAGATACTGTATTAAAGTTTTTAATTAGTTGTTCAACCTTTTGATTTGTGTTTCTGTCATGTTTTTGTTTCAGCATATGAACACTATATTCTATTGCCTTAGGAAAAAAGGTAAATATTCTTCCGCTGTTACATTGAATTTTGCGACAACTGATTGTCTCTTTGATGATTCCATCCAAGCGTTGTACCACAAGTTCAACAAAGCCAAGGCAATGAAGACTAAGATGTCGCACATTCATGTTGCCCACCCAATAGTGCATTACATCTGAGGTTTGTGAATTCCGTGTTCTAAGCCTTGGTATGAAGCCGATCATGTGTAGTTATCATCATAAATCTAAGGAGGAAAAGTCATTGGGTGTTTGGTCGTCTTGACTTGAATGAGGGGATTTTGTTTCTTTATAATTCTTTGAGGACTGCCAAAATGAATGCTGCAGCTAGGAATGCAATGAAGGCTTATTCTGTGTTGCTCCCTTTGTTTTTTGATCTCCTTGGATTCTAGAAGACTATGTCACATGCTCCTGATTTAGGTTCTGACCCTAAAGCTCCTCTAAGAATTGTGGAGATTAGTGGTCTTCCGTCTCAGCAGGAAAAGTGAGTTGTTTCTTTTAAGTTTATTTTATGTTGTTTTTTAGTTGCTTAACTGTTTTTCCTTTTTCTATTTTTTAGTGATTGCGGAGCATTTGTGGCTACATTTGCCGAGTTCTTCATCCATGGAAAAGATGTTCATGCGAATTTTGACATTGAAGTTTATCGTACTCGACTTGCTGCTCTTTTCTTCTCATATGGCCAAAGGAAAATTGATGAAAGCATTGATAGCGGGGATGAGAAGCAAATCAAGTCTTCTAAGGCTTCTAAATTGAAAAAGTAGGGTCTTTTAATTTAGTGACAATTTGGTGTTATTGGTTGAATCTATTATCAGACAATTGTTAGTGATTTTATGTTTCTAGGTATTATATTTAGTTTTATACTCTGGATCTGGTTTTTAACTTTTAGGATATTTGACATTAATCCTTATAATATGTTTCTTCTGTATGTTTGTATCAGCAGAAGTTTTATGTTTTTCTAATTGTTCAAGTTTTTATATCCAGTCGAGCAACTATATAGAAACTATTCTACAACTATATACAAACAATGTCCACTGTTCAGCGTACTTGTATTTTTTAATTGCCGATCAATGTATTTATTCACTGTTTTTCCCTTTTTTCATTATCCTTTATTAGTTATGTTTTATAAATTCCTATCTGATTTTTTTTAAAACTTTAATAAAGAAATTATTTTCGTAGTAAATATTTAACAAGTGTTAAAACTGTCATAAAACGATTTTGCAACTATTACCAAACGGTTTAAAAAATTTCAAAAATAAAATCCCATGTGTATGGAATATAACATATCAACCTATGTGAATTCTCACACAGAATTAAACAATTCAAATAATTCATCTGTGTCTATTTTATTGCTTGATTGTTGCATGTCTTTCGGTTGTGCCCGTGTTGACCACATTTGCTGCACCTGTTATGTTTTTTTGTATCCCATTCAGATAAAAACCTTCGTTTCCTTGGTATTCCAGATCTTATTTTCTGGTTTGGTGGCAGAACAATGATATCTTTTATGTTTTATGGTACATCCCATGTTGTGTGATTGTGTACTGGATAAATGTTGAGCCGATGTATGTTTCAAGCCATGTTTTTGTTGTGTAATAGCCTGAACAGTAGTTGTAAACATTCAAATTCATCTCTTTTATAACAGCAAGCGCATGAGCACACGGTAATTCGTCAAGTTGGAATCGGTTGCAACTGCATGTTTTCTCCTTGAGATTGATGACCCATGATCTTGTTAGTTCTACCACTTCGAACATAGTCTCGTTTATTGGCTTTACCTGCGAATTAAGTCAATTTATAAAATCGTCATTATGTTCCAGAAACTGAAAATAAACTATCAAGAAACCGTAATGCAACTTAAAGTTTTAAGAGATTTTACATTTTCTATCAACACTACTACAATTTAGACTTTTAGTGACATTATTTAGTGACACACACTTTTGTGCGTCTCACTAAAGAATTAGGATTGATTTTTAGTGACACACATAATTAGACTCTAAACTTTCAGCATTAGTCTCTTATAATGTGTGTGACTAAATGTATGAGGGGTCACTAAAAAGTAATACCCATAAGTTTTATTTTTATTTTTTTAAAAAAAAATATTAATCTATAGTGACACACCAAACGCGTGTGGGTAAACGTGTCCCGGCATGCTAAGTGTGTCACTATATCATTTTACTTTTTTCAACTTTAATTAATATTTTTCCAAAAAAAAACTTTAATTATATATAAATATAATCAAATATTTTATTTATTAAATAAATAAATTTATTAATAACATATTTATAACAAAAACCTATTCATATCTCTTTCTAACTCTCTCTCTTTATCTCAGAAGAAAAAAAACTCTCTCTTTCTCTGTTAAAAAAAAAATCTCTCTTCCTTTCGTGTAAACCTAGGTCCGGCGCCACCCCTAGCCGAGGGTTTCCCAGCTGCTTTGCTGCCATGGCTGACCGACATTTACGATGATCTGAAGCCCAAACGGTTCAGGTATTTGGGATCGTCGCCCCTTAAAACCAATCCTCCTCCTCTGCTTCTTATTCTTTGAGATCAACGATCTCTTTCTTTTGTTCTTCTATTGAGATCGTCGATCTCGATCTCATCCTCTTCCTCTTATTTTTTTTTCTTTTCATTTTTTATCACAGATCTATGGGAGTACGATGTTTGCATCAACCGGTTTTGGGTTTGTAACAACGGTGGCGGCTGGGGGTTCACATCGACGGTGACGGTGACGGTGGTTCGCATCGGCTAGGTTTTCGTCAATGTTTGCATCAGCCGAGTTGTTTTTGTCTTTTATTTTAGTTTCTGGTTTAGTAAATGGCTTTAGTAATTAATCTTTATGTTTGTTTTTTTTTTTTTCATTTAGGGATTTTTTTGGGGACTCTTCTCTTTCCAGTGCCTCTTCTAGTTATTTCACTATTTTTTTTTATCTAATTTCTCTTTGCTTCTTAGTTTGATTGGGAAAAAAAATAGTGGATAGTTAATAATATAGTCAATTTGCTTTTAGTATGGGTGGTATTATTTCTTCCATTACAGTATTTTTTTTATTCTTTCCAGTATGAACACTCACATTGAGTAAATGGTGAATGCACCTTAGAGTAATGTTGATTGCATTAAGTTGATTTTCTTTCCTGACTAGTTTGTTTAACAGGAATAACTTTACTATTTATTGCACACTGATCATTTGAGAGTGTTTAGAGGAGCATAAACAGGTTATTGAGAATGCACCAAAATAGTAATATCATTTGACTATCTAAAAGTTAATGTTGGTTATTGAAAGAGAGTTGGAAGACCTAATTTTACTCTCCTAATTTTACTCTCCTCAGTTTATTCAAATAGTTTAGTTCTGGGGTTCTTTCAAAGAGAAATCATTTTAATGTTTTTATAGAAAATGGTTCATTCTTATTCTTTTTTCAAGAAATGCTTTAAAAACTTGTAAACATTTGATTTAGGCTACCCTGAAATAAAAACAATAATGAAATTCTTTTTATTTTAAAAAACAATTAATAATGCATATAATTAAATTGGAATAAAAATATGAGATATTATATTTGAATTAATTAAAATTATTATTATTATATTTAATTGTATTTGTATATAATTAATATAAATTATTATTTATAATATATAAAATTTGAATTAAAATAATTAAATATTATTTTTTTTAGAAAAATATTAAGATATAGTGACACTTTATGTGTGTTGCTGTTACCATTTCAGTCTGACAAAGCCTGACTTTATAAGCCTATAGTGACGCGCATAAAGTGAATGTAAAAGGGTTCAGTGACATGTATGAAGTGTCACTAAAAATTTCCTTTCCAGTCACCCTCATTAGTGACGCACGTTGAAGTGTCACTAAAGAGTTTTAGAGTTACTCAAGGTGGGTCACTAAAACCCATTTTTCTAGTAGTGCAATGAGTCCACAAAGTTGTTGACTAATTACTTCTCTGCTGTAGGTGTTAAAAATGTTGTTGTTTTCTGTGCCTTTTTCCTGTTTGTGTATGTTCATTGTTGTATCAAAGCTCTCAATGACTCCATCAATGTTGTGATTGGTAGCTCTCTAGTTGCTAAGTTTGTTGCATTTAGAGATTCAGCAATGTTTGAAGTCATAGTTGAATACCTGTTGTTTTTGTAGTGGTATCTTGACCATTTATGGTATCCAACTTGTTGTAAATATGGTCTGACACGGATGTCCAAGCTGTCCAACTCGCTCATATGGTATTCAAATTTCCTCTCTGTGAATGCTCTGACTGCAGCGAAGAATGGTTTATCCAGCTTGCTTGCATTCTTCTTGAAGGTTGCTTTTAGGTTGCTTAATAGGTGGTATACACAATAGCCATGCATGATTTCTGGAAATACTTGAGCAGCTGCCTTAATTATGCTCTCATGTCTATCTGAGATCAAGCACTGTTCCTCTCTAATCCCATATGTCTATTGTTGCGATATTTAGCACACGCAAGTGTACGTATCGTTTCAAGTAGTAGACTCACTAGGAGTGAGGTCGATCCCACAGGGAATGTAGTTAAGTACGTTAAAATTAAACTTTTACTTCTATTTGATTAAATAAAAGATAGGAAAAAAAAAACAATGAAGTACAAGAAAAATAGTTGGAAGCAACGATTCGAGAAAATTAATAGTTAATAAACTAGGGTGTCGATTTCAATTGATTTTATTGACTGTGGTCTAATATGATTATTTTCCTAATATTAATTCTATGCAATAGCAGGTTTACTAAGGTAATTTATAGTCTTCTCAGATATATAAACCTCAACTACATGTAAACTTTCTACTCTCGTCATAAATTTAACATGCAACAGCCATTAAACACAGAAACCCTATAAGCTATCTAAACCATATAGGTACTCTCGTCCTATATCGAAATTCAGTTCTATTCTACTATAGCATATTTGACACTCACTTCTTAGATCTCGCATCAAAATCATAAACAGTTAATTGGTGGCCAGACAATTAAAAGTAATTAAGCACAAATAAAATAGAATACATAGAAATTAGTGGGAAAATTAATCATATTAAAACCATAAAACAATATTAAACAATATCCATCTAACCCTAATAAAGTGTTTAGTTACTCATGTTCATTGAAGCACAAATACACATATTAACTGATAGAAAAGAGATGAAAAATAGAGAAGAGAAGAAAAGAAGAATGCTGAAAACCCTGAGCAGTATGTCTCCAGTATTGCAGTTGATCTCTCTACTCTGTATATGAACTCTCACTTTTTTTACTCTCTGAAATTGCTTGACTGAAATCAACTCCAGTTCACCCTTTATATAGGCTTTCAGGGACTAAAAAGATAGAAAAACGCACATGTTAAATGCCTATTCGAACTAGGAAACCCCCAACACCCACGTGAGAGAAAAATACGATTTTTGTGCTGTTTAGGGGGGCGGGCCGCGGCATGCTAAAGCCATGTCGCGGCCCGTGTTGGAAGTGATTTTTCTACTGCATCGACTGATAGTATTTTGGCCATAACTCTCTCAATATTGCTCGGAATTGGACGATTCAAGATGTTCCGGAAAGATAAAAGAGAGATCTAGAACTTTTATGTTTTGACTTTTTTCCAAAATCCAATCAAAAGATAGTCAAATTCAGGCTTGAAGTTGCAGCTTTATTTTCTTTCACAGTTTTCTCTATTTTAAATGTCATGATATTTTTTATCTTTTTCCCATTTTTTTTTTGATATTTTTCTAATCTTCTTCTATTTTAAATCTGCAAAAATAAAAGATAACAAGCGTAAAAATGCTCCAAACACGATTAAAACTCAATTAAAAATATACTAAATTTAATCTAAAATTAATACTAAAAATAACCTAACAAATTCCCCCAAACTAAGCTTTTACTCGTCTTCGAGTAAAACACTAACTAAATATTAAATAAGTCAATCTCCAAAACATGAGTACATTTCAAGTAGCTCCAATAACATGATGATGAAAAAATTCACTTATACATACAATCCAGAATTTCAGTTCAATTACACCCTTGACAGATTTCAATTTATTTTCATTTAGCTCATGAAACCATAGAATGCAATTAACTAACAATTAAACCACTTTATGCATGTCAATTCAAATTATCAATCCACTAACCCCAAATTCAATATGCTTGCAATGCTTACTATTCTCCACTTATATAAATGAATGCACAACCAAGAATCAGAAGGTCTTTCTAGGCTTGTAATGTTAGACTTAGGGTAAAGGTAGTTGAAATAGTCATTTAGGCTTTACTATACCATAAGCTTCTCCAATCATGTCTCCCAAAATATTTTTCACACAATCCCAATACCCCTTTTTTTTTAATTATATGAAAGAATTCTTTTTTTTTTCTTATTTTTTTTTTTCAACAAGATTGCAACAATTTTATATGTATCTTTTTTTTTCTTTTTGAAATTGACACTAGTTGTCAGCTTTTTTCTTTTCTTTTTTTTTTTTTTTTCAAGTTGCTACCAATCTAAATTTTTTTCACATTCTCTCAATTTTCACACTTTTTCCCACATACAATAAATTTCCTATCCAAATTCTCCCAAACTCAAGATCCACTTATGGTATAATTAGGGTTAAATATTTTGGATATTCATGGGTTTATCTTTTTGGGCTCAATATGTGTAGAAAAAAAAAATAAGTTAAGGCTCAAAAAGGGTAACTAGGATAAAATTACAGGGATGGCTTGAAAGGCACAATCGATCCAAAAAAATTGCCTAAATCACTTTCCTAGTCATGCATAATTTATTATTTCGCCTCAAATAGCAAGCAAGCAAGTTCTAGAATTTTCCAAACAACTTTCCATATTTCAAAATTAGCATACATAAATCAATTCAATTACTAGAAAATTACTTAATATGATTCCATGTTCTTTCAAGTATAAAATTGAAATTAGTCAAGAATGTAATATCACCAAGCACACGGATTTTTTTGAAAAATAAATGAACTTTTCAAATCATGCTATCTACCTACTTTCAAATTGACTCACATTAATCAAATTGACTCACAACAATAAAAACTAAAAACTAAAAATTAAAAATTAAAAGACATAAAACTTAAAAAAAAAAAAAAACTCAAAATAACTCAAAATAAAAATTAAGTCACTCCCCCCCAACTAAAGTGACACATTGTCCCCAATGTGACATTAAAGAAAAAGGAAAGGAAACTTACCTGGGTGCCACATCAATAAGCGGTTGACGCACATAATAAGCGTCATGCAAGACAACTTGAAAATTGTTGTTGTACTTGCCTTCAAGCTTGGCAAGCGATGAGTTTGAACCAAAGTCAGCACCAACAACATAAGACTTTGGATGATGAGCTTGGGGAGAAGCCTTTCGTAGCTTGCAGAGGATATAATATGGTGTCGATGAAATATATGGATTCAGTGGTGGTTTATTTGTCAATATCATTGATGAAGTCGAATCAATGATGTCATGTTCGTCCTCATCCTCCAATGTCATAGTATCTACACTTTCATCTAACAAACCTTCTTCTTGTTGCTCACTCTCCAAGTGGCTATTCATACCCTCACTTGTGATTTCATATTCAATGAGTTCCTCTTCACAAGGATCTTGATCTTCAATTGTAGGCTCATTATCTTCCTTGTATTCAATTAATGACCCTTCTTCATTGTAGCAATAACTCTCATAACTTTCATCATTGGAATTATTACATTCTGAATCATTAGCCATTGAACTATCACATAAGGATCTCACCATGTCAGTTAAGCGATTAATCTCTCCTGGAAGTGATTGCATAAGTGCTAATAGTTGCTCCTCTTTTTCAGTTTGTTGGGATGAATTTGGGCAATAAGGTGGGTATTGGTGACTCCAACCTGAAGTGATGGATCCCAATGCCAGCCGTAATCAAAATCTGCCATATTATTCAACAAATTTATCACATCATAGCCTCTCATTAATAGAGGCGCTCCAGTTGTCTCTGCTCCATAATCAACCCAGCTTCTTGTTTCATCATTAAGTCCATTATAAAATAGCCACGTAAAACACCCACTTATGAAAATGTGATAACATCTCTCTCCATACTCTTTAAATCTCCTCCAAGCAGAATAGAATGGTTCATTGTGTTGTTGGGCAAAATCCTCAAGGTATAGCATCTGGCTTTACCTTGCAGGTCAAACTCATCAATAAAACATTAGTAAAAAAAAAAAAACTAAATTAGTATTGAAAAGATAAAAATTTGAAATAACAAAATTAATACTAAAACTAAAAAGAAAAACCAAATTAGAACAAAATTTAATTTTTAATAATATTAACTATCACTCCCCGGCAACGGCGCCAAAAACTTGTTGCGATATTTAGCACACGCAAGTATACGTATCGTTTCAAGTAGTAGACTCATTAGGAGTGAGGTCAATCCCACAGGGAATGTAGTTAAGTACGTTAAAATTAAACTTTTACTTCTATTTGATTAAATAAAAGATATGAGAAAAAAATAATGAAGTATAAGAAAAATAGTTGGAAGCAACGATTCGAGAAAATTAATAGTTAATAAACGAGGGTGTCGATTTCAATTGATTTTATTGACTATGGTCTAATATGATTATTTTCCTAATATTAATTCCTATGCAATAACAGGTTTACTAAGGTAATTTATAGTCTTCTCAGATATATAAACCTCAACTATATGTAAACTTTCTACTCTCGTGATAAATTTAACATGCAACAGGCATTAAACACAGAAACCCTATAAGCTATCTAAACCATATAGGTACTCTTGTCCTATATCGATATTCAGTTCTATTCTACTATCGCATATTTGACACTCACTTCTCAGAGCTCGCATCAAAATCATAAACATTTAATTGGTGGCCAGACAATTAAAAGTAATTAAGCACAAATAAAATAGAATACATAGAAATTAGGGGGAAAATAAATCATATTAAATCCATAAAATAATATTAAACAATATCCATCTAACCCTTATAAAGTGTTTAGTTACTCATGTTCATTGAAGCACAAATACACATATTAACTGATAGAAAATAGACGAAAAATAGAGAAGAGAAGAAAAGAAGAATGGTGAAAACCCTGAGCAGTATGTCTCCAGTATTGGAAGTGATCTCTCTACTCTGTATCTGAACTCTCACTTTTTTTTCTCTCTGAAATTGCTTGACTGAAATCAACTCCAGTTCACCCTTTATATAGGCTTTCAGGGACTAAAAAGATAAAAAAAAACGCACATGTTAAATGCCTATTCGAACTAGGAAACCCCCAACACCCACGTGAGAGAAAAATACGATTTTTGTGTTGTTTAGGGGGGCGGGCCGCGGCATGCTAAAGCCATGCCGCGGCCCGTGTTGGAATTGATTTTTCTACTGCGTCGACTGATAGTATTTTGGCCATAACTCTCTTAATATTTCTCGAAATTGGACGATTCAAGATGTTCCGGAAAGATAAAAGAGAGATCTAAAACTTTTATGTTTTGACTTTTTCCAAAATCCAATCAAAAGATAGTCGAATTCAGGCTCTAAGTTTCAGCTTTATTTTCTTTCACAGTTTTCTCTATTTTAAATATCATGATATTTTTTTATCTTTTTCCCATCTTTTTTTCTGATATTTTTCTAATCTTCTTCTATTTTAAATCTGCAAAAATAAAAGATAACAAGCGTAAAAATGCTCCAAACACGATTAAAACTTAATTAAAAATATACTAAATTTAATCTAAAATTAATACTAAAAACAACCTAACAAATTCTCCCAAACTAAGCTTTTACTCGTCCTCGAGTAAAACACTAACTAAATATTAAATAAGTCAATCTCCAAAACATGAGTATATTTCAAGTAGCTCCAATAACATGATGATGAAAAAATTCACTTATACATACAATCCAGAATTTCATTTCAATTACACCCTTGACAGATTTCAATTTATTTTCATTTAGCTTATAAAACCATAGAATGCCATTAATTAACAATTAAACCACTTTATGCATGTCAATTAAAATTATCAATCCAATAACCCCAAATTCCATATCCTTGCAATACTTACTATTCTCCACTAATATAAATGAATGCACAACCAAGAATCAGAAGATCTTTCTAGCCTTGTAATGTTAGGCTTAGGGTAAAGGTAGTTGAAATAATCATTTAGGCTTTACTATACCATAAGCTTCTCCAATCATGTCTCCCAAAATATTTTTCACACAATCCCAATACCCTTTTTTTTCTAATTATATGAAAGAATTCTTTTTTTTTTCTTGTTTTTTTTTTCAACAAGATTGCAACAACTTTATATTTATCTTTTTTTTTTTCTTTTTGAAATTGACACTAGTTGTCAGCTTTTTTTTTTTTTTTTTTTTTTCAAGTTGCTACCAATCCAAATTTTTTTCACATTCTCTCAATTTTCACACTTTTTCTCACATACAATAAATTTCCCATCCAAATTCACCCAAACTCAAGATCCACTTATGGTATAATTAGGGTTAAATATTTTGGATATTCATGGGTTTATCTTTTTGGGCTCAATATGTGTAGAAAAAAAAATAAGTTAGGCTCAAAAAGGGTAACTAGGATAAAATTACAGGGATCGCTTGAAAGGCACAATCGATCCAAAAAAATTGCCTAAATCACTTTCCTAGTCATGCATAATTTATTATTTCGCCTCAAATAGCAAGCAAGCAAGTTCTAGAACTTTCCAAACAACTTTCCATATTTCAAAATTAGCATACATAAATCAATTCAATTACTAGAAAATTACTTAATATGATTCCATGTTCTTTCAAGTATAAAATTGAAATTAGTCAAGAATGTAATATCACCAAGCACACGAATTTTTCGAAAAAATAAATGAACTTTTCAAATCATGCTATCTACCTACTTTCAAATTGACTCACATTAATCAAATTGACTCACAACAATAAAAACTAAAACTAAAAATTAAAAATTAAAAGACATAAAACTTAAAAAAAAAAAAAAAAAAAAAAAAAAAAAACTCAAAAAAAAAAAATTAAGTCACTGCCCCCCCCCCCCCCCAAAACTAAAGTGACACATTGTCCTCAATGTGACATTAAAGAAAAAGGAAAGGAAACTTACCTGGGTGCCACATCAATAAGCGGTTGACGCCCATAATAAGCGTCATGCAAGACAACTTGAAAATTATTATTGTACTTGCCTTCAAGCTTGGCAAGCGATGAGTTTGAACCAAAGTCAGCACCAACAACATAAGACTTTGGATGATGAGCTTGGGGAGAAGCCTTTCGTAGCTTGCAGAGGATATAATATGGTGTCGATGAAATATATGGATTCAGTGGTGGTTTATTTGTCAATATCATTGATGAAGTCGAATCAATGATGTCATGTTCGTCCTCATCCTCCAATGTCATAGTATCTACACTTTCATCTAACAAACCTTCTTCTTGTTGCTCACTCTCCACGTGGCTATTCATACCCTCACTTGTGATTTCATATTCAATGAGTTCCTCTTCACAAGGATCTTGATCTTCAATTGTAGGCTCATTATCTTCCTTGTATTCAACTAATGACCCTTCTTCATTGTAGCAATAACTCTCATAACTTTCATCATTGGAATTATTACATTCTGAATCATGAGCCATTGAAGTATCACATAAGGATCTCACCATGTCAGTTAAGCGATTAATCTCTCCTGGAAGTGATTGCATAAGTGCTAATAGTTGCTCCTCTTTTTCAGTTTATTGGGATGAATTTGGGCAATAAGGTGGGTATTGGTGACTCCAACCCTGAAGTGATGGATCCCAATGCCCGTCGTAATCAAAATCTGCCATATTACTCAACAAATTTATTACATCATAGCCTCTCATTAATAGAGGCGCTCCAGTTGCCTCTGCTCCATAATCAACCCAGCTTCTTGTTTCATAATTAAGTCCATTATAAAATAGCCACGTAAAACACCCACTTGAGAAAGTGGGATAGCATCTCTCTCCATACTCTTTAAATCTCCTCCAAGCAGAATAGAATGGTTCATTGTGTTGTTGGGCAAAATCCTCAAGGTATAGCATCTGGCTTTACTGTGCAAGTCAAACTCATCAATAAAACATTAGTAAAATTAAAAAAAAAAAAAACTAAATTAGTACTGAAAAGATAAAAATTTGAAATAACAAAATTAATACTAAAACTAAAAAGAAAAACCAAATTAGAACAAAATTTAATTTTTAATAATATTAACTATCACTCCCCGGCAACGGCGCCAAAAACTTGTTGCGATATTTAGCACACGCAAGTGTACGTATCGTTTCAAGTAGTAGACTCACTAGGAGTGAGGTCGATCCCACAGGGAATGTAGTTAAGTACGTTAAAATTAAACTTTTACTTCTATTTGATTAAATAAAGATGGGAAAAAAAACAATGAAGTATAAGAAAAATAGTTGGCAGCAACGATTCGAGAAAATTAATAGTTAATAAACTAGGGTGTCGATTTCAATTGTTTTTATTGACTATGGTCTAATATGATTATTTTCCTAATATTAATTCTTATGCAATTGCAGGTTTACTAAGGTAATTTATAGTCTTCTCAGATATATAAACCTCAACTACATGTAAACTTTCTACTCTCGTGATAAATTTAACATGCAACAGGCATTAAACACAGAAACCCTATAAGCTATCTAAACCATATAGGTACTCTCGTCCTATATTGAAATTCAGTTCTATTCTACTATAGCATATTTGACACTCACTTCTCAGATCTCGCATCAAAATCATAAACAGTTAATTGGTGGCCAGACAATTAAAAGTAATTAAGCACAAATAAAATAGAATACATAGAAATTAGGGGGAAAATAAATCATATTAAAACCATAAAACAATATTAAACAATATCCATCTAACCCTAATAAAGTGTTTAGTTACTCATGTTCATTGAAGCACAAATACACATATTAACTTATAGAAAAGAGATGAAAAATAGAGAAGAGAAGAAAAGAAGAATGTTGAAAACCTTGAGCAGTATGTCTCCAGTATTGCAGTTGATCTCTCTACTCTGAATCTGAACTCTCACTTTTTTTTCTCTCTGAAATTGTTTGACTGAAATCAACTCCAGTTCACCCTTTATATAGGCTTTCAGGGACTAAAAAGATTGAAAAACGCACATGTTAAATGCCTATTCGAAATAGGAAACCCCCAACACCCACGTGAGAGAAAAATATGATTTTTGTGCTGTTTAGGGGGCGGGTCGCGGCCCGTGTTGGAAGTGATTTTTCTGCTGCGTTGACTGATAGGATTTCTGCCATAACTCTCTCAATATTGCTTGGAATTGGACGATTCAAGATCTCCCGGAAAGATAAAAGAGAGATGTAGAATTTTTGTGTTTTGACTTTTTTGAAAATCCAATCATAAGATAGTCGAATTCAGGCTTGAAGTTGCAGCTTTATTTTCTTGCACAGTTTTCTCTATTTTAAATATCATTATATTTTTTATCTTTTTCCCATCTTTTTCTCTGATATTTTTCTAATCTTCTTCTATTTTAAATCTGCAAAAATAAAAGATAACAAGCGTAAAAATGCTCCAAACACGATTAAAACTCAATTAAAAATATACTAAACTTAATCTAAAATTAATACTAAAAATAACCTAACATTTATCTTACTTTTGTGAAAAACCATTGCCATTAGTTGTTGTTTTCTGAATCCACAACAGAAAAAGCTAGTGGAAAAATGTGCCCATTTCCATCTTGTGTACAAGCAGAGAGCAATGTACCTCCATATGTTGATTTAAGGAAAGTTCCGTCAACAGCTATTATAGGTTTGCACTTCTTCCATCCTTTTATTGAAGCATCCAGTGCGACAAACAAGCACTTGAAGCTGTTGTCTTCCTCTGTTTGCATGTGCACTATTGTTCTGGGATTAGTTTTTTCCAGCATGCGCCAAAAACTTGGCAGCAGCTTGTATGATTCATTGGCTTTTCCTCGTAATTCTTCTTGCGTGTGCTCTTTGCTTCTCCATGCTATCACGTAGTTCATTCTCACCCCATACTTGTGTTTCATTTCTCCTCTGATGTCTTGTGGCGTTTGAGTTGTTTTTATGTTGGTAAACCGTGGCTTGATGTAGTTTCCAATCAATTCCGTTGTAGCTTGTCTTTTGTCGGCAAATCTTATGTTTAGATCACAAGTGTGTATCACCTCCCTGTCATACTTTCGAATGATGAATGACTTTGTTGGCCCGATCTGGATGCCGTTAGTGCCCACTTGCATTTTGGATACAAGCAACAAATTTTGTATGTTCTTGCACATGATTTTTTCACTCTGAATTGGAAGTTGTTCCTAATTGCATAGAAACCAAGCACACTCTGGAGTGTTTCTTTGTCTTGGTATATTTGTGCTTCTTCTATTTCAGGATGTTGCGGATCTGTGATTAGTAGTTCGTCATAATCTGTGATTTCTGGTTCCCTTGTTTTGTTGTTTTCCAAACCATCTCCTCTGCCACAAGTTTTGCATAGTCCATGAAGTCAAAATTTTCTCCCCCATCTTCCGGTTCTGTAGCTTCAATTGTATGTTGTTGATTTGTTGAGTCTTCTGTTGTTGCTGCATTGTATTCGATCGGTTCCAAGGCGCTTGTATGTGTAATTAATGAATTAATATTTTCTAAGAATGATGGATTGATGGTTGTTGTTGGGTTGTTGATGACATTCACACACAATGGGTATGTTGTGAAGTCGGGGTCCCTCAGTTTGAGTTGTATGTAGAAATGCAGGCTTTGATTATCCTTTATTCTCAATGGTTAGTATCCTTCTTTGACTTGATATTTCAGTTGCAAAACAATGTTTTCTTGGTTGCATTCCAGGACATCTTTCAGCTTCCGTTGTAATTCTTCATAGTTACAATTGGCTGAAATGTAATGTCCACTAGCTTCATAATTTTCATAATTCATTCGATCATCAAATTGTCCATTGCAGAAGACTAGGAATGGAATGTCTTTCTTTTCCTGTGATTTTGAAATGGTTATTAGTGCAAGGCAACGATTTTAAAACTGGGTTGATTCTGTTATGAAATACAGTACAAACTTACTTCTATTTCCTTCCCTTTGTTCAAGTCTTGTATTTCCTGTCCTGATTCCTGCTTTTGCCATTTTTATTTTATTTTTTTTGCTATTAATAAACTATTAGAAAACTAAAATAAAACTATTAAGAAACGTTAAAAATTATTTCAGAAACTAACCATTTCTCAAAGTGTTTTCTCCTTTTCTTTTTTCCAAAATAAATTCCTAAAAAAAAATGGAATTAAACTATTATAAAATGATTATGCAACTGTAAATCAACTTGAAAAACCATAACTCTTTACTCAATTTAACATAGTGGTTGTCATTTTGCCTTTTCATCATGTTTATTTGAATCAGATCAATTTCCAACTATTATAAAACTAATTTGCCACCATTTACATAAATCGTACCTTGTATATCTGCTAGTTTTTGGTACACGTCAAGTGACACTCCTTCATAATGTGTAAACCATTTTAAAACGATATTGCAACTGTAAGGCAACACAAAAAATTAAAAACAGCCTTATTCGTAACATGTGGTTCCTTAATTAGAATGATATCTTGTTTTTTGTTTTTAAGAATATGAATTGCCTGTTGTAAACTAGGGAATCAACCAGAATGCAACTATATATGACGTATATTCATTTTTGAATAAATTTTCGTATCATACCTTGTTATGGATTCGAGGGGGAGCTCCAGATCTGTTTAATACAGATTTACATTGCTTGAATTGGGATTTTCGATTCTGGATTGAGTGATTTTGAGCGATTAAAACTGAAATCAAATGTTTAATTTCAGTTTCTTCACGGTTTTTCTGGTTTTTTTTCGTAATTTTCTATTTAGATCATTGGAGTTCTTCTTTTCCAATCAAATTTTGCCAGAATTTATGGTTGTTCTACCCTTGTTCTGGTTTCATTCTGGTTGCGTTGCAGATTGGATCGATGGAGGTTTCTTCATCGTCTCTGTTCGTGACGTGCGGCTTAAGGTATAGACTAGGTGGTATTTTTGTAATTTTTTCAATGTGGGCTGTATAAATGTTGATTGGGCTTGCCCATAGTAATATTGTAATATTTTACCCTTTTTGGAATTTTTCTTTTTTTTTCCCCAAAAATATAAGGATTATATTAAAAAACTAACGTCATGCTCATCATATTACATCGTATTGTAACACTAAAGAATTAATTCATACTTTGCGCGATATTAGACAATATTTATTATTCATTCAAATTTCTAATTTTTTATACTGATTAATCAGTGATATAATATAAAATATATTATTGTATTGTGAAGATTATTATAATTTGTATGTCTACATATTTGGTTGGGTGTGCAACTAAAATCTCACATTAGCTAGATATGGGAAAAATTATAGATATATAAAGATAGACACTATCTGCATTGGTATGAGACATTTTGGAAAGATGCCCAAGAACAAAACTATGAGGGTTTAGGTCCAAAGCGGACAATATCATGCCAAGAGTGGAGATGGATGGTGTATGGTGTTCAATAAATAGAATTAGAGTCGGGTCACAAAGTTAGCCATTTAATGAATCCAATCCTCAGAATGTCAAACAAAGATAATGAGCCTCGATGTACTCTTTGGGAAAGGTTTAGGCCCAAAGCGGATAATATCATACAAGAGTGGAGATGGATGGTGTCCAACCTCCAACATATATTTAAATGTGCATAATTTTAGCAATAAATTCAACAATTTTAATAGTATTTTCTATTCTTTCTAAAATGAAAGATTTGTCAATATGGTTACAAGTTCTTTCATCAGGAAAGGAAGCTATGAATCAGAAAAGTACATACAGGAAGCTTGGTGTGGATCCGAAAAAGTCTTGGGAGAAGACTTTGTAGAATCCAGAAGGTGTTTTCATGTAAGCTTGTACTGCATATGATTGTCACTCCAGATAGCTTATTATTTGTCCAGAGATTAGGGGTGTGCATAAATTGATCCAATCCAATGAGAACTGACCGATCGAATTACAACCGACCGCCAAACATTGGATATCCAATTATGATCGGATCAGATTGGATGTTACTTTTAAATATCCAATTGGATTAGATCGGATGGTGGATGGGGCGTCTAAAAATCCAATACATCCAACATCCAATCAAACTAATTTGTATTTACATTTAGTTTGGATGAGTAATTAGATTTTATATTGTTATACGTCAAATCTATATGTATATATGAAAATTAACATTAAAATTTTACTCTTTTTTTCTTGGATTGGATAGATCCAGTCCAATCCAATACACACTGGACCTAAAATATTGGATAGATTCGATCCGATCCAAAAAATATTAGGTGTAAAATATTGCATAAACTCAAATTAAACCAATATATATATATATGAAATACATCCAATGGATAGAACCGATCCAATCCAACATCTAATGGATGTTGGATCGATTGGATGACTGAAATTGATTGGATCGGATCGGATGGTAAAATCTAACATCCAATATATGATTGGATCGGATCTGGATAGGCCTTAAAACATTGTATGTGATCCAATAAACACCCCTACCAGAGATGTACTTTCAGATAGCTTATTGTCAGTCTTGGTTATTCGTCCGGGAATAAGCGCTTGTACAAATCCAAAAGAATTGTGAGTATCATAGTTCTTGGATGGTTTGTACTAAAAGTGCAACCTTTCAAGCTGACGAGGATTATTGTTGCTGGGGATGAGCTGGATGTTAACCTGGGCCCTCGGCCCAGGACAACCTACAGTAAAATGGCCATAAGTCAATCAATATTGATCTAATTTATGCAATTTAACTTTCATTTTAAAGCTATTTAATTTTTCTATCAAGTCATGTCTCACTCCTCAATCATAATTTTGAAGCTATTGACTCCAAATTTTACCCCAAAGGGAGTTACGAATTTAAGCTGTAAATTACCTAGAGTGGGTCCCGCTGGCGCGACTCGAACTCTAAAAATTGATCATCAACTTTAGAAGTTAAGTTTGATTGTTAGATCATCATCTACAATCAAAAATAGCCTAAGTATATTTTTTCATATTTTTTTGGATTATTTTATTCCCATTTAATAGGGCCTCCTTCACCTATAAAAGGATAGCTACACTAGCACATTTTTAAGTTAAAAAATGTAGCCATAAGGTCAGAGCCCTTCTCTCTATAAATTAGAGCATCTAGACTCAGACATTTTTCTATAATTCATTTTGTGAGAAATAAAACTCGAAGTAGACGCAACTCCATTACTGTCACAATGCAGAGAATGAATTACTATAAATTGATGTGTTTCTCTACGTATACTTGACTCATAATTCATTCTCGTCAATCTAACAGGCGGGTGTGACCCAGATATCTGTGTCTAAATTTTTGAGTCAACATGTCTAAATCGAGTAGAGACATCTGGTCTATTTAGTTTCTCAGCGTGTTCATGAATTTCTCATTGTTTTCCTCAAGTTTTGTTTTAAGGATTTCAAGATTTTGTTTGTAGGGTAAAGTGGGAAAAAAGTGAATTTCATGATCTAAAAATTCTAGATTTTCAGGTTCGGAGTCAGACAAAAACATCTTTTCCTTTTGAAAAATGAGAATGTGTCGAAAAAACTCCAAAAAATTTGAAAAAAGTTGAGTTATAAAAATCTTAAAAATCCCTAAAAACCTAAATTAAGTCAAACCAAATTAAAAAAACCTAGCAAAATCATAGATTCAGGAAAGAAGTATATCATATAAGTCTAAGTCAAGGGAAGAAGAAAACATACTGTGATTAGAGATTAATGATGAACTAGATGAGGTTTTCTTTTGAGCTCGACGAATCTAAGGGTCAGGAATATAGCGTTTCCTGGGTTTTTGAGAAAATAGTTGCAAAATTTTCAAAGAAATAGCAAAGAGGGCATTCACAGATAATTGGAAGGAGGAAGGGGGATTTCGGTCTCTACACTTCCTCTTTTTAGTTGATTATGGCAAAACTGACTTTAAAAGATTTAAATACAAATATAATATTTACCTTATAAGCACCGTACGATCAAATAAAATTAAATTAAGGTGATTAACTCAAGATTCAGTTGAAAAGACAAGCATTTATTGTTAAAGCTTATAATCAAATGCTTCCATCACAAGAAGCACAAGAGATACAAGTTGAAAAAGATTGCATATAAGGATTGTACAAAAATTATCCAAAATCTCATTTGGGGTAAATCCTTACGAGAAGAATGTTCAACAGACCACTCTAAATACGAGAAGCATCCCGGTGGGTATATGTCAATTCATGTGATTCACAAGGAAGAAAAGACGATAAATAACAGAAGATAAGATCAAATGTGGAGGTTATTTAATCTTATTCATATTAAAAATGTTTAACATAACTATTTCCACATGTAAAAATAACATGAAACGCGAGAAACGTTCATGTTTCATGAACTATCATTTAGGTAAGATCATAAAGAATAACTGTCATAGGAAACTCTTATAAATAGTGGAAAAAACCATCGTAAAGGAGATGATTAGTTCTCTCCTGAGAGAATTTATGCTAAGTTGTATTTTGTAATCAGAAAATTGAAAAGTAAGAGCGACTCGTGGAGTATGTAGATTTTAACTACAAAATTACATAAAAATTTGTTGCTTTCATAGATATTATTTATTTCCTAATCATAATTATTTTAGATCATTATCTATTAAGAGCCTCATTTAGGTCAACAAAATTTTGAGTTAACACAAGTAAACAAAGTACTATAGATATTATAGTAAATATTATATTACACCCCACAAAATGAAAAGTACACTACAATATTTAAAAAAAATTAAACTTAAACTAATTTTTAAAAATAACTCTTAATATATTTTAAGAATTTTTTTCTCGCATTATTTTGTGTTAATCTTATTACTTATTTTAATTTTATTTTCATAATTTTTTTTAAATCATGTACAAATTCTTTATTATTTTTTTTCTAATAAAATTTTATATAATTTTTTACTTTAATTTTTTTTGTTGTAATATTAAAAAAGTAATTTATTTTTTAAGAATATCTACCGAAGAATAAAATAATAAAAAAAAACTAATATAATTAAAGATATATATTTTATGTGAAATAAAAATTATTAAAATAAAGTGCACTAAGGCAAATAATATTCCCCATAGATATTTATAATTTTTATTTTATATTTTAGAATTCGTTTCCTTTCTTTTAATTTACTAAATAATTTAGAGGTACACAGCCAATTCATTTTCTCATCTTATTATTATTATTATTATTATTATTATTATTATTTAATGGAATGTGTACTCACAATTAATTAAACATAGCATTTGCATATTTTTTTTTTTGGCAAAAGTAGTACCCAAAGTGTAAAATGTACTTTTCTTACTGATATCATTAACCAAAATTAATAAAAAATATATTTTAAGTTATAAAAATATATATAATAGTATAAATTAATTTTGATATTAAAGAGTAGATATATTTAATGAAAATAACAAGTGAATATTTTTTTTAATAATTATTTTATTCTTTTTGAATATTTTTAGCTATTGGTTTTCATTTAAACCTTTTTAATCAATATTATATCTGTTAAACAAATATTTCCTTAGTGTTAGTTCAGGGTTTTTTTTTTTTTTTTTGTATTTTTTTTTTTTGAATTTTTTTAACTTTTTTAAAATTATAGTAAAAGTACAACATTAATTTTAGCATTTTGGATATTTTTGCTATAAAACAAATAAAAAAGTTAGGCATTTAGATGTCATGCTTTAGTCAATTAGTTATGTTTTCTTAAAAAATTTAAAAGTTATACATTTAAAATGTTACATTTTTTAAACATTAATTATTTTTACCTCAAAAATACTAATTTTTTAATATATGTACAAAGTGAAGATAGTTTTACAGCAAGCCCCTCTGCATCCACGTACACTAATTGAAAAAAAAAAAAAAAGGCTCCTTAGAAAATCAAAGTGCCAAGGAATAATTACATAAGACACTATTTTTACGTTCAAAGAATGTTTTTTTTTACATTTTTACGGTTTTCCAAAAAATAACACGAATACAACATAAAATCAACAAGAAAACAACATAAAAGTAACATGAAAATAACATCAAAATAATAACAAAAAAAAACAAAAAATAACATACAGATAACAAAAAATTAACAACAAATGAACAAAATTTCAACATAAAAAGACCGTATTTTATGTAAATAAAATAAAAAAAATCGTAAAAATATTTAAAATTCCGTGAAACCGTATTTTTGTTGTTTTTTTTTTTTTTGTGCATTTGTGAAATTATCCCAAGTGCCAATAACAATAAAAAGAGTTTTTTATAGGAAAAAACAAAGATGACAAAAATTAGTATAAATTGATACTTTATTTACAAAAATACTTTCATAAGGTGTAGATAATATTTATAGGGCATTTTTACAAAAAATGTGCAAAAAAAAATTAATTGTTACAATGTACACATTTGAAAATATTTTTACATAAATTCATACAAATTTTTAATTTAATTATATTGGATACTATTTAATGAGAATGATAACCATAATTATATTTTTATCTTTTTTATAATTATTTTATAGCTAAATTGTACAACATTTAATGAGTAAGCTTTCAAACCATAATCAATATTAGAATATTACTAATAAATAATAAAATTTATTTTAGGCATGGTATATAATATCACGTATATAATCTGTACATTAATAATAAAATTTGTATTAGAATATTACTAATATCACGTATATAATCTATACATTAATAATTGCATGGTATATTTTTTAAAATCAATACATATATAATCATGATTTTTTTATTAAAATATGTCATATATGTCCTATATATTATCAGATTGGTAATGCTATTATGTTGTTTAATTTAATATTCATAATATATATATTACGACATTTTGTTTGAAAAATCTTTGAAAATATTTTGTATGTATATATGTTTATTTTATTTTTTATTAATTAAATATACTAATTTAATAAAAAAAATAATATTCACATAGATTTATTATATTAGTGAGCCATGTTTATTTTTTAGTAATTTTTTAGAAAATAAATAATATATATAAAAAATTTGTTTATCTTTTTCCTTTTTTTTTTTGTTTATTGTGTCCTGTTTATTTTTTCTAATTAAATAATATTTGGAGTTTATAAAGTTATGTTTGTTTATTTATTTTTTGATCTTGTATTTCAATAGAAAATTCGTTCACTAATTCATTAGAAAATAATAAATATATAGATACAATAAAAAGAAAATATATTTATTTTAGTATAGTATAAATTGGCTATGTCTATTTTTATATTTACAATTACAATAAACGTACTAATAATATAAAATACTTTGTATATATATGTTTATTTTGTTTTCTATTTACTAATTTACGAAACAAAATAATAATATTCAGATATGTTTATTATATCACTCTGCGTGTCATGTTTATTTTTAGTAATTTTAAGCATTGATTTAAATTTATATACATTAATGTTTATAATTTTGATATTGTATTTTATTGAAAAAAAAAACTTATTAAATTATAATAATTTATACTAAAATAGATAATAAACATTTATTCTTTAATAAAAGAAATATTTAATTTGTTTATTTTTATAAGACTGTTTATTATTTATTTAGTTAATTTTATAGAATTTTTTATTTTGAATTTTAATAAACATGTTTTATTATTAATAATTTTTAAAACATTAATATAATAAACATAAGGATAAAATATTACAAAATAATATTAGAAACATTAATTACAGTAATCTATTTATGGTAATTAGTTTAATCATTAATGATTTATATTATTTAATGATTAAAATATATCACTACTATAATGTTAGCCTTTAGAGGCTGTTTTTTCACCCTCATTTATAAAAAGAGAAGCTAAAGGGTGTGAAAATACCCGCTATGTTCGAAATTGACATTTAGAGGCGGTTTTTTGATAAAAACCGTAGGTATAAAATTGCATTATACCATTTAGAGGCGGTTGGAAATTAAATATTAATTTTTTTCTGGTTGACCCTATGGCGTCAGTTCCTTCATAGGAACCGACGGCATAGGGTACACGGTTTGCTGACACGTGTACCCTATGTCGTCGGTTCCTATGAAGGAACCGACACCATAGGGTCGACCTTTGTACATATACATCAGCTTCGTCTTCCTACTTCACTTCACTCAAAACCCAGCAAACCAGAGAGAAAAAAACCCAGCAAAAACCCTCGGCGAACCCTCTTTGAGCAACCATATCTCCCCCATTTCTCAACCATTTGAGCCTATTTTTTTTTTTTAAATCCTCCATTTTCGATACTTAATAACATACACCTAAAAAGTTTTCATTTTTTACCCTCTTTGAGTGTCATCCGAACCCAAATAGAAAAGTTTGGGTTTAAAATCCGGCCACCCATTTTTCTTGAGAAATCCTTGAATCTCAACCTCGTTTAAGGTATAAATATTGTTTCTATTCATTTTTATTATGTACATTGTTTTATTTTTGGTTTTTGTAAATTATTATTTGAGTTTTTTTATTTTATTAGTAATATTATTGTATTTTATGTGTATAGTGCCGGGATTTTTTACGGTGGTCGTCGGATTACGGTTATTAGGTAATAATTTAAACCTCAATGTATAGTATATATATGTATTTGTATATTTTATTGAATATTTGTATATAATGTACATGTGTATATATTGTGGTTATATAGTGTGTGTATATTTTTTTATGGAAATAAATTTTGTAATTGTATTTTAAATATATTTTTTGTAATATATATTTATTGTGAATAGAATGACATTGGAGGGATTTCATTAGTTTAGAAATAAAAATTTTAAAATTGAATTAGTGTGTGATATAATTTTATTTTTTTGAGATAATAGTGTGAGATATAATTGATTATATATATGTATGTATAATTTAGTAACTAAGTAACTTGTTACAATTTTTTATAACTAGTTATAAGTAATGAAATAATTAATTTTTCAATTTCATTGTATTTCTTTATATTGTAGGTTCGGCATAATTTTGTTTGTAACGTATTTGAGCTTGCAATTATAGGTATATACTTTAACTAAAATTATATTATTATATAATTAATTATCAATGCATGTTAGTTGAGTTTGAATATCTTCAATATTCATCCGTAGTGAAGTAGGTTCTGCGAATACGTGTACTGCGGTCGGATGGGTGGATAAATTTTGTAATGACCGCTCTAGTAATATGAATTAGAAAAGGCAATTAGCACTAATTTTTATTATTTTATTATTATTTGTGAATTAAATTTAAATATGGACCCCAATATTTAGAAATAAATATTAGAGTTATAATTTCTCAATTTCGGAGATTTTATTAAACTCTAGGGGTATTATCTAGCTTATATGTGTAATATGTTATTTTTGTAATTTTTATTCGGCGACAACGGAAAATGCGATGGATGGCTAGATTGATCACATGGGTAAGTTTAGAACCTTATTTCATAGTGGGAAATATTTTTGAGAAAATAAATTATCGGGATTGAGCGGGGTTATGGAATTTGACCATTTTACCCCTAGTTTCAAAGCTACCCTAGTTTTAAGTCTAAAGGGCATTTTAGTCTTTTGCTATTAAGGGGAATGGGTGGCTGTCCCTTTAGTTGACACCTAGCATTCTTTTTCAGCCAAGTGAGTTAAGTTAATCATTTATTCAATTTTAAAAAAAAAAAAAGAAAAGAAAGAAAACCAAAATTTGAGAATTCCTTCTCTTTCTCTCTTTCCCTTCGAGCTGCACCAAACCAAGGAGAACCAGGGGAGTTCTTTGCTTCTTTGGCTGAATTCAGTGGATTCAAGGGTATTGAAGCTAAGGTAAGCCCTAGTTTTATTCCTCTTGTTCTCGAAGTTTATGGTTGGTTGAATGTGAAATTTCTAGTGTTTAGTAGTTAGGTTTTCTTATATTTAGAATTCGAATTTTAGGGTTTAGTTGAGTTGATTCTAAGTCCTAGCTGCTGGTTTTAGTGGGTGTTGTTGGTTTTATGCAATTTTAGGTTTAAAGTTCAAAGCTTTAAGCTTTAATGGCAAGTTATTATTTATTGTGTTTTTCTATGAAATACTGGCTGGGATTTATTGTGTATGCATTGTTTAGGAGCTCTGGAAAGTTTGGTATCATTTGGTGGAAAATTGAGCAAAGAAGGAAGTGTTTTGGGATTATCGGTGCAAACCGGCAAACCGGCTTGCCATGCCCCAAAAACCGGTTTGCCGGTTTTGGCAGATTCCCGAAACACTTCGTTTTCTCAATTTTTTGTCCATTTCGTACCTCGGTTGGGTGTTTTCCCATTTCCAGAGTTAGAATAACCCTCGTAGAGTATAGCGAGAACCTAGGGTTTGGTTTTGGGATTCCGGATTAGGGTTTTAATCATGTGACTTACCCGGTTTCAAATGTGATTAGGGCATCCATCTAGCACGAAATTCCTGTGCCTGGCCTAGCACACTTGAATTCGGAAAACAAGTAAGAACTGTGTATAATGTATGATGTGATTATCTGAATGTATGTATGTGTTAATATGTATACATGCTTATTTATTGTGATTCATACACTACCAACACTCGTATCATTGTGGTACCTCGAGTGCATTGGTAAGGTGTGTGATGTTTGAAAGTACATCATAAGAGCACAAGACTTGTACGGAAGGTACAAGGTGTCCGTGGTACAACACTAGGTAGTACTCGGGGTGCGGTCATACCTTACCTACACTAATACGAAGGTATTATGAGTGTATGTGGTACATGGTACATGGTCGTGTCCCAGCTAGAACGTTCATACTCATCCGTTAAGCTCACGTAAATAGGTGTATGGGCGCCTATTTACGACGGAAATTATATGATATGTTATATGCATTTCTTACTGAGTCTGTTGACTCACGCTTCGCTTCCATGTGTAGGTAAAGGAAAGGCGAAAGCTGAACAGGATTGAACCTGAGCTCGGGTGAGATTGTACATGTCAAGCCGCGACCTGGAGTGTCTCTGGCCTCGGGACATCCGGGAGTTGTATTTTGAAAGCGTGCGAATTCGTAAATCCGTATATTTTGGAATGTATGCTTAATAAGTAAAGTTTGTAAAGTTTTAAAAATCGGGATCCCTAAGACTTGTAAATATTTCATTAAATTACAAAGTTTAATGTTTAATGCAAAAGTTTTAATTTGACACGTTTTTCGAGAAATTTCTTTGATTGGCAAAGATTGCACAATTATTGAAAAAGCATTGTAGCGTGCCTTAGCATTAGGGCGTTACAATTTTGGTATCGTAGCCGCCAGTTTGTCTACCGAAGCTTGCTATGACATGTACAATCTTCATCGAGAAAGCTGGACTAGCGGTTCAAGAAGTTCTCGTACTTGTTTAGTATCTTAAATAAATGTGAATGTGAAAGCATGTTAGGAAGCATATTAGATTTAAATTAAATATATTTTCTTAAAAGAAAAGAAAGTGTGTTGCCTTTAAGTTATTAAGAGCGGTGTTAATTTTGATCGCTGTCTAACCTGCCTGGCTTATGGATTCGCAGGCTAAGTCCTATTAAATGGACGCCCCGCGAAACACAAGAAGCCAGGGTGGCATGGTTGAGGCCGGAGGCGGCCGCAGGAATCCTCAAAAATCCTCGTGGTCGCGCCGTGGCCGTGGCAGCTCGGTGGTGGTCGCCCCGTAAATCCACCTCAAGCTCCTCCCGATTGGGAGCAAAGGTTTGCGAGATGCAAGATAGAATCCGCCGGCAAGATGAAGAGATCCGAAGGTTGAGGCAAAGCAGGTCCTCCGCCGTGCCTCCTCAAGAAGTTCAGTCGCTATGTGCGGTTCGGCGGTGCCGCAGAACAACCCGCCGTTGGCAACCGTATGGAACCGTTGTACGAAAGATTTCGAAAACAGCACCTCCAAAGGTTTCCGGGAGGCCCCGATGTGATGAAGGCCGAGCAAAGGGCTTTCGGTAATAGAACGCATCCTCAATTTTATGGGAGTGGTTGGAAATGACCGGTAACTCGTCACTTTCCAAGGTTTCCAGGAAGACGCTCTCGTGTGGTGGGAGTTAATAACCCTCACTCGAGACGTCACGCGATGACCCGGGGAAGAATTCAAGGAGTTGTTTAACTCCAAGTATTACAATGAAGCACGATCCGCAAAGGCAAAGCGAAAGAGTTCACCGATCCGGTTCAAACTCGAGGGAATGTCGGTTGCGAGTATACGACGAAGTTTGACCGGCTGGCCAAGTTGGTACGGGAATTGTGCCAACCGACTTCGCAAAAAGGAAAAATACTTGGCGGGTTTGAGTGCAAAAATTAGACATGATCTCGGTTATTACTACTACCGAGGCAACCACTTATGCGAGATGGTTGAAAAGGCTTTAAGAGGCGAGGGTGCGGTAAAATTCCTACAGGAGGCCCGGGTGACTCCAAGTGTTGGTGGAACCCCCACTATTCCTACTCCTGTTTATGGTAGGGATGGTGGTGACTCCACCACCGAGCAGAAAAGAAAAGTTGTTCCAAATTTCCCAAGGGTTCTGGCAAAGCAAGCTGCCCGTGGGAACCAAGGCAGAGGGGGACGCCAGGTTACTCTTATCCCGAGTGTCCAAGATGCAAGAAACATCATCCGGGAGAGTGTAACCGAAGACATGCTTCCCGTGTGGCATGGTGGGGCATTTCAAGAAAGATTGCCCCCTGTGCAAAGAAAGAGGAGCCGAAAACCGAGGTGAAACCGGTTCGCTGCTCGTGTGTTTGCCATTACCCAAGCCGACGCTCGCACCGGCCCCCTTCGTAGACAGTCGCCTTCCCATCAACAACTTGTTATTTACGGTATTATTTGACTCTGGGAGCTACACGTTCATATGTGGCTACAAGAGTGATTGATCTTTTGGGTAGGCCTTGTGAAATTTTAGAAAGAGGGTTCGAACCCTAATGCCTACGGAATTGGTTATCTCTAATAGGCGCATTAGGGTCTATGCCGATTAGGATCGAAGATAGGAATTGAGTATTGATCTCATAGAATTGAAACTAACTAAGTTTGATATTATATCGGGAATGGATTTCTTATCCAAGTATTCACAAGATAGATTGTAGGCGTAAAATGGTGACTTTTCAAATTCGAAGGTGAAGATCCATTTGTTTATGTTGGACGGCTCAGGGGTCTCGATCCCGTGCTATTTCGTGTTGAGAGCTAGGGATTTATCGTGCAATGGTTGTGTAGGATTTCTAGCGGTAGTATTTGACTCCAGCAGACTTCGAAACATTTGGGCCCGAGGTAGTTCGGGTAGTGAAAGATTTTCTTGATGTGTTTCCGAGGAGTTGGATTGCCGCCACAACGAGAGATTGATTTTGTTATTGATTTGGCACCCGGAGTCGAACCCGTTTCTAAAGCTCCATATAGGATGGCTCCAGCAGAACTCAAGGAGCTTAAGTTGCAACTTCAGGGGATGTTGGACATTGGGTTTATTCGACCCAGTGTATCGCCCTGGGGAGCTCCGGTTCTCTTTGTGAAAAAGAAAGATGGTTCCCTCAGAATGTGTATTGATTATCGGGAACTTAACAAGCTGACGATTAAGAATAAGTACCCGTTGCCCAGAATTGACGATTTGTTCGATCAGCTTCGTGGAAAGACTCGTGTTTTCAAAGATTGATTTACGGTCGAGTTATCACCAACTCAATTCGGGAGGAGGACATACCGAAGATCGCTTTTAGAACCGGATATGGGCACTATGAGTTTCGGTAATGTCATTCGGATTGACTAATGCTCCTGCGGCCTTTATGGATCTTATGAATAGAGTATTCAAGGATTTCCTCGATAACTGCGTTATAGTGTTTATCGATGACATTCTTGTATACTCTCGGTCAGATGAGGAGCACGAGCATCATCTTCGAATGGTGTTACAGCGACTTAGGGATCACAAGCTGTATGCCAAGTTCAAAAAATGTGAATTCTGGTTGTCCGAGGTATCCTTTCTGGGTCATATTGTGGGAAAGAATGGAATTATGGTCGATCCAAACAAGGTGGAATCAGTGAAGAATTGGCCGAGGCCTAAGTCTGTGACAGAAATTTGAAGTTTTCTCGGGTTAGCAGGGTATTATCGACGTTTCGTCGAAGGATTTTCTAAACTTTCTATGCCCCTAACCGAATTGACTAAGAAAAATCAGAGATTTGTGTGGTCAGATAAGTGTGAATCAAGCTTTCGGGAGTTGAAGCGCGTTTGATAACGTGTGTTAGCTTTGCCATCGCATCAAGAGAAATTTGTCGTGTATCGTGATGCATCCGGACGTGTCCGGGATGTGTTCGATGCAAGCCGATTGCGAGTCATAGCCTATGCCTCTCGTCAACTGAAGGATTATGAACAGCGTTATCCAACTCATGATTTAGAGCTCGCTGCTGTGGTTTTTGCTTTAAAGATATGGCGACATTATCTTTACGGTGAAAAGTGTGAAATTTATACTGATCATAAAAGTCTTAAATACTTTTTCACCCAAAAAGATCTGAATATGAGGCAGAGAAGGTGGTTGGAGTTAGTTAAGGACTACGATTGTGAAATACTGTATCACCCCGGGAAAGCCAATGTTGTGGCCGATGCTCTAAGCAGAAAAGGTCCCGGTCAAGTGTGTACAACGGTTATGATAGCTCCTCAACTAGCCTCGGAAATGGTTAGTGCAGGAATTGAGTTCGTGGTCGGGAAATTACATAATTTAACACTCCAATCTGATCTGTTGGAGAGAATCAGAAAGGCAATAACCGGGAAGATCCCGAGCTAGTTAAAGTTTGAGATGAAGTGGTAGCTGGTCGGCCTAAAGGTTTTACAGTCTCGAGCAGTGGAATGTTGCTATATAAAGCTCGAGTTTGTGTTCCTAGTGTGGATGAGCTTAAAAAAGAAATATTGGATGAAGCTCACACCACGCCTTATTCGTTGCATCCGGGAACCACCAAGATGTATCAGGATTTGAAACCCTACTTCTGGTGGTATGGGATGAAAAGAGATGTGGTGGACTACGTGTCCAAGTGTTTAACACCGCCGCGAAATTTCCGAACATCGCAGGTGGCAGGTTATTACAGCCTTTAGTCCTTCCAGAATGGAAGTGGGAGGACATCGCAATGGACTTCGTAATCGGTTTGCCTAGAACTACGGGAATGTATGATTCGTTTGGGTTATCGTGAGCGTATTCACAAAGCCGCCCTCACTTCTTACTGCTGAAAGTTACATATTCAAGTGGATCAATATGCCGAACTCGTATGTGAAGGAGATAGTTCGTCTCCATGGAGCCCCTAAATCTATTGTATCAGACAGGATCCAAAGTTCACATCGGCTTTGGGTGAGTCTCCCGTAAGGCTATGGGTACCAAGTTAAAGTTTAGTACAAACCTTTCACCCTCGATCGATGGTCACGTAAAGAACTATCCTGATTTTAGAAGACCTATTGCGAGCCTGTGTCATGGACTTTGAGGGTTCATGGAGTAAGTACTTGCCTTTAATTGAATTCTCCTACAACAACAGCTACCAAAGTACAATAGGGATGGCTCCCTATGAGATGTTATATGGTAGAAAATGTCGTTCTCCTATTCATTGGGACGAGACAGGAGAAAGGAAGTACCTGGGTCCTGAGTTAGTGCAGAGGACCAGTGAAGCTATTGATAAGATCAAGGCTCGAATGCTTGCTTCTCAAAGCAGGCAGAAAAGTTATGCTGATCCGAAGCGTAGAGATGTTACATTTCAGGCAGGAGAACATGTTTTCCTGCGGGTTTCACCAATGAAGGGTATTAGACGCTTCGGGAAGAAGGGTAAGTTAAGCCCTAGGTTCATTGGGCCATTTCAGATACTTCGAGAAGTCCGTGTGTAGCGTGACGGCTAGGCCTTACCACCCGCATTATCGATCGTTCATGACGTGTTTCACATTTCTATGTTAAGGAAATACGTGTCATACCCGACTCATGTCTTGAGTTATGAAGCCCTTGAACTTCAACCACTTATCCTATGAAGAGTAACTCGTTCGTATTTTAGATAGAAAAGAAAAAGTTCTTCGGAACAAGACTATTGCACTGGTTAAGGTGCTCTGGAGGAACAGTAAGGTGGAAGAAGCCACCTGGGAATTGGAGTCAGATATGAGGACTCGCATCCGTATTATCTGTGTTAGATTTCGGGGACGAAATCCTATTAACGGGGGGATAATTGTAATGACCGCTCTAGTAATATGAATTAGAAAAGGCAATTAGCACTAATTTTTATTATTTTATTATTATTTGTGAATTAAATTTAAATATGGACCCCAATATTTAGAAATAAATATTAGAGTTATAATTTCTCAATTTCGGAGATTTTATTAAACTCTAGGGGTATTATCTAGCTTATATGTGTAATATGTTATTTTTGTAATTTTTATTCGGCGACAACGGAAAATGCGATGGATGGCTAGATTGATCACATGGGTAAGTTTAGAACCTTATTTCATAGTGGGAAATATTTTTGAGAAAATAAATTATCGGGATTGAGCGGGGTTATGGAATTTGACCATTTTACCCCTAGTTTCAAAGCTACCCTAGTTTTAAGTCTAAAGGGCATTTTAGTCTTTTGCTATTAAGGGGAATGGGTGGCTGTCCCTTTAGTTGACACCTAGCATTCTTTTTCAGCCAAGTGAGTTAAGTTAATCATTTATTCAATTTTAAAAAAAAAAAAAGAAAAGAAAGAAAACCAAAATTTGAGAATTCCTTCTCTTTCTCTCTTTCCCTTCGAGCTGCACCAAACCAAGGAGAACCAGGGGAGTTCTTTGCTTCTTTTGCTGGGAATTCAGTAGTGATTCAAGGGTATTGAAGCTAAGGTAAGCCCTAGTTTTATTCCTCTCTTGTTCTTGAAGTTTATGGTTGGTTGAATGTGAAATTTCTAGGTTTAGTAGCTGTTAGGTTTTCTTATATTTAGAATTCGAATTTTAGGGTTTAGTTGAGTTGATTCTAAGTCCTAGCTGCTGGTTTTAGTGGGTGTTGTTGGTTTTATGCAATTTTAGGTTTAAAGTTCAAAGCTTTAAGCTTTAATGGCAAGTTATTATTTATTGTGTTTTTCTGTGAAATACTGGCTGGGATTTATTGTGTATGCATTGTTTAGGAGCTCTGGAAAGTTTGGTATCATTTGGTGGAAAATTGAGCAAAGAAGGAAGTGTTTTGGGATTACTGGTGCAAACCGGCAAACCGGTTTGCCATGCCCCAAAAACCGGTTTGCCGGTTTTGGCAGGATTCCCGAACACTTCGTTTTCTCAATTTTTGTCCATTTCGGTACCTCGGTTGGGTGTTTTCCCATTTCCAGAGTTAGAATAACCCCTGTAGAGTATAGCAGAACCTAGGGTTTTGGTTTTGGGATTCCCGGGATTAGGGTTTTAATCTTGTGACTTACCCGGTTTCAAATGTGATTAGGGCATCCATCTAGCACAGAAATTCCGTTCAGGTCGGCTAGCACACTTGAATTCGGAAAACAGGTAAGAACTGTGTATAATGTATGATGTGATTATCTGAATGTATGTATGTGTTAATATGTATACATGCTTATTTATTGTGATTCATACACTACCAACACTCGTACGGTTGTGGTACGGAGTGCATTGGTAAGGTGTGTGATGTTTGAAAGTACATCATAGTGTTACCAGCACTTGTACGGGAAGGTACAAGGTGTCTGTGGTACAACACTAGGTAGTACTCAGGGTGCGGTCATACCTTACCTACACTAATACGAAGGTATTATGAGTGTATGTGGTACATGGTACATGGTCGTGTCCCAGTTAGAACGTTCATACTCATCTGTTAAGCTCTGTAAATAGGTGTATGGGCGCCTATTTACAGATCGGAAATTATATGATATGTTATATGCATTTCTTACTGAGTCTGTTGACTCACAGTTTCTGCTTCCATGTGTAGGTAAAGGAAAGGCGAAAGCTGAACAGGAGTGAACCTGAGCTCGGGTGAGATTGTACATGTCAAGCAGCGCGACCTGGAGTGTTCGGTCTCGGGACATCTGGGAGTTGTATTTTGAAAGTCGCTGTGCGACCTGTAAATCTGTATATTTTGGAATGTATGCTTAATAAGTAAAGTTTGTAAAGTTTTAAAAATCGGGATCCCGGCACTTGTAAATATTTCATTAAATTACAAAGTTTAATGTTTAATGCAAAAGTTTTAATTTGACACGTTTTTCGAGAAATTTCTTTGATTAGCAAAGATTGCACAATTATTGAAAAAGCACTGTAGCGTGCCTTAGCATTAGGGCGTTACAAATTTTGTATTGTTTATGTTAATTTGCTTGTTCTGTATTGTTTATCTGTTTTGTTTGTTATTTTAGGCACTTGTAAAATTTTTAGGAACGTCCAATTACAACCGTTATGCTGCCGAAATTTCGGTAGAATTAGGATAAATCTTACTAAAACAATATTAATGACTACATAACACAAATAACTAGTTAATTATAACATAGTGATAAGAAGTTAGGTCGCATAAAAAATAATTATATACACATTTATGTAAACTTTTCAATTTTACCAATATTCTAATCAACAAAACAACCTAATAACATGAACTAAACTAAAACGAGAATTTGAGTAATTTATAAATTAATATGAATAAATTGTGAGAAACTTAGTTGGTTACATTGTGTAATTAGTAACTAGCTATAATTAGTTACTAAATACTGAATTTTTTTGGATAGGATTTTTGTTATGGATAAATCATGGATGCGTGAGGAGAGAGACACACTGCGATTTCAAGTAGGGTTCGATGCCTTTTAAGAGTTTTCCTTACAGAATTCTAAAAATCACGATCGTATTCATTGTCCGTGTGTAGATTGTTGTAATGTATCTAAAGGGAATATTACAATGATTAAGGACCATGTGTATTTACGAGGTTTCAATAGAAGTTATACTAATTGGTATTACCATGGCGAACATTTACCTAATGATACATATCCATTAGGAAAGCGGGGGGTAGATGATATCGAGGGTAATGATTTCGAAATTATCCATTGGACTTGCTTAACGAAGCACAGGAGGAATTTCTTAATGATCCTGAGAAATTCGATAATTTTCTTAGTGATGTTGATAAACCCTTGTTCGATGGTTGTAAAAAACTAAGATTACCAACAATGGTAAAGTTTTACAACATAAAAGCAGAAAATGGAGTGAGTGATAAATGTTTTACTCAATTTTTAGCTGCTTTTAAAGATATCTTACCATTTGCCAACTGCTTCCCGGAATCTACTTATGAAGTGAAAAAAACGTTAAATTCTATAGGATTGAAGTATGAAAAAATTCATGCATGTCCAAACGATTGCATTTTATATTGTAAGGAATATGCAGACATGAATTATTGCCCGACTTGCGGTTTATCCCGCAATAAAGTAAACAAGAGTAAGGAGAATAGGAAACTTATCCCCAAAAAAGTGATGTGGTACATGCCTTTGATTTCGCGACTGAAACGATTATATCGTAGTGCAGAACATTCTGAAAATTTGATTTGGCATAAGACCAAGAGAGTGAAAGATGGAAAACTCAGACATACTGCAGATTCCCAAGCTTGGAAAAAAGTAAACTACATAAATCCTGAATTCAAATCTGAACCAAGACACATTCGTCTCGGTCTGTCTGCAGATGGAGTAAATCCACATAGATCTCTAAGTAGTCGTCATAGTTCATGGCCTGTCTTCCTAGTTATGTACAATCTTCCTCCCTGGTTAGTGATGAAGAGGAAATTTAACATGCTTTCTTTAATGATATCAGGCCCGCAACAACCTGGACATAATATCGATGTATATTTGGAACCATTGATTGACGATTTAATAGAAATGTATGAGAACGGTGTTCAGGTCTATGATGGTTTTAAAAAAGAATTCTTTAATCTGAAAGCTGTGTTGTTGTGGACTGTCAGTGATTTCCCTGCTTATAGTAATTTATCAGGCTTAAGCACAAAAGGTTACGAAGGTTGTCCGATTTGTTGCACTAACACATCGGCTCGTCGCTTGGCAAATGGACACAAGATGTGTTATATGGGTCACAGACGGTACTTGCCTGCAAATCATCCTGATAGACGGAAGAAGAAAGCATTCGATGGTACTGAAGAGGGTGATATGGCTCCTTTGCCACTGTCTGGGGAACAAAATCTCCAACAAGTTCAACTTGTAGATTTTAAGTATGGAAAGACACAGAAAAATAAAAAAACTAATGGTTGTTTTTAAAGAAAGTCAATCTTCTTTCGTCTTCCATATTGGAAAAGTCTACTAGTTCGACATTGATTTACCTTACTTGTTTTACAGTGACCATATGGAGCTGTTACAATCAATGGTTCCAAGAAATCAAAAAAATAAACAAAAATGGGTTGCAGACCAACATCGTCAAACTTTCATTGGGTGGTTAAGGAATACCATTATATCAAAGTTGAACGAACCGAATCATGGAGTATCTGATGTGTTGAGTCGTATTGCCCTTGGACCAACTTTTGCGGTTGCAAAGCATGAAGCGTACATTGTAAGGGGTAAATGTTTTCATACAAAGTCAAGAGATGATGCTCGAGAGGTTCAAAATAGTGGCATACGTATCGTCGCAGAAACTATGCACTTTGCAAGTGCAAAAGATAGAAACCCTGTTTTAGGTACTATGACGTATTACGGGGTCATTGAAGAAATATGGGAGCTCAATTATTTTGCGTTCCGAATTCCACTTTTTAAATGTTCTTGGGTTGACAACAACGCTGGAGTAAAAACTGACGAGCTTGGTTTTACTTTGGTTGATTTAAGTAAGAGAGGAAGCAAGAATGATCCATTCATCATGGCTAGCCAAGCAGCTCAAGTTTTTTACATTTCTGATCCAACTAATAATAAATGGTCTATTGTTTTATCGACACCAGAGAGGAGGTTCTTAGAGACTGAAGAGGATGAGGAGAATGCTGACTTACGTTACGATGACTTCATTGCTAGACAACCAATTCATGAGCAACTTATGGGAATTGATCGTAACCTTGAGGAAGACGACACTGAATACATTAGAAACGATATCAATGAGGGAATATGGGTCAATTGTGATTCAGGCAAACATAAACAAAAAAAGAAAAGAAAACGTGTCTAATTGATAACTTGATTTATAGCTTACTTTATATTGTGGTTGTGAATGCTCAATACTTAACAATTTGTTTATGCTTTTAATATTTCATATACACTACTTGTTATATATATAGCTAACTCTAAAGTTTGTTTGTTAATGGTGTAGACATGGCCAACTCGGAATCAGGATCTGATTCAGGCGCAGAAAATGAGTGTCCAACCGTAATACCTACACGAGGGCCGACGCAGATGAATGAAATATCCAAACTAATGGATCAGGGCAAAAGAGTGGCCCTCGAGGTTAATGACAAAGGACAATACTGCGGGAAAAGCTATGCGAAGCTCGTATCCACTCTAGGAGTCAGATGCCGGCAGACGATAGGGTTGTCCTATAAAAACTGGAAAGAAGTCAACCCGACTCTGAAAAATAAAGTTTGGAAAGACATACAGGTAAGCTGTTATTTGTTAGAATTTTAATTTGTTTTTCTATTACTTCAAATGTTCACTCTAACCGTGTTTGTTTTCCTTCAAAATAGACGGGGTTCATTGTGCCGGACTCCTTCAAACATGATTGTCTCATCCTAGCTGGGAAGTTAATGAAAGACTTCAAGAATAGGATGACAAAAGACATCATAATGCCCGCTTTGAAAGAGAAGCATCTGGGACAACTGGCACAAGTCCCTCAAAAGCACCCCGAGATCGACACTGCTGATTGGTGCACTTTTGTTGAAAGTCGACTAACTCCTGAATTTCTGGTATGCTAATTATATTAACACTAAGATAAACTCTTAAATAAAAGTACATGTATCTAATGTATTTTTTTGGCATTGTAGGAATTGAGTAAGGTGCAACGTGAACGTTCCTCGAAAATTCAATCCAAACATCGAGGTGGTCGGAGTGGAATGGTGATCGTCGGGAAGCTGTGGTAAGTAATGCTTAAAATTTAATGTGCTATAATGTGCTATAAAATTTAATTGGTACTCATTTAATTGTTATAACGTGATGTAGAAAAAGGATCTCGAAGTTGCAGATCCCCCCCGCCACCGTGTTTGGATTAAATCTCGCACCAAGAGTCGAAAACTTGTCACTGATTACGACAAGGAAATTGCAGAGAAGATAGTAAGTATATATTAATCCTTAATTGAGTTCTACTCATGAGTTAGTGTATATAATTCATATACTAATTGCTTGAATATATGTGTGCATTAGGCTCAATTAGAGGAGAAGCTTAGTCAGGGACAAATTCAGGTCTAGGGCCAGAACGATATCCCGACGCAGGCGCTCGGGACACCAGAGCATCCTGGACGTGTCAGGGCTGCTGGGTATGTTATTACTTGAAATGTTATTTATTTAGTTACACAAATAAAATCGTAGCTAATTTGCATTTTATGATTTGTAGGTTCCTGACCAGGGCATCTCAACTGTTCGGCAGGAAGAAAAGGGAAGTGTCTGATGTTGTGGCTCGGCAAGCGAAGGAGATTGAAAAATTAAAAGCGGAAGTCCAATCCCTTAAGCAGCAGAGAAATGCTGCCGAACAAGAGGAAGAAGGAGAGGTGGCTGGTGAGGCGTATGTTCCAACTATTATGCTGCCGAAATTTCGGTAGAATTTGGATAAAATTTGATATATTATGTTCCGTTTTGTTTAGGGTCCACTCGCTCAACCACCCTCAAGACGTGATGCGTCGACGGGGAAAGCTCCAAGGCTTTCTCCACAAGGCGGTGGTGTATGGGAATATGACTTGTTCACGGAAGAGAAGATGGAGTTGATCCCTAATTCGCTAAAATGGATGATTCGTGAATTCCTGAGGCTCAAAGATAAATGTGATATAATCACAATTCATGTCCCTCGAGGATTCATTGCACCGCGTACCCAGATCACGTTATCTGGAGAGGATTTGCAGCAGGTTGCTACGTGTGACTACATCGGCAACCAGGGAATGCTGTTTGGAATGATGTATACTCTTTTTTAATCTAATTAACCTTATATATCAAATTATAGTCAAATTATTATAAGACACTAACACTTTTTTTGGCAGGCACATATGGGAGAGCATCAACGGTCTGAAGAAATTTTTTAAGTTTTACGACCCAGAGCTTCTCGTAGTGCATGGGAACACCAATGAAGAAAAGAGTCAGTCTTTTGACGATGCGGCAAGACGATTGGCTAATTGGTTATCATTAATGAATAACAACCACCAAATGTTCTTTATTCCTTGAAATATCGAGTAAACTTTATTAAATTCTTTAGTGCTAATTGTTCATTTCTATGTTATGACTTCAAATTATTTTATACTATCTTACTTATATTCCAATATAATTTTCTAGGATGCATTGGACGCTAGTGGTGGTTACGCCAAGGAAAATTATCCATTTAAACCCTGTAAGTGGCCGCCAAATTCCCGAAGAAATAGAACAAATGATCAGAAGGTAATAATTTAATGACTTCTTATGTAAAAAATTTAAATTAACTAACGAACTGAAATGCTAATACAATTTTCCAAAACAGGGCATTCATGTATATAGGGAACGCACATGAGTATCTTGGCCCGTGGCTAGGAATTAACCAAGCAAACTGTCCAAGACAACCTAAAAGCCAAGAATGTGGTTTTTATGTTTTGAAATATATCACTGACATCGTCGCACGTGCAAACCACAGCCGTTACATACAAGATCAAAATGCTGTAAGTTTTAATTATTGATTACAGTATATATTTATTATAATAACAAATATATAATATACATATATATAAACTAATATAAATTTTTAATTTTTTTAACAGTTTGAGGGTAAGAAGCAATACGATCCAAAAACGGAATTATTACCTCTACAGCGAAAGTGGATAGAACAATTGATGGCGCTGATTCACGTTGACGATTGAGGTTGAAAGGCCCAAGAATTTTCCTTCATTATGTAATTTTTATAGATTAACTTGTAGTTAGATTTATTAACTTATTAATAGTTTTGACTAATTTTACATTAGTGTTTGTATAATATTTAATTACTTTTATGAAATGAAATTATGTATTTTACCCAAATTTAAATAATATTTAACTTACATTTTAAAAAATAAATTTGTAATTTAAATTAAATAAAATAATATATAAATTAATAAATATATAATTAAAATTATATAATTAAATTAAAAAAAATTGAAAAAACTGAAATTCGCGACCTTTTGGCGTCAGTTGCTACGCCACCTATGGCGTCGGTTATTTGCTAGGCGTCGGTTCATATAAACCCTTTAATGTCGCCCTGATCAGCGTCGGTGGCAAATTTTGCGAAAACCGACGCTGAAAGGGCTTAAAAATCGCCTCTAAAGGGGGTTTTTGTAGTAGTGTATGGTTTTATGTAATAAATTTTCAAAATGTATAAGTTTTTCAAATAATTTTTTTTTGCACATTTTTTGTAATTATTTTATTTTTGTTGTACATTTATGAAAAAAGCCCATATTTATATCTTTTGTGGACTTTTAATTACCAAAATACCACTTGCACTATCACTTACACAGTTTGACGATGGTTGCTGGGTAGTTGATCGAAAGTTGCATCAGACGAAGGTTGCTAGGTAGTTGGTCGAAGGTTGCATCAGCCGAAGGTTTCGATCAGACGAAGGTTGCTGGGGGATTTCTAGGTGGTTGACCGCAGATTGCATCAGATGAAGGTAGCTGGGTGGTTGACCGAAGGTTGCATCAGACGAATGTTTCAATCTTAGGAAGCATGGATCATGTGTTGCTGTTGAAATTGTAATACAACAATTATATCTGTTGCGAGAGCCAACTAATGTGCAACTTAATTGCAACTAAAAAATGTAAAAATGTGTGTACATGTAAGAAACCATTTGTCAGTATTTTTTTGTCACTGATCGATAATTACTTGTACCTTAATAGTAATATGTGGAGAAATAACTGTTAGCAAAATATTTATGCAACTGTTATGAAACATTAAAATTGTGGTTCTGATCGTCTTTTCAGGTAAAGTTGCCAAAATTAATTGCGGTTCTCTTATCTGGTTAAATTTTCGTTTCGGTTGCGTTGGGTTGATGCATGGTGGCCCAAGAAGCATGAATCCTGAGTTGAAAGTGTGTGTAAGTATAGTATTTGTGTAAATTTTTTTATTTAAGCTGTATATTTATTTATTTGGCCAATTAAAAATATTTTTATAATATTATTAAAACTCAAAAAATCCCTAAAAGAGGAAATTAATTTAAGCTCCCAAACTCAAAGTAACCATTTCCTTTGTTGTGATTAAGTCAAAGTTAATGTCATTGTCAATTCTCATTACCAAGAAAAATTACAAAAACAAATATTATATATTATGGGGGCCACACAGTACATATGGATCATCCAGAGCCAATATAAATAAAGGCAAAATTAGCTATCTATCTCTATGAATTACTCATTCTAAATTACTTAGAAATTAAATACACAAACTCGATCAAGCTAATTAGCTAAGCTCTCTTCTATCTATCTATACATATTTAGATATAATTAATCATCAAGAAGTGGTTTATATATATACATGATCATCTGAAAATGGAGAATAATAATAATAAGGAAATTATTATTACAAAGTCATCATGTGGATGTGGTGATGATGATGAAGAAAAGGGGTACTGTTGTTCATCAGAGATTAGATCTGCCATTGAAAGAGTGTCCATGATGGTCAAAGCAGTTAATAGTAAACCAGGTCATGATGATGATACTGATGAATTAGCAGTACCTCTTCCTCCTAATTCTCCTGTACATCATCATCATTATATACCCACCAAGCCTTTTCTTTCACTATGCAATATTTTGGTTCTTCAAGTACTTGGTAATAATAACTACATATTTATTTATTATTGTTAATTATTACTTATTATTATTTTCTAAATCTAATTATATATCTATGATCTCCTTTTAATTTGCAGATAAGATTGGACCAACTATGGCAGTTCTAAGACAAGATGTCCACCAAAATATTCAGGTAATAACAAAAATATATATAACTAATTCTATTATTTATAATCTATACATATATATTAATTAATTGATTATATATATAATTATGTTGTTAATTATTGTAGAGACTTGAAAAAGTTCATGAATGTGATCCAACATTGTATGCAAATGTGGTTGAGATGGTCAAAAAAGAGGTCACCCAAGGACTTGCAAGAAAAGGGCCTAGCTCCACTAAGGCCTTTCTTTGGCTAACCAGGTATATCTATACACTAATAAATAAATTAAATTTGATTATTTAAATGCATATATATTCAAATTTTTATAATAATCTTCTAACATCACTACTATAAATCACTATATAATATATATAATCAAATAATTTTGGACTGAATGAAGACAAAATACGAGTTCATTAATTAATTATTATGGATATACATATGTTACATAGGGAGATCAGGACATTGAGATTTGCTTTGGCTATATGCATCTTTAATTATGATATTTATTGGTAAAATTAATTAGTTATAGAAATATATAATGTTTATTTAAGTCACAATAAAGGGTTTTAAAGTATACATGATTCTCCAATTATTGATAGTAATGTCAAATATTGTGTCATCTCTCTAGAAATTAATTAATAAAATAAAGTCCTCGTTTACTTTAATTAATTAAAAGTCTTGTTTTCATGTTAAGTTATTATTACTGAACTATTATGTTTTTTTTTATGTATTTATGTAAAGGGTATAGAACGATGGTGGAACTCCTGTGTCGACACGTTTAACAGATTCTTAATAAACAAATTAACTGATTACGATATAAACTATAGAGTTTTTCTTAAGTATATAGATTTTTATATGATCCATTGGGAATGGAGCATTAATGTTGAGATTATTTATTCCCAAATCTCAAAGAGTCAACAATATCAATAATGGAAAACCACACACATATATATACTAGCAAAAAGCTACGTGTGAGGCACGTATACTAAATTTTATGTTTGTTCTTTTCTATGTTATTTGAAAGTGATACAATTAAAAATTAAAAAAAATATATTATTAGTTATTAGGTGAGATTATTATTATGTGTATCTAAATATTATAGTTTATAATGTTGTCAATTAAAAGTGAATACTGAATGTAATATATTAGCATTTAAGAAAGTTTGATGATTTAAATATGTTCTTAAGTTAATCTAAAAATAAATTAAAAATTGATGTTCCAATACTTAAAGAAACATTACTTAAACGGGTGTAAGATACAAAGAAAATTAAAAATCAATCTCTAAATTGTTGATAATTGAAGATAGCATTTGTCTAAAAATTGGAGATAAGAAAACTAATGATAGTCATTGGTGGATTTTAATCTTCATTTGCTTCGATAGAGACAATAGTGTAACTTTTGTATTTTACATTTTTCATTCTAGTCGGGTCCGCATATATCTAGATTGTCTATTTTTTCGTTGATAAATTGAATATGGTAGTGTCGACAAAAAAGTGAAAACCATGTTTAACAAAAAGTGATAGTATTTTATAACAAATACTATTAAATTATTTGAATTTAAATTATTTTAAAATACTATATTTTATTAAAATAAAACTCTATACGATTAAAATTTCATATTTATCTTTATTCAAAAAGAAAAAAAAAATGATAAAAAAAAAAGAAAAAAAATGAAAAGTTTCTATTATTATCTCTACTACCTTTCTAGATGTGAATAATTGTCTCTTCTTTCTTCCATATTTTTCTTTATTTTTTTTTATATTGTGTTTGCAGCATATATGTAAATTATTACGTAACTTTAAAAAACTTTGTTCCTGGAAACTAATGCATATGTCGAGCATTTGTTAGCTGTAAACTTTGTTGGGTTTTTTTCGCCATTGATGCTTGGTTTTGTGAACGTTGGTTTTGTGAACTTTGATAAAAGTCACACTTCATTTTTATTATTATTATTACTTATATATTTTGTTATTAAGTTGTGAAGAAGAAAGAAGAGAAGTGCGGATTGGAATATTATGTGTGATCCCAAGGGAATGTCAAAATTGTAATAGGAAAAGGAATACAATAAATAATTAAGAAAATACTATCGTAGATGTACAACAGCAAAAACTCAATCGTATTTTTTTTAGATTTAATGAGATTTATTTTATTATATATAAATAAAAAGTGATCCATGAATTTCTCATAAACCATTTAAGAATATCAATAATGGAAAACCACACACACACATATATATATATATATACAGTAGAACCTCTATTTAAGAATACTCTATTCAAGAATAACCTCTAATTTGTTATAAAAAAATCAAGTCCCGATTTAGGCCAGTTATAAATAAGAATAACCTCTAAATTGTAATTAGTTATACATTTTTTAAGTCCTTTATTAACAAAGTATACCTCTATATAAGAATAATTACATCTTAATAAAATATATACATGTATTTTGTAAATTTATTTATGTAAAATTAATAATTTTATTTGAAATTATATAATACATGTGTGAAACTATATTTACTCTAAAATATTTCTATTACGATATAGTATTAATGATTATTTATTGTTATTATTGTTACATTGATATTTTTTGGTTTTTTAATTTTTTTTTCTAGTGTAACTCTATTTAGTTATAACCTCCCAATTAGAATATAATTTACTTGATCCCAAGTGTATTCTTGAATAGAGGTTCTACTGTATATATATATAAGCTAGATATATATCACACATAAAAAAATTTATCCAATAACGTCTCTTAAATGCATGTTTTATTTCGTTAAATTAATTAGCCCTAGCTAGCTACATCCATATCAAAAAATTGAACCCTACTTAATCACTCCACCTACATAACATATACTTAATCACTACACCTTCATAACATATACATTAGATATTATAAGTAGCAATGCATGTTTGCTTGTATTAGAGTTATAATTATTTAATTATTAATTTAAATAATAATAATAAAATTAAATCTAATACAATTTAATTATATTTTTAAATATATAAAATTTAATTTAATTTTAAATTTATTAATAAAAAATATATCTAACCAATTTTATCAAACAATAAAATAAGAATATAAATTTAAATATTTTAAATAATATAAATGATAAATTTATAATAAAATATAATTAAATAAAATATTTTATTTTATTTTATTTTATTTAAATGTTCTTTTTAATGTAGTTGGAATGAACAAATTATAAAAGAAATTTTGCAATTAATAGTTTAGTTTTTAAGTAGATATTTTTATCATAATAAAACATTATTGTACTTGGTTTAATAATTTTAGTTACAAAATTTAAACAAAAAATTAACCAAGTAAAGTAGTATTAATTTTATTCTATTCTCTGTATGTAGAATAAAAATAAAAATATGATAAATATCATTCAGATTTTTTTTAATAGAGAATTCGTTCATTCAACCACCGCATTAGATTTTAAATATGTAATATATTTTCTCAAAAGAAAAAATGTAATAACGAAGTTACTAAATTTTAATTAATTCTAAACATTTAAATAAAGTAATATATTTTCTGAAAAGAAAAAAAAAAGAGTAATATACATATTAATTTAATTTATTATTATAGTGTTTGGTAACACTTTTATTTTTTAATTTTAAAAATAAAAAATAAAAGTATGTTCTATAAATTTTACTTTTATTTTTATTTATTGATTTTATATAATTAAGTCAGGTCTAGGGTCGGGGCCAGGGCGGGATTTGGGTCTGAGTTAGGGTCCGGGTCCAGGTTCCAAGGTCTAGGTTGGGTGGGAGTCCAAAATATTGATAAAAAAGTGTTTAAAAAATTTTGAAAATGATTTTTTTTTTATTTTTAAAATTTTAATTCTCAATTAAAAATTAAAAAGTAAAAACAGTTTTATAAAACAAAATTTTAAAAAATATTTTTATTTTTCTAATTTTAAAAACAAAAAATTAATTAAGAAAATATTACTAAATACACCCTTTATATATTTGTCATGAATAATTGGTGTAAAAAACAAAGTTTAACTTAACTAATTGACAAAAAAAAAAAAAAAAAAGCAAAAAGGAAAAGCACTAATGTAAATTTTATTTAAAGTTGGACAAAAGAAATATTTCCAAAAATATATTTGTAAAAAGTCTATATTATACATAGCTACCAAAAATATAGTATAATATTGAGGTTTTTTTTTTTTAATATTATACTTAAAATTAATTTTATTTATAAAAATATTTTTAAGAAAATATTTTATTTATAATTATCGAAAATGAAAAAAACTGAAAAAAAAAAAAATCTCACTTCAAGAAATTTCAGTATTTTACAAGTTTTTTTTTTAAAAAAAGTAACATTTGGGTTATTTTTGATGTAAAGTAATATATAAATTAGTTACTTTTTATTAAAAAAAAAAATCAATTTAAGATAATTTTTTTCTTATACACATTTGGTTATTTATTTTGATCACTCAACTTTAAATTAATATATATATATATATAATAATTTTTAAATATAACTAATTCTATTATGTTTAAAATATTATTTGGTAAATTTGTAAGTTTTCATATTAACATATCAAAATTTCTTTATTAAATAAATGTGTTATTGCTATACTATATCGTAAGTTTCAAATGCAACATAACAGAAGGCTTTAGAGTAATATATGATGTTATTTGATATGTTTATTAACTTTAAGATTTTATATGTTTATTAACTTTAAGATTTTATTACTTTTTGTTATAAAATAAAAATAAATAAAAAAATTAATTTTAATACTGATCGTTCTTTTTGGAAAAAATTAAGAGATATCTAAATGTTAGACGAAAAGTCAAAAAAAAAAAGACTAAGACAAATAATTAATTAAGAGAAAAAGAAAAAAAATAATAATAAATAAAGAAGATAATTAATCAAGTTGATGTTAGAAAAAAAAAAGATAAACAGTTTAAAAAAAATATGAGGAAAAGAAAAATAGTTGTCCATACGTTAAATAATGTTGTCAGAGAGAAATTCGTGAATGTTTACTTTACATATTTAACTGATTATTTTATTTTACAAAATAAAAAATAAAGCAAAAAAAAAAAAACTGACTGTTAAAAAAAATTAACTGAAATTAATTACTATTTACAAGCCTGCAAAGGTCTCAATTGAATTGATTATCGTTCATCAAAATAATTTAACAAACCATGGGTAGTTAGAATAATAAAACACTTGAACATATTCCAAAGAGAAAACAATTCACTAAACACAACGTTCAAGTTTCTACATATAAGGTAATTAATTATACACTTCTTCAAACAGAAAAATAAATTACACTACTTCACAATCTTATTCAATTAAGATTATTAATTGTTGTGGGACACAAATATATCTAGCACCACTATAAGGTGGTGTTCTATAATTTATTAGCGGTTAATAATAATTTTTATTAAAATAAAATAAATAAAACCCGATATTAAATTACATCAATCATTTCTCATTATTCACAATAGCTTTTCACCAATCATTTGTGGCTTGGTAGGCCAATAATCTCTCAAAAAACAATAATTGCATCTCTAAACGAGAATTGCTAAAAGACATTTTTAGAACATGTTTGACTATGTTTTCAGTTTTTAATTTTTAAAATTGTATTTTTAAAAGTAAGAATAAAAAATTGTTTTTTTGTTATTTTAAAAATTTAATGATGTTTGGCACAAATTTTTTAGAACTATTTTTAAAGTTTTTTCTTGAAAAAAAAAACTAATATTTTAACACCATACTATAACATGAACCCATCCGAATCCCAGTTCGGGTTTGGTTTCGGGTTTAGGATCCGAGTATGTGAGCAAAAATGTAAAGTATAATATGTTAGACAAAAAAATTATTTTTGAAAATTAAAAACAACATTTTAATGTTTTCTGTTTTTTAATTTTTTAAAAAAGTTTTGTCAAACGATTCCTATAATTAATTTTTAAAAACTGTTTTCAGTTTTTTTAAAAAAAAAAAAGAACAAAAAACATTTTTTAAGATATGAAGCTAAATAGGCTCTCCTTTATTAGTGGTAATTAAGTATTAAGTCTTATATAATTTAAAAAAAAAATAACTTTTAGAGAATATCGTTAACCAATCATAGAGTGTTACCTATAAAAGGTGTTGAACACCACGGATGCTTGATAGCAATACTCTTTATAAATATATAAACTCCATCTCTGTTGGTGCTGGTGTGGTAGTGTTTTTCTGTAATGGTGCCTTTTTCAAACTCTTAATAACATACAAATTAACAGTCAACAGATTCTAGGAGTGTTGTTGTATTTTAACTGTTGAAATATGAGTTATGTTGATTTAAATTTCATATTATTAATATATTTTTGTGCTATAATTGTCAATAATTATTGTGTAATGTACCATATTACCAATATATTATTGTGTGCCAAAAACAAAGAAATAGAAAAAAGAAGAACAAAAAATTATGTCTAAAAGCATCAAAACTTAACTCAAAAAACTCCTTAAAACAACGAATTATATATAACTAAATTACATGACTAATCCTTACAAATAATAATAATAAATAACATGACTAATAAACACGTTTGAATATATTTCCATTATTAATATATATATAGTGATATGCATTCATTTTTTCACGGTTTAAAAAAATTGTTTTAGTATATTTATATTTTTGTGTACATATATATTTATTTAATTATTTTGATACGTAACATGTAATTTTGTCAACATATATACAAAGCCTATATTATGTGTATAAGGTAAAATGTGAGATTGTAATTATAATTTGAGCATACCAAACTTTAATTTGAAGTAATTAGATAAATACTATATTTAGTGTGATTTTATTAAAAAATAATTTGAAAGTACATATATACATTATTAGGTCGTTAGATTTCACAGTGACACTATTGGAAAAATTATCAAGTGATGAGATGATGAGCATGGAGCAAGCTGTGGAAGAGGCTTATAATATTACCTTAAAACCATGGCATAGATGGATATCTTCAGCTGCCTTTAAGGTATATATTATCTTTTTAATTTTGTTTAATTTGATACATAGTAGCTAATAAAATATATAATATAATATTATATTACAATTATATTTACAGGTAGCTCTGAAATTAGTACCAGATCGTGAATACTTCATTAGTCTTATTTTGGCCAAAGATGAAAATTATGCTACTCTTAAGGAGGAGATGCACACTTTGATTCTATTACTTACTCCATTACTCGCTCACATTCATTCTATTCTGGTAATTAACCAAATAATTAATTAATTATATGTATAGAACATGTTGTTTATAAGCATCTAATAAGATAAGTTTTTTTTTTTTTTTGGTTTGTTGCAGAGATTTTACGGCTTGGACCGGCTAAGGGCCACATGAAACAACATTAATTATATCTATACAAATGACACATTTGTATATTGATCTAGCTATATATAATAAAAAATGTTACAATTGGGAAATTAAGTAGGTATAGCTAGGCATGAGCTGAATGCAAATTAGTTAATATAAATAGTATATCATTTAATTTGCATGGGAGGGATATGATCTCCCTCATGATCATGAATGTATCTGACCATATATAGTGTGTATGGACACTGGACAGTATTAGTGCTGCTGTTATATATTACTATATATGATTCCACTCTGATGTTATAACTATTAATTAATGCTTTCATAAAATTATATTAATTAAGCTTTTAATTACTGCTAATTACCATTTATATGTTTTGTTTTGCAAAATAATCTATAACCTATATAATTAGCTTTTTGGCCTTTCACTAATTGAATTACATAATTAGCCTTTATTATATATTCAATTATAAAAATTTTAACTAAGTAATTGAAACATGTACACTATTTACTTTTTTTTTTTTTCTAAACTAAGCTTCTCCCTAATTAATATTTTATCTTTTGTGAATATTTGTGAAAATGAGTATTTTGTCTTATGTTTTTTTTTTTTTTTGCTATCAATAAGTATATTTTCAAATAAATAATGCCTCTTTATTTTTTAAGCTAATTTTATTAATAATTATTATTTATATAACCATGCTTTTATATATATATATATATATTTTTTTTAATGAAACCATGCCTATATATTAATAAGCATATAATATAATAAAAGAGAATTATATATGTGTATATATAATTAAATTGATAACACACATATATTTTGTGATTTATGAATATTTTTTTTAAAAGCCTATATTCCCTTTTAGTATTAGAAATTATATAAGATTTTAAAAATAATACTATTATATCTAATAAGTATTATTTTAAAAAGTAATATTAAATATTTAAAATTTTTTCTTTCAAAAATTAAGTTCACTTAAACAAATCAAATTTAATTTTTTTCATATTTACCAATCATATTCATATTCTTTACATACTTCTATAACCTATATAAAAGTAAGAATAACTTTTTGGGCTTTCACTAATTGAATTACATAATTTGCCTTTATTATATATTCAATTATAAAAATTTTAACTAAGCAATTGGAACATGTACAATATTTACTCTTTTTTTTTTTCCTAAACTAAGCTTCTCCCTAATTAATATTTTATCTTTTGTGAATATTTGTGAAAATGATTATTTTGTCTTATGTTTTTTTTTTGTTGCTATCAATAAGTATATTTTCAAATAAATAATGTCTCTTTATTTTTTAAGCTAATTTTACTAATAATTATTATTTATATAACCATGCCTATATATATTTTGAATGAAACCATGCCTATATATTAATAAGCATTTAATATAATAAAAGAGAATTATATATGTGTATATATAATTAAATTGATAACACATATATTTTGTGATTTATGAATATTTTTTTTAAAAGCCTATATTCCCTTTTAGTATTAGAAATTATATAAGATTTTAAAAATAATACTATTATATCTAATAACTATTATTTTAAAAAGTAATATTAAATATTTAAAATTCTTTCTTTCAAAAATTAAGTTCACTTAAACAAATCAAATTTAATTTTTTTCATATTTACCAATCATATTCATATTCTTTACATACTAAATTGCTATTCTCAAAACATAAGAATTGAAGGTGCAAATTTCTTATATGAATCAACAATAATATATTTTAGGTTGGATTTTTTTAATTCTTAGAAAAAAATATTTAATAATTTTTTTAAGAAGATGCATAATTTAGTAGTGGTCAATGTTCATGAGAAAAGTAATTAATTTACAAACTGTGAAATGATAAAAAAGAACAAAAGTATTATATGTTTGTAAATTGAAGAGTTCACAAAATTTTATCACCATAATGTATATTTTAGAGTATACAATTTGACAGTATTATAAATTTGTAGATAAAATATTAATTATTTTTTTAAAATAATTGTACCTAATGAGCTACACGTGCGAAGCACGTGAGACTCCACTAGTTATTTAAAAAGTCTTGAATTAATTAATTAATTTTTTTTTAAAAAAAATAAATTATTAATTTCATTGAAATATTATTATATTCTGAATACAATAAGGCTTGTAAATCAGCTCAAACATTATGTTCAAAAATGCTGCAACCAGAAAGAAATCGAAAGTATCTAACAACAATATGTGTTACTCGATTTATTGAAAATAAAGTTTGACAATCAAAAATAACCAAACTAAAAATAAAATTCATGGGTTGATCATTGAAATTCTACTTATAATAATATGGACTATATATTAACTAAAAAGAAAAAAGAGATTATAACATTTAAATTTCTACTTAGAAATTATTATTGGTAAATTATTACTAGTACGTATAATAATAATAATAATAATAATAATAATAATAATAATAATAATAATAATAATAATAATAATAATAATAATAATAATAATAATAATAATAATAATTATTGATGATTAAAGATTACAACAACAAATTTTATCTGGCTGACAGGAGCCACTATTGAATTTCCTTGAGATGCAATCAGCAAGGCACTCAGCATTCCCAAATGTGAATGAGCATTCCATAAAGCAATTTGGGTTAACTGCTTCTGCTATCTCTATACCACCACCTGCATCTAATATATATATATATATATATATATATATATTAATATACCAATAGTGAAAGAAAACCATTGAGAGAAAATTATATTAACAATTTAATTAATAAGAGCAAAGAGAGAGAGATTACTAGAGCAATGAAAATCTAGAGAAATGAAAGCCATAGCAATGAGAAAGATCATAAAAAACTTTTGAAGTCCTAATCCCATTTTTCTATATTATAAATATCTCTTCACACTGGCTTGTTGGCTTTGATTATGTATTTTTTTTGTAGGTTAAAACAAAAATCTAACATCACTTTATATATTAGATAATATGTAGATAGCTGTATTAGTATACACACTTTTCAAGTAAAATTATTGGATTTCAATAGGATCTTATATCCTATATTTAGTTCTGATTGGATATCATATTCCAAGTTTGACCAATAATTTATTCCTTTACATATATATGGTACAATATCAATCAGGGATTATATATTAATTATCATCACTTGCAAACTTAGATTTTTTTTTATTTTTTTTTCCTACAGTGAAATGGAAGGTTAAGATTCATTTATATCAAAATCAAATCAGTAGATGATTTTATTTTAATTTTGTCTATTTATCGTTGGCTTTTGGTTTGTGATATTTTCAAATTATGAGATGAACCAAACAAATAAACAACAATTTATTAGTTTATTTATGTATAAATATATAGTAGTTATTTGGAGATGTGTTAGAGGAATGTAACTCCTATATCTAGTTTAATCGTATATTTTATTTACATTAATTATATTTAAATAACATAGCATACAAGTTATTCTTGAAGATAAGGTATATCATTACGAGGGTCATTTCAAATATTTTAGATACTGTATTTTAATTTTAAAATGTAGGCTCCTAACAAAAAAAAAATATAAATTGTAAATAATATTTTTAAATATTATCACATTACGAAAGTATATTTTACTTAATTAAGTACCTAAAAACTCAAACAATTTTATTAAAATTGCTATTAATTCTAATACAACTTCAAGCCAATATCAATATTCTATTTAAAAAAGGTCATCCTATGAACGCTTTTTGAAACAACTTCATCAACCAACTCTTCATATTTTATCGTCTCCAAAACCTCATTTTCAATCGCTATCGATGCTAATCCATTAAGCCTTTCTTGTAACATGGTAGACCGCAAGTAAGACTTCATCTTTTAACTTTGAAAAACTTCTTTCTGCAGAAGCAACTGTCACATGAATAGTCAACAAAATTCTATATGTATGCAATAATTGTATTAGGAAAACAATCTACGCCTTTCAAAAATTTTAATATATAGATAGGTCTCATTTTCTCTCTAGGCATGATTTGCCTTAATAGCTCAACTCCACACATAATTCATTTCCATTAATATCAGACTGTTCATTATGTTTCAATGCGTTTTCAAAATGACAACCACAAGACTTCAAATTTGTATTGCTAACGATTGTAACTTGTCAGAAGTAAGAAACCAAAATATTTTTATATTATTGATATTGTTCAAATCTCCTAGTAAGAGAAGCAATGGCTTGATCAACATGGTAAAGAAAATAATTAATTCTAAAAGATTGGGGTACTCAACAGATGGAGTATTCAAATTTTCATCAAATTGTCTCTGTAGGGTATTCTAAAAGATTCACTAGGGTGGTGGCTAGGGTTGCTTTGTAGGGGAATGATGTTGAACTCCTCAAGGTTACCTATCCATTCATCACCATTGATCTTATTACATGGTATTATTTTTTTCAATAATTTTTTATCAACTCATAATAGTGTAGTGCTTTGAGTTCTCTGTCATATTCGTTAATGTAATATTTATGATATTTGATAAATATAACTTTTTTTTTTGCTTGATTGAGAAATTAGAAGAAAGGTATTATACTCTTTGGTTACATTTATAAATTATTTGTATGTGTGTATGTGTGATTTATGTAACTTGTAGTCTTTTAAGTTTCTTGGTGTCTTTTTGATCTCTTAGACTGTGTTGTTGTTTTTTTTTCATTTTGGTACTTATATATTTTTTTTATTATTTTTAATTTATAATTATAATAATATTCTTGTTTTATGCTTATTTATTTTAAATAATTTGAAAAAATTTCTGTTTTGAATTTTAGGCAATAAACTCGAGAACAGGAAAATACCAAAAGAGAAGACAAAATCATAATTGATAACTATGTAAATACTAGATTTTATTTAGTTCAAATTTGTAATCACTATCTAGTTAGTAGTTGGTAGTACTTTTATTGGATAACTGTAAATTTATAATGTGTAGAGCTTTGATTACTTTGCTTATTTTTAAATTTTTTATTTTCCGGTCATGTATGAACTTGAGATCATATTCAGATTTAAATTTATAATTGTAAAAAATAAGGGTTGGAACCCGACCCAACCCATGTTGTATTGAGTTGGGTTGGGTTGTACATAAAATATAATATGAATAGGTTATAATTTTCGAAATTGATTTAATTGGATTGGCCCACTAAAATACCCTCAACTTGGCCCACCCAACCCATGATCAGCCCTAGTGACTAGTATCTTTAGCCATGAGCCTTTTAGTAATAATATGAGAATGATGATTTATAATTAGTTACAATTTTTTACTTTTAATTTTTGTGTTGTAACTAAAAATAAGATTTTTTTTGTAATGACAAATTCTGCTAAATAGTTAGTTACTAATAGATGTAGTAGCTTTCTTTAATTGTTGTAAACGGATTTTACCAGAGTATTTTGTTTTACTCTTCCCTCTTCTCTCTTCTCTCATTCAACTTGATATAAAATGATATTTTGTTTCCATAGATTATTTTCTATTGAAATTCTCCCACTAGATCTGTACCAGTAGGAATATCTATTTTGTAAATGAGGCAAGGCATTGGTGACTAGCTAGTGAATAATAAAGCATAGAGATCAATTACCATTTGTATTATTATAAATATATATTTTTTTTGTTATGGCCTATATATGTATTGAAAAGAAAAAGAAAAATAGACAAATTATAAGATTGAATTTTTTAATAGAAATTATTATTGGTAAATTATAAGTTATATGTATTATAACATAATAATTATGTAATTAATTCAATACTGTAACACAAAGAACAAGAATTATACCGTCGACAGAGCCATAACTGAACATCCTTGAGTTGCAGTCAGCTATGCACTCATGATTCCCAAATGTGCTTGAGCATTTCACAAAGCAATCTGGGTTAACTGGTTTTGGTGCTATCTCTACAACATCACCACCTGCATCTACATATATATTATATTAATATACTAATTAATGACAAAAAATTACACAAAATTACCAAGCAGAGAGAGAGAGATTACTACTTACTAGAGCAACGAAACTCAAGGGAAACGAAAGCCATAGCAATGACAAAAATCATAAGAAACTTTTGAAGTCCTAATCCCATTTTTATATATTAAGTCTAGATATATTTTTCCTTTGCTACAGTCTGATTTGTTGGCTTAGATTATTATAATTTGTAGGTTAAAACAAAAATACAAGAACACTTTATGTATAAATAATATAACAGATGATAACAAATATATGATAATAATATCTAGATTGGATTTACACGCTTATATATAAAGTAAAAAAGATTGGATTTCTATAGATTTGATAGGATCTTGTTATAATATCCTATATTTAGTTTTGATAGGACATGATTCATGTTCCAAGTTTGATCAATAACCTACTCCTTTTCAATCTTAATTCAATTCTAATTGTAATTCACTATTATATATGGCATAATACTTATTAAGGATTTTACATCACATGTATGTAAGCTTAGATTTTATTTTTCTAGAGTGAAATGGAAGGTTAAGATTCATTTTTATCAAAATCAGATCAGTAGTTGATTTCATTCTTTTTTTGTATTTTGATTTTTTTTTTCTTTTTATCTCTTAAACCATTCCATTTGTTTGGTTTGTGATATTTCAAATTATGAGATGAATCAACTATAATAAATAACACTTCATTGATAGAAAAATGCTAAATAATCTATGGATTAGCCTTACCACTGGCATTGTTCGGGGTGCATAATGTCTTCCATATCTTTTTGTTGAGGAAGTACGTGTCAGATCCGACACATATTTTGAGTTACGATTATATATGGTACAATAATCTATCAGGGATTATATATTAATTATCACATGGAAGCTCACATTTTTCATTTATTTTTTTTTTTTAAGGTTAAGATTCATTTATATCAAAATCAAATCAGTAGTTAATTTCATTCTAATTTTGTCCCTTTTATCTTTAAAACTATTGGCTTTTGTTTTGTGATATTTTCAAATTATGAGATGAAACAAACTAATAAACAACAATTTATTATTATTTTATTTTTCTATAAATATATGTAGTAGTTTGGAGACGGGTTAGACAAATGTAACTCCTATATGTAGGTTAATCATCATACATTTTATTCACATTAATTATATTTAAATAAAAATATATACAAGTTATTCTTGAAAATAAGGTGTATAATCAGGGCCGTCTCAAATCTTTTGAATGTCTTGTTTTAATTTTAAAAAGTAGGCCTCTAACAAAAAAATAAATATAAATTGTAAATAATATTTTTAAATATTATCACATTACAAAAGTATATTTTACATAATTAAGTACCCAAAAACTCAAATAATTTTATTAAAATTGCTATTAATTCCAATACAACTTCAAGTCAATATCAACATTCTATTTAAAAATGGTCATCCTTTGCACGCTTTTTGAAGCAAATTCATCAACCAACTCTTCATATTTTATCGTCTCCGAAATCTCATTTTCAATCGCTATCGATGCTAATCCATTAAGCATTTCTTGTAATATTAGTTTTTGATGGTCTAGTCACTCAGCCTTGTACACTAGTGGCATTACCTCATTTGTTTGTGAGACTTTGTTAGTTCAGTTAGTTATGTTAGTTAGTATATAAATACACAACCTGTGTAACTGTAATAACTAACTCTTCTTGATACAACTTTCATTTTGATTTTTGCTAGCTTAGAGCGTAGTTGTCAAGTATTATAATGTGTAATGATCTCAAGTACATTTCAGTTCATTTTTTTGTCCCAAGTTGTAATGCTCTCAAGCTATTGATCAAGAAGTGAAATAAAGGCAGTCATTCTTCTCCATCTCTCTTTTCATCTGTTTTTAACTTTTAGTTTTTTGGTTTAAATTTGAACTAGTTCTTGTCATAGTTGTGTTGTTTATGCTTGTTGTCTTATGTTCTTGATCCTCCTTTGTATGATTGTTAATCCCAACAAATGGCATCAGAGCAAGATTGGAATTGGAGTAATCAAGAACTGTTTATTTGAAGAACTCTGCACCAAGAACTCGATCAAGAAATGGCAACAGCAAAGTATGAAGTTGACAAGTTCACAGGTGCCAATGACTTCAGCCTTTGGAGAATCAAGATGAGAGCCTTGTTAGTGCATCAAGGAATTTCAGAGGCTATTAATGTTGATGCACTAAAAGTAATTGAAGATGAGAAGAAAAAGATGGAGATCTAAGCCAAGGCACACTCTGCAATTCTCCTCAGTCTTGGAAATGAAGTACTTAGAGAACTTGTAGATGAAGAAAAAGCCCTTGGCTTATGGGATAAACTTGGGACAATTTACTTGAAGAAATCCCTTGCAAATAAACTGTATCTAAAGAAGAGATTGTACACCTTGAAGATGGAAGACAGTAAAGAACTCAGAAGACACCTAGATGATTTCAACAAAATTGCTCTTGATCTGAACAATATAGGTGTGAAAGTGGAAGAGGAAGATCAGGCTATCATCCTACTAAGTTCTTTACTAAAAGTGTATGAACACTTTGTTGATAAAATTCCTTATGGCAAGGACACCCTTACCATGTCAGAAGTTAAGGCATCCTTGAACTCAAAGGAGATGCAGAAGAAATTTGATGAAAAACCAGAAATTAGAGGAGAAGGATTGTTTGTTAAAGGCATGCATGAAAAGAAGACAAAGTCCAATTCTAGAAACAACACAGATAAGAACTGTTTCTATTGCAAGAAGGAAGGCCATTTCAGAGATGAATGTATTGCTTTGAAGAACAAGTTAAAAAGGCAAAAAGAGAAGGAAAGAGGTCAAGGTGATGTGGCTGCAGATGGGTATGATTCTGCAGATGTCTTGGTCGTATCCAATCCAGACTCTGGACAAGAATGGATTCTTGACTCAGGATTTTCTTTCCACATGTACCCTACTGAAGAAGTGTTCAGAAATCTTGAGCAGAAAACAGGTGGAACTGTTTTACTAAGAGACAACAAGGCTTGCACTATACAAGGGATTGGCTATGTGATGCTACAGATGGATGATGGATCACAAAAGACCATCAGAGAAGTAAGGTATGTTCCTGACCTTAAAAGAAATCTTTTCTCAATTGGCACATTAGCTTCAAAAGGATATTCAATTAAAATTGATGAAAGCATGCTTAGAATTACTAAGGGCACTAAAACTGTAATGGAAGGAAGATATAAAAATGGCCTATATTTTCTAAATGGGAAAACAGTTACTGGTTTAGTGTCAAATGTTTCAAATGCACATGATGGTGACTTAACCAAGCTATGGCATTTGAGGCTTGGCCATGTGAGTGAAAGGGGGATTGCTGAACTCAAGAATGAAGGAATCTTGAAAGGAAAAGTTACAGGAAAACTTGGATTTTGTGAAGAATGTGTCTAGGAAAGAGCTACAGGAAAAAATTCACCACTGGGAGGCACAACACCAAGGAACAACTTGCCTATGTTCACTCAGATTTATGGGGACCATCAAGGATCCCAACCCTTGGTGGTGCTCACTATTTTCTGAGTATCATTGATGACTTTTTCAAGGAAAGTTTGGGTGTACTGCATATGCACATGTGAATCAAGACAAATTGAAACCTAGAGCCTTGAAGTGTATGTTACTTGGATACCCTGATTGTGTCAAAGGCTACAAACTATGGTGCCTTGAACTAGGTTTCAATAGATTCATAATCAGCAGAGATGTGATATTCAGAGAAGAAAAAATGGCAATGAAGCCCTTAACAGTCCCTACACTCAACATAGAGAGCAACTCTTCCAAGCTGAACATTGAGGTGGATCCACCTAGCAACTCAGATGAAATACCAACTCAAGATGACAGCACTGACACCCACGAAGCTCCAGAATAGCTTGATGACTATCCTGGCCAGAGATAGAAGCAGAAGAAGCATCAGACCCCCTGCCAGATATGGTGTTGCAGATTAGTCTACATTTGCTCTTGCTGCTGCAAGTGAGTTGGAAAACTCAGAACCCACCTGATATAAAGAAGCCATTGAAAGCAACAACAAAGAGAAATGGCTGAAATCCATTGATGAAGAAAAATCATCCATCATAAAGAATAAGACCTTGTCTATTGTCATCAAACCTCAGGGACATAGATTAATTGACATCAAATGGTTGTTTAGACAAAAAGAAGGGCTACCAGGTACTGAAGAAGTGAGATACAAAGCTAGGCTAGTTGCAAAGGGGTACACTCAAAAGTAAGGTGTGGATTTTAATGAGATATTTGCTCCAGTAGTAAAACAAGCATCCATTAGAGCCAATTATGGCTAAGGCTGTAGATCAAGATCTTGAGATAGATCAAATGGATGTAGGAACAACTTTTCTCCATGGAAATATTGATGAAAAAATCTACTTGAAGCAACCTGAAGGGTGACAATGGGGATCCAAACTAGGTGTGTTTGCTACACAAACCACTATATGGGTTGAAGCAAGCTCCATGACAGTGGAGTGTAAGGTTCGATGAATTCATGGCAAGGATCAAATTCACCAGGAGCTGTTATGATCCTTGTGTCTATTTTGATGGCAACCTTTGCCTATTATTGTATGTTGATGACATATTAATAGTAGGAAAGGACAGACACAAGATCAACAAGTTAAAAGATCAACTAAAAGGTGAATTTTAGATGAAAGATATGGGAGAAGCCAAGATACTGCGAATTGAAATCATAAGAAAGAGGCCTGGTGTAATCATGTTGTCAAGAGAAATACTTGCAGAAAGTGCTGAAGAAATTCATGATGAATGAGGCCAAACCAGTTGCTACTCCACTGGCACAACACTTCAAGCTCTCAAAATATCAGCCACCTCAGATTGAAACTGAGAGGAAGAACATGGACTGCATACCCTATGCCAGTTGTGTTGGCTGCCTGATGTATGCCATGGTGTGCACAAGACAAGATTTGGCCTATGCCATGAGCATAATCAGTAGGTTTATTGATTATCCTGGCAGCAAGCATTGGGATGCAGTCAAATGGGTAATGAGATATGTGAAAGGGTCCTTAAACACTGGTTTAATCTATAAGGCCACCAAGAAAGAAGGCTGTGAAATTGAAGGCTTTGTGGACTCAGACTATGCTGGTTGCACAGACACAAGAAGATCTCTCACAGGTTATGTTTTCACAGCTCTAGGTGGATGTATAAGTTGGAAATCAAATCTCCAAAAGGTGGTAGCTCTATCATCTACTGAGGCTGATTATATGGCTGTTACAGATGCAATAAAAGAAGCTATATGGCTAAAGGGTCTCACCAAGGAACTAGGATTCAAATCTAAAGACATGACAGTGCATTGACAATCAAAGTGCACTGCAATTAATGAAAAACCACTTGTTTCATGAAAGGTCAAAACATATTGACATAAAGATGCACTTCATTAGAGACATCATTGCCAAGAAGGAGATTCAAGTTCAGAAGGTAAACACAGATCACAACCTTACTGACATGTTTATCAAATGTGTCACTCAAGCAAAATTCAGTCACTGCATGAATCTGGTGAACATTAGTGACATTGGATGAACTTCCCATCTACTCTCTCATGGCTCTGCATCTCACTCTCTCTCTTTCAAAGTGTTCAAGTCTTAGTGGCTATACCAAGGTGGATTTGTTAGTTTTTTATGGTCTAGTCACTTAGCCTTGTACACTTGGCATTACCTCATTTGTTTGTGAGACTTTGTTAGTTCAGTTAGTTATGTTGGTTAGTATATAAATACACAACCCGTGTAACTATAATAACTAACTCTTCTTGATACAATTTTCATATTGATTTTTGCTAGCTTAGAGCCTAGTTGTCAAGTATTATAATGTGTAATGATCTCAAGTACAGTTCAGTTCATTTTTTGTCCCAAGTTGTAATGCTCTCAAGCTATTGATCAAGAAGTGAAATAAAGGCTGAGCCATTCTTTTCCATCTCTCTTTTTCATCTGTTTTTTAACTTTTAGTTTTCTGGTTTGAATTCGAACTAGTTCTTGTCATAGTTTTGTTGTTTATGCTTGGTGTCTTATGTTCTTGATCCTCCTCTGTGTGATTGTTAACCACAACATGTAACATAGTAGACCGCAAGTAGGACTTTAACTTTGAAAAACTTCTTTCTGCAAAGCAACTATCACAGGAATAGTCAACAAAATTCTATATGCAATAATTGTATTAGGAAAACAATCTATGCCTTTCAAAAACTTTAATATGTCGATAGCTCTCATTTTCTCTCTTGGCAAAATTTGTCTTAATAGCTTCAACTCCACACATAATTCATTCCCATCAATATCAGATTGTTCATTATGTCTCAATGTGTTTTTAAAATGACAACAACAAGACTTCTAATTTGCAATGTCTAACGATTGTAACTTATCAGAAGTAAACAAGAAACTAAAAATATTTTCATATTCTTTATATTGTTCAAATCTTTTAGTAAGAGAAGCAATGGCTTGATCAACAAGGTAAAGAAAATAATTAATTCTAAAAGATTGGGGTACTCAACAGATGGGGTATTCAAATTTTCATCAAATTATCTTTGTAGGGTATTCTAAAAGATTCAGTAGGGTGGTGGCTAGGGTTGCTTAGTAGAGGAATGATGTTGAACTCCTTAATGTTACTGATCCATTCATCACCATTGATTTTATTACATGGTATTATTTTTTTCCACAATTTTTTTATCAAATCATAATAGTGTAGTGTTTTGTGTTCTCTATATTCTTTTAGTTAATGTAATATTTATGATATTTGATAAATATATCTTATTTTTTTTGTTTGATTGAGAAATTAGAAGAAAGGTATTGTACTCTTTGGTTTCATTAATAAATTATTTGTATGTGTGTGTACGTGTAATTTATGTAACTTGTGGTCCTTTCATTTTCTTGGTGTCTCTTTGGTCTCTTAGACTGTGTTGTTGTTGTTTTTCATTTTCGTACTTATATGTATATATATATATTTTTTGTCAATTTATAATTAGAGTTAATACCATTTTAGACTCTGTGTTTTGTAAAAGTTACCAATTGGACCCTCTATTTTGTTAAATGACAAAATGGACCCTGTATTTTTCAAAATGGTAAAAATAGAACCATGAGCTTAATTTTTGACAACTTTTTTTTTAATATAACCAACTTGAAGATAATTCCTAACACGAACAGATACAGAAAATATAAACAGTTTTGTCATAACACATTTAGATCGGATTATTATTAAGTTTTATTTTGATAAAAAAATCAGTTCAAGGTCCTATTTGTACCATTTTAGAAAATATAGGGTCTATTTTGTCATTTAACAAAACAGAGAGTCCAATTGGTAACTTTTACAAAATACAGGGTCTAAAATTGTATTTACCCTTATAATTATAATAATAATCTTGTTTTATGCTTATTGATTTTAAATAATTTGAAAAAAATTTCTGTTTTGAATTTTAGGCAATAAACTCGAGAACAGGGAAATACCAAAAGAGAAGGCAAAATAACAATTGATAACTATGTAAATACTAGATTTTGATAACTACGTAAATTAATACTAGATTTTATTTAGTTCAAATTTGTAATCACTATCTAGTTGGTAGTTAGTAGTACTTTTATTGGATAACTGTAAATGTATAATGTGTAGAGCTTTGAATTACTTTGCTTATTTTTAAATTTTTTATTTTCCGGTCATGTATGAACTTGAGATCATATTCAGATTTAAATTTATAATTGTAAAAAATAAGGGTTGGAACCCGACCCAACCCAACTCAATACATGTTGTATTGAGTTGGGTTGGGTTGTACATAAAATATAATATGAATAGGTTATAATTTTCGAAACAGATTTAATTGGATTGGCCCACTAAAATACCCTCAACCCGGCCAACCCAACCCATGATCATCCCTAGTGACTAATATCTTTAGTCATGGGCCTTTGAGTAATAATATAAGAATGATGATTTATAATTAGTCACAATTTTTTCACTTTTAATTTTAGTGTTGTAACTCAAAATAAGATTTTTTTTGTAATGACAAATTCTGGTAAATAGTTAGTTACCGATAGTTGTAGTAGCTTTTTTTAATTGTTGTAAACCGTTTTTACCAACTAATCAATATACAGAGTATTTTGTTTTACTCTTCCCTCTTCTCTCTTCTCTCATTCAACTTGATATAAAATGATATTTTGTTTCACTACTACAATGTAAGCCTTTAGCTTCCCTTTTTTCAACCCAATTTATAAAAAGGGAAGCTAAAGGGGGTGAAAATATCTGCATTGACATTTAGAGGCGGTTTTTTGGTAAAAACCGTAGGTATAGAATGTATCTATATCTATGTCGTCGGTTGGGGTTGGGGAAAATCAGGGTTTTTTTATATAACCCTATGGCGTCGGTTATTAGGTATTAACCGACGCCATAGGTGCCACCTTTATTCAACACGTGGCACCTATGGCGTCGGTTAATACCTAATAACTGACGCCATAGGGTTATATATCAGACCCTTTCTGCTTCGTCTTCCTCACTTCCTCATTTCACACCTTGTTGAACACCAAGAACAGCCACCCATAGCAGCCCCAAACCCACGAAAAAACCCTCGCCAACCACCACTAAAACAACCTCATTCTCCCTCATTTCTTAACCATTTTACCCCATTTTTGTCTTAAAATCTTCTATTTTCTATACCTAAACCCATACTGTAAAAAAGTTTAGTTTTTTTCCCCTCTATATACCAAACCGAACCTATTATAAAGAAAGGTGGTGGGTATAACTCCGGCCACTGATTTTAGCGGAGAAAACATTGAGTCTCAACGTCCATTAAGGTATAAATATGCTTTCTATATATTTTATTTATGTACATTGGTATTATTTCGTTTTTGTAAATTTTTTTAGAATTTTTTTATTTTATTAATATTATATTGTGTGTGTTCTAGAGGTGGTCGGATTTTTGTAGCATTTTATCGCCGGATTGCGTTTATAAGGTAAATATTTATTAACTTGATATATAATATATATGTATATATTTTGTGTTTTATTATTGAATATGTGTTTATATATATCTTGTGTGTATATACTATTTGTGTATTTTGTGTATTTGTATTGTATATATATTTGTTGTGAATGAGAATGAGAGGTAGTAGGAATTTAATTAGTTTAAAGATAAAGTTTTTAAAATAATGGTAGTGTGAATATATAATTGATTATATATGTATATATATATATATATGTTTATATGTTATTTTTAGAAAAATTAACTATGGAAATTAGCTAGTAACTAGCTAGTAACTTGCTACTTTGTTTAATAACTAGTAAGTAATTTAATAATTAAAATTTTAAATTAGTTGTATATTGCATTATGTTATAGGTTGTGTGGTAATATTTGAGGGTCGACATATTTCGGTGTTGATCGGATTTGCAATAGGTATGTCTATCCGCTAACCTTTTGTTAGTATAATTAATTATCAATGCATGCTTAGTTGAGTTTGAATATCTTAAATATTCATCCGTAGTGAAGTAGGTTCTGCGAATACATGTACTGCGGTCGGATGGGTGGATAAATTTTGTATTGTTTATGTTAGTTTCTTTGTTCTGTGTTCTTATATTTGTTTTGTTTGTTACTTTAGGCACTTTTAAAATTTTTGGGAACGTTCAATTACAGCCGTTATGCTGCCAAAATTTCGGTAGAATTTGGATCAAATTTTATTATAAAAAACATAAATGTTAAAGGAAAAGTACATAACATAAATAACTAGGTTATTACTCGGTAGTTGTAAGAAATTAGGTGACATAACACATTCATATTTGACTCAAAACATGTTCGTGTTAGTAGGTCTTTATATTTGACTCAAAACATGTTCGTGAAATTAGGTGACATTTGTTTTGTTTGTTACTTTAGGCACTTGTCTCGTATAATCTAATTGATGTGTCTATGCATTTATTATACTTAGTAGGTCTTTATATTTGACTCAAAACATGTTCGTGTTAGTAGCAAGATTATCAATGTCAAAGTTCATATTTGAAAGGTTCTCAAATTTTGTTTATTAATGGTGTTAGGAAAATGTTATTAATAGGTTTAATTTTTTTGGAAACGTTCAATTATAGTCGTTATGCTGCCGAAATTTTGGTAGAATTAGGATAATATTTGATTTTAGTTTCTCTTAAACTTGGTTGTTAGGATTTTATTGGAAGTGACTTTATCGGAAGTCAAGTACATAATTTTTGGTATAAGGTATGTTTTCTTTAACTTACTTTTATAAGAATATTTTTTATATATATTTAGATAATCCTTAAATACTTAGAGTAATTTTCGAATAATATTAATACATAGGATAGATATTGTTCAGTGTTAAGGATAGATAATCTTTAAAATTATAAAATAATAATAATATACTAGAAAAATACAAACCCATATTATAAAATTTAAATATATAAAAATATTAAATTACATTAAAATTAAAATATTACACATTATTTTATTATTCAATATACTAATTATTATACAAAACATAACTTAAAAAATTATAAAAATAATAATAATATACTATAAAAATACAAACCCATATTATAAAATTTAAATGTATAAAAATATTAAAGTAATAAAAAATAAAATATTACATATTATTTTATTATTCAATAAACTAATTATTATACAAAACATAACTTAAAAAATTATAAAAATAATAATAATATACTAGAAAAATACAAACCCACATTATAAAATTTAAATGTATAAAAAATATTAAATTACATTAAAATTAAAATATTACACATTATTTTATTATTCAATATACTAATTATTATACAAAACATAACTTAAAAAATTATAAAAATAATAATAATATACTAGAAAAATACAAACCCATATTATAAAATTTAAATGTATAAAAATATTAAAGTACATAAAAATTAAAATATTACACATTATTTTATTATTCAATAAACTAATTATTATACAAAACATAACTTAAAAAATTATAAAAATAATAATAATATACTAGAAAAATACAAACCCATGTTATAAAATTTAAATGTATAAAAATATTAAATTACATTAAAATTAAAATATTACACATTATTTTATTATTCAATATACTAATTATTATATAAAACATAACTTAAAAAATTATAAAAATGATACTAAAATACTAGAATACAAACACATATTATAAAATATAAAATATTAATAAAAAAAGTACCTAATATACAAACACTTAGAGCAATGTAAATTTGTATTTATTTAACTTTTTAATTTAATTTTATTTATGCTTTAATTTAATTTAATTAATAATACAAAAATAAATTTAAATTTTTAATAAATGTAAAAAAAATATATTAATTAAAGCTGAAAAAAAATTTTAGGAAACCCCTATGGCGTCGGTTATTTCATAATAACCGACGCCATAGGGGTACATATGGCGTCGGTTCATATAAACCCTTTAGCGTCGCCCTAATCAGCGTCGGTAGCGAATTTCGCGAAAACCGACGCTGAAAGGGCTTAAAAACCGCCTCTAAAGGGGGTTTTTGTAGTAGTGTTTCCATAGATTATTTTCTATTGAAATTCTCCCACTAGATCAGTACCAATAGGGAGATGTATTTTGTAAATGAGGCAAGGCATTGGTGACTAGCTAGTGAATAACAAAGCATATAGAGCTAGAAATTTTTAACTTATTAAATAATAACTGAGATCAATTACCATTTGTATTATTATAAATATATATTTTTTTTGTTATGGCCTATATATGTATTGAAAAGAAAAAGAAAAATAGACAAATTATAAGATTGAATTTTTTAATAGAAATTATTATTGGTAAATTATAAGTTATATGTATTATAACATAATAATTATGTAATTAATTCAATACTGTAACACAGCAACAAGAATTATCTGGCTGACAGGAGCCATAACTGAACATCCTTGAGTTGCAGTCAGCTATGCACTCATGATTCCCAAATGTGCTTGAGCATTTCACAAAGCAATCTGGGTTAACTGGTTTTGGTGCTATCTCTACAACATCACCACCTGCATCTACATATATATTATATTAATATACTAATTAATGACAAAAAATTACACAAAATTACCAAGCAGAGAGAGAGAGATTACTACTTACTAGAGCAACGAAACTCAAGGGAAACGAAAGCCATAGCAATGACAAAAATCATAAGAAACTTTTGAAGTCCTAATCCCATTTTTATATATTAAGTCTAGATATATTTTTCCTTTGCTACAGTCTGATTTGTTGGCTTAGATTATTATAATTTGTAGGTTAAAACAAAAATACAAGAACACTTTATGTATAAATAATATAACAGATGATAACAAATATATGATAATAATATCTAGATTGGATTTACACGCTTATATATAAAGTAAAAAAGATTGGATTTCTATAGATTTGATAGGATCTTGTTATAATATCCTATATTTAGTTTTGATAGGACATGATTCATGTTCCAAGTTTGATCAATAACCTACTCCTTTTCAATCTTAATTCAATTCTAATTGTAATTCACTATTATATATGGCATAATACTTATTAAGGATTTTACATCACATGTATGTAAGCTTAGATTTTATTTTTCTAGAGTGAAATGGAAGGTTAAGATTCATTTTTATCAAAATCAGATCAGTAGTTGATTTCATTCTTTTTTTGTATTTTGATTTTTTTTTTCTTTTTATCTCTTAAACCATTCCATTTGTTTGGTTTGTGATATTTCAAATTATGAGATGAATCAACTATAATAAATAACACTTCATTGATAGAAAAATGCTAAATAATCTATGGATTAGCCTTACCACTGGCATTGTTCGGGGTGCATAATGTCTTCCATATCTTTTTGTTGAGGAAGTACGTGTCAGATCCGACACATATTTTGAGTTACGATTATATATGGTACAATAATCTATCAGGGATTATATATTAATTATCACATGGAAGCTCACATTTTTCATTTATTTTTTTTTTTTAAGGTTAAGATTCATTTATATCAAAATCAAATCAGTAGTTAATTTCATTCTAATTTTGTCCCTTTTATCTTTAAAACTATTGGCTTTTGGTTTGTGATATTTTCAAATTATGAGATGAAACAAACTAATAAACAACAATTTATTATTATTTTATTTTTCTATAAATATATGTAGTAGTTTGGAGACGGGTTAGACAAATGTAACTCCTATATGTAGGTTAATCATCATACATTTTATTCACATTAATTATATTTAAATAAAAATATATACAAGTTATTCTTGAAAATAAGGTGTATAATCAGGGCCGTCTCAAATCTTTTGAATGTCTTGTTTTAATTTTAAAAAGTAGGCCTCTAACAAAAAAATAAATATAAATTGTAAATAATATTTTTAAATATTATCACATTACAAAAGTATATTTTACATAATTAAGTACCCAAAAACTCAAATAATTTTATTAAAATTGCTATTAATTCCAATACAACTTCAAGTCAATATCAACATTCTATTTAAAAATGGTCATAGCAAATTCATCAACCAACTCTTCATATTTTATCGTCTCCGAAATCTCATTTTCAATCGCTATCGATGCTAATCCATTAAGCATTTCTTGTAATATTAGTTTTGGATGGTCTAGTCACTCAGCCTTGTACACTAGTGGCATTACCTCATTTGTTTGTGAGACTTTGTTAGTTCAGTTAGTTATGTTAGTTAGTATATAAATACACAACCTGTGTAACTGTAATAACTAACTCTTCTTGATACAACTTTCATTTTGATTTTTGCTAGCTTAGAGCGTAGTTGTCAAGTATTATAATGTGTAATGATCTCAAGTACATTTCAGTTCATTTTTTTGTCCCAAGTTGTAATGCTCTCAAGCTATTGATCAAGAAGTGAAATAAAGGCAGTCATTCTTCTCCATCTCTCTTTTCATCTGTTTTTAACTTTTAGTTTTTTGGTTTAAATTTGAACTAGTTCTTGTCATAGTTGTGTTGTTTATGCTTGTTGCCTTATGTTCTTGATCCTCCTTTGTATGATTGTTAATCCCAACAAATGGCATCAGAGCAAGATTGGAATTGGAGTAATCAAGAACTGTTTATTTGAAGAACTCTGCACCAAGAACTCGATCAAGAAATGGCAACAGCAAAGTATGAAGTTGACAAGTTCACAGGTGCCAATGACTTCAGCCTTTGGAGAATCAAGATGAGAGCCTTGTTAGTGCATCAAGGAATTTCAGAGGCTATTAATGTTGATGCACTAAAAGTAATTGAAGATGAGAAGAAAAAGATGGAGATCTAAGCCAAGGCACACTCTGCAATTCTCCTCAGTCTTGGAAATGAAGTACTTAGAGAACTTGTAGATGAAGAAAAAGCCCTTGGCTTATGGGATAAACTTGGGACAATTTACTTGAAGAAATCCCTTGCAAATAAACTGTATCTAAAGAAGAGATTGTACACCTTGAAGATGGAAGACAGTAAAGAACTCAGAAGACACCTAGATGATTTCAACAATATTGCTCTTGATCTGAACAATATAGGTGTGAAAGTGGAAGAGGAAGATCAGGCTATCATCCTACTAAGTTCTTTACTAAAAGTGTATGAACACTTTGTTGATAAAATTCCTTATGGCAAGGACACCCTTACCATAAGGATTATATATTAATTATCACATGGAAGCTCACATTTTTCATTTATTTATTTTTTTTAAGGTTAAGATTCATTTATATCAAAATCAAATCAGTAGTTAATTTCATTCTAATTTTGTCCCTTTTATCTTTAAAACTATTGGCTTTTGTTTTGTGATATTTTCAAATTATGAGATGAAACAAACTAATAAACAACAATTTATTATTATTTTATTTTCCTATAAATATATGTAGTAGTTTGGAGACGTGTTAGACAAATGTAACTCCTATATGTAGGTTAATCATCATACATTTTATTCACATTAATTATATTTAAATAAAGATATATACAAGTTATTCTTGAAAATAAGGTGTATAATCAGGGCCGTCTCAAATCTTTTGAATGTCTTGTTTTAATTTTAAAAAGTAGGCCTCTAACAAAAAAATAAATATAAATTGTAAATAATATTTTTAAATATTATCACATTACAAAAGTATATTTTACATAATTAAGTACCCAAAAACTCAAATAATTTTATTAAAACTGCTATTAATTCCAATACAACTTCAAGTCAATATCAACATTCTATTTAAAAATGGTCATCCTTTGAACGCTTTTTGAAGCAAATTCATCAACCAACTCTTCATATTTTATCGTCTCCGAAATCTCATTTTCAATCGCTATCGATGCTAATCCATTAAGCATTTCTTGTAATATTAGTTTTTGATGGTCTAGTCACTCAGCCTTGTACACTATTGGCATTACCTCATTTGTTTGTGAGACTTTGTTAGTTCAGTTAGTTATGTTAGTTAGTATATAAATACACAACCTGTGTAACTGTAATAACTAACTCTTCTTGATACAACTTTCATTTTGATTTTTGCTAGCTTAGAGCCTAGTTGTTAAGTATTATAATGTGTAATGATCTCAAGTACATTTCAGTTCATTTTTTGTCCCAAGTTGTAATGCTCTCAAGCTATTGATCAAGAAGTGAAATAAAGGCAGTCATTCTTCTCCATCTCTCTTTTCATCTGTTTTTAACTTTTAGTTTTTTGGTTTAAATTTGAACTAGTTCTTGTCATAGTTGTGTTGTTTATGCTTGTTGTCTTATGTTCTTGATCCTCCTTTGTATGATTGTTAATCCCAACAAATGGCATCAGAGCAAGATTGGAAATGGAGTAATCAAGAACTGTTTATTTGAAGAACTCTGCACCAAGAACTCGATCAAGAAATGGCAACAGTAAAGTATGAAGTTGACAAGTTCACAGGTGCCAATGACTTCAGCCTTTGGAGAATCAAGATGAGAGCCTTGTTAGTGCATCAAGGAATTTCAGAGGCTATTAATGTTGATGCACTAAAAGTAATTGAAGATGAGAAGAAAAAGATGGAAATCTAAGCCAAGGCACACTCTGCAATTCTCCTCAGTCTTGGAAATGAAGTACTCAGAGAACTTGTAGATGAAGAAAAAGCCCTTGGCTTATGGGATAAACTTGGGACAATTTACTTGAAGAAATCCCTTGCAAATAAACTGTATCTAAAGAAGAGATTGTACACCTTGAAGATGGAAGACAGTAAAGAACTCAGAAGACACCTAGATGATTTCAACAAAATTGCTCTTGATCTGAACAATATAGGTGTGAAAGTGGAAGAGGAAGATCAGGCTATCATCCTACTAAGTTCTTTACCTAAAGTGTATGAACACTTTGTTGATAAAATTCCTTATGGCAAGGACACCCTTACCATGTCAGAAGTTAAGGCATCCTTGAACTCAAAGGAGATGCAGAAGAAATTTGATGAAAAACCAAAAATTGGAGGAGAAGGATTGTTTGTTAAAGGCATGCATGAAAAGAAGACAAAGTCCAATTCTAGAAACAACACAGATAAGAACTGTTTCTATTGCAAGAAGGAAGGCCATTTCAGAGATGAATGTATTGCTTTGAAGAACAAGTTAAAAAGGCAAAAAGAGAAGGAAAGAGGTCAAGGTGATGTGGCTGCAGATGGGTATGATTCTGCAGATGTCTTGGTTGTATCCAATCCAGACTCTGGCCAAGAATGGATTCTTGACTCAGGATTTTCTTTCCACATGTACCCTACTGAAGAAGTGTTCAGAAATCTTGAGAAGAAAACAGGTGGAACTGTTTTACTAAGAGACAACAAGGCTTGCACTATACAAGGGATTGGCTATGTGATGCTACAGATGGATGATGGATCACAAAAGACCATCAGAGAAGTAAGGTATGTTCCTGACCTTAAAAGAAATCTTTTCTCAATTGGCACATTAGCTTCAAAAGGATATTCAATTAAAATTGATGAAAGCATGCTTAGAATTACTAAGGGCACTAAAACTGTAATGGAAGGAAGATATAAAAATGGCCTATATTTTCTAAATGGGAAAACAGTTACTGGTTTAGTGTCAAATGTTTCAAATGCACATGATGGTGACTTAACCAAGCTATGGCATTTGAGGCTTGGCCATGTGAGTGAAAGGGGGATTGCTGAACTCAAGAATGAAGGAATCTTGAAAGGAAAAGTTACAGGAAAACTTGGATTTTGTGAAGAATGTGTCTATGGAAAGAGCTGCCGGAAAAAATTCACCACTGGGAGGCACAACACCAAGGAACAACTTGCCTATGTTCACTCAGATTTATGGGGACCATCAAGGATCCCAACCCTTGGTGGTGCTCACTATTTTCTGAGTATCATTGATGACTTTTTCAAGGAAAGTTTGGGTGTACTGCCTATGCACATGTGAATCAAGACAAATTGAAACCTAGAGCCTTGAAGTGTATGTTACTTGGATACCCTGATTGTGTCAAAGGCTACAAACTATGGTGCCTTGAACTAGGTTTCAATAGATTCATAATCAGCAGAGATGTGATATTCAGAGAAGAAAAAATGGCAATGAAGCCCTTAACAGTCCCTACACTCAACATAGAGAGCAACTCTTCCAAGCTGAACATTGAGGTGGATCCACCTAGCAACTCAGATGAAATACCAACTCAAGATGACAGCACTGACACCCACGAAGCTCAAGAATAGCTTGATGACTATCCTGGCCAGAGATAGAAGCAGAAGAAGCATCAGACCCCCTGCCAGATATGGTGTTGCAGATTAGTCTACATTTGCTCTTGCTGCTGCAAATGAGTTGGAAAACTCAGAACCCACCTGATATAAAGAATCCATTGAAAGCAACAACAAGGAGAAATGGCTGAAATCCATTGATGAAGAAAAATCATCCATCATAAAGAATAAGACCTTGTCTATTGTCATCAAACCTCAGGGACATAGATTAATTGACATCAAATGGTTGTTTAGACAAAAAGAAGGGCTACCAGGTACTGAAGAAGTGAGATACAAAGCTAGGCTAGTTGCAAAGGGGTACACTCAAAAGTAAGGTGTGGATTTTAATGAGATATTTGCTCCAGTAGTAAAACAAGCATCCATTAGAGCCAATTATGGCTAAGGCTGCAGATCAAGATCTTGAGATAGATCAAATGGATGTAGGAACAACTTTTCTCCATGGAAATATTGATGAAAAAATCTACTTGAAGCAACCTGAAGGGTGACAATGGGGATCCAAACTAGGTGTGTTTGCTACACAAACCACTGTATGGGTTGAAGCAAGCTCCATGACAGTGGAATGTAAGGTTCGATGAATTCATGGCAAGGATCAAATTCACCAGGAGCTGTTATGATCCTTGTGTCTATTTTGATGGCAACCTTTGCCTATTATTGTATGTTGATGACATATTAATAGTAGGAAAGGACAGACACAAGATCAACAAGTTAAAAGATCAACTAAAAGGTGAATGTTAGATGAAAGATATGGGAGAAGCCAAGATACTGCGAATTGAAATCATAAGAAAGAGGCCTGGTGTAATCATGTTGTCAAGAGAAATACTTGCAGAAAGTGCTGAAGAAATTCATGATGAATGAGGCCAAACCAGTTGCTACTCCACTGGCACAACACTTCAAGCTCTCAAAATATCAGCCACCTCAGATTGAAACTGAGAGGAAGAACATGGACTGCATACCCTATGCCAGTTGTGTTGGCTGCCTGATGTATGCCATGGTGTGCACAAGACAAGATTTGGCCTATGCCATGAGCATAATCAGTAGGTTTATTGATTATCCTGGCAGCAAGCATTGGGATGCAGTCAAATGGGTAATGAGATATGTGAAAGGGTCCTTAAACACTGGTTTAATCTATAAGGCCACCAAGAAAGAAGGCTGTGAAATTGAAGGCTTTGTGGACTCAGACTATGCTGGTTGCACAGACACAAGAAGATCTCTCACAGGTTATGTTTTCACAGCTCTAGGTGGATGTATAAGTTGGAAATCAAATCTCCAAAAGGTGGTAGCTCTATCATCTACTGAGGCTGATTATATGGCTGCTACAGATGCAATAAAAGAAGCTATATGGCTAAAGGGTCTCACCAAGGAACTAGGATTCAAATCTAAAGACATGACAGTGCATTGACAATCAAAGTGCACTGCAATTAATGAAAAACCACTTGTTTCATGAAAGGTCAAAACATATTGACATAAAGATGCACTTCATTAGAGACATCATTGCCAAGAAGGAGATTCAAGTTCAAAAGGTAAACACAGATCACAACCCTACTGACATGTTTATCAAATGTGTCACTCAAGCAAAATTCAGTCACTGCATGAATCTGGTTAACATTAGTGACATTGGATGAACTTCCCATCTACTCTCTCATGGCTCTGCATCTCACTCTCTCTCTTTCAAAGTGTTCAAGTCTTAGTGGCTATACCAAGGTGGATTTGTTAGTTTTTTTATGGTCTAGTCACTTAGCCTTGTACACTTGGCATTACCTCATTTGTTTGTGAGACTTTGTTAGTTCAGTTAGTTATGTTGGTTAGTATATAAATACACAACCCGTGTAACTATAATAACTAACTCTTCTTGATACAATTTTCATATTGATTTTTGCTAGCTTAGAGCCTAGTTGTCAAGTATTATAATGTGTAATGATCTCAAGTACAGTTCAGTTCATTTTTTGTCCCAAGTTGTAATGCTCTCAAGCTATTGATCAAGAAGTGAAATAAAGGCTGAGCCATTCTTTTCCATCTCTCTTTTTCATCTGTTTTTAACTTTTAGTTTTCTGGTTTGAATTCGAACTAGTTCTTGTCATAGTTTTGTTGTTTATGCTTGGTGTCTTATGTTCTTGATCCTCCTCTGTGTGATTGTTAACCACAACATGTAACATAGTAGACCGCAAGTAGGACTTTAACTTTGAAAAACTTCTTTCTGCAAAGCAACTATCACAGGAATAGTCAACAAAATTCTATATGCAATAATTGTATTAGGAAAACAATCTATGCCTTTCAAAAACTTTAATATGTCGATAGCTCTCATTTTCTCTCTTGGCAAAATTTGTCTTAATAGCTTCAACTCCACACATAATTCATTCCCATCAATATCAGATTGTTCATTATGTCTCAATGTGTTTTTAAAATGACAACAACAAGACTTCAAATTTTAACGATTGTAACTTGTGAGAAGTAAACAAGAAACCAAAAATATTTTCATATTCTTGATATTGTTCAAATCTTTTAGTAAGAGAAGCAATGGCTTGATCAACAAGGTAAAGAAAATAATTAATTCTAAAAGATTGAGGTACTCAACAGATGGGGTATTCAAATTTTCATCAAATTATCTTTGTAGGGTATTCTAAAAGATTCAGTATGGTGGTGGCTAGGGTTGCTTAGTAGGGGAATGATGTTGAACTCCTTAATGTTACTGATCCATTCATCACCATTGATTTTATTACATGGTATTATTTTTTTCCACAATTTTTTTATCAAATCATAATAGTGTAGTGTTTTGTGTTCTCTATATTCTTTTAGTTAATGTAATATTTATAATATTTGATAAATATATCTTTTTTTTTTTGTTTGATTGAGAGATTAGAAGAAAGGTATTGTACTCTTTGGTTTCATTAATAAATTATTTGTATGTGTGTGTATGTGTAATTTATGTAACTTGTGGTCCTTTCATTTTCTTGGTGTCTCTTTGGTCTCTTAGACTGTGTTGTTGTTGTTTTTCATTTTCGTACTTATATATATATTTTTTTTGTCAATTTATAATTAGAGTTAATACCATTTTAGACTCTGTGTTTTGTAAAAGTTACCAATTGGACCCTCTATTTTGTTAAATGACAAAATGGACCCTGTATTTTTCAAAATGGTAAAAATAGAACCATGAGCTTAATTTTTGACAACTTTTTTTTTAATATAACCAACTTGAAGATAATTCCTAACACGAACAGATACAGAAAATGTAAACAGTTTTGTCATAACACATTTAGATCGGATTATTATTAAGTTTTATTTTGCTAAAAAAATCAGTTCAAGGTCCTATTTGTACCATTTTAGAAAATATAGGGTCTATTTTGTCATTTAACAAAACAGAGAGTCCAATTGGTAACTTTTACAAAATACAGGGTCTAAAATTGTATTTACCCTTATAATTATAATAATATTCTTGTTTTATGCTTATTGATTTTAAATAATTTGAAAAAAATTTCTGTTTTGAATTTTAGGCAATAAACTCGAGAACAGGGAAATACCAAAAGAGAAGGCAAAATAACAATTGATAACTATGTAAATACTAGATTTTGATAACTACGTAAATTAATACTAGATTTTATTTAGTTCAGATTTGTAATCACTATCTAGTTGGTAGTTAGTAGTACTTTTATTGGATAACTGTAAATGTATAATGTGTAGAGCTTTGAATTACTTTGCTTACTTTTAAATTTTTTATTTTCCGGTCATGTATGAACTTGAGATCATATTCAGATTTAAATTTATAATTGTAAAAAATAAGGGTTGGAACCCGACCCAACCCAACTCAATACATGTTGTATTGAGTTGGGTTGGGTTGTACATAAAATATAATATGAATAGGTTATAATTTTCGAAACAGATTTAATTGGATTGGCCCACTAAAATACCCTCAACCCGGCCAACCCAACCCATGATCATCCCTAGTGACTAATATCTTTAGTCATGGGCCTTTGAGTAATAATATAAGAATGATGATTTATAATTAGTCACAATTTTTTCACTTTTAATTTTAGTGTTGTAACTCAAAATAAGATTTTTTTTGTAATGACAAATTCTGGTAAATAGTTAGTTACCGATAGTTGTAGTAGCTTTTTTTAATTGTTGTAAACCGTTTTTACCAACTAATCAATATACAGAGTATTTTGTTTTACTCTTCCCTCTTCTCTCTTCTCTCATTCAACTTGATATAAAATGATATTTTGTTTCCATAGATTATTTTCTATTGAAATTCTCCCACTAGATCTGTACCAGTAGGAATATCTATTTTGTAAATGAGGCAAGGCATTGGTGACTAGCTAGTGAATAACAAAGCATATAGAGCTAGAAATTTTTAACTTATTAAATAATAACTGAGATCAATTACCATTTGTATTATTATAAATATATATTTTTTTTGTTATGGCCTATATATGTATTGAAAAGAAAAAGAAAAATAGACAAATTATAAGATTGAATTTTTTAATAGAAATTATTATTGGTAAATTATAAGTTATATGTATTATAACATAATAATTATGTAATTAATTCAATACTGTAACACAGCAACAAGAATTATCTGGCTGACAGGAGCCATAACTGAACATCCTTGAGTTGCAGTCAGCTATGCACTCATGATTCCCAAATGTGCTTGAGCATTTCACAAAGCAATCTGGGTTAACTGGTTTTGGTGCTATCTCTACAACATCACCACCTGCATCTACATATATATTATATTAATATACTAATTAATGACAAAAAATTACACAAAATTACCAAGCAGAGAGAGAGAGATTACTACTTACTAGAGCAACGAAACTCAAGGGAAACGAAAGCCATAGCAATGACAAAAATCATAAGAAACTTTTGAAGTCCTAATCCCATTTTTATATATTAAGTCTAGATATATTTTTCCTTTGCTACAGTCTGATTTGTTGGCTTAGATTATTATAATTTGTAGGTTAAAACAAAAATACAAGAACACTTTATGTATAAATAATATAACAGATGATAACAAATATATGATAATAATATCTAGATTGGATTTACACGCTTATATATAAAGTAAAAAAGATTGGATTTCTATAGATTTGATAGGATCTTGTTATAATATCCTATATTTAGTTTTGATAGGACATGATTCATGTTCCAAGTTTGATCAATAACCTACTCCTTTTCAATCTTAATTCAATTCTAATTGTAATTCACTATTATATATGGCATAATACTTATTAAGGATTTTACATCACATGTATGTAAGCTTAGATTTTATTTTTCTAGAGTGAAATGGAAGGTTAAGATTCATTTTTATCAAAATCATATCAGTAGTTGATTTCATTCTTATTTTGTATTTTGATTTTTTTTTTTTTTTATCTCTTAAACCATTCCATTTGTTTGGTTTGTGATATTTCAAATTATGAGATGAATCAACTATAATAAATAACACTTCATCTATTACCTTAATAAAAGTGGCAATATCTTGGTCCTTAACCAATTAAATTACTAAAAATTCTTTGTATTCTCACCATATGCATTGACATGTTAGGTAAAGTATTGTTGTTCTATGTTATCCAAATCATTTATTATTATTTTAATTATTATTATTATTATTATTTGTTGTTGTTATTTTTAAAGTAATTCACATCATTTTATATATGCTATAATTTTGTAATACAACTATAACAATTAAGTGATTAATTTGAAAAATATGTATTTGATAATAATTTTGTGGCTATTTCAATTAAAAAATTGTGACTGTCCATGACTTAATTTTTAAATTTTAAATATTTTATAAATATAGTAGATATTTAATAATCTTTTCACTAATTTATATTTCTAAAAATAATATTCAAATAGTTAAATGCACACTTAATATCTTTTTTTTACGATAAAATAACTAAATCGTTAGTAATAGTTTCACATAAATTAAATTTTTATAGTAATAAAAAATTAGAAAAATTCAATATATTTGATATGATTAATTAATTAAAATTTGATAACTAAAAAAATTATATAAAAAATAGTATTAATATCATAAAAGTAACTTCATCCTTGAAAATATAAATATAATAAAACTTAATGTTAAAACAAAAAGTAATAAGTTTTCAATTATGATTATTTTATTTTATTTCTTTTTTTTTTATCAAATATTTTGGTCTAATCTATTTCATATTTTAATAATTAAAAATTATGAGCTCATATTTCAATTATATGTTGACAATAAATACAATATATATATTTTTTTAATAAATTTTAATTAGTTTCAGTTAAGTGATAAATAGTAAATTGTTGGCCAAAACATATAAATATAGTATAATTTTGTAGAATAAATAAGAATTTGACCCTCAATACTATTACAATTGTAAAATTTGGTCTTCTAAATTTTTGTTCTATTGCAAAAATTCTTTCGACTAGAAAAAATTGCAATTTAGAGTAACTTCTGTTACCTTCTATTAATGTTTTGATGTAATAATGTGTCACAAATATATTTATATTACGATAATCTATTTATCTAACTGACATTATTTGAAATTTAATTTATTAATGTTAAACATACCAAAATTAACTCTTAAAATACTCTTTAATTTTTTTCTCTAGAGCACAATTTATACTTGTATTTTTCGTTAAGACTTTTGAATCACATCATATTAATGGCACATCAGTACTACATCAATAAATAATTTTAAAAATGAACGAAATGTAAGAAAAAGACATATTTGCTATAGTTCGAGGGAATTTTTGTCCTTGACGGCGCATACACTTAGAATTCCTGAAATAGATCAAGAAAATATTGCAAGGAAAAGGTTAGAAAATCAGCTAGAGAAAATATACCAAAGTAGAAGTTAGTATAATTTTGTGTAATATTAATCTTTAAACGATTCCCGGGTAACGGCGCCAAAAACTTGTTACGAATTTTATGTTTATTACGCAAGTATACGCAATCAAGTAGTATCTCACGCAAGTGAGGTCGAACCACAGGAAATTGGATTAAGTACTACTAAACTATACTTATGATTCTATTTGGTAAAATAATAAGTTTGCAATTTAAAAGTAAATAACTCGGAAAATTAAAGAGAAAATAAACGAAGATTAATCAAGATGAGAGATTAGGGAGGTGAATCCTGTTGATAAGCTACCAATGTTAATACCTAATTGCTATCCTTATCTCAATGTGAATGACAGATTATAAATTAACCTAACTCTTTTCAGATCTTTTAGGTTCTAAATAATATGTTCTCTAATTAACTTCTTAATTAAATCAACACAAAATCAGCATTATGCAATAATCTATTCGTCACTGAGGCTATGTAAATACTTTCGTTTCACATCAAAACCTAGACTATCCAATTTTATCATTCTCAATTCTCACTTTTCAGATTTTGAATTGAGATCATTAAACATGTAAAAGGTGATCAAGCTTCCACATGGAATTAAACACAAATATAGATAGTATTCACACACAAGATGAAGGAATGGCAATTATTTATTAACTAGGCATAAACTTAAACAACATTCATCATCCTCCCTTAATGGGAAAATTTAGTTCAACATAACTCTAAAAACATCCATGATTAATTCAGATTCAAAACTAAACATAAAAGAAGAAATTAAGGGTAAAAGAAAGAAACTAGAAGGTGATATCGCTCCGAGTCTTCAAGATAGCTTCCTCTCCACCTTCATCCACTTTTTAGGTCCTTTTCTGCTTACTTTGACCTTCAGTGTCGTATTCCTTATATAGGGATGAGAGGTGTGCCTCCAATTTGAGAAAAAATCAAAATTAGGTCAAATCTGCGATTTCCGTACCTAGTCGCGACTAGCATTTAAGCTGGTCGCGACTACAGGCAAACCTCGAAAATCAGAGGTTCTGCCAAATCTCGAAGTCGCGACCAGAGTCGTGACCAGGAAAAAGGGTCGCGACCTGGCTCTCAGGAGGTCGCGACTACTGACGCGTCTGGAGCCGAATTTTCCAATTTTTTTCCAGTTTGTCCCATTTTTTCACCATTTGACTGAATTTAAACTTTAACACCCCGGGAACCTGAAATAATAAAAATCAAGTGTAAAACTGCTCCAAAAGACACCAATAGACAAGAAAATACTAACTTTAACGACCCGAAACATAGGCTAAATATAACCTAACAAAGTACGTGTCAGATCTAACACATATTTTGAGTTACGATGATATATGGTACAATAATCTATCAGGGATTATACATTAATTATCACATGAAAGCTCAGATTTTTTATTTATTTTTTTTTTTAAGGTTAAGATTCATTTATATCAAAATCAAATCAGTAGTTAATTTCATTCTAATTTTGTCCCTTTTATCTTTAAAACTATTGACTTTTGGTTTGTGATATTTTAAAATTATGAGATGAACCAAACTAATAAACAACAATTTATTATTAGATTATTTATCTATAAATATATATATGTAGTAGTTTGGAGACGTGTTAGACAAATGTAACTCCTATATGTAGGTTAATCATCATACATTTTATTCACATTAATTATATTTAAATAAAGATATATACAAGTTATTCTTGAAAATAAGGTGTATAATCAGGGCCGTCTCAAATATTTTAAATGTCTTGTTTAAATTTTAAAAAGTAGGCTTCTAACATAAAAAAAATATATAAATTGTAAATAATATTTTTAAATATTATCACATTACGAAAGTATATTTTACATAATTAAGTACCCAAAACTCAAATAATTTTATTAAAATTGCTATTAATTTCAATACAACTTCAAGTCAATATCAACATTCTATTTAAAAATGGCCATCCTTTGAACGCTTTTTGCAGCAAATACATCAACCAACTCTTCATATTTTATCGTCTCAAAATCTTATTTTCAATCGCTATCGATGCTAATCAATTAAGCCTTTCTTGTAATATTAGTTTTTGAAGGTCTAGTCACTTAGCCTTGTACACTAGTGGCAATACCTCATTTGTTTGTGAGACTTTGTTAGTTCAGTTAGTTATGTTAATTAGTATATAAATACACAACCCGTGTAACTATAATAACTAACTCTTCTTGATACAACTTTCATTTTGATTTTTGCTAGCTTAGAGCCTAGTTGTCAAGTATTATAATGTGTAATGATCTCAAGTACAGTTCAGTTCATTTTTTTTGTCCCAAGTTGTAATGCTCTCAAGCTATTGATCAAGAAGTGAAATAAAGGCGGCCATTCTTCTCCATCTCTCTTTTCATCTCTTTTTAACTTTTAGTTTTCTGGTTTAAATTTGAACTAGTTCTTGTCATAGTTGTGTTCTTTATGCTTGGTATCTTATGTTCTTAATCCTCCTTTGTGTGATTATTAATCACAACAAATGATATCAGAGCAAGATCAGAATTGGAGTGATCAAGAATTATTTATTTGAAGAACTCTGCTCCAAGAAATCGATCCAGAAATGGCAGCAGCAAAGTATGAAGTTAACAAGTTCACAGGTACCAATGACTTCAGCCTTTGGAGAATCAAGATGAGAGCCTTGTTAGCGCATCAAGGAATTTCAGAGGCTATTAATGTTGATGCACTCAAAGCAATTGAAGATGAGAAGAAAAAGACGGAGATCGAAGCCAAGGCACACTCTGCAATTCTCCTCAGTCTTGGAGATGAAGTACTTAGAGTAGTTGCAGTTGAAGAAAAAGCCCTTGGCTTATGGGATAAACTTGGGACAATTTACTTGAAGAAATCTTTTGCCAATAAACTGTATCTAAAGAAGAGATTGTACACCTTGAAGATGGAAGACAGTAAAGAACTCAGAAGACACCTAGATGATTTCAACAAAATTATTCTTAATCTGAACAATATAGGTGTGAAAGTGGGAGAGGAAGATTAGGCTAGCATCCTACTAATTTCTTTACCTAAAGTGTATGAACACTTTGTTGATACAATTCCTTATGGCAAGGACACCCTTAACATGTCAGAAGTTAAGTCAGCCTTGAACTCAAAAGGAGATGCAAAAGAAATTTGATGAAAAACTAGAAATTGGAGGAGAAGGATTGTTTGTTAAAGGCAAGCCTGAAAAGAAGAGTTTCAAGGGATCAAAACACTCCAATGAGAAGGGAAACTAGAAGACAAAGTCCAATTCTAAGTGTTTCCATTGCAAAAAAGAAGGCCATTTCAGAGATGAATGCATTGCTTTGAAGAACAAGTTAAAAAGGGAAAAAGAGAATGAAATAGGTCAAGCTGATGTGGCTACAGATGGGTATGATTTTGCAGATGTCTTGGTTGTATCTAATGCAGACTCTGGCCAAGAATGGATTCTTGACTCGGGATGTTCATTCCACATGTGCCCTACTGAATAATTGTTCAGCAATCTTGAGAAGAAAACAGGTTGAACTGTTTTACTAGGAGACAACAAGGCTTGCACTATACAAGGGATTGGCTGTGTGATGCTATAGATGGATGATGGATCACAAAAGACCATCACAGAAGTTAGGTATGTTCCTAACCTTAAAAGAAATCTTTTGTCAATTGGTACATTAGCTTCAAAAGGATGTTCAATTAAAATTGATGAAAGCATGCTTAGAATTACTAAGGACACTAAAACTATAATGGAAGGAAGATATAAAAATGGCCTATATTTTCTAAATGGGAAAACAGTTATTGGTTTAGTGTCAAATGTTTCAAATGCACATGATGGTGCTTAACCAAGCTATGGCATTTGAGGCTTGGCCATGTGAGTGAAAGGGAGATTGCTAAACTCAAGAAGCAAGGAATCTTGAAAGGAAAAGTTACAGGAAAACTTGGATTTTGTGAAGAATGTGTCTATGGAAAGAGCTGCAGGCAAAAATTCACCCTTGGGAGGCACAACACCAAGGAACAACTTGCCTATGTTCACTCAGATTTATGGAGACCATCAAGGATCCCAACCCTTAATGGGGCTCACTATTTTCTGAGTATCATTGATGACTTTTTCAAGGAAAGTTTGGGTGTACTGCCTATGCACATTGGAAGCAAGAAAAATTGAAACCTAGAGCCTTGAAGTGTATGCTCCTTGAATACCTTGATGGTGTCAAAGGCTACAAACTATGGTGTCTTGAAACAGGTTTAAAAAGATTCATAATCAGCAGAGATGTGATATTCAGAGAAGAAGAAATGGCAATGAATCCCTTAACAGTCCCTACACTCAACACAGAGAGCAACTCTTCCAAGCTGAACATTGAGGTGGATCCACCTAGCAACTCAGATGAATTACCAACTCAAGATGACAACACTGACACCCAGGAAGCTCAAGAATAGCTTGATGACTATTCTGGCCAAAGATAGAAGAAGAATAAGCATCAGACCCCCTGCCAGATATGGTGTTGCCGATTAGTCTACATTTGCTCTTGCTGCTGCAAATGAGTTGGAAAACTCAGAACCCACCTGATATAAAGAAGCCATTGAAAGCAACAACAAGGAGAAATGGTTGAAATCCATTAATGAAGAAATATCATCCATCATAAAGAATAAGACCTGTTGTGTTGTCATCAAACCTCAAGGACATAGATTAATTGACAAGAAACGGTTGTTTAGACAAAAAGAAGGGCTACCAGGTACTGAAGAAGTGAGATACAAAGCTAGGCTAGTTGAAAAGGGGTACACTCAAAAGTAAGGTGTGGATTTTAATGAGATATTTGCTCCAGTGGTAAAACAAGCATCCATTAGAGCCATTATGGCTAAGGCTGCAGATCAAGATCTTGAGATAGATCAAATGGATGTAGGAACAGCTTTTCTCCATGGAAATCTTGATTAAAAAATCTACTTGAAGCAACCTGAAGGGTGACAATGGGGATCCAAACTAGGTGTGTTTGCTACACAAACCACTGTATGGGTTGAAGCAAGCTCCATGACAGTGGAATGTAAGGTTCGATGAATTCATGGCAAAGATCAAATTCACCAGGAGGTGTTATGATCCTTGTGTCTATTTTGATGGCAACCTTTACCTATTATTGTATGTTGATGACATATTAATAGTAGGAAAGGACAGACACAAGATCAACTAAAAGGTGAATTTGAGATGAAAGATATGGGAGAAGCCAAGATATTGCGAATTGAAATCATAAGAAAGAGGCCTGGTGTAATCATGTTGTCAAGAGAAATACTTGCAGAAAGTGCTGAAGAAATTCATGATGAATGAGGCCAAACCAGTTGCTACTCCACTGGCACAACACTTCAAGCTCTCAAAATATCAGTCACCTCAGATTGAAATTGAGAGGAAGAACATGGACTGCATAACCTATGCCAGTTGTGTTGGCTGCCTGATGTATGCCATGGTGTGCACAAGACCAGATTTGGCCTATGCCATGAGCATAATCAGTAGGTTTATTGCTGATCCTGGCAGCAAGCATTGGGATGAAGTCAAATGGGTAATGAGATATGTGAAAGGGTCCATGTAACGCCGCAACCCGCAGGGCTGCCACGTGTGTGCTTTTACAAACTTATCTCTTACTAATATATTAGTTTAGATAAAGTGTGGTTTAATTAAAATTTGATAATTTAAATTATACATATAAATTTTCTTTTTAAAATACCGCTAAAGTATGGGGATCCCCTGTTTATAAAATTTCTTTATAGCAAATTGCAAAACTGATATTACACAAAAATAAAGTTACATTTTCACACATAAAGAAAAGATGTCGATCCTGCTTCCCAGAAGTCAAGACACCACGGCTGATATGTACATTACTGGGAGACCTCTGACTCATGGGCAAACACAGCTTCCAACTCCCTTACCTGGACCACGAAGCACCCGTGAGTCATAATGACTTAGCAAGAAAAGCTACTAGATAATAATCTTGGAAAGTGCTAGCATTCTCATTACAACATTATATACGTATTAGTAGGTCATTACATGTTCAGCATGCATAGGTAATTTAACGTTTATACAACACACTTATTACAATAATCAAGAATATTTATAACTATTCATAGTCAACAATCTCAGTGTTTCATACAACACCCTAAACATACATCATAATAAATACTCACCTTCAGTGCTTCATAAAGCACTCTAATTCACACATTACCATAACAACATAATCTCAGTGCTTCATAAAGCACTCTAACCTTACATCTCTATGAACACGTATTCTTACACTCCGTGAGTCACTAAGATTTTGCAAGAAAAGTGACTAACTTCATAAGCAGTATAAGGTTTGTCTAGTCACACCATAACAAAACGTATTTGATTACAACCTATCACATAATATATGCCTAATCAATTTCTCAAAATTGCAATCACACAATCCCGGTACTTCATAAAGTACCCGTACCACTCGCTAACCACGAGTTATGTATGTCACTATCGTTGCCCGATACAGCAAACGATAAGTAAGAAACCTATTCGCAGTTTCAAGAGTAATTACTCATAACGGTAATGACCGTTTCTTTTACTCAATCATAATCAAGTCACAACGATAATAATCGTTTCATACCATTTCCCTCGATCATAATCGAGTCACAACGATGATAATCGTTTCATATTATTTTTCTCGATCATAATCGAGTCACAACAATGATAATCCTTTCATATTTTCCCTCGATCATAATCGAGTCACAACGATGATAATCGCTTCATATTTTTCCTCGATCATAATTGAGTCACAACGATGATAATCATTTCATATTTTCCCTCGATCATAATCGAGTCACAACGATAATAATCGTTTCATATTTTCCCTCGATCATAATTGAGATTGTAACAATCATAACGTTAACTATATACGGTGATTAATACTTTTCTTACCTCAAGTCCAAAGTCAAGTATGTGGGCCAACCTAAGTGGAACGTGTTGGGTTTTGTGCCCTAAATAAAACCCATTACAATCTGATTAGTTATCAATCTAAGAAGTTTGAAGTGATTTATGTTTGCGTGAATTTTTCATGCTTCTCGTTTAATATATATATTTAATATATGCACAAAATCAGTTAAGTCCAGAACATATATTTATTCACAATTACAATATTGTCAACACAGTGGAATGTGATTGTGATTATATGATTCAAAAGACTAAGTCCCTGTTTCATCAGTGTTTTGGATTTACACTGATGTGACAATCAGCGATGAAGTATACTTACACTTGGAGTAAGTGTTATGTTCTTTCCAGGACATTGGTAAAGTATACTAGTTTTGAATGTATGGAGTATACATTGGACTGGACCGATATTGAACTTAGTTAAGATATTATAAACTTACCGTTGTATCTTTCCAAGTCAATATCACCAGTTGATCTTAGATCAAAAGAATCTAAATCTTGATATGCTTAGGCTCAATCTCAGAAGTGCTATTCATGTTCTTTGATTTATTAGTTAAGCCTACTTTTGGGTCAGGGTGATACGTATATTTTGGGAACATGATAGTATGATTGAGTGGGAGCGCTTAACATAAATATAGAATCTATAGCTTCTACTGGTGAATAGAAGTCAAGTGATGATTCCCTTCGAGCTTAGCTAAATAGAAGTAAATGGATGAGCTCTTGTTTGAGTGACTATATCTTAGATCACTAAAACATCATTTACAGGTAGCTAAGTGTTTTAAGGGGCCAAATACATTGAGGGGTGAAAACGGTAAATTTATCCCATCTCGATGTAAATCATCTATATAGAGGATCTTTGATCACATTAAGATTATAACGATGGTTAAATGAGATAGAATATCTATATCGTGGAACATATAGAATGCTCTATATAAGTCTGAGAGTGCAATTCCAAGTTCTAAGAGTGGATTCAAAAGGAATTAATAAGTTAGGGAATTTACTTGGTAAATTCGGTTCGGCTTATTGGAAGCTCAGTAATATAGATCCATGGTCCTCATTCTAGTTGAGACCATATTGCTTGTAAGACTCAATAATTGATTTATGATTAATCAATTATAATTCTAAAGTTAGACTATGTCTAATTTGTGAATTTTCACTAAGCAGGGGTGAAATTGTAAAGAAAAGAGATTCTAGGTTTGTTTATTAATTAAGAGACTCTATATGTCTAAATTAATAATTATGTTAAATGACAATATTATTTAATAATCTATTTTAGTTATTAAATAATTAGTTTTGGCATTTAAATGGTTAGAATTGGAAAATTGGCGTTTTTGAAAAAATAGAAATAAAAATTGTGAAAACTGCAAAATCCAAGTGAGGCCCACTAACACCCATGGCCGCCCACTTGAATAGCTTTTTTCAATTAATATTTTTTTCATTATTTTAATGCCAAATAATTACTAACCTAAACCTAGTAGTTGTCTATAAATAGAAAGTGATGACTCACACTAAAATAAGAGTTATTCAGTAATTCAAGAGATTACCTTTCAGAAAACTGAGCATTCCACTTTCTCTCTATAGCCGACCCTCTCTCTCTCTTTTCTTCTTCATAATTTCGAAACACCCGAGTGATAGAGTAGTGCCCACACACAGCAAGTGGTACCTCAATCATAGTTTGAAAGATCGTGAAGGATCCAATTCAAAGAGAAGGACATTCGGACTCAGATCTTGATAATACTCTGGGACAGAAAGGATACAAGGGTTAGAGATCAGAGTGGAAGGAGACATATTATTCCGTTGCAACCAATGTAAGGTTTCCTTAACTTTATATGTGTTTATTATCGTTTTAGAAAGTTCATATTTAGGATGTTAAACAACATACTTGTGAGTTGATCTAAGGTCCTGGTAAAATAAATTCCAACAACTGGCCTCAGAGCCATGGTAATTGATTTGCTTGCAAGAAATTTGGACTTAAAACGATTTGTATGTGATTTGGATAGTTTCATGTTGATCTATGTGTTATATGATGATTGATTGATTTGTATGTGATTTGAATTTTGTTTCTGGAATTATTTTTATTGGATAGTTTGGAAAAAATTAAGCAATATATTTTTTTTTACAGAACTCAATTTCGATTTTATTTGAATTAATTATGAATTTTTGAAAATCGGAAAATATCGGGATGGTGTCACCCACCCTACGCGCGCGGATGAGGGTGCAACCCTCGGATGCACGAGCTCAGACAGGGTGCTCGACCGAGCTTCCTCGGTCAAGACATGAAGCTTGTCTGAATCCGTCCCATGCGCGCGCGGATGTCCGTACCACTTGCAAATTTTTTCGTTTTCTTCGATTTTTCATGTTATTTCATGGAATTAACTTCCGATTTTTTGTGTAGTTTTGTATTTTGATTTTTACTTTTCATATTTCAAATCTAATTATCAGAAAAAATTAATTTGATTTTTTAAAATTAATTTTAGATATTAGTGTAATTTGAATTTGAAAATAGGTAAAAATCTATTTTTTTGCTTAATTTTTTATCTTATTTTTAAATTTGATTATTTTATCTTATTTTTTAAATTTAAGGTCAGATATTAAGTTTTTTTTATTAAATTAATTTTTTTTTTAAATAATTTGACCTTATTTAAATTTAAAATAAGATTACTATAATCATGATATTTTGAATAGAGATAAGATATTTTGCTAACTTTTAAATTTTGTTATTTTTTTATTTAAATTAAATTATGAAATCAAAAAAAGGATATTTATTTATCATTTTTTATTTTATTGAATATTTAATTTATAAAATAACATGAAAATTTAAAAGGTGGTTAGCAATTTTTATTTTTTTTTTTTGAAATGATATTTAGGTTAGTTGAAACCTAATTTTTCAAAATTGAAGGTTTAATTTTAAATATTATTTTATTTTACTTAAAAATCCGAAAATATTTTTTTATTATTATTTTTTTTCTAAATTAAATTAATTATTTAAAAATTAAATAAATCCTACATCCAACTATCCAGTTCATTTTATTGCAGGAATATGTGTTTTAGCTTATGTGTAAGTTTTATAAAACCTATTATTGCTTGATCTAAATTTCCATGGTTAACTTGTTGACAGATCCAATGATCTGATTTTAACCCATGGTTCAATTGTCAATAGGTCAAGTAAATAATTTGTAACAGGTAAATTTTACATTCTTCTTTCATATGTGTATGACCTAGTAACATGATAGGGTCCATCCAAATCTGTGTGCCTGTGTGAGCCTATATATTTATTTTATTATAGATGCATATAGGTTGTTACTAAATAAAATGTCACACCCTGATAGATTTTATTTAGGTCTATTTAGTTTTTGGACCTATTCAATTAATAACAGTTATTTATTTTAAGGTTAAATTCCTCTCTTTTGGGCCTTGTGTGAGAGATGGGGGCCAATAGAAGTGGGTACGATATACTGAACCCAGCTCCCCCTCACATGAACTACCCCAATTGTGAAGGCCCATTTGCCTGATTTGAATAACTGTATTAGGTTAATTAAATTAATTTAACCTAATAAAATTGATTAGCAACATAATTAACTTTTAAAATATATGAAATTTATTTTCATTTTAATATTTTAAAGTTAATTTTAAGAAAAACACTCTTAGTTTAAGATATTATTTCTAGATAAATTATTTGTATTTTTCTTGTATTTAATTAAATAAAGAATTTTAACTTACTAGATTCTTTCTGAAGCTTATTTTAATTATTTCATTAAATATTCCTATTTAAGTTATAAATTAGTTATTTTAACTAATTTTTCTTATCAACTTAAATTTGAATATTTTTTTTAAATTTAAAATTAAGTTGAGGAATTTTAGGAATTGGTTATTGAAGATTCTTGAGATATTTTTTAAGTTGTTTTTTTAAATTTAAAATAAAATATTTTCAAAATTAGGTGGTTACAACTTAATTTTGATATTTAATTGAATTTAAATTTGAAAATATTTAAGTTTTTTTTAGATTCTTTCTATAACAACTTAAATTAGATATTTTTTAAATTTTTGAAAAGATACTTAGTTAAATTGAGATATTTTTTAGATAGTTATTTCTAGACTAGTTATTATTTCTAATATTAAAATAGGAAAATATCATAGATTGTGAAATTAATTGTTTTATAATTAATTTTGGTACAATTCAAGTTCAGTATATTTTTCCTAAGTATTAGACTAGAAATTAATAATTAAGCCTTCTCTATACTTAATTATTTATTTCTTGAATTTAATACACTTAATTAAATTAAAAAAATTAAATATCTAAGTTGATTTTCATCATGATACTTAAATATTGTTTTTTTTTTCATGACATTTAATTAAATAGAAAATTATTTAAGTTGAAAATTTTTATAACAACTTAAATTTGAATAATTTTCAAAATATATTTTATTTTTCTTAATCAATTTTTCGAAATTGCATTTGATTATGCAAGATGATTTTGAATTTATCTTGAAAAATTGATTAAAGTTGTAAATTAATTATTTATTTTAATTAATTTTTGAACCAACTTTAATCAATGATTTTTTCATTTAATGATTAATTTAAAATAAATGAAGTAAAATATATTATTATTAAAAATTGAATTAATTAGTCAAAGAAAATCTAGATAGATAGTATTTTTTTTTTTTTTTTGCTTGAAGTATTTTTCTAATTATTATTTTTGTTAAGTATTTCGAAAATAGTACAATTTTATACTTTAATTTTTCGAAATACAATATATATATATTCTTATAGAAAATTTAAATTTGAGTTGCAAATTAATTTAAATTAATACAACTTAAATTAAATAATTTTCTTAATATTTATTGGAAAATTAATATTAAGATGGAAATAATTCATTTATTTTCATAACCATCTAAGTATAATTTTATAAGTATTAAATTAAATTCTATTTAGAGTTTTATTCTAAATTTAAAATTTAATGAATATATATATAAATAAATAATAAAAGAAAATACATTTTAAATAATGAGCTTTATTATTATTAAGATATTCGATCTCCGTTGTTGGTTTTACATAGCTATTGTTTTAGTGAGTAATCCTCCCTAATGGAAGAATGTTCATTAGCAAGTTAGCACCGTTTAATCTCGAAAGATAAGTATATTTGTAAGTATTTTATATTAGTATTGTTCACCCTAATGGTGGCAACTGTATTTGACTTACAAAAGTATGAAACAATGGTGGAAGCTCATGAAATAGGAATGACCTTGACTCTCGCCTAAACGGGACAACGTCGGATTCTCTTTTCGATCGAATAAAAGGTTGCTAGAATGGTTATTATTTTAGATGAGCTGACAACTCTATTCAATGGATGGTAGTTTTGACTCTCGCCTAAACAAACACTGATATCAGTTTGTTGAAAACCTTGGAATTATTTAGGATTGTATGTTTTAGTATTTTCTCTTGTCATTCCTACTTGCTATGTGCTAATAATTTCTGAATTAGATTTTGTGTTAAACCATAATTGATTTCTATTTATTATTTTGTAGTATCCTTATAGCCATGTAAAATCCCATGTTATCACTCTTGACTGAAAATAAGCTAAATGAATCTAACTTCCCTAAATGGAAAGAGAACATTAATATTGCTCTCATAGGTGAAAGTGCCCTGTTTGTGTTCACTGAGCTGTCTCCTGAACAGCCGGGTGACAATGTAACTAAAGCTGTTAAAGAGAAGTTCAAGCGTTGGCAGAATGCTAACAATAAAGCTCGATACTTCATGCTTTCCAGCATGGTTGACACCTTGAAAACAAGGTTTGCAAACACTGTCACACTGCAGAAATAATGACGAAGTTAACTGAGCTATTCGGAATGGCATCTATCCAGTCTCGCTTTGATGTGACTAAGAAATTTATCAATGCACAAATGGAACCCCATCAGAATGTGCGTGATTGCCTTCTCCAAATGGCAAGTTATTTCCAGGAAGCCCAGAATCATGGTGCTGAAATGGATCAGACAACTCAAGTAAGTCTTATCTTGAATAGTCTGACTCCAGCTTTTCTGCCCTATACATCAAATTTTGTCTTGAATAAGAAGGAACAAGACTTTCACAAGTTAGTCAATGACCTTCAGACATATGAAAATTTGATTGGAGGACCCAAGAAGAAAGGGAGTAAACCTCAGAATTCTGGAAATTGTAATGGGACGATTAGACCTGAGGCACATGTTGCCTCTACTTCCAGACCCAAGAATAAGAAGAAGTGGAAAAATACCAAGAAGCGGGCTCAAGCTGTGAAAACAGCTAAGAACAAAAAGGTTGCTGCTCTTGGTGATACACTAAAAGGAAAGTGTTTCTACTGCAATGAGAAAGGCCATTGGAAACCCCAATGTCCTAAGCTTCTTGCAAAGAAACAAGGTATTTCTTTCTATAAACTGATGTGTTTTAGTGAATTATTATCCATTTGGATTATTAATTCTGGACTACAAACCTTGTTTATTTGTTTTTCTTCTTACAGCCCAAGCTGATTGAACTCAGGAGCTATCTGAGCGAGTTGAATTGGAAAGCTGGACCAAGGGGTGGAGTTCGTCCAAGATAAAGATGAAGCTCGTCTATTTATTTTTGAATTAATTGTTTCTGTTTCAGAACAATTTGGATTTTAATTTTGGGATTTTATTCCCTGTTATTTTCTCATTATGTTGCAAATAATTTTTTATGATTAAGTTTTTTTTACAAATAAATTGCAATCTATGAGTTGAACTTCATTACTTTATCTTATATATATATATATATATATATCAATTACCAATTATTATATTTATTATGTTTGTATGTGTATGTGTTTTTATTATTGATACAAATTCCATAGTTATTTAAACTCTTTATAGAGTTATTACTACATAAACACTAGAAATTATTTCTATGTCTATGAATAATTGTTAATTCTAAAATAATTATTAAGAATTTGTTTAATAAAAAGATCTTTTGATCTGATAGGGGTGGAGAAAAGTTAAGAATAATATGCAATTCAACGATCTTTTATATCTAATGAACTCTGGATTATATTCGAAACTCCACATAATCTCTATAACACTTAGAGAATCATGATCTCTATAACCTTTAGGGGTGGATCATAATCTCTATATACTTAGGGGTGGACTTTATACCACAGTATTCCCTGTAACACATATTTTTCTTTAAACATGGAAGCAGTATAATGAATTAGCTATTATCAGAATAAGTCTTTAATCTTGATTATATGTTCCAGTTTAGTTTCACTGCTGTAATATATAATGATACCAATAAAGTTCTTTGATAATGTATCACGCTACCTTAATTGAGTGGGAGAATTTTAAAATTCTTTACCCATTTTCATTTGGTTGACACTTGTGATAGGAACTTAAGAACACTACTAAGAAAGCAAATCTAACCATTCATGTGGATAGAAATAACTTATCAGAATTATGAGAATAAGATATAAGAATTCTTGCATCGTCTATTCGAATGACTTGAGCCAAGATTTCTAATCCTCATAACATTTTATGGTATCTTAATTTGATTACTTAATCTCTAGCAAGTATTTTACACTTCAAATACTAGACTGGTGTGTTGATGATTTAGTCTTAAAAGAAACTTACAGTTTCAGACTAATACAATAAGTCACAACTAGATATCCCTCCAAACAATAGTAAGAGGTTAAAAGTATTATTTAACCAGACATCTACTATTAAGTGGGAGCCATCTGAGATGTAATCAAATAAGGAACATTAGGAGATACTCAAGAAATATTTATGAAAGTGATCTATATGTTAGATATTAAGGAACTGTATATTAGTTATCCTTATATTTACACCAACTCATTAAGAATTTGAGATGGTGGTTACTCTGGGGGTAGAGGAGTTATTCTACAAGAGTGTAAAAACCCTTCTATAATAATTCAAGCTCTACCAGAGAAGATTTATAACTTTGTAAATTCGAAACTACCAGAAAGTTATTTTTACTGAAGAAAATTCTACACGGTATTATCTCAGTTCCAAATTTTAAGATATGAGAGATATGTCTTCTGTTTATTCAGATGTACTTAATAAGCAGTAAGGATTTCAGTATACCTTGATGAGTAAAGCATATAGTTAAGGATGTTTCATAATGTTTTATGAACTCGGTTCCAGAAATTTGGGTGGAGTCAAATATACTACACTTGATCTGAAGATCAAGACAACATATTGATTGGAATGCACAACTTGTTTTATGTTATTGCAAGTGGGAGTTTGTTGGGTTTTGTGCCCTAAATAAAACCTATTACAATCTGACTAGTTATCAATCTAAGACTTTTGAAATGATTTATGTTTGTGTGAATTTTTCATGCTTATGGTTTAATATATATATATATATTTAATAAATGCACAAAATCAGTTAAGTCCAGAACATATATTTATTCACAATTACAGTATTGTCAACACAGTGGAATGTGATTGTGATTATATTATTCAAAAGACTAAGTCCCTGTTTCATCAGTGTTTTGGATTTACATTGATGTGACAATCAGCGATGAAGTATACTTACACTTGGAGTAAGTGTTATGTTCTTTCCAGGACATTGGTAAAGTATACTAGTTTCGAATGTATGGAGTATACATTGGACTGGACCGATATCGAACTTAGTTAAGATATTATAAACTTACCGTTGTATCTTTCCAAGTCAATATCACCAGTTGATCTTAGATCAAAAGAATCTAAATCCTGATATGCTTAGGCTCAATCTCAGGAGTGCTATTCATGTTCTTTGATTTATTAGTTAAGCTTACTTTTGGGTCAGGGTGATACGTATATTTTGGGAACATGATAGTATGATTGAGTGGGAGCGCTTAACATAAATATAGAATTTATAGCTTCTACTGGTGAATAGAAGTCAAGTGATGATTCCCTTCGAGCTTAGCTAAATAGAAGTAAATGGATGAGCTCTTGTTTCAGTGACTATATCTTAGATCACTAAAACATCATTTACAGGTAGCTAAGTATTTTAAGGGGCCAAATACATTGAGGGGTGGAGGATACAAGGGTTAGAGATCTGAGTGGAAGGAGACATATTATTCCGCTGCAACCAATGTAAGGTTTCCTTAACTTTATATGTGTTTATTATCGTTTTAGAAAGTTCATATTCAGGATGTTAAACAACATACTTGTGAGTAGATCTAAGGTCCTGGTAAAATAAATTCCAACAGAACGATGCTCGACATTTCAGTCCTATATCACGAGAAAGGTAAATCAATAAGGGTCTATTCCAAAACACTGTCTAAAACTCGCATAAAATAACCTAGGGTTTTCTACCAAATCTTATGGTAAAAACACCCTAAAATAAAATATATATTTTGGCTCTAATTTATGTCTCATACTATAGAGCTCTTCATAAGCTTCAAAACGGTATATAGAATGTCTAAAACGGGCACCCGAGTGAAAAGTTATGGCTAAAATACAAAAATTGGCGATTCCTGAAAATTGACCATCCGAAATTCCGGTTGGTGCAGCCTTTTACCATCCGGAATTCCGGTTCACCACACCAGAAACTCAAAAATTCCAGATCTTTAAAGTCCCAAAACTTGCTCCAAACCTAACCAATTGTTCCCAAACTTCACAGAACAGTTCTATAACATAAATACAACATGTTCAAAGCATTCATTCACAATAATTCATCCAATTACACAAATCACCATGTTAGAACCTTAAAATTGTGTTCTAAGCTCAATTCTCCAATTTTAACACAACATCCACTCAAATCATTTAATCTAAGCTTAATTAAATTCTAAATCAATCCTAATAACACAATTTAAACTCAATTTGGTACTACAGTCCCAAAATCACAAAGTTCATATCCCAAACCTAATCCAAACCATGGTAAAACACTATGAACTAGAAAGGATACTTACCTCCAAGTTGTTCAGCTTCTTCACCTCACTACTGCAATCAATCTCTGCTAGAATTGGAGTCAAAATTCTGGTTGTTACTTGTTTCCTAGGGTTGTCGAGAGAAGAAAGAAGAAGGAGAGGTTTCTTCTTCTTTTTTTGTTTTTTTTTTGTTTTTTTTGTTTTTTCCTTTATATCTTAATAATATATTCAGCCACCACAATAATCCCCTCCTAAGTCATATTCAGCCAAAAATATCAACTCTTATAAAGTCAAACATTCCACTTAGTAAAAGACCATATTGCCCTTCCAATAAAGCATTCCATAACATAAAGCTTAGGGGTATCTAGGTAAATTTTCTAACTAATCCACTACACCGACAACTTCTAAACTAGCCCGATATAATTCCAATTCTAAATAATTCATCTTATACCGTCGTGACATCTTTGACCACCCCGTCAAGTTCCACTGTTGCCAAGCCTGAAAATATTTTATTCAAATTATGGTATCTACGATACCCACATCTTCCAATATAATCTTCGTAATTAATAATTTACGCTTTATTTATTCTTATTTCCCTAATCGACTCGTTTTTAGTTTAAGTAGGCTTATAATCCTACTCTAATACCCACAGAATCACATATTTAATAAAATATGTCTAATTAAAATATCAATATATTTTCCAGGATATTACAGTCCCAAAACACTGGTTTAATCTATAAGGCCAGTAAGAAAGAAGGCTGTGAAATTGAAGGCTTTGTTGACTCAGACTATGTTGGTTGCACAGACACAAGGAGGTCTCTCACAGGTTATGTTTTCACAGCTCTAGGTGGATGTATAAGTTGGAAATCAAATCTCCAAAAGGTGGTTGCTCTATCATCTACTGAGGCTGAGTATATGGCTGCTACAGAAGCAATAAAAGAAGCTATATGGCTAAAGGGTCTCACCAAGGAACTAGGATTCAAATTTAAAGACATGACAGTGCATTGACAATCAAAGTGCACTGCAATTAATGAAAAACCCCTTGTTTCATGAAAGGTCAAAACATATTGACATAAAGATGCACTTCATTAGAGACATCATTGCCAAGAAGGAGATTCAAGTTCAGAAGGTAAACACAGATCACAACCCTATTGACATGTTTACCAAATGTGTCACTCAAGCAAAATTCAGTCACTTCATGAATCTGGTGAACATTAGTGACATTGGATGAACTTCCCATCTACTCTCTCATGGCTCTGCATCTTACTCTCTCTCTCTCAAAGTGTTCAAGTCTTAGTGGCTATACCAAGGTAGATTTGTTAGTTTTTGATGGTCTAGTCACTTAGCCTTGTACACTTGGCATTACCTCATTTGTTTGTGAGACTTTGTTAGTTCAGTTAGCTATGTTGGTTAGTATATAAATACACAACCCGTGTAACTGCAATAACTAACTCTTCTTGATACAACTTTCATTTTGATTTTTGCTAGCTTAGAGCCTAGTTGTCAAGTATTATAATGTGTAATGATCTCAAGTACAGTTCATCTCATTTTTTTGTCCCAAGTTGTAATGCTCTCAAGTAATTGATCAAGAAGTGAAATAAAGGCTGAGCCATTCTTCTCCATCTCTCTTTTTCATCTGTTTTTAACTTTTAGTTTTCTGGTTTAAATTCGAACTAGTTCTTGTCATAGTTTTGTTGTTTATGCTTGGTGTCTTATGTTCTTGATCCTCCTCTGTGTGATTGTTAATCACAACATGTAACATAGTAGACAGCAAGTAGGACTTCAATAACTTTAACTTTGAAAAACTTCTTTCTACAGAAGAAACTGTCACAGGAATAGTTAATAAAATTCTATATGCAATAATTGTATTAGGAAAACAATCTATGCCTTTCAAAAACTTTAATATGTTGATAGCTCTCATTTTCTCTCAAGGCAAGATTTGTCTTAATAGCTTCAACTCCACACATAATTCATTCCTATCAATATCAGATTGTTCATTATGTTTCAATGTGTTTTTAAAATGACAACAACAAGATTTCAAATTTGCATTGTCTAACAATTGTAACTTGTCAGAAGTAAACAAGAAACCAAAAATATTTTTATATTCTTGATATTGTTCAAATATTTTAGTAAGAGAAGCAATGGGTTGATCAACAAGGTAAAGAAAATAATTAATTCTAAAAGATTGGGGTACTCAACAGATGGGGTATTCAAATTTTCATCAAATAGTCTTTGTAGGGTATTCTAAAAGATTCAGTAGGGTGGTGGCTAGGGTTGCTTTGTAGGGGAATGATGTTGAACTCCTTAATGTTACTGATCCATTGTATTATTTTTTTTCCACAATTTTTTTATCAAATCATAATAGTGTAGTGTTTTAAGTTCTCTATATTCTTTTAGTTAATGTAATATTTATGATATTTGATAAATATACCTTATTTTTTTGCTTGATTGAGAAATTAGAAGAAAGTTATTATACTCTTTGGTTTCATTAATAAATTATTTGTATGTGTGTATGTGTAATTTATGTAACTTGTAGTCCTCTAAGTTTTTTTGTGTCTCTTTGGTATGTTAGACTGGGTTGTTGTTGTTTTTCATTTTGGTACTTATATATTTTTTTTATTGTTGTCAATTTATAATTATAATAATATTCTTGTTTTATGCTTATTTATTTTAAATAATTTGAAAAAAAATCTGTTTTGAATTTTAGGCAATAAACTCGAGAACAAGGAAATACCAAAAGAAAAGATAAAATCACAATTGATAACTATGTAAATACTAGATTTTGATAACTATGTAAATACTAGATTTTATTTAGTTCAAATTTGTAATCACTATTTAGTTGGTAGGTTGTAGTACTTTTATTGGATAACTGTAAATGTATAATGTGTAGAGCTTTGAATTACTTTGCTTATTTTTAAATTTTTTATTTTCCGGTCATGCATGAACTTGAGATCATATTTAGATTAAAATTTATAATTGTAAAAAATAAGGGTTGGAACCCGACCCAACCCAACCCAACCCATGTTGTATTGAGTTGGGTTAGGTTGTACATAAAATATAATATGAATTAGTTATAATTTTCGAAACAGATTTAATTGGGTTGGCCCACTAAAATACTCTCAATCCGGCCAACCCAACCCATGATCAGTCCAAGTGACTAATATCTTTAGTCATGGGCCTTTTAGTAATAATATAAGAATTATGATTTATAATTAGTCACAATTTTTTTACTTTTAATATTAGTGTTGTACTAAAAATAAGAATTTTTTGTAATGACAAATTCTGGTAAATAGTTAGTTACCAATAGTTGTAGTAGCTTTCTTTAATTGTTGTAAACCGTTTTTACCAATTAATCAATATAGAGAGTATTTTGTTTTACTCTTCCCTCTCTCTTCTCTCTTCTCTCATTCAACTTGATATAAAATGGTATTTTGTTTCCATAGATTATTTTCTATTGAAATTCTCCCACTAGATCAGTACCAAATAGGAAGATGTATTTTGTAAATGAGGCAAGGCATTGGTGACTAGCTAGTGAATAACAAAGCATATAGAGCTAGAAATTTGTAACTTATTAAATAATAACTGAGATCAATTACCATTTGTATTATTATAAATATATATATATATATATATTGTTATGGCCTATATATATATTGAAAAGGAAAAGAAAAAGAGACAAATTATAAGATTGAATTTTCTAATAGAAATTATTATTGGTAAATTATAATAAGTTATATGTATTATAACATAATAATTATGTAATTAATTCAATACTGTAACACAGCAACAAGAATTATCTGGCTGACAGGAGCCATAACTGAACATCCTTGAGTTGCAGTCAGCTATGCACTCATGATTCCCAAATGTGCTTGAGCATTTCACAAAGCAATCTGGGTTAACTGGTTTTGCTGCTATCTCTACAACATCACCACCTGCATCTACATATATATTATATTAATATACTAATTAATGACAAAAAATTACACAAAATTACCAAGTAGAGAGAGAGAGAGAGAGATTACTACTTACTAGAGCAACGAAACTCAAGGGAAACAAAAGCCATAGCAATGACAAAAATCATAAGAAACTTTTGAAGTCCTAATCCATTTTTATATATTAAGTCTAGATATATTTTTCCTTTGCTACAGTCTGGTGTGTTGGCTTAGATTATTATAATTTGTAGGTTAAAACAAAAATACAAGAACACTTTATGTATAAATAATGCAACAGATGATAACAAATATATGATAATAATATCTAGATTGGATTTACACACTTATATGTAAAGTAAAAAAAGATTAGATTTCCATATATATATTTAGTTTTTATAGGATATGATTCATATTCCAAGTTTGATCAATAACCTACTCCTTTTCAATCTTAATTCAATTCTAATTGTGATTAATGGCAGAATACTTATCAAGGATTTTATATCAAATGTATGTAAGCTTAGATTTTATTTTTCTAGAGTAAAATGGAAGGTTAAAATTCATCTTTATCAAAATCAGATCAGATCAGTAGTTGATTTCATTCTTATTTTGTATTTTGATTTTTTTTTTTTTTTTATCTCTTAAACCATTCCATTTGTTTGGTTTGTGATACTTATTATGAGATAAATCAACTATAATAAATAGCACTTCATTGATAGAGAAATGTTAAAAAAGCATCATTGGAATTAGCGTTTGACACCCTCTGTTATTAGTGTAATTAAGTATCAGGTTCCATATAACTTAAGAAAATAATTTTTAGAGATATTACTAACCAATCGTAAGACGCCACTTATAAAAAGTGTTGTGCACTACTAATACCCAATAGTAATGCTCTTAATTATATTATCCAATTTTGAGTCTGGTCGATAAAACTCAACTATAGCATACCTCGATCACCACCTAATATATATAAATACTTATAAATATTACTAGAAAAAAAAAATTATCGTCGATTAAAATGTTCGACATTGTAAGATACTCATTAGTATCGGTTTATAACACATGTTAGATATTAGACTGACACTAACATGATATTAAGAAAAGTCACATAATGATTAAGTCACATAATGAGTCCAAGCCCTACCTAATATTAATACAAAATCCTAATACATTGTCATCACTTCAATCTTTAAGTCACTAATACACAATAAACGGTTATCAGAGTTATAAAAGAGAAAGTGAAAGCGAAATTTGATAAAAATAATTTTTATCTAATATGAACCATAAGTTCAAGGATCTCAACATAATGTATATAGATTAAATTTAGACTAATGAAAGAAAGACAATACCTCTTGAAACCTATATCAGGGTATACTTGCTATCTTTTAGTACAACTAACAATCATCTAATCCAAAAAAATTCGTTGAAAAATTCACACTTTGATCTTTTAAGCCAACCTCAACACTCAAGAATAAAGTGGGTTATTAGATTTTATTTGGATGAATTAATTTAAATATTACAGTGTGTATTCAACTCATAAGATACTGCAATGCGATATGGTTGTTGAATCTCACACGCACCTTAATTGGTGTAGGCGTGTGAGACCCTAGAGAGAGAGAGAGAGAGAGAGAGAGAGAGAGAGAGAGAGAGAGAGAGAGAGAGAGAGAGAGAGAGAGAGAGAGAGAGAGAGAGAGAGAGAGAGAGAGTTGGCGTGAGAGAGAGAATAAGAGTGAGAAAATCAATTTTTTTTTCTTTAACTTTGTTACCGTATATCTCAAGTTATTTTTATTATTTAAATAGCCTTTAATCCTTTATTAAAATAAAAAGAAAATATCTAATTTGATTTGTAATGGGTTTTATTTAGGGCATAAAATTCCAACAGTTTCTTCATGAGCTTTATATAAACTGATTTTTCTCATAAAAACTAATGTTGGTTGAGCATTTATTCATCATATAACATCATTTTTAAGTGTTCTAAGCGAACGATTTATCCATTTTCATAAACACACCACCCATATACAATTGAGTCAAACTTGTTCTTATTTTCTTTAGTGTGCTTGCAATTCTCTCTAGGATTTCACATTGTATTTTATCTAATTAGAGAGAGTTTACTTTGTATTTCAAAATCGGGTATCTATTGTATTGAGAGGTGATGTTGGCATCGGTAGGAAAATAACTCGGATGTAGGTGAGGTTGACACCAGTTTTGTAAACATCTCGAGAAGATTGATATTGTCACTACAACCATCCGAGAGTGAGATTAACACTTCAATAAAGAGGTTGATAGTCTTTTGAAAAATTATTAGTTGAGGTGAACTTGGCAACGGTGGAAAAACAACTAGGTTAGTAAAATTGACACTTCAAGAAAACTATTGTGAGAGATTTAGGAAAAATCTTATGGAAAAATTCTTTGGTTGTAAGGCTTAGTTAAACCCGTTAACTTAGCTCGATATATAGTTGAACTCAAAGCTAAGTCAATAGCTTTGAAAACCCAAAGCTAAGTCAATAGTTTTGAAAACCCAAAGCTAAGTCAATATATGGTTTTGAAAACCAATGTAGGTCTCTAAATTGCAATGGGAAATTTGATTTTCTATACTTACATATACCTAATATTTTATTTCTAAACTAATACATATCATCATTGAAAATATATGACCACTTTATCTAAAACCCAAAAATATCCCTCTCAAATTTTTCATACTTTTTTTTTAGTGCAAAAACATAATAATAATAGAAAAAATGGTAGTCCGATGGGATCCGATAGTGGTCCGATGGTCACCTGATGCTACTTTTGTACGTACAAAAATATTAAAAAAAAATTGGTAGCAGATTTGGTCCGATGGTAGTCCGATGGGTGATCCAATGGGTGGCCCGATGGGTGGTCCGATGGTGGCCCGATGGATGGTCCGATAGGTAGCCCGATGGGTGGTCCGATGGTGTTAATGGGGTGATGTAAATGGTGGTATTTTAGGGATATCATAAAAATTGTCATATTTTACAAATATTAATTATTATTTGTTTAGAAAAAAAAATTTAACCAAATGTAAGCATAAAAAATCAAATTTCCCATTGCAATTTCTATCCTTAAGCTCTTTACATTTTAAGTTTGCTATTTGTTTATTTTTGTTATTACATTAAACTTGAATGTTTGTATAAATTGCCTTTGAATTTTTTAAAATTCTAAAATTAATTTAAATTTTCAATTTACCTCCTCTTGGAACATATTTTAACTAATATATTAAATTAAATAAATGGTAATATTTAGTTTTTAAATATTTCTCTTCAATTTTTATAAGCTAATATTAAAAATTAGGTATCCAATTAACAAACCAATGATTAGATTAGACTTTGAAGTTTAGATTGGATCGAATGATAATTTTCTAAATTCAATTACTAATTGGATTAAAGCAAATGAGAAAAAAAAAAAAAAAATATTAGTTTGGATAGAATTTCTAATCCTAAGATTATATACGAAATCATAAGGTTTTGGTCAATATAGTTTTTTTTTTTTTTTTGAAATAAATTGGTCAATATAGTTTGTTGTATATAAATTGTTTGGGTATGTCTATACACAAGTTGATAATAAGTAGGTTATGTAATTTTACGTGTTGGTGTTATCCAAATGTTTACTATAATGTTTTTGACTTTAGGTGTGGCGTTTCCAAGTACTTATTTCTGTTAAATTATTGATAATTCAAAGCTATTGTCTATGTTTGTTGTATCTATTGTACCTAGTTGTTTGTTGAGGGTGAAACCTACTTGTAACATATTGTGTTTACTAGCTAGCTTTTTTCTAATATTAACATAAAGACCGGGAAAGAAGAAAGCTCCCAAAACTAATCAAAAGACACAAGTGGAAACTTTCAAAGTTGGACAATATGCTTGTAATTCTAAATTATCAAATATTACCAATTAATACTTGTAATTCTAGTTTATCATTTCTCTAACGACATAATGTGTTATTACCAATGAATACACATATTCTTCATTACTGTTGGGCTACTTGGCTTAGGATTGTATAATTGGGCTTTGACCAAAGCCCACTTTAGTTAACTATCATAGATTTTAACCTAAACTCAAAAGAGTTCCATAGCCAAACCTTCTCCATTAGAAATAAGTCAACAATAATAAAAGAAAAAACTATTTCTTATTAAATTTCTAGGGCACAAAAAAAAGACACTAATTTAGGTCATGACAGGTGATCCACCAAATAGTAAGAACATGAATCAAAATTAGGTTAAATTGAAAATATAATATTAATCTTGTAAAAAACCATTCCAATCGTTTAAAGCCAAAGTTAAACTATTTTGTTTCGATAGGAAAAGAAACTTCAAACAATTTTTAATTATAATTAAAAAACAAAAACAAAAGGCTTTCTCCTGAACATGTACTAAATCGTAACCCTGAATTTTTTGGCCCTGAATTTTTTTTTGCCGTTAAAAATTCCTCTAAAAAAAATTTAAGGGGGACGTCAAAATTAAGTACAAAATTACTAATTAGCCAAAACAAAATAATATAATGAAAAATTAAAGAGAAGAGAATCATCAGAAACCAAAATTTTATCACCAAAAGCTGAAACAGCTGTACGGTCCGCATCATGGTAAGGTCAATATAGACCCCATCACTTGATTACTCTATTCTTCTTCAATAATCAATTTTCAAAAACAAATCAACAAAATATTTATAGAAAGGCATCAGAAAATAATGGGTAGTAGGAGAGTCTCAGCACAGATTAAATCAGAGTGGTGCATGACATTCTCAATCTCTCATCATAGCCGATCGAAATACAAAAACTTAAAATAGAATTTCACTTTCACAATAATGAAAAATAACAAAACTAAAATCAAGAAAATAGAGAGAATAGAAGTTGAAGAGATCCAAGAGAAGGCGATTGATGATTTTTGTGAGTTATTCTTATGTGTATTTATATATGAAAGAAGTAAGAAATGGAGAGCGGCAGATGCAAAGACCAACTAATGCGAAACCCTAATAAATTTCTCCTCCAATTATTGGGCCACTACTACAAGTCCACTATTAAAATTTGAGCTTAAAATGAAGGAGCTTTTAGAAAAATATTAGATTTTGGATAAAAATTTATAATTGCACTCTCACATCGAATTTTTTACAAAAATACTATTATTTATAAAACAGCTGTAATACAACAAAACAAAACTATTAAAAATAACTGTAGAACAACTACAAAACAATTGTGGAACAATAGTGAAAATTTAATACAACACACAATATAAAACTTACACAGTATTTTTTTAAAAAAATTCTATTTTACTATGACAGTCAGTAGTCCCGTGATCCGTAAGGGGAAATACCAGGTAAGCTGTGCAATCCCACACCGCCTAAGGAAGGTCAAGTGGGATGATTCTGAGACTGTGTAGGTATGTGACTACACAGTTGAAGAGTGCTTAAATAGATTGATTGGTACTGTCTATATCAACAAGGTGCATCTTGTTTTCTGGTAGCCCATCTCGAAAGAACTCCACAGTTAAGCGTGCTTGGCCTGGAGCAATTTCAAGATGGGTGACCTCTTGGGAAGTTTTCCAGGAAGCGTGTGAGTGAGGACAAAGCACGCTGGAAACACTTGTGTTGGTCTGTAGGGTCAGTCATCAGTCCATGAAGCAGCCAGAGTGACGTACTCGTGTATAAGAGCCATTATTCCGTGGGTGTAAGGGCCCAATGGAGGCTTGAAACGGGGACGTTACATTTACAGTTTGAAAAAAAAATTCAATATGTGATGTAAAAACTCCTAAAATAACCAAAAAAGTTTCGTTAGCAATCCATAACCAAACCAACAATAATAAAAGAAATAATTATTTCTTATTAAATTTCTAGGACACAAAAAAAAAACACCTAAATAATAAAAAAAAATGAAACATAAAATAGTTATTCAAAAATATATTTATAACATAATTTTTTTTTTAACAAATACTCAAATAGCTTATCAAATTATGTTGTACCCATATTTTGAACAGTAATAGGAAGCTGACACATGTAACAAAGTAGGAATATGAACCAGCTCAAATTATACATCAATAAATGCATTCAGATGACTCGCCTCGAAAAATACAGTTAGTAAAAATACTCGAACTCGCCGTTATAAAGACAATGGCGAGATATGATTTAATAACTATTCAAATGACTTTTGAAATGGGAGATCACGTGGAATTGGATTGCCCAATTTTTGACAAAAAAAAATATAAAAAAAAAGAACAAATATTTGAAGGGAAAATATAAAAAATTTATAAAAAAAATAATGTGTGTTGTCAATTTTTTATTATTTGTATGTTATTTTTTATTGTTGTTTTTTTATTTTCTTTATATAGTTTCCATATTGTTTTTGTATAATTTTATTAAAATACTATATAAATGTAAAAAAAAAAAAAAAAAAAAAAAAAAAAAAAACTATTTGATTGTAAAAATATAAAAAATTTATAAAAAAATAATATTTTATGTAATTGTTCTTTTTTTTTTCTACTTAAACCCAAATAATGTTAGGACTAACCCTCCTTGCATGGTTGATTCATAATCTTTCATGCATCTCTAAATTACAACTTATGAGAAAAGAGTCTAACTTAAACTTGCCACTAAAAAAGCTTAAGTTGATTATATATTTTAGAAGTATGTATCCATCTCTAGTACTTGATAAAGTAAAAACTTGCCACCAAAAAAACTTAAGTTGATTATGCATTTTAGAAGTGTACATCCATCTCTAGTACTTGATAAAGTCGCGCTGATATTTAAAAAGATTATATATTTATAATAATAAAATAATAAGTGCGAACAATATATAAATAAGAGGAAGAAGATTAGATGTACAACATAAACACGAAGAGATTAGGGTTAGATCTCCCCAAATTTGATTGAGACAAACAAATTAAAACTTGCAAGGCTTTACACATTGAAGCAAATGTAATTCAAGAACTCCATTCCAAGCCTCCACTATAGTTTGCTTGTGGCTTCTACACATGAAAGTTTCGGATTTCAAGCTTTTAGAGAATCAATCCTAGCAAATCTTGATTAACTTTTTTGGTGAAATTAGAGAAGCTTTTTTTTTTTAGAGAGAGAGAGAGAATTTTAGAGTAAGTGTGAAAATGGTTGATCAAGTTTTGTCTACCCTACCTAAACATGTCCTTATAGAGTGTAAGTGTTGGATTAAAATCCTCAATATGGGCTCATATGTATATTAGTGTATTGCTATTTGAAGCTTGACCCAAAATAAAGTGATCATTTTAGTAATTGTGGGTCATTGGGTATTAAAGTGTCATGGGCTAAATGTGTAGATACCCTAAGCGATATTTCTAATTTATTGAGGGGCTAAATTAGAAATACTTAAAATTAATAACCTAGCTATGAGGTTATAAATTGGTAGTGGTCCCCAAGAAACGAAGGTGAATTTCTATTCTCATCTTCCCCCATCAAGAGAGAAATTAGAAAACCCTAAGTCTTGTTTTCTTGGAAGATCATTACCCAAAATCACCACAAAGATTATCTCTACAAGATGGATTAAGATCATCACTATCTATGAATTAAGGTACGCTTCCGCCATTTGAATTCTTCTCTTTGAATCAACAAAGGTATTCTTTAGATCTATAGTTATACACTTATAATTATATGTAATATGTTTATCTATGGAATTGAATCTTGTTGTTGCATATTTTATGAGTGATATAGAAACTAACAAGTGGTATCAGAGCCACTTTTGATTGATTCTTTGAGAATTTAAGGTTTACGTTAAAGAAATTTGGGAAATTTAAAAATTAGGGTTATGGTCTTTCCATTTTTTGGCTTGAGATATAAATTTATATATGTTTATATCATGATGATTAAGTAATGCTATTTTTGGGTTTAAATTTTATTTATTTGTTTTGGTTTCATAATATATCGTTCTCCTCTGATGTATTGATGTATTGATTTTTTATGACTAACGTATAAATATAACTTGATGTTTGATTGCCATTGAATCAATGGTTTAAGATAAGTTATGAATTACAGTAGCACACCCTCGAGATTGCAACAATACTCATTCCAAATTATTACTACAGTTACCAATAAATTCAAAATACATGTTATATCTTTTATCCTAATATCAATTTCGTAGTATTTTTTTTTTCATTAAGGGGATTAAGCTTTTGGATATACATATATGGGAATTAAGGATTTGGTAAGATATTATTTGGTATATATTTATTGTATTCATTATGTAAATATATATATGGGAATTAAGGATTTGGTAAGATATTATGTGGTATATATTTATTGTATTCATTATGTAAATATATATATGGAAATTAAGGATTTGGTAAGATATTATTTGGTATGTATTTATTGTATTCATTATTTAAATATATATATGGAAATTAAGGATTTGGTAAAATGTTATTTAGTATATATTTATTGTATTTATTATTTTTTATTTGGGATTGATGTGTTATTATATATTGAGATAAAGTCAAAACTCATTTGAATCAATTTTGTTCAAATTTGGCATACTAAAATTTTAAAGTTTGTCTCTCATTCTAAATGAGTTGATTGAAACATGATGTCGCCAAAGCAACCTCTCTTGTGTAGATTGCTCATGAGGAATGTTAGATGTTTGTGTGTGTGTTTCTCATGTAAGTATTGATCGGCCCAAAGGAAGGTTATACTTATTTTGAGGGCACACATACTTGTGGTGATAAATATGTGACAATTATAAGGTTTCCATGTGAACAATATGTACAGTCCAAAGATTGACAAATTGTTTGTGACAGATTTATTGTCAATATTTGATTGCTACAACAAGAGTACCGCTTACAGTTAATATTACTGTCCAAAGACTTGATATTAATGGTGTGTTTGGTATCTTGAGATGGGATTTGCCATTATTTGAACTTATTTTGTTATGTTGATTCTTTTGTGAACCCTTGGTTATTTTGTTCTATTTTTTTGCTCATGTTTTTAGTTATATCTACCAACATAAAGTTAATTCTCATGCCAATGAGATAAATTTTTAAGTAAAGGAAAGATGCAAATATGCTTCTTTAGCTACATTGTTTAAAGAAAGGATAAGGACAAAGATAAAATTCAGTATGTTGCATATGGAACAATTTGTTAAAGAAAGTGCAAAAGATTTTAGATATGGAATTATCTATGACTTTTACAAAAGGAATTAAAATAAGGTTAAAGTGTTCCAAGTATGTCATTAGACATATCTAATGAAAATAAGTTTCTCACTATGGTTTGTTTTGTAAATGATTTAATTTATTGTAGATTTAACTATACTTAATAAGTAATTTTTTATGAAATTTCTTATGTAAGTATACTATGGAAGGTTATCTATGAAACTAAAAGCCAAGTGATGATGAAAGATTCATCTTTAGGGGCAAAAGTGAAACATCTACATATGAGGCTATAAGGATATTCAAACTATGGTTAAAGACTAGTTATTTTTTGGATTTGGAAAAGACTTATACAGTATCATCACCTAGATGAGTTTTGGTTTTGAATTCTATTTTGAATAAATTAGGACATTCTTGTTCATTTAGAATTTAAAAGTCTTTTCCAATATTGGTTCTACTAGCTCTTTAATTTATGAATTTATTGAAATTTGCCTCATATAAAGAAACCTTATAATTTCTCTTATGGTACAAAATATAAATTGAATCATGAGAATTCTATTATACTTTGGTATAAGTATTAAGATTATATCTCCCAAAAGGAGAATAGAAGGACTTATTTTTAATAGAATTCTTGATCCCTTGATTTAATAAATTTTAGATTTTGTAAAGGGGTAACAAACAAACATAAAGAAATCAAGCGACAAAATAAAAGTTTAATTATCTAAGAATTTATGCTATATTTTGGTAGATCTTTCCTCATGGTTTCATGGAATGATCAATAATAGTATCTTGTCTTCAGACTAATGAAACTTGTTTTGTTCATAAGGCATTAATCTTTAGATGTTTCTTTTAAATTTTTAAACCATAGTTGACAAATCAACTAGGTAAGAAAATTAAAGTCGTTGAAACTAACTATGATGGTTAACACTACCATGGGAGGTATGACGAATCAAGTGAATAACGTCTAAGATTATTTTGCACAAATACTAAAGAAATGTAATTTCATCTTCCAATACAAAATGTTAGGCAAACCTAACATGAAGGGTATTTGAGAGATGTAATTAACATTTATCTAAGGACATGACTAGAAGTGTGATAATTCATTCTTCGTCATGAAACTTGTTTTTTTGGGGAGAAACACTTAAGAATGCAACATAAATTCTGAACTGTGTATCAAGTAAAGTATAAGTTAAAACTATTTATAAACTAAGGTTGTGGTTAGACTCATAGTCTAACATATAGATATATTCTATTTGTGGATGTTCAATTAAGATGAGGTCTTATAAGCCTCATGAAAGGAATACGGACTCCAAAATAGTAAGGAACTATACTTTACTGTATACTCTAGTAATTAAAAAAGCTACAATTTTTGTGATCCCACATTATGGTTCAATTTTGAGACGAGAAACTTTAATAATTTTGAGGATGTTGAGTTTGGGAGAGAAATAAGATTATTATAGATGTTGTTCTTGAGAAGGAATTGACGTTAAACTCAATTCCAACTATCACTTTTGACAATGTTCAGGTTTTCATGACTTTCATTGATCAATAAGTGAATCCAAAACCTTGATAAGACAATATCAAACAACTTCTCATTCAAGATATGGTAAATGTTTCAGATAATCAAACTCAACAACCTCAAAGGTCAGTGTCATTAAAGAAATCCATGAGAGAAAGGACATAAGGAAATAATGGAATGATAGACGATGATCCAATCAACTTTTATCATGCCATGAAGGTTCCAACTCTCGAAACTGGACTGATATTATAAATAAAGAGTACAAATTGATGTGAGACAATAAAGTTTTGGTATTTTTCCTATTGCTATAAGGTGTAAAACTAATTGGTTATAAATAAATATTTATAATCAAGAGGGATGCAAATTACAATGTGGAGAGATGCACATTATGTCTTGCATGTAAGGAATTACTTATAAAGCATATATTTATTATTTTGAACAGACTTTCTTTAGTTTAATTGAAAGACTATTTCAAGACAAGCATGACACTCGATCGTCATTATGGTCTTGAGTTATATCAAATGGATTACTAATGTGTCATTTATCAATAATGATATTGATGACAAAAGTTATGTGTGCAACGAGAAAACTTTGTGTCCAAAGATCCAAAGAATATGGTTTGCAAATTAGGAAAATCCATGTGTATACTCAAGTAAGCTTCTCGTGAATAATTACACAATTTTGATTAAGTATTCTCATTTGGTTTTTGAGATAAAAGCTTTTGATGATTGTGTATATATCACAGGTTCAGTGGGAGTAAGAATATGATCCTGGTATTATATTGGTGAACAATTGCTTGCCATTAATGATACACTCATTTTGTATTAGGAATTCAATATATGTTGAGAATGTTCTTGAAATATTCTTGAATTATAATAAAAGAGATATATCAATAAAGTATTCAAAATTTTTGGCATGAAAGATACTATACCAGGTGATAAGCTTGTAGCTAAAGAAAATAAAGTGTCTAAATTATTGCCCTAAAAGCAACCTTAGAATTCAAGAAATATAGAAGATTTTTAATTTACATTGGAATCTAATATATGCTCAAGCATGTATGTATTTGTACTTATACATATTAAGAATGTTGGATAGATATTTAAGTAACCATATAAGGAACTTTCGGTATGCAGCCAAATAAGCTATAAGGAATTTAAGGAGAACAAAATACTATATGTTCACTTATCGGAAATCAGAAAACAGAAAATGTTTGGAGATCATTAAGATTTCTGATTCTGATCTTATAAGCTTTTAGTTGTGAGATTTTTTGTCACATATGGCTGCAAAAATTAAGAATGGTATTGAAAGCTATTAAAGATATATTTTGTGACAATAAATCAATCAGGTTGCATTTTAGTAACAACATGAACTCTATAAGGTCAAAGGCACATTGACTTTGAGCTAATTGTTATTAAAATAAAGTTCAGAGTAATAAGGTGTCTATAGAACATAATAAGGACAAACACCATATTTTGTGTGATCTGGATCATTAAGAATATATCACTTAAGGCTTTTCAGGAGCTTATTGCTCATATATGGATATAGTATTATTTAAGATTGTGCTGGTTTAGTGGGAGTTTGTATTTGAGATGTTCTATCAAGCTGATACATATTTATGGTTTGATTCTGCAGATAAAGTATGGATTTAAGTTTTGAGTACTCTGAATGTATTCTTTCTATTGAGATTTAAGTATAAGGTTAGAAAGAATTAATAAAGAATTGATCTCAATTAAGGAGGACCAGTTGGAAATAGACATGCTAAGATCACATTTGCATGTAATTTTCATGCTACGCATCCATGATTGATCTATGTCATCTGGTTATATTGATATACGTGACCATTGATGGGTTTAGCTACGATAAATGTTGCGAAGGCCGCTTTGATTCTATGTTAGTATAATTAATGGACGAGATTGTTTTGAAATACCTATAATTATGATAGCAAAAGTTAAGCGCTTATAAGGTTACACACTATCAGAAAATATATGTAGCCCAAGTGGGAGATTGTTGGATTAAAATCCTCAATATGGGCTCATATGTATATTAGTGTATTGCTATTTGAAGCTTGACCCAAAATAAAGTGATCATTTTAGTAATTGTAGGTCATTGGGTATTAAAGTGTCATGGGCTAAATGTGTAGATACCCTAAGCGATATTTCTAATTTATTGAGGGGCTAAATTAGAAATACTTAAAATTAATAACCTAGCTATGAGGTTATAAATTGGTAGTGGTCCCCAAGAAACAGGAGTGAATTTCTATTCTCATCTTCCCCCATCAAGAGAGAAATTAGAAAACCCTAAGTCTTGTTTTCTTGGAAGATCATTACCCAAAATCACCACAAAGATTATCTCTACAAGATGGATTAAGATCATCACTATCTATGAATTAAGGTACGCTTCCGCCATTTGAATTCTTCTCTTTGAATCAACAAAGGTATTCTTTAGATCTATAGTTATACACTTATAATTATATGTAATATGTTTATCTATGGAATTGAATCTTGTTGTTGCATATTTTATGAGTGATATAGAAACTAACAGTAAGAACTAGACTTAAAACTATCCAATAAGATTAGAGCACTTTAACAACAGTATGAAAATGATGTTAATTCACTTTTGGCTTGCCTAATCAGGCTATCCAACTCCAAAACTCAACTTAATCCCAAACTTTATGGTAACCTAAACCTACAACTCAAATTGGAAATTGAAATTCACACCCTCATTATTGAATTATGTTGATTATTAGAGTGCAACTCGTAATACTACATTTTCACTAACTTTTGTACTTTGTACTTAAAAGTATTTAACCAAATTCCAATGTAAACCTCCCATGTTTTTCTCCAATCCACATCCACTTATCCCATTGTCATGGAAATTAATATTCAGGATTCTTTTGCTCATCCCATCATCAAACCATTCTGTAATCTTACTAGTATCCCAGTGATTGTTTGAGATAAATCTTTAACCCAACTTACTCCATTAATGGCACCCTTTGATTGGTAATGGCATGAGCTGTGGTTCCATCACCACAATCTATCTTCCACATAAAAAAATCACATTGGCACCATTCATGGTCCAAAAATTCTCCCTTCATATACTTGGATTATATATATAAGAGCACCTCCAATAGGGAACAACATTTATAGTTTGTCAAATACACACCTAACCCTTAAATATTATTTTTTTCACTCTCTCATCCACATAAAATTTGTCACATTTTCTTAAAAAATACTCCAATAATGATAACTCTAAAAGTTGCCCAACACATCACATTAAATTAATAATTATTTTTTCTATTAAAAAATGTCATGCAACCATTGTCTATATTCATTAATTCAACAACACTTTACACAAAATTAGTCTTGAAAATTAAACCATATTACATATGTGAACAAACCAAACCACTCCAATAGACAACTCCCATTGAAATTTTCTAACAAAAACTCCCCACAAACAGTTTTTATCCACTAGCGGTTTCCATGTCCACATAGTAAGAAAAGCCGTACTTATCATGATTCATACCAGTGATCCTGAAACCTAGACCCCCATCAAGTGCTATCTAGCTGACTAGCTCAGCAATTTGGAAGGAGAGCTTGGATCACTTGTGAGATCTCATCAACCAATGGTAAAAACAGTGAGAGCCATGGTATTTTGCCTTAAAATATTGATTTATAATTTCAACACAATAAATAAAAATATTGTTTTATATAAAGAGAGAAGAAAAACATTTGAAGACCTAAATGATTTAATTTGAACATGCTGGAGACTAACTGATACGGATTGAAAAGATTGGGAACTAGTGTTGTAAAACTTAAAATAAAACAAACATTCAGCCAATTTAATCACATGCAGTGTAACATCTCTTACGATAACAGGAAAATAGTTCTCTGAACCGAGCAGTCTAAATAAAAAAGGAACAAATGTTAACAATGTAGAAGCTTTTATGTACCAAAGGCTTGGAGCTGGATAAATTCGCAGTTAAAATGTTCATACTTACTCACATACGGTGCACAGCTTTACAGGATCCGAAAAAACTCTGTATGGTTAAAAAGGCTTGAAAATGCTTACTTGGTCCATCAGATTCAAACAACTATTAAAGTTGCTGATCCATCATTTTCATCTGTACATACACTAAAGCCAGTGTTTAGGTTAGAGAAACTTCTTACTTGTTTGCCTGTGTGAGATTTCAGTTCAATGAGTTAGCTCCGGAATCCATCTTTTCATACTAGATAGATTCACACCTGAATTTTGTATGTCCTCACCAAGTGTGTCGACGTTGCCTAAAAATAACGCCAACAAACTCTTGAAACCTTATGGAATTTGCTTATTACCTATTTATCTTGCTGTCCTACCACGAGAAGCTGAAGCTTTAGACTGGTTCTGTTTCTTACTGCTCGACAAACCACTGTCACTAATACTCCCTTCAACAAGGGTATCGTGAACTTCAGAAAATTCTCTATTCCATGAATTCAGAGGGACAAGGTAAGTGTCATCCTTGGAGCTTCTCCTTTGTTCCTGGTGACGTTTAACGTTTTCAGATATCTCATGAAAAGTTCTATTTATTTTTGCAATTCCCTTTTCCACTGGTTGTACAACATGTGAAACTGTGTACTTCATGTCATCAACAATCTGTCCAGTAAAAGTCAAAAGTGAATTCAATAAAAGATTAAATAAGTGAAAAATAAGACACAAAGTTGATAAACTCACTATTTCACCACTTCCGAGTACTACATCACGAACACTTTGTGGAAAATTTAAGCGCTTTTCTTTCTCATCATGACGAGCTAAGCGTACTTTAGTTGATTTTTCACAATCATGAACCTCTTCTGGATCAGGAGGCGAACCCAATGCTGCATAGTCAGCCATGACTGCTACATTACGAACACATCTTTCCCCGCGTTTGTAGGGTGCCGCTGGAAAGACATATAGGTGAACCACAGCAGCAACACCCATCTGTATAACGAATTTACAATCAGAAACATATTTAGCTTGAGGAATTTCAGATGAAGACTTTGTTGTCCATCTCAAAAATATACATAACATGATGTTTAAATAACCATATCTTGTATAAAGTTGTGTTGTGAGACAATTTGAAGTAGATTAGACTTAACACTAATTTACCCATTTCAATAATGTTTGGACTTATTCTCTAGTAAAACCAAGTCATTGTGTAGTCGAAGTTTGTTAAACAAATCTAAATCCCCGCATATGGCTTGCCCGTGAACCAAAAGGTCCATGATTCCATATTTGTTTCTCTAGAAATTTATTGCATCACAAAAATAAAAGTTTAGTTTTGTAACACAATGTAGCACCACTATTACATAAACACACACCTCTATGCATATGATGTAATCTTGAATTCGAGTTTTCAGCTCCTGCGCCAGAGCCCCTCTAAAGGCTCCCATAGAGAAAAGAAAAGCAACAGCAATACCTTGCCACCAAGTCAAGAAGACTATTGACTTAAAAGTTAGAAATTTCGCCAAAGGTTTTATGGGTTCTAATCTCTCTTTTGTGACAGAATAGAACTGTACAAGACAATATAGGGCCCAGGTCTGACTAAAATTAAGAACAACTGCCAAGTATGGGTAGCTGCAAGTAATTAAAGTTTCATATCAGAATATGCACAATAAGAACAATGATGAAAAACATAATAATTAATTACGAAATTTAACAATATACACCCTCCTTTCCCCATATCTAAAATCCAAAAACAAGAACACTGAAAAAGATGGGATTCGGTCAAAAAAAAAAAAAACACTCCTGTTGAACCCCAATAATAGAATATAGTATAAGAGAATAAATAAAAGGGTACATAGGTCTTTGTTTATTGGGGTTAGATCTTATCAATTCCCTTACATGGAAGAGAGCAGTTCATATAAAATTTCAGTCATTTAAGCAGGTGCAATAATGAATGTGCATATACATAGCACATCAAGCAGTTATATTTATGTCCTTAAAATGTGTATTACAAGAAACATGTACAATTGCATAATGATGAGCAAATATTATGATCCAAACAAGGGAAAGAAAAAAGGAGTTAAACACTTACCCATATTTCCACTCGAACTTCCCTTCTCCATAGACTCCAAAAGTCTGAAGGACCATGGCTAGGAGGGCACATATCATCTTTAGTATCATCTGGATAATATGTCAATAGAAAACCAAATAGACGAGGTGAAAACCAGAAATTAAAGAGTTTTTCAGGACTCCAGGAGAAAAGTAAATGAGCACCTACATATTGAACAATGCCAATTTTCACAGCATTATAGAAGTCAGGACCAAGAAGCCAATCTCTTATAAAGCAATTTAGTGGAAATGGATGTTCCACAACTCCATAAGCATAAGCCTCGTTTAAGAGAGGCAATTTGGAATCTGTTAAGTTGTGACCTTCCATAAACTCAATTGTGTTCTCTTCACCACCTTTAGTAAGAGCAGATTTCCCCAAAACAAACAAAAACAACCATATTTAATCAGTCAATTTGAGCTTGAGCACGGGTAATTCACTTCTAGTAAAAAACACACAAACATAATGCCGTGGTGAGAAAACAATATATACATTACCAAGGATTGAAAAATACAGGCATCTAAAGACATACCTAAGCAGGCAATCAAGTATCTCTCAAAACAGTACAATGCAAAAGCCTCATAACAGTCCCTGATAATTTCACAGTTAAAGGCAGCACTTGAATTGAACAGCGACAAGAACTGCAGCCAAAGAACCATATATGAACAATAATTCAAAGTACAAAGTACCATATATGAACAATAATTCAAAGTACAAAGTACTTCATAAGTTGAGCACACAAACAGATAATACAAATTGGATACTTCTATTGAAGATTATCATCACAAAACTAAAATGAAGTAGATATATATCAGAACATATTCCTCAACACCGAAACATATCAATAAACAGGTGAATGAGTAAACGATTCATCTCCCTTTCAAATATCAATCCTAATAAACAAACGTAAAATACTGTCTCATGGTACTGCAGATAACACAAAAAAAAAAAAAAATTAAAAAAAGAACAAAGAAGTAGAAAAACAAAAAAGAGGAAGAAGATTTCAGTGTTGCAAAAGAAGGAAAATATCTTACCGATTCCAGTGCATAAACAGGAACCATCAGAATGAGGCCAATAAGAAACTTTTGCTCCTGCAATTGAACAGGTTCTTACTTCTCAGTTTAAAAGAAAACCGAAGATGCAGTAAAGAATTAAATAGCCATGCAACATAAAGAAAAGATGAAAGCAAAAGTTCATTCAAGGAATAACAAAAGTTCAGTGTTAAATTGAAAAAGCCAAATTTTTTCCTCAACAACTGCAACAATATAGGAACAAACCTCTGGTTGATTATACGCAGCTAGATGCTCAAAGATAAGATACATGGAGAGAACAAGAGCAACAAGTACAAAAATGCTGGCACTGAATATCGGCCAATTGATGACAAATGTTGATTCTGAACCCAGGTTTAATACCAGCGTCTTCCCTCTGCTTGAGCACTCAGCTAGAGTAAAAAGAAAAAAGAACCAATAAAAACTACCAGTGCATCCCATTAGGTTAAACTTTCTTAGATTTGAAGGGCAAAAAAATGGTGCGACTTGCTTGATCATTTTTTGTTCACTTTAACAGACTTCACAAATATGACAGAAGCAGCCAAAAATCATGCTATTTTCAGGTATTTTTCTTCAGTAGCTCCAAAGGTATTCTATATGAAAACCAGTCTTCACACAGGGTATACGGCATTACAGTATTGAACAACCACTGCTCTTGCCTACGATGTAATGTGTTGAAAATAATGTACCACTCATTTACCAGGATATGCCTTCTAACTTCTAACTCTACGCTTGTCTATTCATGACATGGCAAATAAAAAAGCATCAGCAGCCAGACCCTAAAAACTGCAAGGTGAGTGTGAAAATTAGTCAGCAAGGTACGTGTAACTGAATAATGAGCTGAGACAATCCTTAATATGATTACGTACAGTTACAAAAGGTCAAATGCAGCTAGAAACATTGTTCTGAACTAACAGAGAAGGTCAACAGCTTCTTTTGTGCCCAAAAAAAAATAAGAATAATAGTTAAGTAACTCGAAAACGAATGACGAGAGCAAAAAAAAGCTAATGAGATAAACCTATTTGTTGCAAGGAACTCATATTTTACCTTTACACAAAAAGTAAGAGCAAGAACTCGATTCCTTAACCTAAATTGCAAAGTTTCACAGCTGGGAAAGCCATTTTTACATGTTAGCGTATGAGTGCATCAAATCCTACGGAAATGGAGCAATGTGACCGTTTACATATACTAACATAACAAATTTGACCATGAATGAAAGCAAATTTTTGTCAACGAGAACCCGAAATGTAGCTTTGTTCCTTTTTTTAGAAACAAACCCTCACACGGCTTCCTTAGAAAATCCTTGAGAAACAATTATTACAAGATTCAGGCCATTATTATTTTTCTATATTTCCTCAATTCCGTATCCCTGAAAAATATTACTCAATAAATCAAAACACATTACAAGCAAACGTTTCTTCACAAAAAGACCTACGACATTAATGAAACACAAGTCAATTGGCCAATAAAACAGCCAAGGAAAATAAAACAATACAAAAACGAACAAAGTAATAACCCTAAAATATCAATGACTAATTCATGAACCCGAATATTATAATCAAACATAGAACATAGATTATAAATTCGCAACAAACAATCATACATATAAAACACATACACAGAGATAAAAATCAAAAAGTGAAATACAAACCTGCGGTGCTAGTTTCACTGAGAAAATCGATATTTTTCCGGGAAATTATATCTGAAGTTTTGTGCAAAAAGGAAAGTAAACTGGTTTTTCTTCGGCGGTTGGAGAAGAAGGATCGCGGAAATTTGATTTTCTGTTTTTGATTTTTTATTTATTTTAATTTTGCTTTTATCAAGAGAAAAGAGCATCGCTAAAGATACGCATCACTTATCTGAGTTTATCACAGACAAGTTTAAAACCGTCGATTTCGATCATGTTAGGGTCTCCCATCTTCCGTTGAGTTGTCTGTGACGTTAGTAAATAAAGCAGACTGTGATTTTAATATAATTTTTCTGAATTTGTTTTTAGCTTCGAAAGGAGATATAAAAGAGGTAACTTTCTTTCCACGCAAGCGTATGTACGTGGCAAAAGAATGATACTTCATGGCCTTATTCTAGCCACGTCAGTTTATGGCCATAGGTCAGTGTCTGTATGGGCCGAGCTAGAGTTGGGCTTAAAGATCTCGGCCCAATTAGTTTGTCAATAAAGACCAACATAAACATGCTATTATTTATCAAAATTATGTTTATTATTATGTTTTTTGAAATGTTCCTAATTCTAAGAAAATCCATCTCCCCTAAAAAAAAAAAAAAATACTCAATTTTTTTTTTTTTCAGTAACATGTGATATTCTGATAATATTCTTGGATGTTTCATAATATAGTTGGAAAGAATAATCAAATTTAGAGATACTGAAGATTTTAAGTTGAGAAACAGGTTTGGAAAAATAATGGAAATACACTAATATTTTACTTAATATATGTGTCGAGAAATTGGAATGTTTGGAGAAGTTTATAAGAGAAAATTAAAATAAATGAATTTTTTAATTCTCCTTAAGATTTTTACAGGTAGTATTTTTTGTAGTTTTTTTTAGTATAAGTTATGTGGAGGCTTGAACTCCCAACAAGAACCAACACAACACCAAAATAAACATACAATAATCAAGAATACAATCAACACTAAACCAGCAACATAAACCAGAAAATTAAACCAGTAAACAACTTAAAGAAAGCACTAAATGAACACATAGAACTTACGTGGTTGGGCTACATAATCAAGGTGATCATGAGCTTAATCCACGGGAGAAAGCAGCCTTAAACATGGCTGAGATGATGATTTTATTACTCTGAACAGAGGTACAAAACAGGGATAAAAAACCCTGAAGCAACAATGGAGTCTTGCTCCTTACAGATTCACAATTGAGTTACAAACTCACAAATACTCTCTCTGTCTCTCTCAACCCTCTGATTTCTGTCTTCAACTCATCATTTTAAACATAGAGAACTTTCAGCCTTTTTATATTGATGTCAACCAACTAACTTAACTGTAAAAACAGTTATGTTAGTTGGACAGTTACCAACTGTCAAAACTGACAGTAACACCAAAGTTTAAGTGGTCAAACCTCAACAAGTTACAAATCAAATAAATATATATTCAAAATAGGAAAATTTTTAAAAATACTCTTTCTTTATGTTTTATTTACTATTTTACGATTTAAAATTTTTATCTACAAAAATACAATTTCAAAATTTTAAAATTACAAAAATAGACCTTGTTCAGCAAAAAGTAAGAAAACAATTAAAAAAATAATCAGAATTTAATCTCACGACAACTATAAATCAATTATAAATAAATTATAAAACAATCAGAGAAATAAACTCGCGATAACTATAAAGCAATTATAAAATAAGTAGAGAAATAAACTCATAATAATTATAAAATAATTAAAAAATAGTTTATTATTTTTATTGAAGAAGTATTTTTATAAATAAAAAAATTCAAAAAATAAAAATAATTTTTTTTTAATATTTAAGTATTTTTGTAATTTTTTTAAAATATTTGATTTTTTTTTGCAAATTTTCCATCGTAAAATTTTACTCTGAACTATTCATAATTTTTGGTAATGTAAGATAAGACTTCTTTTAAGTTAATTTATCTAATGTGACTAATATTGATGTATTTTTTGAGTGACTGATGTCTGCATAATATAAATTTCAACACTGTAAATAATTTTAAAAAGAAAAATTAACAAGTAAAAAGTGTAGATAACACATCTTGATAATAATAATAGTGCAAAGTGAAAATCCTACATTAGCTAGCCTAAACAAAATTAACTAAATTGATGTTCTTTAATCGGAAAACTATAATAAAAATTAGCTTTATTTAGACCATAGAAGCTTTTTTTGTTTTTGGAAAGAAAACACATACAACTAAATAACTATTATTTATATGCAAATAAAATGTTTTAATAAAAAATATTAACACATGCAAAATGAAATTAGTTAGAAATGCAAATAAGTACTAAAACATAAGATAAATGCTTTAAAAAATATTGCCATATTGGGTATAGTAGTGGTACTTAATGAGTACTATTTTTTTTAAGTTAGATGAGATTAAATATTTAATTATATTAATATTAATATTACACACAAAAAAATAATAATACGTTTAACAATTTTCTCAAAATAAACATCCAAAATTTGTGTCGAAACATATGAGAAGGTGATTTAGTACATCAATGTTATAACATTTCGATAGAAACTCATAAATATTATAACAAAACACGTGTGTGGCTAGGATGAAACCTTTGCCAATTTACTCATTTTTCTGTGTGTGTATATATATTGCTAATGTGTGGAAATGAATTGTGATATATAAGATGAATGGGCTACTCCTCCCATTGCCAATTGGTTTTGGGATGGAACCTCATTCATCTTATCCTCAAATTCTAACATGGTATCAGAGCCACTTGCGATCCGTTGTGAGCCCAAATTGCCACCGGTCCAAAAAAGCCGTTTGTGATCCGTTGTGAGCCAAAGTGCTGCCGGTCCAAACAGATACTTCCGCTGTCTCCCCTATAACCTCCATTTGGGACCTTTCGGCCAATGTGTGCCAATTTCTAGTGTTGGGGTCTTTGACCTGTTTCAAAATCCACAAATTTCCCGACGTGTACACCCACAAATTTCCCGATATTTGGCCTTGTGGGATTCTTTCAAATGTCACGTTCGGCCCTGTGGTTTCTTAAAGGTTGTTCGTTATACCCACACTTTCCAGGTCCAAACGTGAGGAGGGTGTATTAGAGTTAGTCGCATATCAAGCATGTGTGGAAATGAATTGTGATATATAAGATGAATGGGCTACTCCTCCCATTGCCAATTGGTTTTGGGATGGAACCTCATTCATCTTATCCTCAAATTCTAACAACTAGTGTTTAAACTTTGCTCAAAAACACAACTTTGGAAACAAGTCAAGTATTTTTCCTTCTTCTTTTTCTTCTTTTGGTCCCAAAAGTACAAACTTTTTCTTGTCATCCAAACAAAAATGGAGAGCATAACAGAAGAACAGCTGATTCAAATGGTGAGAGATTTCATAGAATCAGAATCATCATCAGCACCACAGATTTCAGCTATTTCATCCTCAGAACCTCAACCCTCTTATGATGACACTTTAGAGGTCTGTTTTTTAATCATAAATATCCTATGAATTACATATGTTTGTTTTTCATGTGTGATTTTTTTTTCTTTCCTAAAATTTTATAGGAGATGATATGGAGAGAGACAACAGATATTGAGGTTGAAATCCTTGAGAAAATTCTCATGTACATGAGAAACATAGAAAGCTTAATAATAGAGCCCCAAAATCTAAAGAAATGGGTAGTTTTGTGGCTCAAAATGGATGGTTATGAAGCCTCACTCTGTAAAACTACTTGGGTTTTTTTCAATGGAGGAGCCAAAGGTCAAAACTCTTTCCCTAATCAAATCATGGGTCAATCTTAGTTTTGTCATATTTTAGTTTTTTCTTTAAATATATTCATTTTTATTTTTTTGAATAATTTTCAGGTCACTATGAATTTCTTGATGTTATTACAAATGGTACAAGAGTAATAATAGACTTGGAATTTAGGTCTCAATTTGAATTGGCTAGGCCAACACAAAGATACAAAAAGTTGATTGAAGCTCTTCCTTCATTTTTTATTGGAACTGAAGAGAAACTTGGGAATGTTGTCACTCTTTTATGCTCAGCTGCAAAGGAGTCACTCAAAGAGAGTGGGCTCCATATTCCACCATGGAGGAAAGATACTTACATGCATTCCAAATGGTTCTCGGAAAATTGCAAGAAAATTTCCTTCTCACCAAACACTACTACTACTACTACTATTACCACCATGGAATAAGAAATTTTTGAGAGAATATATTGGAAAAATTTGATCTTGATGGAGAATTATCATGTGGGCAACTCTGATTTTCCCGGAAAAGTAGAGCAATACTACAATGAGAAAAAGATTTTTTTTTTTTTGAAAATGGGTATATTTAGTCTATATACATATATATAGGAAAAAACACTAGAACTATATTATCAAAGGAAGGTTTGTGTTTTTGGAACTTTGGATCAATTTTGTAGAGACAGATCTCAAAGTTTTGATCTTTGTTGTTTGTAACTCGTTTCTGAATGTAACTTAATTATCTCTTAAAAATATATTAATTATATAAAAATTGAGCTACTAATTATAATTTACTATTTATTTAATTTTTTAAATAAGGTGAAGAGGCAAGTAAAAGTAATTTTGAGAAATGACAGCTGTATTGGTGGTTGTTGACTTTAATATTATGGATTTATTATTAGGATTTGTTACAACATGTATTAAAATTAATAATAATTAAATGAATGGTTTAGCTATTTTAATAGGTATATTTTATGTAAAATAGACTTGGGTTGCAAGTATATGTGTAGTTAATTATTGTTACAATTAAAAAAAATAGAATATAAAATTTAATTTAGCTGGCCTGGCTAGCTAGAGTTTTGTTGTTGTACAGTACTGAGTTATTAATATTTGGTGTTAATTGAGTCTAATGTTGTCCGTTCATATGTGTATTTAATATCTACTAGCAAAAAGTACGTGCGAGGCACGTATACTAAATTTTATGTTAATTTTTTTTTCTATATTATTTAAAAGTGATACAATTAAAAATTAAAGAAAAAATATTATTAGTTATTAGGTGAGATTATTATTACGTGTATCTAAATAATATACTTTATAATTTGGATCTAGTGCGTGGAATCCGTAGTCCATTGGATGCTTGGCAACATCTTCAGGCTCGATTCTAGCAGTGTTCTGAATTTGCAAAATGAATATTAAGAGTATGAATAAATATACAACTCCTAAAGTCATAACCCCAAAGTGTAGCAGAAATGGTTCTGAGAGGTAAAACTAAATATTTTAAATGGAATGCCACCGGTAAGTACCTTTATTATAAAAATTAAGCTCGTTAAAAATGTGACTAGGAGAAAACAAAATATTCTCAATGAAAAAATGTTATAATTACCACTGGATGAGAAGGAAAATATGGTGCCTAAGTGTTTCTTCACACCAGTAGGACCACCTCCTCCATGTGGAATACAAAATGTTTTATGAATTGAAAATTGAGATGGAAAACATCAACTCCAATCCAAATCACTGAATGAATTTCAAAATCAAAAAATAAATTAGAAATATGATAAAATAATGAATGAATGAAAAATAAAGCCAAAAAAAAAACTATTTTAAATGATTCGTCTATCTTTTTTAACTATTTCAAATGAATTTGTTCAATGTAATTCAACCATCTAATTATAATTTGGATGATTATCAAAGAGCATTGAAGCTTGTTTCTCATATTTTGGTATCTTAAAACTCGATATCGATCTACTGGAGCTTGCAACCCCCTTTGATGCAATATCAATAGAAACGAAGATAATCCGCACTAAACATGTAGCAATAAATTATATATACACATAGAGTTTATAGATATTCCATTAAATTAATAAACATATATAGGGTGATATCTCAAATAAAACAAGTGTACCTTAACAAAAAAAAAAAATGGATTGTACAAGTTGTATTGATACTTGAAAATCTGATTTGTTTGGGCTCGGCTTTGTTCCAATCAAAAGAGGTAAATGAACCACATAATTAATTTCTTTCGTTCCGATTAGTTCTCTGTTTTTGTTTCCATTGAGAAGAGATTAGAATTTGACGCTTAAATCTTGATCGGAGATTCGCCATACTCTGAGGAAATCACTTGATGTGGCTCGGAGACGGGTTTTTGGCACTCCTTGTCTGGAATGAAGATTGTTTGGTCGAAGGGTATGGGTGTTAGAATGAGAGAGAGGCAGAACGGAGCAGATATCACCATTGGAGTCGTATGTGTAGATCTCTAAACGTTTTTGCTACTTCAAAAGCTTAGTGAATAAGTGATTTAACAAAAAGGAAAAGGAAGAAGAAATAGTTGGGATTTCACCAAGAATCAGGAAAAAATAGCTAAAAATAATTAAATAATAATAAAAAAACAATACAAATAAATACATATTCATACCAAAAATTAAAAAATTTACAGATCAAGAATGCTTTAAAAATAACGTTATACATTCGACTAATGTCTAAGAATGAGCAATTCAGAGAAGAGAGTCCTGATCATCATCTTTAAAAAAAAATCAGAAAATGTAATTCTACATAAAGCCCTAATCTTTCCACTAAACTAAATTAGATTTGTATGAAGAAAAGGGATTAGGGTTTGATTCCGTCTAAATAAAGCCCCATCTTTCTACTAAACTAAACTACATTTGAAAATCAGAAGTAGATATTGGGATTTTAGTTTATTTTTGCTAATAAATTGGTTTCAGTTTCGATTTCCACGGGAGATCATTTTGATTTCATAGTTTAATTTGTACTTTTATTTTTTGTTTATATTTAATTTAAGAAAAAATTTAAAACTTAAGAGACGTTACGTTAGCTTAGGCATTTAAAATTGTTAAATAGTAATTGGAATAAAGTCACCCAAAAACTAAGAATTCTGTTATATAGATACATTTTATATAAAATAGATATATATATATATATAAATTAAATCAGAAACAAATTACAAATATCAGTTCAAATATTAATGAGATTTGTTTTATTTTTATTTTATTATATATAAATAATATTTTATTATTTTATTAAATATAATTAAAAAGTCACCCATGAATTTCTCATAAACCAAGAAATTTAGTTATATAGGCACACTTTATATAGAATAGATATTTATGTGCCTGACAAAATAAATAATATATATTTATAGCATTGATATTAAGTATTATTATTTGTAAGTGAAACTTAAAAATAGCTAGCTAGCGATATTTTATAATAATTATTAATTTAAATTATAAAAAATTTAATATTTAATTATACCAATAGTAATATTATAATTAGTATTTTCTTAAGTATTTATTTGGTACACTATATTAATTAAATTATATTTTATTATATATTATTTTATTAAATTGTGTCATATATTATATTTTTATATAACATTATATTCAAGCCTTGAGTTTACAGGCTATATTTATGCTTAGGGTTCACTTAGTTTATAGTTCTTAACTTTTTTATTCTCCTTTCAAAATTATATATTGTTTTTAAATACTATATTTTTTTTCTCTATAAATGTCAAAAAATATTTTTTTACGATATACTAAATTTAAGGGTTGATCCCAATTAATATTAAATTTTGACTTAATTTGAAATTTGTATATTTATCTCTACATACAAATCAATACTAAATATTTATTTCACTATCTAAAAATACAATATATTATACATCAATTCAATATAATGTTATGCGTAAGATAGCTTCTTGGTAAGTTTTTTACTCTCTCCCATCAGTGAACATTACATACTCATGAGGATTGTATCTTGAAGTTAGTTTATGCTCTCTTATAGATCTCCTTACTGGAGTCTCAACTGGTGGTAGTAAAGGTACCTCTTAATCATGTTTAATTAGCTCACTATCATCATCAACTATAGGAACATCATCATCAATATTCTCACCACGATCTTCTTGTTCATATGTGTTATCTGTGTTTTTGGAAGGACACATGTAATTCACCTTATACAAAGTCTATATGTAGACCCAATCAAGATAATGGACTGAAACCATTATCTAAGTCAAGACATCTGGATGATGAACAAACACCTCCTCCGGACGACATAAAGACCCATCAAAGCTGGCTTTCGGATAGCACAAAGTAGTGTTGCCAAAATGGTAATTAACGAGCCCCTAAATGTCAAGCTTGGGATCTTGCTCACTTATTATCAAATCTCACAATATCATGACTTTATTTTTGAAATCATATCCGAGAATCAAGTATTCTGAATAAGGAAATAAGGTAATTACCAAATCAAGTATTTATTTGTCTTTATTATCCACTAAGATAGGACACGTTTTAACAACTATCAACATGATGTGGCATCTACATCAGTAAAAAATCAATGCCTCATGGGTCGAATTTCACCAGATAGACTCGAAATCAATATGTTATTTGTATTTACCCCATCAGTGTGTTGGGTTTTATGCCCTAAATAAAACTCATTTCAATATAATCAGATTTACTTATTAATATAGATCAGAAATAACATTTAATGTTGCATGGTTCACATGATTTATTTCATGATTATATGTACATAATGTATAAATTCATCTGAAACCCTTTTCACATACTTGATCCTGTTTATTGTGCCGTCAACACATTGGAAAGTAAACATGACTATGTGAATAAAGTTTCCTAGATTTATCAGACATAGGGTTTTACTGATATGATAATCTACAACAGAGTTTACTTGCATTTGGAGAAATGCTATGTTCTTTCCAGAGCATTGGTTAAAGTAAAGCTCAGGTTGGATGCATGGAGTATGCATCGGAAGGGACCGATATTGAACTTTGACTTAGATTTATTAAACTTACCGTAATATCTACTCAAGTCAATATCGCCTAGTTGATCCTAGATCAAATGTTCTTAATCCTGTTATGATTAGGCTCAATCTTGAAAGGCTATTCGTGTTCTTTGATTTGTTAGTTAAGCCTACTTTTAGGTCAGGGTGATACGTACATTTTGGGAACACGGTAGTGCAATTGAGTGGGAGCGCTAGCATAAACATGGAATCTATAGCTTCTATCTGGCGAATAGTAAGCAAAGGATGATCTCCTTCGAGCTTGACCAAACGAACATAAATGGTGGAGTACTCATTTCACATAAGCTGAAATATCATTTATACGGGGTCAAGTGTTTTAAGGAATAAATACATTGTAGGGTGTAACGGTAATCTAATCCCTTTACAGTGTAGATCATTCATATAGAGGATCATTGATCACATTAGGATTATAACAATGGATAACTAATGATGTGTCTATATGGTGGAACATATAGAACATTCTATATACTGAGAGTGCAATTCTAAGTTCTATGCGTGGATTCAACGAAGAATTAATAAGTTAGTGAATTTTAGTGCTAAATTCTTGATCTACTTATTGGAAGCTCGGTTATATAGACCCATGGTCCCCCCACTAGTTGAGATAATATTGCTTTTATGACTCATGTAATTGGTTTTGATTAATCAATTATAATTCTCAAATTAGACTATGTCTATTTGTGAATTTTTCACTAAGTAAGGGCGAAATTGTAAAGAAAGAGTTTTAGGGGCATATTTGTTAATTATGATACTTTGTATGGTTCAATTAATAAATATGATAAATGACAATATTATTTAATAATTATTTATAGTTATTAAATAGTTAGAATTGGCATTTAAATGGTTGAATTAGAAAATTGGCGTTTTTGAGAAAATCAGATGCAGAAAAGGTAAAACTTCAAAATTGCAAAAAGTGAGGCCCAAATCCACTAAGCATGGCCAGCCACTTTTGTAGGAAATTTAAACTGATATTTTCATTATTTTAATGGCAAATAATTCAAACCTAACCCTAGTGGAATGCTATAAATAGATAGTGAAGGCTTCAGGAAAATTACACTTAAATTTTCTATTTTTCCTTCAGAGAAAAACCTGAGCCTTCTCTCTCCCTATCTTTGGCCAAATCCACACACATCAAGTGATACCTCAATCATAGTGAGGAAGATCGTGAAGAAAGACTTTCAGCAAGAAGGAGTTTCAGCATCAAAGATTCAGAGAAAGAGATCCAAGTTCAGATATTGATAATGCTCTGCTACAGAAAGGAATCAAGGGCTAGATATCTGAACGGAAGGAGTCATATTATTCCGCTGCAACCAATGTAAGGTTTACTAAACTTTATATGTGTTTATTTTATCGTTTTAGAAAGTTCATATTTAGGGTGTTAATCAACATACTTGTGAGTAGATCTAAGATCCTGGTAAAATAATTTCCAACAACTGGTATCAGAGCCATGGTAATTGATTTACTTGCAAGAAATTTGGACTTTAAAACGATTGTTTGTTTGTTTTTGGATGGTATCATGTTGTATTGAGTGTTATTTGATGATTGATTGATGTTTGTAAATTTTCGTGAAAAATAATTGCGATTCTGTTTATGGAATTATTTTTATTGGATAGTATGAAAAAAATTAAGCAAGTTACTTTTTTACAGAACTCAATTTCGATTTAATTTGAATTAGTTATGATTTTTTGAAGATTCGAAAAAATCGGAGCTGTGCTGAAATTTTCCTGCGATTGCGAAAACTGTCCGTACAGCTCACAATTTTTTCGTTTTTCTTCGTTTTTTCATGCTTTTTCATGGAATTAACTTCCGATTTTTTGTATAGTTTTGTATATATACTATTACTATTCCTAATTCAATTCTAATTATCATTTTGAATTAATTTAATATTTTTTAAATTTAATTCAAGATATTAGTGTAATTTGAATTTAAATAGAATTATTATCTATCTTCTTGCTTAAAAATCTATCTTATTTTTAAATTTGATTATATCTTATCTTATTTTTAAATTTAAGGTCAGATTTTATATATATATTTTTAAATTAAATCTTTTTTAGATATTTTAACTTTATTTAAATTTAAAATAAGATAATTATAATCATGTAATTTTAAATAGATGTAAGATATTTTGCTAACTTTTAAATTTTGTTATTTTATTTATTTAAATTAAATTTAAAATCTGAAAAAGATATTTAACTTATCTTTTTTAATTTTTATTTAATTTTTATTTATAAAATAACATTTAAATTTTAAAAGTAGTTAGCAAATTTTGAAATGATATTTAGGTTGGTTGAAACCTAATTTTTCAAAATTGTAGGTTTAATTTTAAATTTAATTTTTTTTTAAAAAAAAATTTCGAATGATTCAAATTTTTTTTAAAATTTTCGAAAAATTATTTTTTAATTAATTAATTATTTCGAAATTAATTATTTAATTTAAAATTAAATAAATCCTACATCCAACTATCCAGCTAACCTTGTTGCAGGAGTATGTGTTTTAGCTTGTTTGTAAGTTTTCAAAACCTATTATTACTTGATTGCAAATAGCCATGGTTACTTTTTGCCAGATCTAATGATCTGATGGCTCCCTTGGTCAAGTTAATAATTTGTAACATGTATATTTACAATCTTCTTTCATCTGTGTATGACCTAGCAACATGATAGGACCCATCCGAAGTGTGCCTGTGTGAGCCTATGTGTTTAATTTTATTATAGATGCATATAGGTTGCTGTTGCTAAAATAAATTATCATAGTTCTTGATAGAATTTATTTAGGCCCATTTAGTTTTTGGGCCTATTCAATTAATAACAGTTGTTCTTATTAAGGTTAAATTCCTCTCTTTTGGGCCTTGTGTGAGAGTTGGGAGCCATAGAAGTGGGTACGACATACTGAACCCAGCACCCCCTCACATAAACCACCCCAATTGTGAAGGCCCATTTGCCTGATTTGAATAACTGTACTAGGTTAATTAAACTAGTTTAACCTAATAAAATTGATTAGCAACATAATTAATTTCATTTATTTTGAAATTAATTTAAGAAAATTATAGTTTAAAGAATTCTTTATTCTAAGCTAAACTATATGTATTTTCTTGTATTTAATTAAATATAGAATTATAACCATCTAGATTCTTTCTGAAGCTTAATTTAAATTTTTCATTAAATATTCCTATTTAAGTTGACATTTAGTTATCTTCAGCTAACCAACTTAAATCTGAATATCTTTTGGATTTAAAATTTCAAAATTAAGTTGAGGAATTTTAGGCATTACTTATTAAGATTCTTTAGATATTTTTTAAGTTAATATCTTTTCGAATATTAACTTAAAATGGAATATTTTAGATATTTTTTAAGTTAATATCTTTTCGAATATTAACTTAAAATGGAATATTTTCAAATTAAGTGGTTACAACTTAATTTTTGATATTTAATTAAATTTAAATTTGAAAAATATTTAGGTTCTAGATTTTTTATAATACAACCTAAATTAGATATTTTTTCAAATTTTGTGGAAAAGATACTTAGTCAAATAAGATATTTTCTAGATAGTTATTTCTAGACTACTTATTATTTCTAATATTTAAAAGGAAAATATTATACATTGTGAAATTAATTATTTATATAATTAATTTTGGTACAATTTATTTTAAGTATATTTTTCCTAGTATTAAACTAGAGATTAATAATTAAGCCTTCTCTACACTTAATTATTTATTTCTTGAATTTAATTAACTTAAAAATTAAATATCTAAGTTGATTCTCATCATCATACTTAAATATTTCTTTTTCATGACACTTAATTAAATAGAAAATTATTTTTAGTTGAAATTTATTTTTTTTCAACTAAATTTAAATAATTTTCAAAGTATATTTTTTTTCTTTATTTTATTAATCAAATTTCGAAATTGCATTTCTTAAATGCTGGAATTTCGAATTATATTTGAAAAATAGATTAAAGTTGTAAATTATTTATTTTAATTTTGGACCAACTTAAATCAATGATTTTTTTTATTTATTGATTAATTTAAAATAAATTGAATTAAAGTATATTATTAGAAATTGAATTAATTAGTCAAAGGAAAATCTAGATAGATGATATTTTTGCTTGAAGTATTTTTCTAGTGTATTTAATTAAATAGAGAATTAATATTTAAGTTGATTTTCATCATCATACTTAAATATTTGAAATTTTTCTTATATATTTAATTAAATAGGAAAATTATATTTTTTTGTTGTAAATTAATTTTATTAATTAATTTTGGGCCAACAATAAATTAGAATAATTTTTCCAGGATTAATTTTTTATTTTAACATGCATTTTCAAAAATTGTATTCTTAAATAGTTTAATTTTTTGAAATGCAATATATATTTATAGAAAATTAAATTTGAGTTGTAAATTAATTTAAATTAATTTTGTAACAGCTTAAATTGAATATTTTTCTAAATATTTATTGGAAATTATTACTAAGATGGAAATAATTCATGTTATTTTCATATCCATCTAAGTAAAATTTATAAATATTAAATTAAAATTTATATTTAGAATTTTTCATTCTAAATTGGAAATTTTAATTAATAAATATATATATTTAAAATAAATAAATTAAATAAAGAGGATCAAAGAAAATACAACTCACTTTAAATAATGAGCTTGATTATTATTAAGATATTCGATCTCCATTGTTGGTCTTACAAAAGTTAAATGTTTTCAATATAACCTCGAGACGCTAGACTTCGTCCCCCTATGGATGGTTATTCGTTGAACGCATTTAACACCGTAAGATTTCATTTGATAAGTGTTTTGTGAGTTTTCGTCTCTATTTAGACTCTCCCCTACGGTGACTACTTAGAGATAAACTCATAAAACATGAAACAATGGTGGAAGCTCATAAAATAAGAATAACCTTGACTCTCGCCTACCGGGACAACGTTGGATTCTTATTTTGATCGAATAAAAGGTTGCTAGAATGATTTCTATTTTAGATGAGCTGACAACTCTATTCAATAAATGATACTTTGACTCTCGCCTACCGGGACACTGTATCAATTTGTTGAAAACCTTGGAAATTATTTAGGATTGTATGTTTTAGTATTTTCACTAGTCATTCCTACTTGCTATATGTTTATAATTTCTGAATTGTGTATGAATTTATATTGAACCATGTTATTTTCTATTATTAAGTTGTAGTTTAATTTCGAATCTTCATTGTTGGTCTAACATGTTTGTTTTTCTAATGAGATAAATCCTTAATGGATCTTCACCATTAGACATACATAATAGTGTAAGATCTCTAAAGATAAATATTGTATATGCAACATCTAGCTGTTCATCAATTGATGACACCTTAGACTAGTATTTTTACAATATGAAACAAGAAGATTACATAAATAAGATTACTTTGTCTTTTGCTAATCGAAGCATCGTTGGATTCTTATTTATAAACGAAATTATCCTAATTCCTCTTAGCTTATTCATTTCGAATTAGCTCAATAACATATCATTGGTTGAATGGTCTATAAATCATTTCATGTCATTCTATATTTTCTCTTAAGAAATTAAATGACGCATATGATTATAATCCCGAAATTCTATTCCCAATTGATATAAATCCTCAATCTTAGAAATCTCCTACTTGTATGGGCAAATCTGGCTTAGAGTTTGTATTAGTAGTGCTGGTCCAAGATAGAATTACTCATTATATTTGGTATAAATTTAAGTCTTTGACTTTAATTTTAGATTCCAAATAGAAATTTTCTTATATTTCTAATTCCAGAATACAATACAGTTACACTTTCTCAAGTGTTTAATATCCATCTTCCATTAATAGATTAAAACTGTATGGAATATGAGTTAGGTATTCTGTGACCATGATCCACTTGCAGTATTCTAAGAACTCTTTGATGTAACTAAACCTATGTCATCAATAGACACTACCACATTTTTTTTAATCTATGGCATTTGTATCTTGTTCATAGTGGATTTGACAAGATCAATCTCTGCAAAGAGTTAATATGCCTATATCCACTGAAAGTAGTTCATCTCATTCGCAGATGGATGTACATTTAGGGGTGGATATGAGTTTCTTTGTTGTATTCTTAAAACGATAACTCTAGATTATACCTTATGCAAAGAAATTTGAAATGTTTGAAAAATTTCATTAATTTCTAGCAATGGTTAAAACCATTAAGGTAAGTGGTTAAAGATCTTGCGAACTGATAGGGGTGGAGAAATAGTTAGTAGATATGCAGTTCAAAGATCATTAAATTGATTTTTGAATTATATCCAAACTTACCTCCCGTAAATTTCGAGTTGCATGTTGATGATTAGTTACTAGTCGTTGCCTAATTCCTTCTATGGTAATACAATTTCAGAATGATGTAATGGTTGTATACTTAATGTAAATCATTACTAGATTCATGGATGACCTAATCAAAATCTTAAGAAAAGCTAGAACTGTTAACCATGGTTTGTTAGCTATTCTAAGTGATTAGGGGTGGACCATCCCATTGTCAATAGATAAGAAAGTGTTTGTTCAAACAAATACTACTTTTCTAAGATAATGACTAAGTCTGAAAACAAGTAGCAAATAAAGGAGATATTTTTCTTGATTCCAAAAGTGTTCTATCATCTTATATAACATATGATGATCCCACTGCCTCTGTTGTCTTGTCACAACCAAAGAGGTCAATACCATTTAGTTTTCTTAGACATAATTCACGGTACCTTGTCGTAGTGGGAGAGTTTCTAGGAACTCACCTTCTTATGACTTGGGAGACACTAGTGATTAAAATCCATTGTGAGTTTAAACAAGTAATGGATTGTCAAGATAAGAAACTAAGAAGAAAGCCAATAGAACTATGGTTTAATCCATTCACATGGAATAACTTAAAGTTTTATATTACAAGGACATAAAAGGAAATTTTAGTTTATAAGTCCATTCAATGGACTTAACAAAACTTCCTGTTCCTAGTATTATAGGTTTGAGTTTATCTAAACCTATGGCTTGTGGTATACCTGGTAATTACTTACTCTAATGCAAGCAACTTACTTTAGTAAGATGCTGAAGCATTTTCTTTCTAATGGCAATCTATAGAAGCTTCACAACTTCTTAGGTATAGATTTTATTTATCTAAGGAAAAGTCTTAACTATTCCAGAAAAGATAAAGTCATGAAAGAATTTCTTAAATCAACAGTGAGAGGTCTTAGATATGCTTTTGTATGCCTTAGACCAGACACCGGCTGTTGAGTGGGAGTAATGAGTAGGTATCAGATTAATCCAGGAGAAGAACATTGGAAGACAATCAAGTAAATCTTAAGATTAAGAAGATGAACTATATGTTAGTCTATAAGAGTGTGTTTAAAACTCTTAGACTACACCATATCAGATTTCAAAATTTGCCTTTGTGCTAGGAAATCTTTCTGATAAGATGGTGATTACTCTGGGGGTGGAATAGTGATTTTGGAGAAGTGTAAAAACCTATCTCAAGTCTCTAGGTCTACCAGAGAGGGACTGAATGTTAAAGTTGCAGGAAAGGTACTTATTCACTCTAAGGAAAGTTCTATACATTTTTGGCACCATTCCAAATTGCCTAAACTACTAGTGTTAATTTCCTGATTAACCAAAAGTAGTTGCCAAAGGTATAGAATCCAGTATCCCAAGAGAGTAGACATATAGAGAGGAATTTCACATTATCAATGATTTTGTGATTAAAGGAAGAGTAATGGTGGAGAAAAGGTTGTGGTTAATTCAACCTTTCAGATCCTATTACGAGGAGTTTACTACTACTACACTTGATTTGTATATCAAGGTGTTGAGATTATTTGAAACACACTTTTTGTTTTATATTAGTGCAAGTGGGAGTTTGTTGGGTTTTATGCCCTAAATAAAACTCATTTCAATATAATCAGATTTACTTATTAATATAGATCAGAAATAACATTTAATGTTGCATGGTTCACATGATTTATTTCATGATTATATGTACATAATGTATAAATTCATCTGAAACCCTTTTCACATACTTGATCCTGTTTATTGTACCGTCAACACATTGGAAAGTAAACATGACTATGTGAATAAAGTTTCCTAGATTTATCAGACATAGGGTTTTACTGATATGATAATCTACAACAGAGTTTACTTGCATTTGGAGAAATGCTATGTTCTTTCCAGAGCATTGGTTAAAGTAAAGCTCAAGTTGGATGCATGGAGTATGCATCGGAAGGGACCGATATTGAACTTTGACTTAGATTTATTAAACTTACCGTAATATCTATTCAAGTCAATATCGCCTAGTTGATCCTAGATCAAATGTTCTTAATCCTGTTATGATTAGGCTCAATCTTGAAAGGCTATTCGTGTTCTTCGATTTGTTAGTTAAGCCTACTTTTAGGTCAGGGTGATACGTACATTTTGGGAACACGGTAGTGCAATTGAGTGGGAGCACTAGCATAAACATGGAATCTATAGCTTCTATCTGGCGAATAGTAAGCAAAGGATGATCTCCTTCGAGCTTGACCAAACGAACATAAATGGTGGAGTACTCATTTCACATAAGCTAAAATATCATTTATACGGGGTCAAGTGTTTTAAGGAATAAATACATTGTAGGGTGTAACGGTAATCTAATCCCTTTACATTGTAGATCATTCATATAGAGGATCATTGATCACATTAGGATTATAACAATGGATAACTAATGATGTGTCTATATGGTGGAACATATAGAGCATTCTATATACTGAGAGTGCAATTCTAAGTTCTATGCGTGGATTCAACGAAGAATTAATAAGTTAGTGAATTTTAGTGCTAAATTCTTGATCTACTTATTGGAAGCTCGGTTATATAGACCCATGGTCCCCCCACTAGTTGAGATAATATTGCTTGTAAGACTCATGTAATTGGTTTTGATTAATCAATTATAATTCTCAAATTAGACTATGTCTATTTGTGAATTTTTCACTAAGTAAGGGCGAAATTGTAAAGAAAGAGTTTTAGGGGCATATTTGTTAATTATGATACTTTGTATGGTTCAATTAATAAATATGATAAATGACAATATTATTTAATAATTATTTATAGTTATTAAATAGTTAGAATTGGCATTTAAATGGTTGAATTAGAAAATTGGCGTTTTTGAGAAAATCAGATGCAGAAAAGGTAAAACTGCAAAATTGCAAAAAGTGAGGCCCAAATCCACTAAGCATGGCCAGCCACTTTTGTAGGCAATTTAAACTGATATTTTCATTATTTTAATGTCAAATAATTCAAACCTAACCCTAGTGGAATGCTATAAATAGATAGTGAAGGCTTCAGGAAAATTACACTTAAATTTTCTATTTTTCCTTCAGAGAAAAACCTGAGCCTTCTCTCTCCCTATCTTTGGCCGAATCCACTCTCTTTCTCTTCCTCATTGAGATTTTGAAATTCTTAGTGTATGAGTAGTGCCCACACACATCAAGTGATACCTCAATCATAGTGAGGAAGAACGTGAAGAAAGACTTTCAGCAAGAAGGAGTTTCAGCATCAAAGATTCAGAGAAAGAGATCCAGGTTCAGATATTGATAATGCTCTGCTACAGAAAGGAATCAAGGGCTAGATATCTGAACGGAAGGAGTCATATTATTCCGCTGCAACCAATGTAAGGTTTACTAAACTTTATATGTGTTTATTTTATCGTTTTAGAAAGTTCATATTTAGGGTGTTAATCAACATACTTGTGAGTAGATCTAAGATCCTGGTAAAATAATTTCCAACACAGTGGGCAACGTTTACAGACAAAAATCATAAGCATATAAATTACATATAACGATGATCCTTCATGTAAAGGGTTTAGGATTTATTTCTTACAAGCTAAGGCAAGAAATAGGGTTCGTAAACTTGGCAAGCACTTGTGTAATACTCAAAGGTTTTTCTAGACATAGTAATATTGACTCGTGGACTAGTGGTCGTTAATACTCAAACTACGTAAAAATCTCTTATTTTATTCTTTATTTTAATCTATTTCTATAGCTTTAATATGATTATAATCAGTTTCTAAAACTCTCGGTAAATATTTTGGTGCTTTCATTGAGAGTTGAAGAAAGAGTTGATACACAAGTTGTATACTGCTATAATGGTGGCTACTAGAACCATTGTTAGCAAATCTGGTCTTCGTGATGGGGACACTCGCATGAATGATGTAAATCCACCAACTGCACACGCAAAAGCAAGTGTTGTTGGGGATGCATCAGAGGTAACTAGACGTCCATCCAAGAAAACTCAACATAATGAGAAGTATGTTGGTGGAAACCCCAATGATGAAGAAGGTGACCCAGAAGATCAAGACAAAGATCCTGAAGGTGATGACAAAATAATGAAGAGTATTATTATGATCTAGATCTTGAAGTTATTCGAATGGCCAAAGAACTTGCTAAAACCAAAAAGAAATTGGCGGAACAACAAGAATTCTCCCGTAAAATATAAGAAACTTTAGCAAGATTAGAGACTACGACTGAACTAGGAAATGCACCTCTTAGAGAAAACATTCTTGATGAGCCTACTCCTCAAGAAAATAATACTGCAAAGAAAACAAATCCTATAGATCCTGGAACTTTTGATCCCGTGAGGGACAAAGGAAAAGATGTCATGTGAGAACTTACAAAAAAGACTGCTCCAAGGACAACAAGGACATAACCAGCCAACCACTGTAGAAAAAGAAGATTGTCAATGCTCCAAAGCAAGTCCGCCCGATTGATCCACGAGGTAGGGTTGCGCAAAATGATAGGCTTGGTGCTCAGGTACAAAGGCCTATCGTTCTGAGATGGAAAAACTACCCTAGTGATTCTGTTTAACCAGAGTGATGGGGTAGATGAAATTCATTTGAAATATCAATAATTGAATTCGGTTATAGATATTTATTTAAATAATAAAATATGATTTAATTAATTTAGAATTAACTACTATAAATAGAAGCATGATTTGAGAATTTAGAAGAAGATTTTACACTATTATTTTTGAACTACCAGGGAGAAAAGAAAAACTGTTTTTCTCTCTCAAATAGTTATTGCCCATGTGTTGAGCATTGACCAAGAACAAATTATACACTTTATCCTAATAGCTCACACTATTTCTTGTGTGTGGTGGATTGATTTGAAAGACTACGGTGTGAGTTTCTAATCAACCAAAATGATTCAACTTACGAGAAGTTTTACCTTGATAGTCATCTAGAGATATATATTCCTTTTCTATAATTTATATTTTGATTTAATATTTATACATCTGGAGATCCGTTGGGACTATCGTACAATGATGATCAGATATATGAATTCTTTCGCTGCATACTTGATTTAATACCATAAAACCAACACTAAGAAGTAGTCGTACTAAAAGAACCCCGGATACTTCATCAAGATGAACAGGTCTACTCTAACACATCGGGAAGGCAGAAGAAGATAGTTTGGGCTTTCAACTATTTCATCTACCATATCGTAATAATGAATCGTAGGGTATATATGGTTGTCTAGTTCCAAAAAGTATGAATCAAAGCCTCCTTAATCAACATGACCTAAGTCTTCCAAACATGTAGTGCAGAAAATAGGGAAGGGAGAGTTACCTCTTCCAGATGTGCTGGCATCTAGTTACCTCCATCCAGAATGACTGCTTTGATACGGACTTCTATATCCATATCTTCATTTGTAGGCTCCAAATGTAGCCAAGCCCAATTTCCAGCTATCACTTATCTTTCTTGATGGATTTCTTTGCCTCATATGCGACTATCTCTGCAATGACTTCTCTGACTTCGGGAGGGTCGATATGGGTATCACAGACGTGGCAGGCTTCAATGCTCTAGTGAGGAGAAATCAGGCCAGCTTGCCTAAGTTGGCTATAGTGACTAAGTTCTCCATTGTTAAGTCTTCTTAAGGAAATCCTTTGTAAGAAGCATCTCTCTCAAGCAAGAAGGGAGTAGTTATTGGACAAGCAATCTTGTCTTAAAACGGAAAGAAGAAATCCTAATCAGATATTTAACTAAGAGATTGAACAAACTATGGAAAGGAAAAATGTGGCGTTACTTACTCGCAATGCTGAAATCCAATGACAGGGTTGAAACACTTTTCAACAGGAAGCCAGTGGTAAAGAACTAGTAGTCTCGGAAGTTATGCATGTATTTTACAGTGCTAGTTGGACAAATTAATGTCCTGCATCGTTTCTTGAGCTGGTAAAAAGCAATTTTGCTCTTATTCTTCCGCACGAGATTTGACTTTACTTGGTAAAAGAAAAGAATTTCTTTCGAGGACAGAACTTCCACCTTCTTGGCTCTGCAAAGAATGAACCAACCCGCCAAAAATTTACAAACTTGGGGGATTAGTTGGAAAGGGGCAATGCCTACGTGCTCACAGAAATGTGCAAAGTAACTTCTAAGTGGAAGATGAGCTCCCATTTTTGTATGGGCCTAGCTCCAAGCACCGAAGGCATTCGCACATCTACATGGAAATTCATCCAAGACTAAAAGCTTGTTTTAGAATAGGTCAGGAATATTCTTGAGGCCTCAATCTTCCTCGTATGCTCAAAGTGCCTCGTAATTTTTGAATTTGTTTGTGTGTTGATCCATCTCCCATGGAGATAAATTATTCACTACTTATAGAGCTTCAACTTCCTCTTGCTCAATAATCTCCACCTCTTCAGTTTGAGCACCTTCAACCATGACAGAAACTAGAAAATAACAAGAAGAAAAGCCAAGAACTTAAATAACCACACTAAAGAAGATAGCAAGGGTACTAGAGACTTCTCCCCTAACACTAGTTAGAGAGATCCCCACCGAACCCTACATCTTGAAGCAAGATCCTCAAGGAACATTGCTCCAGGAAGATCAGATCAGGAATACAAATAATTAATTGAAAATTCATAAGATATGTCATCTTGAACCATAAGGATCTCGAATAGAGGAATTAAATTTAGCCATACTTGAATGTATTTTGCTGAAGTTTGCTACTCAACCAGAAAGATACTAATGGAGACAGAATTTCAGAGAACCTAACAGTGACTATAGGTATTATATATAGATAAAATTCCATCTTTCTAAGAAATGTTCAAAATTGCATCAAAGACTTAAATCCTACTCGTTACTTTTTATGGCAGACAAGCAAGCATAAAAAAGAAAATCATAATCGGCTAAATAAACTATCATGCAAAGAAAATTTATCCGACCCAAAATCTAAACACATGTCAAGATTCCAGAAACGTAAAAAAAAAACTTACGTGTTGAAGGTGAAGAATGTGGGGAAGGAATTTGGGCGACGTGCATTGGTCGTAAAGTGATTTCCACCGTAGGAGGTTGATCGAGATGCACAACCCTAGTTCAAAGGGAGTGAGTTTGATTGATGAGTGCTTCAATATCCTCCTAAATCCAGTGGTTCTGATGGCTTCAAGGAATTAATCGTGAGAACTGGGGGTGGTACGCTTAGTTTTAACCATGAATGAATTCGAAGAAGAAGGTGTAGAAACTCGTCGAAATAATGATATTCACCAGAAGAAATTTTGTCTTTTCTCTCTCAAAAAATTCAAACCCGGAATGAAAAATGGGCAAAAGTGGTAAACAGATGATTTTCACTTTATTTATAGAGTAAAAATGGTTATTCACATGTTCTTGGATCGATGGCTTAGATTACATTCAAGAAAACACAAACTGCATCTAACAATCCAGAAAGTGGAAGGGTTAGAATTTAATGACTCATATGGAATCAAGGTAATTTGAAAGATGATATTCTCCTCACGACACTCACTAACATGATCAGCCACTATTTTGCAAATCCACGTTGCACGCGCTCTTTCAATGAATGTAATCTTCACAAACCAAAGAGATAATTCCATGATTTTCACTTCAAAAAACAAGAAGCTGTCAACCACAACTTGTTTACTTAAAATTTAAAAAGGTCGTCACTTTTTTAGCATCCACATGTCCTAATGCCATCTGAAAGAAAGATTGCAAGCCTCCAAAACCCCAGAGTTCAGAATGCTTGGGGGTAAATGTAACGCCCTGTCCAACAGGGATACCACATGTGTGCAATTTAATAAAATTCTTATATAGATACTATATAATTATACCAAAAGTGTGGTTAATTAAATTTTGATAATTAAAAATTTGACATATAGACTATATGATAAAAGATAAGTGGTATTAACCATGGGGTCCCCATGTTTTCAAAATATTCACAAACTGGTTTAATAGTGTTTTTACAACATAAACTTTGTACTCCCAAATACTTTCAAAATAGAGCATCCTGACTACTGGGCCGATATGTACATTGTTGCTACGATCTCGAACTCATGGCTGCTCAACATTTGCTTTCCCCTTACCTGCACCATAAAGCACCTGTGAGTCACAGAGACTCAGCAAGAAAAGTGAAATAGACAATAATTGAAAATGATCATCAATTCAATCTCATATCATCATGCTTACACATTACATAATATCATAAACACACAATCTTGGTACTTTATAAAGTACCCCTTTACCACTCGTTAACCACGAGCTGTATATGTCACTATCGTTACCCGATGAAGCAAACGATAAGTAAGAAACCTAACCACAGTTTCAAGAGTAATTACTCATAACAGTACTAACCGTTTCCAACCCTAGGTTATAAACTAGGCTCAACAAATAACTAATCAAAGTCTTGATAATAATCAAGACCATAACCATTCAATCATTAATATTTAACCACATACGGTGCTTACTACTTTTCTTACCTTAGTTCTGAACTCAAGCGTACGGGCCGACTCGAGTAGAAAACAAGCCAGGCGATCCCTGTCCTATGTCACGACAACGAAAACTCAATAAAAATCTTAATCAAATTTCTGATAATCAACTCTAATTCTCACAATCGAACACACCCTACTTTCCCCTGGATCAAACTAGCTTAACCATCTCTAAAACACCCTGAATTCCACTCCGAAAGATACCCCGAATCAGATCGGACTTGAGGAGAAAAACCCAAAATCCCCCTTTCCTGGGAAAAATGGTCGGCCGTTTTTCAGGCACCCAGAAAAACGACCTGCCTTTTTTTCTTGGCAGCCATGGTGATTTCTGGTTTTTCCCCCAAAAAACCAATCAAACCTCCACCAAACCCGCTCAAACCTTCCAAAATAGTATAATATAGTAAACATGACATAACCCAACAACCAATTCATTGCAATATATCAATTTACTCAAAATCACACTTCAAAGTGAATAAAAACACAATTCTATCCCTATGTAGCTTAATCATTTCAACCAGCCATTAAATCCACTTAATTCAATCTTCAACACACTCCAAAACAAACCTAATTCAACTAAGAAATCATGCTCAGAACTCATCTAAGCCTACAGCCATGAACACCCATAAAGAACTAATAAAAACCTAACTTAAAACCTAGGAAATCACCAAGAACATAAGGGAGAAGCTTACCTCAAGATTCTAGGTTGAGTTGGGGTTAGATTCTTCTCTAAAATGGATGATTTGCTGAAGAAAAGAAGTCACCATAATGGCTGGTTGCAGCTGCTCGAAGGAAGAGGAGAAAGGAGAGCTTGGTTCTCTCTTTTTTTAATGTTCCTTGCCTTGGAAGTTTGCTATTAATAGCTTTTTTTTATTTATTTTTTTTTAATACTCAGTCCTAGAAAAGTAAAAAGGGCAAAAGACTAGCTTACCCCCAATGAAAAAAAAATAAACTTTAAATAACCTAGGGCATTTTTGTAATTTTACTAATTCCATTAAACCGACATTCTAAAATTTCTAACCTAGTCCGGAATATTCTCAAAATAATTCTTCCATAAATGTCGTGACATTTCTAACCAAAATCGCCGGGCCCAATAAAAAATATTTTATTTCAAAATTAATATCCTCGGTACTCACATATCCCAAAATAATCTCCGTAATTAATAAATTACGCTATTTATTTCATTGAGTAAATTCTCAATAATTACCCTAAGTAAGATCATAATCTTACTTCATTACCAACATAATTACATATTTAATAAAATATACCTATTTAAATATTATTTATTTTCCGGGATATTACAACTATCCCCTCCTTATAGGAATTTTGTCCTCGAAATTTACCTGAAAAGCTCGGGATATAACTCTCGCATCTGCGACTCTAACTCCTAAGTCGCTTCTTCAACCTTGATGTTCCGCCACAGCACTTTAACTAGAGGAATAGTCTTGTTCCGCAGAACCTTTTCTTTCCTGTCCAAAATCTGCATCGGTTGTTCTTCATAAGACAGGTCGGTTTGAAGTTCAATGTCTTCATAACTTAAGACATGAGTTGTGTCTGATACATATTTCCGAAGCATTGAGACATGAAACATGTTATGAACCCCAGATAAAGCAGGAGGTAGAGCCAACCGATAAGCTACCTGACCTACTTTCTCAAGAATCTCAAATGGACCAATAAACCTGGGACTCAACTTTCCTTTCTTCTCAAACCTTCGAATTCCTTTCATTAGGGATACCCGAAGGAAAACAAAATCCCCAATCTGGAATTCAACATCTCTACGCTTTGGATCTGCGTAGCTTTTTTGTCTACTTTGTGAAGTAAGCATACGAGCTCGAATCTTTTCAATAGCCTCACTCGTTTTTTGGACAGCCTCAGGTCCAAGATACCTACGTTCACCAGCTTCATCCCAGTGAATAGGTGATCGACATTTCCTTCCATAAAGCATCTCATATGGAGCCATGCCAATGGTACTCTGATAACTATTGTTATAAGAAAACTCAATAAGAGGTAGATACTTGTTCGAAGAACCTTCAAAATCCATTACACATGCTCTCAACATATCCTCAAGTATCTGGATCGTCCTTTCCGATTGACCATCAGTTTGAGGATGAAAAGCTGTACTAAATTTTAATTTAGTACCCATTGCTTGCTGTAAGCCTCCCTAGAATTTAGATGTAAATTTTGGATGTCGATCTGAAACTATCGACTTTGGGTGTCGTGGAGCCGAACTATCTCCTTGATATACAAATCAGCATATTGATTCACTATATACGTTGTCCTTACCGGGAGAAAGTGAGCAGACTTCGTATATCGATCCACTATCACCCAAATAGAATCATAATACCCTACTGTTCTGGGCAATCCCACTACAAAATCCATGGTGATGTCTTCCCATTTCCATTCAGGAATCTTTAGAGGTTGAAGTAAACCTATCAGCCTCTGGTGTTCTACTTTAATTTGTTGACAGGTTAAGCATCTTGACACATATTCAACAATATCCCTCTTCATACTTGGCCACCAGTATAAAGCTTTCACATCATGATACATCTTGGTTGTTCCCGGGTGTAAAGATTACGGTGTAGTATGAGATTCATCAAGAATTTCCTGTCTAATATCCTTGTCATTTGATACACAAATTCTGTTCTTGTATCGCAACAACCCATCAGACAAATATGAAAATTCTTTTGCTAATCCAGCCTCTAACTTCTCCTTATGCCCCTGTAACTCAAGATCACTTTGTTGAGCTACTCGAATTCTTTCCAATAAATCAGATTGCAGGGTAATGTCGGCAAGTTTTCAAATTACAAATTCAATTCCCGCTCTAGTCATATCCTCAGCCAGCTCTGCTGAAATTTTCTTTAATTCACAAACTTGCCCTGGTCCTTTTCGACTTAGAGCATCCGCTACTACATTGCTTTACCAGGGTGGTAGAGAATCTCACAGTCATAATCTTTGACCAGTTCTAACCATCGTCGTTGCCTCATATTTAAATCCTTCTGAGTGAAAAAGTACTTGAGGCTTTTATGATCAGTATAAATCTCGCACTTTTCACCATACAGATAGTGACGCCAAACTTTCAATGCAAAAACAACTGCTGCCAATTCAATATCATGGGTAGGATACCTGTTCATACTCTTTCAATTGCCTGGATGCATAAGCAATCACCTTCCCTGACTGCATAAGAACACAAACTAGCCCTTGCTTGGATGCATCACAGTATACCACAAACTTTTCATCACTTACTGGTAAGGTTAATACAGGAGCGGTAATCAACCTTTGTTTCAATTCCTGGAAACTACTTTCACACTTATCAGTCCAAACGAACTTGCAGTTCTTTCGAGTCAACTCTGTTAAGGGTGTAGAAATCTTTGCAAAACCTTCAACAAACCTTCTATAATACCCTGCCAATCCCAAGAAACTTCTAACTTCAGTTGCTGACTTAGGTCGAGGCCAATCTCGTACCGCTTCAATCTTCACTGGATCCACTAAAATACCATCTTTACTTACCACGTGTCCCAAGAAACTCACCTGAGGCAACCAAAATTCACATTTCTTGAACTTTGCATACAACTTATGCTCCCTGAGATGTTGTAACACCATCCGAAGATGTTTTTTGTGAATCTCTTCTGAGTCTGAATAGATTAGAATATCATCAATAAAGACAATAACAAAATCATCCAGAAAATCTTTGAATACTTGGTTCATCAAGTCCATAAATGCTACTGGGGCATTTGTTAATCCGAAGGACATTACCAGAAATTCATAGTGTCCATACCGGGGCCGGAAAGCTGTCTTGGGAATATCCTCTTCTCGAATCCTCAGCTGGTGATAACCAGATCGAAGATCAATCTTAGAGAAGACGGTATTTCCCTGCAGCTGATCAAATAAATCATCTATCCTTAGCAAAGGATACTTATTCTTCACTGTCGACTTGTTTAACTCCCGGTAATCAATGCACATTCGTAAAGTTCCCTCCTTCTTTTTCAAGAACAAAACTGGTGCACCCCAAGGTGAAGTACTAGGTCTTGTAAATTTTAAATCCATCATCCCCTGTAATTGCACTTTTAATTCTTTCAGCTCTGCAGGCGCCATCCTGTAGGGAGCTTTTGATACAGGCTCTGCTCCTGGTATTAGATCAATCTCAAAATCAATTTCACGTTTTGGCGGTAACCCCAGTAATTCTTCTGGAAAAACATCCAGAAATTCTCGAACCACTGGGACATGCTCCGGTCCCGCTTGTGGTTCCCAGGTAGCATCCACTACATTTGCTAAGAAACCAATGCACCCCTCACACAACAAATCTCTTGCCTTAAGTGCTGAAATTAAGGGAATTCGGGATCCCTGCATCTTCCCCACAAATACAAAGGGGTCCTCGCCCTCAGGCTGAAAAGTTACCATTTTTATTTGCAATCAATAGTGGCGTTGTATTTTGCAAGCCAATCCATACCCAAAATAACATCAAAGTCCTCCAATTTTAATTCTATATGATCAACTGATAACTCCCTTCCTTCCACAAATATTGGAAGGGATCTCACCCACCTGCTGGAGATAACCAACTCCCCAGTAGGCACCAAAGTCCCAAAACTTCTAGAAAGCACATCACTAGGTCTATTCACTTTCTCAATTATTCTACTTGAAATATAAGAATGCGTCGCACCAGAATCAATTAGAGCAGTCAATAAAGTACCAACAACAGAAAGCTGACCTGTCACAGTGGAAGGACCATCATCAACCTCAGCCTGAGTTAGGGCAAACACTCGAGCATGAGCAGTTGTAACATCCTTCCTTTGCTCTAGTCGTAGTAGCCGTGGACAATTTCTCTTCATGTGACCCACCACCCCACAGTGGAAACAGATCCTGGCCTGACACTCGCCCTGGTGGCGCCTTTTACACCTCGGACATTCAGGAAAAGTCCGCCAATTTCGTTCCCACCAGGACGAAAACCTTGGTTACCCTGGAACCTTTTGTTTGGGCCTGTAGCTGATAATTCACTAGGTCTTTTCTTGCGGTCACTGGGATCAGTACCCCTACCAGAACCAGCACCTGATGTTTGCTTCCATGAATCTCTTCTGGCAATATTTTTCTTTCGTATCTAAGCTTCTACACCCTCAGAAACTAGGGCCAGTTCAACTATCTGAGCATAAGTTCGAGCAACCCCCGGTTGTTTAGAAGCAACAATCACATCTCGTGCGATATGTTCATCCAACCCTCGAATGAACTTTGCTTTCCTAGCAGATTCAGTAGCCACCTCATCTAAAGCAAACTTTGCCAGTCGATCAAACTTAGTGGCATACTCTGTCACAATCATACCGCCCTGAGTCAATCGTATAAACTCTTCTGCCTTTGCTGCCTGAATAGACTCGTTATAATATTTCTCATAAAACAAGGCCCGGAAGGCTTCCCAGGTCATGTTATTCAGATCATGACCCCGAGATACAATCTCCCACCAAATACGGGCATCATCTTGCAGCATATAAGTAGCACACCTGACCCGGTCATTATCTTCAACCTGCATAAAATAAAAAATGGATGTTATCATACTCATCCATTGCTCCGCCTTGAGTGGATCAGCACCACCCTCAAACACTGGCGGGTTCTACTTCCAGAACTGCTCATACAACGGTTCCAAACGGTTCCCTGCATCCGGTGGCACTACCAGAGGTGCTGGAGGATCAGGATTAGGGTTTAGAGTAGGCTGAGCTCGCTGCTCTCTCAGTTCTCTGATTTGCTCACCCTGCTGCCGAATAGTCTCTTGCATTGCAGCATATAACTCTTCCCAGTTTGGTGGTGGTGGAGGGTTCTCGCCCTCACCAGGAGCCCCGAGCCCAGCTAGCTCGAGGGTACCCCTACTAGTTCGCCTCGGGTGCATAATCTATACACCTGCGGTCACATTCCAGGTAATAACAATACTGATAAGTATTTCCATATATTATAGTCTTGCCCACACCATTCCGATATCAACACAATTCAGATAATCAGGCAATCAGAAATTAACAAACTATCTTTTAACTAAAAGCTTACTGAACCATGAGTCAATCAAGTCCTTGCAGCCAATGTACATGTCAAGCCAGTCTTCAGGATCTAAAAACCTTGGCGCTCTGATACCATGTTGTAACGCCCTGTCTAACAGGGACGCCACATATGTGCAATTTAATAAAATTCTTATATAGATACTATATAATTATACCAAAAGTGTGGTTAATTAAATTTTGATAATTAAAAATTTGACATATAGACTATATGATAAAAGATAAGTGGTATTAACCATGGGGTCCCCCTGTTTTCAAAATATTCACAAACTGGTTTAATAGTATTTTTACAACATAAACTTTGTACTCCCAAATACTTTCAAAATAGAGCATCCTTACTACTGGGCCGATACACTGCGGTTGATCTGTATATTGCTGCTACGACCTCGAACTCATGGCTGCTCAACCTTTGCTTTCCCCTTACCTGCACCATAAAGCACCTGTGAGTCACAGAGACTCGGCAAAAAAAGTTAAATAGACAATAATTGAAAATGATCATCAATTCAATCTCATATCATCATGCATACACATTACATAATATCATAAACACACAATCTTGGTACTTTATAAAGTACCCCTTTACCACTCGTTAACCACGAGCTGTATATGTCACTATCGTTGCTCGATGAAGCAAATGATAAATAAGAAACCTAATCGCGGTTTGAAGAGTAATTACTCGTAACGGTACTAACCGTTTCCAACCCTAGGTTATAACCTAGGCTCAATGAATAACTAATCAAAGTCTTGATAATAATCAAGACCATAACCATTCAATCATTAATATTTAACCACATACGGTGCTTACCACTTTTCTTACCTTAGTTCTGAACTCAAACGTACGGGCCGACTCGAGTGGAAAACAAGCTAGACGATCCCGGTCCTATGTCACGACAACCAAAACTCAATAAAAACCTTAATCAAATTTCTGATAATCAACTCTAATTCTCACAATCGAACACACCCTACTTTCCCCCGGATCAAACTAGCTTAACCATCTCTAAAACACCTTGAATTCCACTCCGAAAGACACCCCGAATCAGATCAGACTTGAGGAGAAAAACCCAAAATCCCCCTTTCCTGGGAAAAACGGTCGGCCGTTTTCAGGCACCCAGAAAAATGGCCTGCCTTTTTTTCCTGGCAGCCATGGTGATTTCTGGTTTTTCACCCCAAAAACCAATCAAACCTCCACCAAACCTGCTCACACCTTCCAAAACAGTATAATATAGTAAACATGACATAACCCAACAACCAATTCATTGCAATATATCAATTTACTCAAAATCACACTTCAAAGTGAATAAAAACACAATTATATCCCTATGTAGCTTAATCATTTCAACCAGCCATTAAAACCACTTAATTCAATCTTCAACACACTCCAAAAGAAACCTAATTCAACTAAGAAATCATGCTTAGAACTCATCTAAGCCTACAGCCATGAACACCCATAAAGAACTAATAAAATCCTAGCTTAAAACCTAGGAAATCACCAAGAACATAAGGGAGAAGCTTACCTCAAGATTCTAGGTTGAGTTGGGGTTAGATTCTGCTCTAAAATGGATGATTTGCTGAAGAAAAGAAGTCACCCCAATGGCTGGTTGCAGCTGCTCGAAGGAAGAGGAGAAAGGAGAGCTTGGTTCTCTCTTTTTTTAATGTTCCTTGCCTTGGAAGTTTGCTATTAATAGCTTTTTTTTTTGTTTTTTTTTTAATACTCAGCCCTAGAAAAGTAAAAAGGGCAAAAGACTAGCTTACCCCCAATGAAAAAAAAAATAAACTTTAAAATAACCTAGGGCATTTTTGTAATTTTGCTAATTCCATTAAACCGACATTCTAAAATTTCTAACCTAGTCCGAAATATTCTCAAAATAATTCTTCCATAAATGTCGTGACATTTCTAACCAAAATTGTCGGGCCCAATAAAAAATATTTTATTTCAAAATTGATATCCTCGGCACTCACATATCTTAAAATAATCTCCGCAATTAATAAATTACGCTATTTATTTCATTGAGTAAATTCTCAATAATTACCCTAAGTAAGATCATAATCTTACTTCATTACCAACATAATTACATATTTAATAAAATATACCTATTTAAATATTATTTATTTTATGAGATATCACAGTAAATATTATCCGTATTTGTGGAAGGAGCACACATGTAATTCCAAGACTTTAATTCAGCTTATACAAGCCTAAATGTAGGCCCAATCAAGATTATTGACCGGACCCATTATCTAAGTCAAGACACTCGGATGCTGCACAAACACCTCATCCAAGCGAAATAAAGACCCAGCAAAGCAGGCTTCCGGATAGCACAACGCAGTGTTCCTGAATTGGTAATTAATGAGCCTCCAAATGTCAAGCTTGGGATCTCACTCACTTATTATTAAATCCCACAATATCAGGACTTTATTCTCAAGAGCATATCCGAGAATCAAGTAGTTTGAATAAAAAAATAAGGTAATTTTCAATCAAGCATTTATGTGTCTTTATAATCCATGAAGATATGACACGTTTTGACAACTATCAACATGATGTGGCATCCACGTTACCAGAAAATCAATGCGTCATGGGCCGGATTGCACCAGATGGACACAAAGTCCATATGTTATTTGTATTTACCCCATTAGTGGACAATGTTTACAGACAAGAACCCTAAGCCTATAAATATAATGATAATCCTTCATGCAAAGGGTTAAGCATTTATTTCTTACAGGCTAAGGCACGAAATAAGGTTCGTAAATTTAGAAACACTTGTGTAATACTCACTTTCCAGGGCTAGCCCTGAGAATATATGAGCCTAAGGCGAATTAGATTTTAGGGCCCTTGGAAATATAAATATAAAAAAATATTGAAAAAGAGTATTTTGGGATTCAAACACATGACATTGTATAATATGTCATACACCTCAACCAACTAAGCTATATATATTTATTGTTTATAGTACACTTAATTTTACTTAAATAAAAACTTAATAATTTTTTTTATTTTTTATTTTGGGCCCCCATAAAGTGTGGGCCCTAGGCACAGGCCTAGCCCGCCGCCTATGCCTAGGGGCGACCCTGGTAATACTCAAAGACTTTTCTAGCCATAATAATGTTGACTAATAGACTAGAGGTTTTTAATACTCTAACCATGTAAAAATATTTTGTCTTCTTTATTTTAATTTATTTCTTTAGCTTTAATATAATTTTAATCGGTTTCCAAAAATCTCAGTAAACAATATGTTTTTTTTATTGACATGCTCTTTATAGTTTTTCTGTTCATCTCCCTCATGATCATCATGCACTATGGGTGAAGGAACTGAGCTAGTACTCACAAGAACATTAACATGGGACTTTTTCTTCTGAACTTTGTCACTATCTTCAAACATTTGATCTTCAAGAAACACCGCATCCTTGCTTCTAATAATCTTCTTGTTTAATAGATCCCACAATATGTACCCAAACTCTGCATGACCATACCCCAAGAAAATACATAGTTTTGCCTTATCATCAAGCTTAGATCTCTCGTCTTTAGGAATAAGAACAAATGCTCTACACTCAAAGACTCTTAAATGATCGTATGAGACATTTTTTCCCCTCCATACTCTGTCATGCACATCACCGTTCAAAAGAACTGAAGGAGAAAGGATAATCAAGTCAACTGCAGTTCTCATAGCCTCCCCCCAAAATGACTTATGCTATGTTTTGTAGGAAGGAGGGAGAATAAGATGGATGGAGATTTGATGAAGGATGGAGAATATAAGGGAGGGAGATGAGAGTAATAATCCTTTTATGTTGTTTGATAGGAAGGATGGAGTGATTGAATGATAGATAATTACTAATTTATAAAATTACTATTTTATCCTTATAATTATTTTTAATAATAGTTATTGAGGGTTTTTTTGTAATTTTATAATAATTGAAGATGGAGAGTTCTAATACTTCTATTCTTGGAGGGATTCTGAATTAGGGATTTGAGTGGATTTGCTATCCTCTCACCTCTCATTTCTCTACTTCAATTCCTCTAGCCAAACAATGGGATTTGTGATCTCCTCCCACCTCTCATCTCCATCCCTCCACTTCTCCCTCTTACCAAACATAGTGTTAGGTAGCTTGGCATGGGAAAGCATACACCTAATCCTTTCTTTAATTGTTATGTTCATTCTTTCTTCCACACCATTACGTCGATGAGTCTTTGGAACTGAATTCTCAAGCTTGATTCCATGGAGTCTATAATAGTATTAAAATGGACCCTATATTGACTGACATTATCTGCTCGAACACACTTCAACTTTCTTCCAGTTTCTCTTTCAATTTTGGCATGAAGTTCTTTGAAAGCATAGAGCACCTGGTCTTTAGATTTAAAAGCAAAAAAACAAAATTGTTAAGAATGGTCATCAATAAAAATAACCAAATAAAGTGCACCTCCAAGAGTTCTAGTTTGCATAATGCAGACATCAGTATGAACCAAATTAATAACATTAGATCTCCTAGATGGTGGATGTGTATGAAAAGAAACTCTATGTATTTTTCTTGCTAAGCAATGGTCACAAGTTTTAAGAAGTGTACCTTGCAAATTTAGTAAGAATTACTTTCTAGCAAGATTTTAAAGTCTTTTCTCGTTGATATGGCCAAGCCTCTGGTGCCAAAGATCAATGCTTGCATCTTTTTAAACTGCATTAATCTCTCCTTTGTGTAGCTTAGCTTCCATGACATAAAGAGTATTTACTTTGTTTTCTCTCGCCATTACAAGAGAACCATTGGTGAGTTTCCATTTACTTTCACCAAACCAGTTTATAAACCCATCATCGTCAAGTCTTCTAGTAGATATCAAGTTAAGGCAAATATTTGTAACATGCCTAACATATTTGAGAATCAATTTGCTACCAACACTGGTTTCTAAGCAAATATCTCCAATACCCACAATCTTTGATGCATTCTGACATTGCCAAAATCACCAGTAGTATAAGAAGTGAAAAAATTACTATGAGCAGTAACATGCAATGAAGCACCAGAATCAATCACTCAACTGCAATCTTGGGTTGCAAGACTAACACACCATTATCACATACAATGACAACATCACTTTTAGTGGCAACTGTATTAGTCTCTTTCTCATTTTTCTTCCATTGATTTTGCTCTCTTTTTAATATTCGACAATCCTTTATTAAATGGCATGGCTTGTTACAATGTTAACACTTGATATATTTTCGAGACTTGGATCTTCTTCTAGAACCATGATGATTTCTAGCTTGACTTCATTCTCACCTTTCATGCTTTTTGAAAACAAGAACCCCAAAAGAAAAAGAAGATTCACCTTATACTTTCCTTCATGTCTCTTTATTAAGAAAAATATCTTTAACCAAATCCATAGTCAAAGTCCCTTCTTGCGTGGAATTAGAAGTTATCACAAAAGTTTCCCAACTGTCAGGTAGAGAACTGAGGAGTAACGGCGCTTGCATCTTATCGTCCATATTCATCTTCATGGGAACTATCTACTTTGCAAGACTTTGAAATTGACTTGTATGCTCAACCATATTACCACGATCCTTGTACTTAAAATTTACAAGTCTTCTAAGTAGAAAAATTTTATTGCTAGCCATTCTTTTCGCAAAGAGATTTTCTAGCTTTTTCCAAACAATATCATCTTTGGTTTCATTAGAGATATGCTCATGACGATTTATATCCATCCATCGTCTAATGTAGGCAATGAATTTTCCATGTTGAACTTCTCATTCCTCGTCATCTAATTTAGATAGTTTCTCACTACCTTTAATAGGCTTGTATAAATCTTTATAATAGAGCAAATCTTCCATTAATTGCTTCCAAGCAGAATAATTTGATAAGTTCAATTTCATCTCATTCTATCTAATTCATCCATTTTTCAACACACAAGAATATAACGCCAACTATAATTCGGCTCTGATACCATTTATTAGAAAATCCTATTGCAATTCATCACAATACTTTCTCTCTTTGTATGTCAAAAATGGAACACTTATTAAATACCCAAATAAGCAATATTAAATACACAACCAAAGCACTAGAAAATACACAAAGCATGCACCACAAGCACTAGAAAATACAAAAATCAAGCATAAAAGTGAGACACCAAGATTTTTACGTGGAAACTCAATGCAGGAAAAAACTGTTGGAATATGTTTTACCAGGATCTAGATTTACTACCATGTATGTTATTTAACATCCTAAATATGAATTTATAAAACAATGTAATTTAAACACATATAAAGTTTGAGAAACCTTACATTGGGTGCAGCATAATTAAATGACTCCTTCCGCTCAGATCTCTAACCCTTGTATCCTTTCTGTAGCAGAGTATCACTAAGATCTTAGCCGAATTCTCCTTCTCTTGAATTGGATTCTTCACAGTCTTACACACTATGATTAAGTATCACTTGATGTGTGTGGGTACTTACTCTATCACTATAGGGTTTGAATTATGGAAGAGAGAAAGTGAGAGGAAGGATTCAAATGAGAGAGAGAGAGAGAGAGAGAGAGAGAGAGAGAGAGAGAGAGAGAGAGAGAGAGAGAGAGAGAGAGAGAGAGAGAGAGAGAGAGAGAGAGAGAGAGAGAGAGAGAGAGAGAGAGAGAGAGAGAGAGAGAGAGAGAGAGAGAGATAGATAGCAGGCTCAAAATTTAACTAAAAGGCTTGAATGCATCATCTTTCAATTTGAGGCTATCACTATCTATTCATAGGAATCCAACTAGGTTTATGTTTGAATTATTTGGCATTAAAAATTGATAAAATAAATGGTAAAATACACCACAAGTGGCCGGCCATGGATGTGGGCCCTACCACTTTGCAATTTTGCCATTTTTCAACTATTTATCTTATTTTCTAAAAAATGTCATATTTTCCAACTCAACCACTTAAATGCCAAAACTATTTATTTAATAATTAAAATTAATTATCAAATAAAATTGCCATTTAACATATTTATTAATTAGACTTAATAAAGTCTCTTAATTAACAAATAAACCCTAGAATCTCTTTTTTTCACAATTTAGCCCTAGCTTAGTGAAAATTCATAAACTAGACATAGTCTAATTTTAGAATTATAATTGATTAATTAAAATCAATTAATTGAGTCTTACAAGTAGTATTGTCTCAACTAGTGTGGGGACCATGGGCCTATACAACCGAGCTTCCAATAAGTAGATCTAAAATTTACCAAGTAAATTCCCTAACTTATTAATTCCTCATTGCATCCACCATAGAACTTGGAATTGCACTCTCAGTTATATAGAACGCTCTATATGTTCCACGATATAGATACGCTATAAACATTTAACCATCGTTCTAATCCCAATAATCAAAGATCTTCTATAGATGATTTACACCGAGTAGGGACAAATTTACCGTTTCACCCCTCAATGTATTTTATCCTTAAAACACTTAGCTTCATATAAATGATATTTTAATTGAAATTCCGTATTTTAATATTCCCAGTTTGATTATTTAATTAAATGATTAATTAAATGCGGAATAATAAAACTGGTACTGAAAACAGTTTTCTGTAGTTACAGAATGCAACTCTGTAACTCCAGAGAAACCTTAAAAACAAACAAAGGCATAAAAGTAAAAACACACAAGATTTTTGTACGTGGTTTCAACAATCCTTTCAGATTGTTACTAGTCCACGGGGCCACGCCCAGAGATAAGATTCATTAGATCGGTATCAAAAATACAAAGTAATTGACTTATGCATAAATAGACTCCCTCTTATTGTATGCCGCAAGCTTGATGTATTCCACCTACTAACCGAATCTTGATAAAACTCCAAGTGCTCGAACTCCCTTCGATCACCTTGAAGAGTGCTTGAATCCTCCCGATTCAAGGCTTAAAGGCTATCTCCCGAAAGCCTATACAACCATCTCCCGAAGGTTGTGTGCTTGTATCCTCCCGATGCAAGACTTCAAAAGCAATCTCCCGAAAGCTTGTAAATACCCTTCTCCCGAAGGTGCACTGATGTTCTTCTTCGTTGTAGACTTGAATACAGACTCAAGACAATACAAACAACAAATAAAAAGAGTAAGAGTAGAACAACTCTTCTCTACAAATCAAAGACTCTCTTTTCTAAAGATATGAATGGAATTCAAAGATACAAGAGAGGTACCAAGAGAGGTACTAAACAAAGACACTCTTTCCTTAAGATATGAAAGCAATTCTAAGTGTATGAAAGAGATACAAAACCTAGCTACTATAAGATGTATTTATAATGAATATACATCTCATAGACAGCTTACATTCGGTCTGAACAAGACCTCAGCCCACTAGAAACTTCCCTAAAATAATTCTTCAATCAGTCCAGGAATTTCCGTTTCTGTACCTACAGAATCGTGGGCAGTTACTACAACTTTCCTTTTATAGAAAAGGAAAGTCTAGCTCCGGTTTTCTCTTCAAGAAACCTGATCTTAGAAAATGGGAAACTCAACACAAGATCAGAATAACAGCTGGTTAGCAAAGAAACGAAATGAGTAACCAAACTTACCATTTTTACCTTTTTTCCAAAAATAGGAAAGCTAGACAACTTTCCTTTCAAGTTTGATTTACACAAATATGGAAACCATATCATTATATGCCAGCCGAAATATACATTAAATAATAAAATATTTTTGTCAATTAAATATGCCAAAAATGGAATTAACAATCTCCCCCTTTGGCACTTTGATTGACAAAACATTTTATTATGAGAAAACCTGCATCAAGTGTTAGAAACCAAAGCAAATAGCTTTTTAAAGATACAAGAGTATAGAAAATACTCCCCCTGCATGAAAGCTCTCTAACACATAAAACATAGAACTTTTTTTGGATGGAAAAAGCTTGCAAACCGAAGAACACAACTTTTTAAACGGAAAAGTGTTAAACCACAAACAAGCAACTCCCCCTAAAACCAAGGGTCCAGAGTTGTAACAAAAAGTTCAAGGAATCCAAAAAATAATACTACTCCCCCTTTTTGTCTATCAAGGAGCCAAAGATAACAAAAACAAACATGGACAAAGTCATAAGTTCAAATAAACATTAATAAAAAGCAAAAGATAAAAGATTGAACCACTTATTCATCATCATTGGGTCGGAAGTATTTCATGATGCTGTCCATCTTCCTAAGAAGCAAGGCCTGACTGGTCTCCATTCTTCCCAAACGCAAGTTGAATTCTGCCATTTCTGCAGGAGCAGAAGTGGAAGCAGATCCAGCAGCAGGATCATTTGTAAGACCAGGGGAAGCAGACCGAGCCTTTCTTTGAGCAGCTTTTCCTTGAGGAGGCTTCTCAGGAATTTTGAAAGTGGTTCCAACAGCAGGCATCTCAATTGATTCATTCTCAAGAATCAATTCCTCTTGATCAGATAAAATTTTATAGATTAAGTGAGGAAAAATGAGATTGAGCCTAGGTTTCTTACCCTTTCGAAGAGAGACAATTTGCTCCCAAATCATGTCAGCCAAATCAATTTTAGCACCAATTGAAACTTTATATAAAAAGAAAGCAAGTTCATTTGAAACATTTACCGGATTGGAGCAAGGAAACCAATTGGATAGGGCAAACCTCATGAGAGCAGCATGTTGATAGGTGAGTTGAGACATATGCATGGTGTCGGAGAGTTCAATTTCATTATCACCAGAGAGATAACCGAACACCTTTTGACGATCAAACTCCACATCAGTTGGCTCAATTCCCATAGGCAAATTGAGAGCCTCAGCAACATCCTTCACAGTAAAGGAATACCAGTGTCCTCTGACAAAAACTTTGCCAAACATGAAAGAGTCCTCATCGAGAAACTCATCAGTGATGTTAGCATAAAATTCCTTCACAATTCTATCCACATACCCATCAAAACCGATCAAGGTATCTACCCATTGTCTTTCTTTCAACATGTTATACACTCCAAAAGGCTTATGAGCAATAACATTAAAATTTTTCTCCACAGTAAAATTCCTATTCTCATAGAATTTCATATCTCTAGCATGATCATTATAACAAAAATAATGAGAGTGAGGCTTGAAGTTATCAAGAGAAATACCAGAGGGCCTCTTTCTTTTCTGTGGAAGAACAGGATTAGAGACAATGGGCCTTTTTCCTTTGTCCTTCTTTGGAACAGCAGGAGGCACTGGAGCAGATTCTGTAGTGACAGGCTCAGTTTCTGGTTCTTCACTCTCGGATCCAGAATCATCAACAACAGGAAGATCTTTGGGCACAAATTCTTCACTTGAATCGGACAAGCCCTCTGAATCATGATCCTCCTCACTTTCTTCTGGTTCAGAATCCGAGGAAGAGACCGAAGGGGGATTCTCCTTGAGATTTTTGGCCTTTGAAGATGAAGAAACCACCTTTTTCCCTTTGGATGCAATTTTAGGTTTAACCACTTGAGGCTTTGAAGGAGTGGAAACCTTGGACCTTGTTCGAGAACTCACCGTGGGCAAGGTCACCAAAGCTTGGTCGACATTAGGAGCACCATTCGAAGAAGAGGACTTCGACAATGTGTGATCGGATGAATGGGATTCATCATGATCACCCAACCCAGGTGTTGGAGAAGCAATAGGAGAGGCACCAACAAGAGGAGATGAGAATTTTGCCACTGATTTTCGAGCTTGGGTCTTCGATTTCTTGGCAGACTTCGTCGGAGCAGAAGACGAACCAGAAGCTCCGGTTGCTGGAGCAGGCGGCGCAGGCGGTGACACCGGTGAAGCAGATGCAGATCCACGAGTGGGCTTCTTGGATGGTTGGGCATTCTTAGTTTTGGCCTTTTTTTTTTCTTTGAAACCCTAGAACACAAACCCTCTTACTTTGAACAATGTTAGACCTTTGAGAGAAAACAATAAAAAGAGAAGAGAGAGATGTGATCGTGGGATAATGGGGAGTTGAGAATATATAACTTCCAATTTTAAATGCCCAAATTTAAAAAAGAAAAACTGAAAAGGAAGGTAACTTCCTTACCTTTGACCCACGTGTGGAGAGGAAAAAAGGAAACCAAAAAACATTTTTCAAACTTTGGTCAATGTTTCCTTAAATGAAAAAAGGAAACCAACAATCCCCACAAAATCTAAGAATTTAAAGGCCCTTACCAAAACCGAAATTGCCACCAAAAAGGAAACCAACAAATAATTAATTATTTAATTACAAGTTTCCTATACACACCAAAAAGACCAAATCTCCACAAACAAAGGAAACATTCTAAAATAAATACAATTAAAACATGTTTCCATAAAATGAAAAAATAAAAGAAAAAAATATATACAAGGATTCGAAAATGAATTCAAAAAGAATATGCCCCCCTTTTTCTTTTATTTTTTCAAAAAATGCCCCCCAAAGAAAAATTGCAAATGATGAGCAAGAGAACACACCAAGACACAAAAGCACTAATCACCACTTAAGAGCAAAAATTGTGTCTAAGAACATAATGAAACATAACAAAAAAATAACAAAATTTTTAACAAAGCTCACTTGACAACTCGATCACGAACCCTTTTTTTTATTTTTATTTTTTTATTTTTTGATTAAAAGACAGAAAAATAAAATAACCTTGATATTTTTGCAGCTAGAATTCACAATGTCCATTTGTCTTTGTCCCTGATGAAAAAATCAAACTCATAAGAATAATCAGAAATTATTTTATCTAACTAATGAAGTAATAGAATGAGGTCATACCGGTTCACAGGAAAAATTGACTCCATCACCAAGAATATTAAAGCACATCAAACAGTATGTAATAGCTTTTATAACACCATTTTCGAGAATAAACAAATTTTACCACAAACTGTGTCAAGCATTAGTGTGTGAGAGTGTAAGCAGGGAACATTGCCCAATTTGTCAAAAAGACTTTTTCTGATAAATTGTACCCATAGGAGACGCTGTCACACTACCTCAATGGTAGCCCTTTTCAATGGTAGCGTATCTTCTACATAACTCCTAATTACATAGTTCCAACTTACTCAGAGATGGCTTTCACACATTGAGATAGGTAGCTCTATTCATCCAATGGAGCTTGAATACACAGTTTTTGAACAACAAAATTCGAAAATGGTAGCTTACATAACACTGTTTGATGAACCTGAATATTCCTGTGAGGAGTGGACAATTTTCCTGACAAACCTGTATGACATCATAATATTACAACATTAGCAATAAAATAGTGACTGAAATTCTTATAAGGTTGAAATTTTCTTCTAGGACAAAGACAAGACATTATGAACTATAAGACAACTCAAATATCAAGGATTATGGAAAAGTAAAAGCATTAAACAGTACAAACCCCTAAGGATTTCCTTAGAGAAATAAATCGGACCGAGTCAAGAGCTTTAGTAAAAATATCTGCAATTTGTTTGCTAGTTTCAACATATTCTAAGACAAGAATTTTATTTTCCACAAGCTCTCTAATAAAGTGATGACGAATGTCTATGTGCTTAGTGCGAGAGTGTTGAACAGGATTCTTAGAAATGTTTATAGCACTAGTGTTATCACAAAAAATGGTTAAAGTTTTCAAATCAAACCCATAATCTGCCATCATTTGTTTCATCCATAACAATTGGGTACAACAACTACCCGCAGCAATGTACTCAGCCTCTGCTGTGGACAGAGAGATTGAGTTTTGCTTCTTGCTATGCCATGAAACCAAATTGTTTCCAAGATAGAAACATCCACCACTAGTACTTTTTCTATCATCAGCATTACCTGCCCAATCAGCATCACTAAAGCAAACAAGGTTAGAATTAGTGTCTTTTGAAAACCAAATCCCAAAATCAATAGTGCTATTTACATAGCGAATGATTCTTTTCACAGCAGAAAGATGGGATTCCATGGGATTAGCCTGATAACGTGCACAAACACCAACACTATAGCAAATATCAGGACGACTAGCAGTAAGATAAAGCAAACTTCCTATCATACTTCGATACAAAGTTTGATCTACCTTTACTCCTTGTTCATCTTTGCTTAATTTCAAAGTAGTGCTCATGGGAGTGTTGGTATGTTTGGCTTTTTCAAGGCCAAACTTTTTCACCAAATTCTTTGCATACTTGCTTTGAGTGACAAAAGTTCCCTCATCTGATTGCTTCACTTGAAGTCCGAGAAAATAAGTGAGTTCACCTACCATACTCATTTCGAACTCCTTTTGCATTTGGGAAACAAAAACCTGCACTTCAGAGTTAGAGGTAGAGCCAAACACAATATCATCAACATATATTTGAGCAACAATCACATCGTAATTAATGTTTTTGATGAAAAGTGTTTTATCAACATTTCCTCTCTTGTAATCATGAGAAAGCAAGAATTCAGTTAGACGCTCATACCATGCACGTGGTGCTTGTTTTAGACCATACAATGCCTTGTCTAACTTATAAACATGATCAGGAAAATGTGGATCCTCAAACCCTTTAGGTTGTTCCACATACACTTCTTCTTTTAACAGCCCATTCAAAAAAGCGGATTTGACATCCATTTGATACAATTTAATACCAAGAATGCAAGCTATGGAAAGAAGTAACCTGATCGATTCCAGTCTAGCTACTGGAGCAAATGTTTCATCAAAGTCAATACCCTCAACTTGAGTGTATCCTTGGGCAACCAACCTTGCCTTGTTTCGAATGATAGTGCCAAACTCATCACTCTTATTTTTGAAGATCCACTTGGTTCCAATGATGTTCACAAACGGTGGTCTTGGAATCATTTTCCAGACTTTGTTTCGAACAAACTGATGAAGCTCATCCTGCATAGCTAAAAACCAATCTTCATCCATTAAAGCTTCTTTTACAGATTTAGGTTCTAAAGAAGAAATAAAACATAAAAATTGAATTATATTGGCATATTTTCTTCTTGTAACCATGCTCTCATCCAAGTTTCCAAGGATGAGATCTGAAGGATGATTCTTTTTAACCCTGGAGGATGGTTCCCTCTGTATTGGATCAGTGATTGAATTTAAAGGATACTCAGTTTCTTTTGTTGTTGGATTTTCTGTAGCAACAGATTCCTGCACAGTAACCTCGACGACTGCTTCTGAAGCTTCGTCAGGTTCCTTTTCCTCAGCAGCAGGCTTTTCAAGCAAATCTTCAATCTGTTCTTCTGTGGAAAACTCAGAAAAATCTTTTAGATCATCAACAACAACATTAGCAGATTCCATAACAGTTTGGGTTCTCATGTTATACACACGATATGCCCTACTATTTCTGGAATATCCTAAGAAAACACCTTCATCACTTTTAGAATCAAATTTACCAATGTAATCACGATCTCGTAAAATATAACACTTACATCCGAACACATGAAAGTGACTTACATTTGGTTTCTTACCTTTCCAGATTTCATATGGTGTTTTGTGAGTACCTGGGCGCAAGAATACTCTGTTGATGGTATAGCAAGCAGTGTTAATGGCTTCGGCCCAAAGGCGCTTTGTGAGCTTCTTGCTATTCAACATTACTCTAGCCATTTCTGCTAGAGTACGATTCTTTCTTTCAACCACTCCATTTTGTGGAGGAGTTTTAGGAGCAGAAAATTCATGAGAAATACCGTTAGCTTTACAAAATTCATCATATACGGTATTTTCAAATTCCTTACCATGATCACTCCTAATCCTAACAATTTTGCCAATGTTACAATCTTTTTCAACTCGTAATTTCAAACACAGAGTTTGGAAAGCTTCAAAAGTATCAGATTTTTCTCTCAAAAAATCCACCCATGAGAATCGAGAAAAATCATCAACACAAACAAAAATATATCTTTTACCTTTTAAGCTTTCTACCTGGATTGGACCCATTAAGTCCATGTGCAAGAATTCGAGAACTCTGGAAGTATTCACATCTGGGACACTCTTGTGAGAAATTTTCAGTTGCTTACCTAACTGGCATGGACCACATTGTCCCAATGACTCTTTACCTAATTTAGGTAATCCTCGAACAATCCCTGAAACAGATAATTTTTTCAGATTTTTAAAGTGAATGTGACCAAGTTTTTCATGCCACAGGTCAGTAACATTTTCAATGACAGAATGACAAGTGGCATGCGTAGTGAGAGTATAACAATTATCACTAGATCGCAGCCCTTGTAACACAATTTCATCAAGAATATTATATACATAGCAATGATTGCTATCAAAGCTCACAAGATAACCCGATCACGTATCCGACTAATGCTAAGTAGATTAGCTTTTAGTCCTTCAACCAACATGACATTCTTTAGTTTAGGAAGCCCTTCGAACTTGAGAGTTCCAATTCCTATGACTTTACCAAGAAGACCGTTACCAAATGTAACTTCTCCACAAGGTGCATTGGTCTTATGTTCACAAGAAATTCTTTTTCACCTGTCATGTGTTTGGAACAACCACTATCAAAATACCACATGTTAGAAGCAACAGTTTTTAAAACAAGTAGAACCTACCAAGCATTTGTTTTTGACAACCCATTTTTGTTTTTGTAAAACATGTTTATTTCCAATGTAATTAGATTTAAACATGTTATGCATGGTTATGCATTTAGGTCGAATGTGACCTTTTACTCCACAAAAATGGCAAATAGGAATGAAACGTCTTCCTTTCCCTTTGAAGTTGTCAAACTTACCGTGCTGCTTCTTTTCTGTAACAACAGAGTGCTTTGCTGTCGAGACAGAGACCTGCGAGGTAGAAACAGTTCTTCCAGAAACAAAACTATTAGTGGTATTAGACACAGGTTGATTTGGAACATAACCCAAATTTCCAAAGATGATTGGTTTGGCCGGATTTTTGAATTTTTTCAAAGATGGTGGAACTCGGATTTAACATTTTAACATTCTTTTTAATGTTATCAATTTCCTTGGTTAAAGAAATAATTTTTGACTCTTTTAAAGACAATTCAGATTCACAACATTTGAGTTTATCTTCCAACTCATTAATGTTGTTACACAAAATTTTATTATCTTTAACCAGGGAGCGATTTTCAGCACTAGTTTCCAACCACTTACCAAACATTACCTTGTAGGATTCAATCATGGAATCCTCATCAATTTCTGACTCATCTGATTCGGATCTGAATTCTTCCTTGTTGTCATTGATCAGGATATTGTTCAAGCAAATGCTTTTTCCTTTTTCCTGCAAATTTCTTGACAAAACACTTGTTAGGACAACTTTTTCTTTTTCATCCTCACTACTCTCAGAATCATCACTCCAAGTAACATTCAATCCCTTTTTATTTTTCTTTAAGGTATTAGCACATTCAGATTGAGTGTGACCAAAACCTTCACATTCTCTGCATTTAATACCTTTTTTATTGTTAGATGGAAAAGGTTTAGAGGGAATGTTACCAGAAATGTTACCTTTTGGGTTCTTTGAAAAGAACTTTTTATTTCCACCATATTTCAAGAATTTTTGGAAATTTTTTGCCAATAGAGCCATTTCATCATCATTTTCATCATCAGAAACAATATTTTCAGAAGCATTAAAGGCAATACCTTTGCTTTTCTCATTCAAGAGATTTTGCTTACTCTTTTTCTTGATTTGTTGATTCAACTCAAAGGTTCTTAAAGATCCCATGAGTTCCTCAACCTTCATTTTGCCAAAATCTTTTGCCTCTTCCATTGCAAGCAATTTTGTATCAAACCTGTCAGGAAGAACTCGAACAATTTTTCGAACCAAGACAGATTCATCTAGTTTTTCTCCCAAGGCAAAAAACTCATTAGAAATATCAGATAATCTTTCATAGAAATCATTTAAAGTTTCAGTATCTGACATTCTCAATTCATCAAATCTAGTTTGAAGCATGGTAAATCGTGATCTCTTAACATCAGCAGTTCCTTCAAATTGAATTTGAAGGATTTCCCATGCTTCTTTTGCAGATTCACAAGATGAGATTAATTTAATAAAACCTTCACCAACACCATTAAAAATAGCATGTAAAGCCTTATTATTATAACCAGCATGCTTTTTCATCTTAAGTGGTCCAACTGAGTTCAGATTTTACCTGAGTATTACCTTTTTCATCATTTTCAGTAGGTTGAGACCACCCTGTAAGAATAGCTCTCCATGCTTTCTCATCTTGCGATTTGATGAAAGCTCTCATCCTGACCTTCCAATAAGGATAATTCGACTCATTCAATAGAGGAGGTCTAGAGATGGAACTTCCTTTGCAAACAAAGACATCTCACACAAAACAAGTTAAACGGAATAACCTCAAGATCTCACTAAGAATTTAGTGACTTGCTCTGATACCAATTGAAATTCCGTATTTTAATATTCCCAGTTTGATTATTTAATTAAATGATTAATTAAATGCGGAATAATAAACCGGTATCGAAAACAGCTTTTACGTAGTTACAGAATGCAACTGCGTAACTCCAGAGAAACCTTAAAAAACAAACAGTGCATAAAAGTAAAAACACACAAGATTTTTGTACGTGGTTAACAATCCTTTCAGATTGTTACTAGTCCACGGGGCCACGCCCAGAGATAAGATTCATTAGATCGGTATCAAAAATACAAAGTAATTGACTTATGCATAAATAGACTCCCTCTTATTGTATGCCGCAAGCTTGATGTATTCCACCTACTAACCGAATCTTGATAAAACTCCAAGTGCTCGAACTCCCTTCGATCACCTTGAAGAGTGCTTGAATCCTCCCGATTCAAGGCTTAAAGGCTATCTCCCGAAAGCCTATACAACCATCTCCCGAAGGTTGTGTGCTTGTATCCTCCCGATGCAAGACTTCAAAAGCAATCTCCCGAAAGCTTGTAAATACCCTTCTCCCGAAGGTGCACTGATGTTCTTCTTCGTTGTAGACTTGAATACAGACTCAAGACAATACAAACAACAAATAAACAGAGTAAGAGTAGAACAACTCTTCTCTACAAATCAAAGACTCTCTTTTCTAAAGATATGAATGGAATTCAAAGATACAAGAGAGGTACCAAGAGAGGTACTAAACAAAGACACTATTTCCTTAAGATATGAAAGCAATTCTAAGTGTATGAAAGAGATACAAAACCTAGCTACTATAAGATGTATTTATAATGAATATACATCTCATAGACAGCTTACATTCGGTCTGAACAAGACCTCAGCCCACTAGAAACTTCCCTAAAATAATTCTTCAATCAGTCCAGGACTTTCCGTTTCTGTACCTACAGAATCGTGGGCAAGCATTACTACAACTTTCCTTTTATAGAAAAGGAAAGTCTAGCTCCGGTTTTCTCTTCAAGAAACCTGATCTTAGAAAATGGGAAACTCAACACAAGATCAGAATAACAGCTGGTTAGCAAAGAAACGAAATGAGTAACCAAACTTACCATTTTTACCTTTTTTCCAAAAATAGGAAAGCTAGACAACTTTCCTTTCAAGTTTGATTTACACAAATATGGAAACCATATCATTATATGCCAGCCGAAATATACATTAAATAATAAAATATTTTTGTCAATTAAATATGCCAAAAATGGAATTAACATAGTAAACTAATATAATCATTGAAATCACTGAAATAAGAGCTTTTCCATTTATCTTTATCAAGCCAAGCTCAAAAGAAATTGTCATTTCACTTCTATGTCCAAATAGAAGTTATAAATTTCATATCTATGTTTAGCGCTCCCACTCAATTGTACTATCATGTTCCCGATATGTACGTATCACTCGGACCAAAAGGTAGGCTTAACTAACAAATCAAAGAGCACAAATAACACTCTTGAGATCGAACCTAAGCATGCCAGGATTAAGATCTTTTGATCTAAGATCAACCATTGATATTGACTTAGAAAGATACAACAGTAAGATTATAATATCTTTACCAAGATCAATATCCGTCCCAGTCCAATGTATACTCCATACATCTGAAACTAGCATACTTTGCCAATGTTCTGGAAAGAACATAACAGTTATCTAAGATGTAAGTATACTTTATTGTTGATTATCACATCAGTGTAAATCCAGTGCACTGATGAATCAAGGGACATTATCTTTTGAAGCATATAATCACAATTACATTCCACTGTGTTGACATCACTGTAATTGTGAATAACTATATGTTCTGGATTTAACAGATTCTGTACACATTAAACCATAAATATGAAAACTACATGTAAACATAAATGACTTCTAATCTTCTATTGATAACATATCAGATTATATTCTAATGGGTTTTATTTAGGGCGTAAAATCCCAACAAAAACCACGGGGACCGTCGTCCGATCAAATCATCACCTATCACCAATGTTCAATAATGAGATTACAAAGTTCTTCTCTAGTATAAATAGAGGCTCACAACAATATCAAAACTAAATAATCTTGGATCACAATTACATTCATCATCATATCAAAAGATGGATACACAAAGAAAAAGTTTGGGTCTCACTAAATGAGTATTGTAGAAGAGCACTTTAGAGAGGAGAATTGTCAAATCGGAACTAGTAGATTCGTAGAGCACCCTATAAGGATTCACCACCCAAAATTGAGCTAAAATAGATGAGAATCAACCTCTTAATCTTCAAGACAAAGTGGCAAAAATTCACTTTCTCTCTCTAACTTTCTTCTCTTCTTTCCTTTTCTTTTTCTCTGCTGGCTGCTTGCTTCTCACGACAAAAGCACAAGCTACTTCTCTCTCTCTCTCTAGAAAAACAAAATTTCATCTCTGATTCTCTTATTCTCATAAATGTGTACATATATAAATTTTGTTATATTTGTGGAGTTTGTTAAGAATAATTCTTTAGCTTTGCGTGGAAACTTGCCAACTATTGCTGCTATGTACATACATCTCTATCGAATAATAAGCATTGTTATGTGACCTTTGTTGAAGATGTGTGTGGGTATGGAGTGTGAGTATGCTCGCGCAGTACATACCCCACCAGACACCATCTACTATCTCTCCATTGAGTTGAGCGATGTTAGTCTATATTTTGCTTTGTGTAAGTAGAACAACTACTTTAAGCCACTGAGGTTAGCTTAGTGGTGAGAGAAAAATGTGAAAAATAGATAATGCATAAATTCAAACTTAAAACTCTTAAGTTATTAGTAAATAGTATCGCCTTACGTTATATTTAAAAATAATAGAACAAGTGCTTTGATCTTTACTTACGTGTCCGTATTTTAATCTATGTTATACGTAAAAAATAATTAGGATAACAATTAAAATTAAGAGGAAATTACAGTCTATACCCTTTTTATATTGTCCTCTTTTATTTTTATCATCTTTTTTAAAGTCTATCATTTTTATCTCTTTTTTTAAACATTGTACTAATTTTGCCCCTGTCACTTCAAGATACTCTCCATGTGACTCTCTTATGTCAGGGTATTTTGGGTACAATACATATAAAAAGATGTATGTTTCAATTAAATATAAAAATAGAAGTAAATTTGATTAATTAATTAATTAATAAAAGTGGTATTTTTCAACTTACCCTTAAAATTAATTATCTTTAGAGTTTGAAAAAAAATTGTATTTTATTAAATAAATAGTGATTAAGAAAAAATGATGAATTTAACTTAATGTGTTTTATATAAATAAATAAATGACTGAAAAGATAATAATATAATAATGAAAATAGAATGGTGACAAAAACGTAAAGGTTGGGTAAATACTATTTTGGACCTTGTGTTTTGTAAAAATTATCAATTGGATTTTGTGTTTTGTTAAATGACAAAATAGATCTTGTATTTTCTAAAATAGTAAAAATATGGGTGTGAGCTTAATTTTTGACAATTTTTTTTTTTTTTTGAAAGGAAAATTAGATTTTATTAACCTTCAAATTCTGTCACCAACATTGGCAACAAATCAGTTGGAATATTTTCCATACTGAAAATACAATCAGGGTACAATAGAGACGCTCTTGCAAACTCATGAGCGACTTTATTAGCTGACCGCTTAACAAAACAAAAATCAACATTTCTTAGAGAAGCCAACAAGGCTTTACATTCTTGAATCACACAACCAAAATAAGAAGCTAAGCTTATGGAGCTTCTTAGAGCCTGAACAATCAAGAGACAGTCAGTCTCCACCCAAACCGGACTAGTCGAATGGTCTTTAATCCAACTTAGAGCTTCCCGAAAGCTCAAAGCTTCCACCACAGCCGGTACCATATTCCCTATGTAGAGTTTGGTACGCCCCTCAATAAGCAATCCATTATGGTCTCGAACAACAAAAGCACCTCCAAACCGATTTTGTCCTTCAAAGATAGACGCATCCACATTGATCTTGATACTGTCAACTTCAGGTTTAATCCAATGCTCGACCCCATCATAGGACTGAAGAGTAGTCCAAGATGTCTCAATTTGAGTTTTTTGAGCATTTTGCCATTGGTCAAGATAGCTTTTTGCAGACACTACTATCGCTGAAACATTAACCGATTTTCCTTGCCAAACTACATCATTTCGTGCGCCCCAAATTGCCCAACCAAGTGCAGCAGCTATGTGTTATTTTTCTGCTGTCAAAGAGACAAAAATGGTCATGCACCAGTCCAAGAACCTGCTGCCAGCCGTGAGTGCAGAAGTCCCTATACCCACTCTTTCCCATACTTGCTTAATGGCTCGGCAAGTGAGCAAGACATGAGAAATGGTCTCATCAAACTCATCACATAACGGACAACGAGTATTGACGGGGACAAACTTTGAAGCAAGCTGTGCAAGTGTGGGGAGACAACTAGAGCCGGCTCTCCACATTAGATTTTTAATTTTCGGGGGAAGCTTCAAGCACCACAGAATTTTCCAAAAAACGGAGGCATCCACATCATTGGTTAGACCTTTCAAATCTTGTAAAGCATGGTATGCACTCTTGACTGTGTATAGACCAGTCGACTCCTTACACCAGAAAACAAAGTCGGTTGTTTGGTCAGTATTGACAGGAATCTGCTTGATCAAACTCTGTTCCCGATCGTCAAACAAGTCTTGTAAAATTTCTTCATCCCAAGAAGTACCATCCATGGACAAAAGATTACTCACCTTAGCATGTTGTAGGGCCGGATGAGAAGATGTTACAAAAGGATGGTCTTTATCTGGGAGCCAAGGTTCGTTTTGAATGTTGATCAAAGTGCCATTACCAACTTTCCATCGAGTTCCCGCACGAATAAGATCTTGAGCTTCCCAAACACTTCGCCATACAAAGCTTGGGTTATTTCCTATACCAGCCGAGAGGAATGTGCCATGAGGAAAATACCTGGCCTTAAAAATCCGAGAGACAAGTGAATCGGGTCTTGTGATGAAACGCCACCCTTGCTTTCCCAAGAGCGCTAAATTAAAATCACGGAGATTACGGAAACCAAGACCTCCATTATTCTTGTTGTGGCACATACGTTCCCAAGACATCCAAGGAATCCCTTTATTTTCCTTTGAAGCACTTTTCCACCAAAATCTAGCCATTGTGCTCTCAATATCTCTACTGATCTCCAAAGGAAGCAAAAATACATTCATGGCATAGCTAGGTAGAGCTTGAGCTACTGACTTGATTAACACTTCTTTACCGGCTCGAGACAAGACTTTTGAATCCCAACTTTGAAGCTTTTTCCTAACCCGATCCTTGAGAAAACCCAGCACAGCTGATTTATTTCGGCCCATAGTACTAGGGAGACCCAGATACATGCTTCTATCATCTGCTTGAGGCATTTGAAGTAGCGTAGTAATATCCTCCCGAACATGATTCATCGTGTTCGTACTATAAAAGATAGATGATTTCCCCAAATTAACTTTCTGTCCCGAAGCGCATTCAAATTGATGAAGGAGTTCTCTAACTCGAGTTGCTTCTTGAAGTGTAGCCTTACAATACAAGTAGCTGTCGTCCGCAAATAACATGTGAGACACTTTCGGCGCACCGTTCGCCACTTTGCACCCATGAATAAGACCCCTATCCTCATACCGTTTAATCAATGCAGAGAGGCCTTCAGCACAAAGGATGAAAATGTAAGGAGACAAAGGATCACCTTGACGAATGCCGCGAGTAGGGGTAATCGGACCCATTGTTCTTCCACCATGAACTACATTGTATTTTGCCGAGTTAACACATTTTAGCACCAAGGAAATCCATGATTCTGAGAAGCCGATCTTCCTTAACACTGACTCCAGAAAATTCCATTCAATGCGATCATAAGCTTTGCTAAGGTCGAGTTTAAGGGCCATGAAACCATCCTTACCTTTCCTTTTCCTCTTCAAATAGTGAAGCACTTCGAAAGAGACCAAGATATTATCAGTTATTAGTCTCCCTGGTATAAAAGCGCTCTGAGATTCTGAGACAATGTGATCCATATATGGTTTCATTCGGTTAGCCATTACTTTAGTGATAATTTTGTACAAAACATTACATAAAGCAATAGGCCTCAGATCAACCATGCTTTCAGGGGGTTTCTTTTTTGGAATCAAAACAACATTGGCATCCCCACACCCTTGATCAAACTCACCCGAAGTGAAGAAGTTCTGGACAGCAGCTATGACATCTGTCTGGATAATGTCCCAACATTTCTGATAAAAAGCCGGAGTCATACCATCCGGGCCAGGGCTCTTGTCAGGGTGCATACTAAAAACCGCCTTTCTCACCTCTTCGGCTGTCACAGCTTGATGGAGATCTTCATTAATCTGAGTGGTGACTTTCCTTTGAATACACTGAACCACTTCATCACTACTCAAGTTTGATGCACTAAATAGAGAAGAAAAATAGTCTACCACTACATCGGCAAGGCCATGATCCCAATCCGTCCAATTACTGCTAGAATCTCTGAGCTTTGAGATTTGATTGAAGCTTCGACGATTGTTGGCAGCTCTATGAAAGTATTTGCTATTTTGATCCCCTTCCTTCAACCAGAATTGCTTTGCTCTCTGCTTCCAAAACGCTTCCTTCTGATCAAGAACTAAAAAAAGCTCTTTTTTTACCTCCATATAACGTCGGACAGCAAGAGTGTCCCTATTGTTTTTCAATTTCTTCAACTCAGCACGACATTTATTTATTCTCTTCTTGAAATTTCCAGTAACACTAGGCCCCCATTTAGATAAACTCTCAGCACAAGAAGCAATTTTCTCAACCACAGACACACGGCTAGCATCATTCCAGCATTCAGCCACAATTTCCAAACACATTGGCTCCTTAAGCCAGGCGTTTTCAAAGCGAAAGCGCCGATTAGGAATAAAATGTTCAGGAATCACAAACTCAAGGAAAATAGGATTATAGTCTGATGTTGAAGTTTCAATATTCAAAAGTCGAGATTGAGGGAAAGTTTGAAACCAACCTGAGGAAACAAGGGCACGGTCGAGTCTCACTTCAATCCACCTTGGAGTTCCCCTCCCTTTCTCCCATGTATACGGGTATCCAACAATGTCCATGTCAACCAAGTCGCAATCTTGGAGGGTCTGTTCGAAACCAGAGATCAACCAAGTCGGATATGGAAGTCCTCCTCTCTTGTCACTTTGACTGAGAACATTGTTTAAATCACCTATTACACACCACTGAACATTGATAGGTCTCACCAACGACTTGAGTAAATTCCATGTATCTTCCCTTCGATCTTTCTGAGGTTCACCATACATCCCCGTTAGTCTCCATTGTGGCTCACCACTGATTTCCACATAAAAATCGATATGATGTTGAGAAAAACCAATGATTCTACCTTCATTGGCATTTTTCCAAAATAAAGCAAGACCACCACTCCTCCCAATAGCCTCAACCGAAAAAATTCCTTCAAAGCCCAACAATCGGCCCACAAAATCAATTCTAGCTTTATTACATTTGGTTTCACATAAAAAAATAAAATTGGGTTTCTTTTGAGATACTAACTCTTTAAGGAATTGAAAAGTCCGCTGGTTCCCAAGCCCACGGCAATTCCAGCTCAGAACATGACAATTTTTTTTTTAATATAACTAACTTAAAGACAATTTCTAATACGAACAGATACAGAAAATGTAAACAGTTTTGTCATACACTTTTAGATCGGATTATAATTAAATTTTATTTTGATAAAAAATCAATTCAGAGTCCTATTTGGAATATTTTAAAAAAATACAGAGTCTATTTTGTCATTTAACAAAACAGAGAATCTAATTGATAACTTTTACAAAACACAAGGTCCAAAATAGTATTTATCCAAACATAAATATTGAGCAAAATAATGATTAAGGTTGAGAGTTGAGATACGTTTTGGGAAATGTTGCTGCTGCTGCAAATGCGATACGCCTAAGTATAAAGAGTCTCACTCATCTCAATCATCATACTGACACCATAAATATCACCCTTTAAAAAAAAATAAAGAGAAATAATAATTACAAACTAATACTATAATCTTTTAATCAATGATAATTACAGCCTTTTATTATAATTGTTTTCTCATTCTCTATATTTCAAAACATATGATAGGATATATTTTTCTAAAAAATAAAATGACAGTATTTATTATAGTTACTATATTATTTTAATAATCTTTCTAAAAAATTATTAATATTTTACGGTATCGATAATAAAGTTCTTCGTATCTCTGTAAATTTTTGAATACTTTATAATATTAGAATGTATGTTTATAAAAATTATAAAAATATTTAAAACTTCCTATAACTGTATTTGTTTTTTTTTTATTTGTAAAACAAACCCTTTTAGAAGTGTATATATTTTAAGTAGGTGAATATTGTGTCATTTTTAGATTAGGCGAGAATTAATCTGAAAATGATGTAGAAAGTAGTACTAGTATATGTGATGCATATGGTTTTATCTTAAATCAATTATAACTAGTTAATTAGTAATTTTTTTTTTTAATTATTATAGTAAGATTCATAAGTTTTATTTTAAAATTAATTGTACAATGAAAAAAGTAATTTATCCATCATATCATATACAGTAGAACCTCTATTCAAGAATACACTTGGGACCAAGTAAATTATATTCTAATTGGGAGGTTATAACTAAATAGAGTTACACTAGAAAAAAAAATTAAAAAACTAAAAAATATCAATGTAATAATAATAACAATAAATAATCATTAATAGTATATTATAATAAAAATTATTTTAGAGTAAATATAATATTCATACATGTATTATAATTTGAAATAAAATTATTAATTTTACATAAATAAATTTACAAAATATATGTATATATTTTATTAAGATATAATTATTCTTATATAGAGGTATACTTTGTTAATACGGGACTTAGAAAATGTATAACTAATTACAATTTAGAGGTTATTCTTATTTATAACTGGCCCAAATTGGGACTTGATTTTTTTATAACAAATTAGAGGTTATTCTTGAATAGAGTATTCTTAAATAGAGGTTCTACTGTATATAGGAAAGTTCTATTTGCACTTTATAAAATTATAAATACACCCTATTATTATAAAAAATATACTTAAATAATTTTAAAAATTACTCTTAATATTTTTTTAAATTTTTTCATCACATAATTTTATGTTAATTTTAATACTTATTTTGATTTTATTTTCATAATTTTTTTTAACTCATGTATATATATTTTTTATTGTTTTCTTAAAAAAATTCATATAATTTTTTATTTTAATTTTTTTGTTATAATATTTAAAATATAATTCAATTTTGTTTGATAAGTATATTTTTTAAAAATATAAATTAGAAGAAAAAAGTTAAAAAAATTTAGTATAATTAAAAATATAAATTTTATATAAAATAAAAATTATTATAATGGGGTATCCTTAAAAATTTTAGGGGTGCAAATAAATTTTTTAATATATATAGGGATATGATTTTGTCCCGTGATGTACTTTTACGGAATGTATTTCGTGGTACATTAGGTACATTAAATGAGTGTTAGGGTACGTTTCTACTTTTTAACCCTAATTACCCCTAGATCAATCTCAGCTGTCAGATCAAATAACTCCCTCATCTGACGGTTGCCGTACATCACGAATTACAATCCGTGAAAGTATAATAACGAGACAAAATCATATCCCTATGTATATATATATATGATATTACGAATATTCTATCTCAAATCAATTATAATTAGTTAATTAAAAAGTTTTTTTGTTAATTATTACGGTAAGATTGATGAATTCTATCTTAAAATTAATTACTAATAAAAGAAGAAGTTTATTAATCTTTTATATTATTATTATGATATTATCTTTCAACACTAGCTTAAAAAATTATATTTATTTTCAAAATTTACTTTTAAACATCTCTAATATTTTTTTATTAAAAGCAATTTAAATGTAATAATTAAATAACTAAAAAAACAACCATACGTAAAAAAACAAAAAAAAACTCAGATGAAGAGATTTGATAGTAGATGTGGGCATTTCAGTTGCAATTTTTGAATATTAAAGTTTGTAGATTGATGTGATTTATCAAAAAAAAAATCATATTTTGACACTATTATTAAACCTAATTTATTACCTTTTATGGATAATAAAAATGTAAATTATAAAGGCCTTTCTTCTTTCTTTCAATTTACTGGGATAATATATATAATAAAGCAGTAGTACATATCTGAAAAAGAAAATGAAAAATGATTGAAAGAGATGGAAAGAAAACGAATATAAATTACCAGAATATCTTTCAATATCATTGCAATAATTTTAATTTTTAATTTTTAATTTTTGTGAAAGAAGGCGATTGGATGGTATATGAGGTGGGATATTGCCGAGGCTTATTAATTAATTAATTAAAAGAGTAGAAATTTGGTGTTGTAAAATGTAATGATGAGTTAAGTTGCCATAAATTAATGTTACAAATTTTGTTCAGTTTTTGCTTCCTCTGCTCAAACATAACTTACTTGTCTCTATCAACAGCTCACTATATACACATCAATTATTATAATATATATTTTTTTCTTTTTTATTTAGCTTAATATTTTCCTTAATTAGTACTCCTAGTTAACCTTTTTTTTCTCCAATAATAATTAAAAAAAAATCAAAACATTTCTTATAATAAAAAAAATAAGCTATTATAGGACGCTTGATATACAACTTATACTTGATTGAAAAATATCTCATTGTTTATTTTAGTCAGTCTAGTTATTATTTGACATTATTTATATTTTAAATTAAATTTTCATTGGTTAAAGAAAAAAAAAAGATAACACAGTTTTTACTTAAAAGTATATTCATGCAATATTAAGTAAGAGAAATATTAAATGTATGTTTTTTTTTCTTCTTGATAAAATAGAGGGAATCCCAACATAAGTTGATCCAGTTGGCAAATGGAATGATTGTGGCACAGAAGAGTAATAGATGAGATTTTGTTTGTTTGGTTCTGAATCTCCCAATATCCATAATTAAGTCTACTCTATTCTGGCTCTATTTTTAGGTCATCTTCTAATATCATTTATTTGGGGTCTGTAGTTTTAGAGTTAGTAGTCATATCAAGGATGTGACATACCAAATCTTTATCATAAAAGTGGCTATTAAGCTTTAGAGATCATAGGAAAGGACATCATTACACTAGACCTTGATACTCAGTACAATATAGCTCATCTTATCCATTTCATTTACTACTATTGTATCGATCTGTTCAGATTTGGAACCAACACACTATTTATCTGTGTCTCTGGATATCTCATTTGCCTGTGTGTCTACTCTCTAATTATTGTTTTTGTATAGATATTTGTGGCTTCCTTTCTTTGTGCATATCGGGTTTTGTTTTATTTAGGATTTTTTTTCGATGTAGTAACGATGTTTATCACCCTTGTTCTCGGTGGCGTTGGCTTCTGGCCATTTTTGTATTTGGCTTGGTTTTTGGTCATTTCTTGTGAAGATTTGTGCCACTTTATTTTTATTTGGCCTTTTTAGTTTTGTCCCTTTAAACCGGCCAATAATAGTTATGTAAATATTTTTATTGGCATATTTAATAAATTAGACAAAAATAATGTTTGTAGTATTTTTGAAATTAGCTTTATTTGTTTATTATTTATTTTTGAAAATATAGTTTTTATTCCTTGTGAAAAGGCTTTTAAAAAGGGAAATTATAGTAAATGGCCCCAAATCATAGGAGTATGTTAGTTTATGTCTTCATTTCAAAAAAATATAGCAAATGACCCTAAATCATAAGACTATGTTAGTAAATGTCCTTATTTCAATTTTTTATTTTTTTATTTTTTTAAAATTAGAAGCAAATTATTTAAATATGGTATATCTATATTAATTTTGTTAAAATCTTTTTTATTTTAAAGTTATGTCAATTTTTTTTAATTTTTTATGAGTTGTTTTGGGTTGTTGGTATATAGATTTTGTTGTACGGTATATTTCTATTTTGTTGTATAGTATATTATTATTCTTAGATAATATTTATTTTTTATTATTTATATGTATAATAGTGGTATATAATTTTATTAGCATAATAAAAATATTTTAATGTATGTATATAATTTTATTGTCATGCTACATATATTTAATTATTATTTTTATATTTTTTGATTGTATGATTATTTATTTTAAATAATATTTAATTACTTTTTATTTTATTATATACAATGGTCATGGTATATATATTTTAATTGTGGTATAATATTTGATTAGTATAGTATACATACATATATATATGCATTAATAATCTATATTTTTATTATTATTATTTTTTGTATATATGTTTTGGTGTATGGTATATGTATTTTTTGTTATACTGTATATAATTTTTTTAAATAATATTTAAGTTTTATTTTCTATTGTACTTTTGTTGACATGATATATAATTTTATTAGCATCCTATATATTTTTATTTTTATTTGTTGTTATTATTATATATATTTTTATTGTAAGGTATATATTTTATGTTATATGGTATATAAGTTTTATTGTATAGTATATCATTTTATTTTAGATAATGCATGTTTAGTTTTTATTTTAGTATACATAAAGGTGATATATAGTTTTGTTAATATAATATATATAATTTTTTTTAATAATATTATATTATTTTGTTTTATTTTTTATTGTAGGTATAGACGTTTTATTGTATGGTATATGATTTTTGTTGTCTATAATATATTATTTATTTAATATGATATTTAGTTTCTATTTTATTGTATATAAATTTTTGGTATGTATTCATATTTTAATGGTGATATATATAATTTTGTTAGCATGATATATATATATATTGAGTATTAATTTAGTATTGTTATAATTTCTTTGTGGTATATAATTTTATTACTACGGTATATTAATTTTCTGTACTACGATATATCTAATACTGTTGTATATATTTAAATGATCTAATATATTTATTTATTTTTGTTACAATATAATAATATGCAATACTAAAAAAATTACGTAACTTAATTTTGTTATTATATATTTTTTTAAAAAAAAAATATGTGATAAATCTATTTTTATAATTTTTATTAGCTAATTTATTAGATTTGGTCATTTTCTTAATTTTTTTAAAAAATGGACATTTACTAACTTAGTTACCAAATTTAGGGTCATTTTGCATCTCAACCCTTTCAAAAACAAATTTTATACTTTTTGATTTATTACGAAATAAATATGAGTTTTCTTTTTATAGAATATTTGATTTTATCTTTTGTTTCTTTTTAAGGAAATTCTTAATTATATTTTATTCCTTTTGATCTAATTTCTTGACTAAGAAACCGTGCACAATTATAGGTATTAATGTAGTCAAAGTTTCCTTATTTGTTTATGGAAACTTTATTAAAAAACTGTCCAGGTTCACTGTACCTGTTTGAACGGACTGACTGTCTGAACAGATTTTGACTTTCCTTTTTGGGAAGATTTTCATTTATTGACCTGATCGTTTCTTAGTTGTTTGACCACAACCTAAAGAGATTCTAAAGTGTATAAATTCATCCTTAGGTCCCTGGTTTTGGTTAGATCTCTTGGTGTATCAATTCTAAATTACTTTTTAAAGTTAGAAAGTATATTCTTTATTGTGTGAAGAACTTGAGTCCAACAAGTTCTTAGTATTTTATTATTATTGTGTTATTTTGTATTGTTTCTTGTTAAAATTGTGCAGATTGAACACTTTGGATATTGTTAATCAAGCATTGGGAGAAGTCTTGTTCGTGAGTCACTTTTCAGGAGGAAAAGTGCATGTGAGTCACTATTCGGGAGGAAGATTGCCAGTTTGACATTCTTCGGGAGAAAGATTGCATGTGAGACACTCTTCGGGATGAAGTGTGCAAGTGCTACGAATTGAAGAGAGTTCAAGGTCTCGACACTTCAGAAATTTGATTAGAAGAATAGAGTACAATAGTTGCGGTAAATTCAAAGAAGGAGTCTTTATTTGTGTAAGTCAATTTGGTTTTGTAAACACTTAAGATTCATTTAATAAATTTCATTCTTTTGGCGTGGCCCCGTGGATTAGGAGCAACTTGAAAGAGTTGCTGATACCACGCATAAAATGTCGTGTGCCATTTTAATTTTCCTGCATTTTTACGTGCTACAGTATATTTCTGTTCTGTCAGATTTTGTGTTTGATTGAACATAGATAAATTCTGTTCAAACAATTTTATTACAGTTCCGTGTTATTTAAATTGTTCGATAATTTCACTTGGTAATTATAAAAAATGAAATTTCAATTTATTTCTAAAAAAAATAAAAATATATATATTGATCATAGATAAATGTACTTATGTACTTCTTTAATGTGTTCGATATTTAAATAGTTATAATCTTATATATATATATTATATGATGTAGTTATTTAAAATATCCTGTAAAATTTTAAAAAATTTGAAATAGTTTGCAATACAGATTGTAGGGTTTAAATAATTTTTTTTCACATACATATAAAATAAAAGAAACACATGTACAACATACTATTTGAACTTTATTTTGACAAGTTCAATATTATGATTTTTAAAAAATTTACAAGATGCTTTAAATAATTATAATGTATAATGTCATATAAAAAATAAGATTAAAATTATCTTAATTAAAATAAAAAATATTAAAAGATACACCTATTTATGAGGGGTGCACCATAAATTTTTTATATTTTGTAGGAAATTCTATAGTGCACTCTCCGAAAAGAATATTTTGGTACTCCACTTGTCTGTTTCAACATTTACGAGAGCTTTTTAGTCTAATTTTTTTTTTTGTCATAATCGTATATGTCCTAGCAGGCCCGGCTCTAATGGTGTGCAGGCAGACCTACTGCACAGGCCCACGCAAGAAAAGGGCCCAATTTTGTTAATTTTTTTTTTTCTAAAAAAAAAAAAAACTGACTTGGTCAGAATTCCAATTTCCAATTCCTTGGTCTTATCTCTCTCCATCTTCTCCCTCCCAACAAAACCTCATTAATTTTTAACCTTTCAAATATTTTTTTATTTTTTTTATAAACCAAGTATTAGTCAATTAATTACCAAATTTCTTAATTTCTAGTAAACTAACGTTACTAAATTTATTAATACCATTTAATTTATTTTTTTAAAAACTTTTTATATTCATCTATATGACTATATATATATCCCATTTTAAGCTTTTCATCAACATCAAAAATCAAAATTATTTATGAGAATTGAGAAGAAAGATATTAGATATATTTTTCTATCATCTATATTTCTAGTTTTTTTTTTATATATATATATATAAAAAAAATAAAAGAATTGGAGAATAATATCATTCATTGGAATTTTCTGAGACAAATTTATCAACGGTTAATAGAAGGCTTAATGGATTAGCATCGAATAGCGATTGAAAATGAGATTTTGGAGACGATAAAATATGAAGAGTTGGTTGATGAATTTGCTTCAAAAGCATTCGAAGGATGGCCCTTTTTAAATAGAATGTTGATATTGGCTTGAAATTGTATTGGAACTAATAACAATTTTAATAAAATTGTTTGAATTTTTAAGTGCTTAATTATGTAAAATATACTTTCGTAATTTGATAATATTTAAAAATAATATTTGCAAATTATATTTTTTTTGTTAGGGGCCTATTTTTTAAAATTAGAACAGGGCCTCCAAAATATTTGAGACGGCCCTGTGTCCTAGCTATTTCAATGTAAATTTTCAAAAACATTAGAATAGTTTATAATACCGAAAATAAAATTCAAACAATTATGTGACACAAGTGTAAATATTTTAATCCTATTTTTAGTATTGTAAATCATTTAATTTTTTTAAAAAATTACAAATAATTCTAAATAACTACAACATATACAAATAAAAAGAACAATTAAACTGAAAAGCTCTTTTGAATTCTTAAAAGAATTGAGGGTGTACCGAAACACTTATTTTAAAGGGTACACTATAAATTAACAACAACAAATAAAGATGTTTAATTATTTATTACATTAAAAGTATGTACGTAATTCATAGCACTTAAATTTAGAAACTTTTAAGATTATTTCACTTCATAACTTAAAAACAGTTTTTAAAAACAGAAAACAACTCTTAGAAACTAATAGGAATGTTTGGCTAAATTTTTTAAAAAACCGTTTTCGGAAAACTTAAAATAACTTAAAATTAGAAAATATTAAAATGTTATTTTTTATTTTCAAAAACATTTTTTTTTGTCTAACATTTTTTTTTTTACATTTTATCTCACATACCTAGGTCTGGGTCTGAGGTGGGGTTTGGGTTCCAGGTCTAGGGTACGGGCTCGAGCTGGGATCCAAGTCGGGGTCTAGGGTCCAGGTCCCATGTCCAAGCCAAGGTCTAGGTACAAGTCTGGGTTGGGGTTCGGGCAAGGTTCAGGTCTCGAGTTTTGGTTCGGGTTAGGGTCTAAGCCCGGGTTCCAGTTTGAGTTCGGTCTTAATTCGGGTTCATGTCCTGGGCCTGGGTCTGGGACCAGATCCGAGATGGGGTGAATTAAGGGGTGTTCACGATGCGGGTGGTGCGTTTGACCATTTTTCAAATCAACCAGCATTGCAGTTTTTCCAATTTCCTAAAACGCACCCATACCACAAAACTAAAAAACCACAGAAATTGCACCGCAAAAAATGGTGCAATGCAGTGCGATTTTTGTGGTTTCTGCAGTTTGGAGTATCACCAAATAATTAAACTATCACAAATACAACAAATCTTGAGCAACACTTGTCAAAAATACCATAAGGCTTGAAAATATATATGAAAAAAAAATTCAGTTTCAACAATACAATAATTAGTATGCTTTGGGCTGGATATTCACATATTGAACCTAAATAAATATAAAAATTAGTATTTTTATAATGTGCGGTGCGGTGCGATTTGAACTGCATATTAACAATTCAAAACTGCAAATCGCACCACACCGCGCGGTTTATAAAAAATTTAAATCGCGACTGCACTGCAAAGAATTTTAAACTATATTTTTTTTGCAGTGCAGTACAATGCGGCAGTTTAAGCAGTTTGATGAACACCCGTAGGTGGATTCATATCATGGTATGGTGTACAGTATTGAAACTTTTTTTTCATATAAAAAATCTAAAAATAATTTTACAAAACATTAGTCAAATATCATTAAATTTTTGAAATGACAAAAAATTATTTCATATTCTCATTTTTAAACACAATTTCTGTCTCTCCCTATCCAATGTGGTTTATGTTGTTGTAACTTTTCTTTCAGAAAAAAAATTTAAAGAATTTTGATCTCTCCGCTCAATAATACTCACTTCATCCATCCTAAAATAAAATAAGATAAGAGGAAATTAAGTTATAAACTTGCGACAAGTAATATGCATCGTTAATTCATTCAAAAAAAAAAATATGCATGATTAATCATTATACTTTTAATAAATTATTGACATATTCCTCTTGAATTAATCACAGTTTAATACACACAATTACAACACAAAATTTTGAAAATTTAAAATTAATTACTTAAGGCGTAAATGTGAAACAGACATAGATCAGTGTGAAACCATATTATTATTATTATTATTGAAAAACCTTAAATTCCCCAAGTCCCAAAAGCTAAATAAAAATTATAGAACATATTCATTAAAACGAGATCAGTGTTGCGCATTTTAATGAATCAATATAAAATATGACTTTGCTAATGTGATATCGTATTTATCATAAAAATACACGTGTACAGGCATTTTTATCAATATAAATAAACTATATGAAAGAATATAAGATAATATCACAGCATACAACATGAAATGGTGTGTTCGAACAAGAGGAAAGGGGAAAAAATAATGTAATCAACTTACAAAAAAGGAAGACTAGATTAATGGGTTTAATCACACCAGAAAATTTGTATTATAACCACAAAAAATACAATAATTTTTTTAACAAACTTTACACAATACTATATTCCTATTTTAACGAGCAAAAAGAGATCAAATAGTTGATTAGCGAACTAGTTGAAAGAGGTAAAATTTGATTCAATTTTGCTGTTTGGTATCTACTACAGCTAAGATCATCCAATATGGATGGAATGACAAGTTAGCTAGTAAAACAAGTTACCATGTCTATGCAAATGCGAGAGCGCTTCCATTTCATGATTTGAGCGGAGATCGGTGTATGAATGAAGAATCATCAACACTTGTTTATCTACATAATAGCCTGCAGGATGGTTAACTTCATACCATGGAGGTGCTAGTATGAGCTATCCTACGAGCTTCTTCCAAGTCCTTCACAAACCTGCAATTTTCCACCCAAGTAAAAATAAAAAATAGAAAAAAATTAAAGGTTTTAGTATACTCAACAATTTGGAATTTACTTTAAGAAGAGAAAGATGAACATATTGATAGGGAAGAACACATATTTACACCTACTAAATAAACTGTATAACTTGGTATTGCTTCTAAGATGCATGTCTAAATAACATGTTCGTTTCGCTTCTCTGATCCAATTTATGAGATTGTTTTGAATTGAACATTTACAAATGAGTTTAAGGACAAATATTGTATGTATACAGTTGCATTGTAGGTTGGGGTAAGCAAAAACAATATTGGTGATTCTTGCAAGCAGTTAAACAATGACTAATGAATTAAACAGACATCAGTTAATGCATATACCTCTTTGAATTGAGAACCACAGAACCACCAAGTATGAAACGAGTTCCAGAATTGGACACATTTTGTAAGGCAACAACACGCGATTCCTCATATGTTGTCCCACCAACAATGAATATGATTACATCCTGCGGCCTAGAATCACATGACATTACCAATATTAGTAGCTTTCTTTGAAAATACTAATTTACAGTTTTCTGATACTCGTGTAATTACACATAATTACTTTCATGAATGGTTCGGAATAAATAAAAGGCTATAATTAACTTCTCATGTCATTCTTCAGAATACTATAGCCTTTTCCAGGTTTTTTTTTTCTTCACTTTTCAAATATCAAAAAAAGAAAAAACACCTGCAACTATCTCACTACAGCTGAATTTTAACTACACCTCCTTGCAATAAGTCTCCCATTGCAAGAAAAAGAAACAAGATTTGCCTATCAGAAAGCACTCTTGTTGAAAATTTACAGAACATTTTTAGAGCATAGATTATCCACATACTAAATTGCAAGCAGGCAAAAGATAGTAAAAGAACACGACAATCAAAATTCCAGCCAAGATGTCAGCCACAGGAGAACTGTTAGTACAGCAACTAACCTGCCCTGTTGAAAATGATTTCCAACATGTGGATAGTCCACATCTCTCAACCGACCCTTATTGATGTTTTCCATAGTTTGATAGAGAAGAGGCTGGTGTTGTGTGTACACATTTTCAACTCCCTAGAATACAAGTCGAGAGTAATTTTAGCATCAAAAGCAAACACTCAAAACAGAAACTATATTTTCCAGGACATACCTTTAATCCACGAGCCATGTTACGTGCAATATTCAAAAGGTCACGATTTCCAAAAAGATCCCCAGTTCGCTTATCTACACCAGCTTGCTTCAAGAGAAACTGGACAAGCTGTAAGCCAAGACAGACATTTCGTTATAACCAGTGATTTACTCTATCAGCCACTAGCAAGAGGTAGAACAGCTTTGAAGACTTCGCTTCAGGGATTGAGCCTCTGAGAAAAGGTTCAATCTCCGTCAGAAGTGCTCAGGGCCTATACCACACAGGCTACCAGTAGAAAGGGAAAAGAAAGTGTTATACCCCACGCTTGTATTTCGGAGACCGAGAAGACAGTTTGTCAAAAAGCTGCATCAGTTGAACAAGGCTTTCCTTCTCATACCGCAATGCATACAACATCACAAGGCGTAGGCAGTCGAAATCAGATACATTTGCATTGTCTAAAAGAGTTTTCACTGCCTACACAGAGCATCAAATGTGCAGAGTCAAATAATAGAAGCTGAGTTTTGTATGTTATTTAATTTAGTTTCAAGTGATCGCACATGGAAAAAAAACTCAGGTACTTATCTCAACATCAACTATTGTCTACAGTTGCAAAATAAATAGGATGAATTGTTGCAGAATGAGTGAAAGCATGTAGTTTTTTTTCCTTTTTGTAGCATGGAACTGGTTAATGTGGCGTGGCATGTTCATATAAATTTATTAAATGCAAATTGTCTGAATAACTTTAGAATTCATCCTTTTCACTAAAATATGTTAAACGTATCTGACATGATAACTGAAAGTTTGTATAAAAGGAGAAATAGTCATCTGTGCTATATAAACCCAAGGACCATAGCACCGTGAGATGGATTTTACATGTTCTATTACCATTCACCTGCTGCCCACACTGTATTTGAATTCAACAAAGCTAAATGGCCCCTACCCGTCACAAAGTAGCCCCGGCTTCAACAATCTAATGTAGCAAACACAAAATCCTGAGAGCACTCTAAAATTACAAGGAACTACTAATACCACTTGAACAGCAAAGCACAATGGCTTTTGCACCAAGCTTCCTTCAACTTTCAGTGTTACGAATTATCATCCAAGTTATTTATATTATAGTTCTTCAATGTTCAAAGAATTTGATAGAAGAATATAACAGATAAAACTGCACATATTTTTAGCTACCAACTACTCGATAAATAAATAAAAAAGCACCAAGTGGAAGACAGCTACAAATCAACAACAGCTGACACCCAAACAGAACCAATGGAAACCTAATTTTAACCCAAAAACTATTCATTTAAACCTTTTGTAAGTCTTTAGAGACTGAAAATAAATTAGTGATAATCTTAAATTTATCAAAATCAAATTAGATATACTAGCCACTCCAAAAAGACAACATAAAAATATGCACAAATAAGATAGAAGTAATCAAAATACTAGCCACATGGGGGAATCTGGGAATCTAAAGGAGTTTCCCAGCTACTTTGGCATAGCAAAATGGCAATTTTTTCCATACAAAGGTTCTAGATTCTGATAAGCAACTTGTGCATAATGGAAAGTTAACTGGTTTAGTGGTTTCAGTTATTTGATGTTGTAGGAAATAGATAAGAGGAGTTTTAGATCTGCTCGTGCAGTTTTCTTGCTGGAGTGTCAAAGATAATTTTCCAGGCAAATTGTTAGCAAGATGATGGAGGGAACAATCAAAGAAGAAACATGAATAAAGGACATACAACAATGTGAAGATCACCCAAAGGCTAGAATTGGAATTGCCATAATCAGTTACGCAGAAGGACCGTGACCAATGGGAATAGCAGCAATGGGCTAGGACACAACAACTATGAGTACGTACAGGGGCAGCAACAATAGCTTTGTTGTGAAATAACAATCATGTAACGCTATCAATGGAAGTCCAGAAGTGTGAGTTTCTTTCGGAGATACGCAGATTTGAAAGATGGGGATTTCACAGGCTCCAGCTGACTAGGTTTCAGAGTTGAGAGGTATTTGGTAACAAACAATGTCTCAGATTCAGAGAAGTTGGATTGTGTTGGTGTCAACATTTAACATTTTCTTACTTCAGTGCAACAAAGTGGAGCTTCAGTTATTTTTGTGTGGTTTTCTTGCTGGAATACTATCAGATTCTAAATGGGAATTTTTGATGAAACGTTGTTCAAAAACATAAATGAAAGGATGGAAAATAAATAAATAAAAATAAGCATTTGCCGTATCTTAGAATTATTTCAAGATTACATAATTTAAAGTAGAGAAAAAAATACGAATAAAAGATCTTTTACAGTACCTCAAAAGCTGCCCCTTGTCCACCATTGCAAGCCAACTCCTGTTCAGTTTCTGAAACTAACATGAGTTTTCGCTCTTCAACTATCCTGCTCATTTCAGTGACCAATGTCACGTGCTTTGAAACATTTCCATGCATTTTCCTATACTCGGGATAATTGTCCACAAATTTGGCCATGTCCTCTGCAAAAAACTTAGCAATTTACAATTAAATACACCTCAATCCGCAAATCCAAAATATTCCATTACTTGGAGGATCTACAATATTCAAATTTCCTCATACAAACCTATTGTCTGGATATTCTGGTTACTTTTTGAAACTTGTTGAAATTCATCCACTAATCGCTTAATGTTCATCCCAATATCTCCAAAATTTTCATACATGTTAGATTTGAAAAATGAATCTTGTTCTGATGATAGCACAACCTCCTGTAAGAAAAAGTAGACTATAAATAACGGAAGTTCAAATCACATGAGTGTTAAAAGGCCATATGCAACTCAACCTGTTGATCCTTAGGAAGTTTGTCGACTGCTCTTAAGTCCACTTTATTATCTTGAATACCAATCAACTCATGAACCATAGCCTACAAAACAAATGTAATACATGAGCTTGACTAAGATACTAATTTGTTGAATTACACTAATTTGTTGAATTACGGATCAACTCATTGATTTAGTCATCACATTCTTTTAAAGAGAAAATAAAAATTAAAAAGGCAACTCTCATATATTAGCAAAAAAAAAAAAGCCCCAATATCATACCTGATACGTCCATTGATTCAACAACGGTGTCACAGGGTCATCTCTTCTATCAAGCACCAATAACAAAGGAGAAATTTCTGTCCTTCTGAAATCGAAAAGACCACTTTCCTGCTGGTACATCAACTTCTGTTACATCCCAAAACATGACATCAGTTTCGTGATGACCCAAAATTTTCATTGAAAGAATCTGCAGGCTGTAAAGTCCACATTAAGCAAGAACCATCACATACAATAACAATAGAAGTTGAACAAATTTTGGATAAAATATTTTTATGTATTAAAATCCTGCCGGTTGTATCCCCAACACTGAAATAAATGTCCAAATCAGTGTACAGTTAACACATAAACTAGTTCTCTGTTATCTAATCTTTCTCATTTTCTAAGTATACTTACGAATGTTTCATGAGCAATCCTTTTGGCTACATCAGATGTTCTTTGATATCGAATAATGGGTTTTCGTTTCAAAGCCAGAAAAACTGCTGCGATACCATCAACAACTCGGTCACAGAAATGCTGCAAATTTCCAGGGTCTACAACAGCTGGAAGCATATAAGTGTGATTTGCTGGAATGTTCAGAGTGAAATGGTAAGGATCAAGTGCAACAAAATCCATGTAGTACTCCTGCATATCAAAAGCAGAATTACATCTAATTTCAATGCAAAAAATTAAAAAGTTAAACACCAAACCATAACTAAGTATTACTAAATATAATGATTGAAAATCAACTGATGTATAAAGCTGAATTGCACCAAAGTAAACATTAAGCACAATTGGCCTGGGTTTACATAGTCTAAACTTAAATTAAAATTATCATTTTAGAGAAAAATCTCAATGATTTTTTTTTTCTTGTTGTGGGTCTGAAAAGTGGACCAGAGAGGGGGAAAAATCCTTAGACAATGAGAATTACCTGAACTTGCTGGACTACTTCTAGTTCATCTGAATCAGCTAAGATATGAATTTGAGTATCATTCAATATGTTGGAGAAAACTGAAAATACGGTATGGCGTAAGAAAAGGATTCAAGAAATAAGTTACTTTTCCCAACTGAATTCATGCAACTAAATTCAATTTTCTCAACAAAATTAGAAAAACTTACATAGATGGTACTCTCCAAATCTTGGAGTAGCCAACTGACGCCGCAACTGCTGAATATTTTCTGAGGTGGGTCGAAGGAAGTAAATGGCTTTGAGATGAGACATGGACTCTTTTGACATTGCAATAGATTCTATCAACTCTACCAAGAACACCTCTTTCTGAAGAAGCTCAGACTGTGAATACACAACACTCACTATACTAACCTGCATCTCATTAATTCAAAATCAAACAAAAATCAATTCTACAATGTCTACAAGACAATACATGAAACCGTAATTTTTTCTTTTCTTTTCACAATTGCATCATTAGTGGCATGATAGTATAATTGGTTTATAAACCAAGAACAATGAATAGAACAGATCATCATGCCATTACCCAATCCTCATTTCAGAAAGAAAAAAAAAGTACTAATAATAAATAAATGTTGCTCCTTCTCAATTTCACTAATTATAACGCGCTCATCGAAAATACCCATGAAAATTTCACTTTTCACATTAGAGAATACTAAATACAGCATATAATGATCCCAAATCAACTTGTACTTAATCAAAATGAATAGGGAAAAAAACAAAAGGTAAGTTAATTGATTAGATGAACATAATCATATTCAGAGACCATCATTTTTCTTGGGAAACAAACAGAAACTAAGTAGAATGATCATAATCTATTAGAGAAAAAATGTAATATAATGGAACTTACGGTGTGAGAATCGAGGATGAGGACTTTCATGCCGGAGATGTCTTGAAGCATCCGATTGACGTAATCGCGGGCGGCGGAAACGAGCACCATTGTTGCTGTGATGATGTTTTTTCACGACGTCGTTTTGATGGAGAGAATAGATTCAGATCTGAGAGGGAACCAAAGAAATGAAGATTTTCACTTACCAGAAAATCAACAACCCAACGCTGCGTTTTCTTATTACTCTTCTTCCTCCTTTCTAAGACGACACCGTTTCGGCAATTTTTTCCCCTCTGTCCCCAACAATATTTATTGTAAATAACGGTATAAATACTTAAAATAAAATTTTAATTTTTAAAAGCAGCATAAATCTAATAATTATTTTACCTAATATTTATAAAATTATAATTTTTCTCTAATTAAGTAATAATCTACAATCTAAGACTTATATATGTCTTGTTTAAGACAATAAAAATTTGTACTGACGAAATTAAAAAAAAATTATAATTTTATAAATATTAAGTACTTATACAGTTTTCTAAAAAAAAAAAAAATACTTATACGGTTAAAAATAAACATTAAATTTATTTTATTTACAAATTTAAAATTTAAATACTTATACTATTATTTATTATTTTTGGAAAGAGCATAAATAATAGAGAGTGAGAAAAAAAGATAAATATAAAAAACTTAAAAGGAAAAAGAAAAATGGTGTAACATATTTGTAAGTGATTAATTATGTGACTCTATTTTTATAAAAAAAAAAATAATTTTTAAATTGAGATTATTTTACAAATACATAAAAATAACAAAAAAAATTATAAAAATACAGTTTCACAAATAATTTTTTTTGACCTATACTATGGAGAATTTTTAAAGAGTGTAGGAAAATCGTTCTATTTTTAATATTATTCTTGTGTAAGTGTAAGTGAGTCATTGTATATTATTGTTCCATATTTTTCAAGTATAGTTAAAAGTTTTATTCTCTCGTTATTATTTGATTTTATTTCTCTATTAAGGGAACCTTGTACATGTTAAATACATGATTTTTGTTGTTACTGATATTTCGCAACACCAAAAAGTATAATTTAACTGGAAAAAGAGAGAATAATTTGAGAGATGACAGATGTGAGTATTCAACCTAGAGTGGCGAGTACTCGAATGGGAATGCGAGATTAATCAACAAAGCTGGAAAAATAAATGAGACGGTGAATTATAGTGGTTCATCGTATTTCGTTCGCTTAGTCCATCAGAAGAAGTGGATTCGTAGGTGCATTTTCACGTGGATCACCCCTTTATATACAAAGCAGTGCCCAATCTACATGAGGATCACATTTATTGTTAATCCATTATTTACACATTGAATTGCAATGACTAAACTCAAACAACGTTAACATTAATAAATGTATGACAAGCCATCGAATTCATCAACGTATGCGTCTTTCGCATCTGCGAGCCGACCGTTCATGTTCCGTCCGTCGAGCTCGTAGGATCGCACATACGTTTGGAACGTCTGCGTCCTTAAGTAATCGCCCGTTGTAGACGTCGCATGTTGAAGCTGGTAACATCTGGACATGCGAACTTATATTGGTCTGTTAGGGCTGTTGGGTCGCAAGGACCAAAAAACTACCTCATAGGGCATCGGTCTCCATACTCGTCGCGGAGGTATGGAGGGAGACACTCGCACATGTTCTGACATACGCGAGTTGGGTCTACCCCGCTTGATGAGGATTATGGTTACGCGGTGTGAACTAGGTCGCACCCGCAACATCTCGCTGGTTTTATCCTGGGCGAGGTCTAAACTTCGAGAATGTCTCTCCGGGACATTTCAAATTTTCATCGGGGAATCTGAATACATGTATCCTTTTAAAGAGGAGTCCGGTCTCGAGTTCCTAGGTGAGAGAAATCTCACTATAACACATGCCCCTAGTTTCGCGACGTGACTAGTGCGGTCACTGAGGGAAACTATTGCTCGAGAGACAGGTGAAAGGTTGTCACGAGGAGGTGACCTTTTGGTTGTCCCATCGAGGGTTTCGAAAAATGACGCCGTAATGATTAATTTTCATTATCTCTAGGATGCCACGTCACAAAACCCTTCTGGTTTCGTGTAGGCGTGGCCATAATTGGCCGTTAGATAGGCGACCTTAGGCATTCGACCGCCACGTGTCACGATCCCAATTAATAAGGGATATGGGTATTTAAACGCTTTGATACGAATCAAATTTCCCATTTTTCCCTCTTTTTCTTAACTTCCCTCCAGTTGTATACACTTCGTAAAAATCCACTCCCGCATTTTTCTCGCCACTTTCCACAACATTTTCATTCTCAGAAGTGATCGAGAATAACCGCAGGAATCAAAACTAAAGGTTAGCTTCTAAATCATTGCATTTTCGCTTTCTGTTTTTGGAGATAATGTGCTTTGTTTTCTGGGTTTGGATATTTTTGAGAACTTTTTAAGAGTGTATGCTAGTGGGTATTTATGTGTTCTGGGTCAATGAAACTGGGTAACATTCATAGTGTAGGACCCGTAAACTGACATAACCGCATACAATTCATAGGCACTGATTCACGTCTCGAATGCTCGCGGACATTCGGATGAACAATTTGAATGCCCGCGGTATCTTGCTTGAACAACTTGAATAATCGCATATTTCCAAGACTTATTTCCGCTTTACTGTTGACTAGACTTTTTAGGATCTTTACATGTCGCGGGCTGAGTGGTGAGAGCATTGATTGCCATTCCAAATGGTGGGTGTGTCACAGTATTCTAATGGCTATATATTCGAATATATGTCCCTTGAGATACTGAGATACACCCAGCCATTTGTTGACGTGCGTCAATACTCAAATGATCGTACTCTTTGGTTGGTAGGTTGTCTCGAAACGGTGGGTGTCTCATAGTAACTTCAGGGTTATGCTCGAAAATGCATACTTCTTGAGTCACTGTGATACGCCCAGCCGTTTCTGGAGGTATACCGCACAACCAAGGATGCGTGAATCACTCGCCCAAAGATAGTTACATTTCTTCTCGCATGCTGATAGGAGGGTCAGTGTTCGCATGGAGCCTGACCTTCTTGTCGAATGCGACTTTTATACTCTACATCGCGGTGAGATCACTTACCTTTATTTTTTCACACATCCATCACGCCGAAAAGATCTTCTATCTTTCGCATGAGCGATCCGTCTGGACGCCACAGCTCTCTGCCTCCAGAGGTCGCGCTGACGGGAGTCGTCCACAAGAGAGAGACGCTTTCTCCTACCGACATCTCCGAAATGGAGGCTGCGAGATAGAGTTAGGTCCGATGTCTTCTCGTAGACATCGAGAGGATGGTACAAGAGCTCGCCGAACTCGGGACAATCGATATCCGAGATAGCGAATCTACAAGTGCCGCACGCGACTACCTCATCCATACGAGACATGCGCCCGACATCGAGGTCGAGCGAGGTGGAGGAGGAATGGACTACTCCGTCCGCGAATCGGCAGTGAAGAAGAAGAGGAAGCGGAAGGGAGTGGGACTCGACTCTACGACGACTCGCAATTGAACGAACCTTTCTCATGCGAAGACCTAGTCTCGAGGGTTGTCAAATCTGACTTCACTACCTTCGTGAGGTTGAATTTGTTGCGACTCGCGTTTCAAAGTCCCAAACCCTCTCAGAGAGCGCATCTTCCGTTCACCAACCCTGCGATCATCCCTACAGAGGACGTGGTTATTTCAATACCCATTCTTCGATGTGGTGTATCGGGCCCCGTTTCATCCTTTCGTCGCGCCCATTCTCGTGCGTTATGACGTGTCGCCTTTTCGCCTAACACCTAACAGCTTATCGCACCTGCTCTAGCATTCTATGCGATGTACATGGAGTACGCCCATGGCTCCGTCGCAGAAGAGTTTAGTTACTTCTATGACATAAAGAGCGTGGGTCTTCATAATGGCTTCTTTTGTTTTAGTAAATGGGCGACTTCTGAAATAAACGCACGAGGGGATGGTCTCGAACATGGGCGACCTGGAAGTCGAAATGGTTTTATATTTTTAAGGTTCCCGGGATCAGGGACCGACTTTAATCGCGTACCCGCATGTCGCATATTTGTTGACTTAGAAAAATCTGTTACTTTGTTTTTCGAGATCGTTTGCTAACTCGTTTTTTTTTTTTTTGTTGTCATCGTGCATGTACTCGCCGACCAACGCTCGACGCGAATAAAAAGGGGGGTAGCCGAAATTTCGGGAGTCTTCCGTACAAGATCGCGACCGGCGATTACCGTGTACGACCGCCAAATTGCGAGAACACAAACCGATCCCCGAGAACGCGAGTCTTCAACGGAGCCGCATATAAAGAACCTTCGAGAAACAACCAGGAGCTGATAGATAAACGTCTTCGAAGCAAACTCCTCGACAAACTTCAGTAACTCGTCCTTTTGCTATAAATTGACGGTAGGATTGTGATTTTTACTTATCCGTTTCGTGTTTGCGTACATGACTTTTTTGGAAGTCCGCCCTCGTCCCGAAGATCACAGAAGGGTGGAACACCAGCCGACTTCGCCGCCCCTTGCCCAAGAGGAAGAGCGATGTGATGACTTCGCCGGCCGCATTCCTCCAAGAAGCTTGGCTAAGACTACCCAGGACAAGGGGAAGAAAGTCGTCATCGACTCTCCTGTTCGTGCTCGCGATTTTCTGGCCATGCAGGAAAAATTACTGGCTGAGATTCCTTACGAGGATCTTGCTTCTCGATCTACTGAACTGGCCGTGCAATCCATGGCTTTGTTCATGAAAGCCGCAGCTACTCCTTCGAAGGAAACTGATTCGCTGAAGAGGCAGAACGTCCATTTTCAAGAGAGCATAAAGAAGCCGGCGGTGAGGTGGCGAGGATGGAGGAGCTCAACAAGGCCAAGGAGAAGGAACTCGAGGAAGTCAACAGGGGCAAAAGAACAGGTGGAGCTCGAGCTCAAGAAGTCGCAGGACACGGTCGCTGAGATGGCTCGCGACTTGGAGGCTGAGAAAGAGGGTGGGAAGAAACAGTACGATCAGGCTGTGTCTGACTACATGTACACTACTCTTTCCAAGGTCCCTGACTTCGACTTCTTGCTGCTTGGAGCCGAAGCTGCAGAAATGGCTGAAGCTTTTCGCGCGATGTCTCCCACTCAGACTCAGGGTAACCTTCCCGATGAAACCGAGGGAGTACAGGCTGAAGAGGTCGAGAATGAAGTCGTGAGCAAGATTGCAGACGAGGCTGCTCCTGATGAGACTACTCCCATTGCTCCAGGCGTTTGATTACTTTCTATCTTTTGTTGTTTAATTTCACTCTTACTTAGAGAATTTTATGCGGTACACGGGTACTCGCACTTCTGTACTTAGAGAATTTTATCTTACTTTTTGGACAAATTTTTATCCTCGCAGGGATAGCTTACATTTTAATATTTACGCAGTACATGGGTACTTGCGATTTTATATATATTTAACTTTGATCACAGCTTGGTGTGAATGCAATTATATATATATATGTATGCGATTTTAATTACAGCTCGGTGTAATAAAGTAGAAAAAACTCGGTAAATCAAATTACTCGAAAAACTTAATAAGTGATTTTATTGAAGCAATCAGTAATACATGCGGGTATCATGCCCCTATACTTAGGAAGTGTTTGGAACAAAAAATATCTAAGTATAAGTACTCGAATTATCATAACTGAATAACGCGAATATTACTGATAATAAAATTTCAAGCTCTCGCTATTCCATGCTCGTGGAATCGCGGTTCCATCGAGTGTTGCGAGTCGATAAGTGGCATCGCCAATTTGATCTGCGATTTTGTATGGTCCTTCCCAATTATCTCCAAAGACTCCGTGGGCTGGGACTTTGGTATTTGGCATTACTTTTCTAAGGACCAAGTCTCCTACTCGTAGAGGTTTTATCTTTACTTTCGAGTTAAAGTACCTTGCTGTTCGTTGTTGATAAGCCGCGTTTTGTAGTTGCGCTTTATCACGCTTTTCTTCTAAAAGATCAAGGCAAAATAACTGATTCTCGCTATTCTGCGAGATATCGAAAGCATCTCTACGCAAGGATCCTGCCCCAACTTCTACTGGTAACATGGCCTCGCACCCATAGGAAAGTGAGAAGGGTGTTTCGCCAGTTGTAGATCGAGGGGTTGTATTGTAAGACCATAGGACTTGCGGTAACTCATCTGGCCATGCCCCTTTGCGGTCTTCTAATTTTCCCTTTATGGTGTGCTTAATTATTTTGTTGATCGCTTCGCCGCCCATTGCTCGGCGGTAAGCGACCGCGAAAAGGCTTTTTTAATTCCTAAATCATCGCATAGTCGTCGCATCTCTTTACACAAACCGTTTCCCATTATCCGAAATGAGCTTGTGCGGGATGCCAAAGCGAGGATGATGGAAGTGTAGACGAACTCGCGCAACTTCGTTGCCGTGATGGTCGCGAGTGCTTTCGCTTCACCCCACTTTCAGTGAAATAGTCAACCGCGACTACAAGATATTTGACTCCGCCTTTTCCCTTGGGTAACTCGCCAATTAAATCAATTCCCCATATTGCAAAGGGCCAGGGACTCGTGATAAAATGGAGGTTACTCGGGGGCTGGTGTGTGTAAGTGGCTATTCGCTGGCATCTATCACACCTTTTTGAAAATGCGAGGGCTTCTTGTCACAATGTTGGCCAGTAATACCCTTGTCGCATAATTTTTAAGGCAAGGGAATTACCTCCTGTATGATTGCCACAAATTCCCTCGTGTACTTCACGCAGTATGTAACCGCAGTCTTCGCCACTGATACATTTGAGAAGTGGTTGACTAAAACTTCTGCGATACAAGCTCTGGTCATATATCACATACGGCCGCTCGTTGTCGCAATTTCGCTTCTATTTTATCATTAGGTAAGATCCCCTCGTCGAGGTATGCGAGGATGTGGTCATCCAGTGTAATCTCCCCGAACGTCATCGATCTCCATGATTGTTTCTCGATCTATGGTTGGACGAGACAATACGTCTACCGAATTACATCGAGTAATCTCGCTTCTCTAGTGGAGGCCACGGCCAAGGCGTCTGCATGGGCATTTTGAGTACGCGGTACTCGAGACACAACTACATGTTTGAACTTCTGCATGATTTCGCGAACGATGGCTAAGTATTTAACCAATCTTCCGCCTCTCGCTAGGTATTCTCCACTTACTTGACATACCACGATTTGAGAGTCGCTAAATGCTTGTAGGTATTCGACTTTCATCTCGAGAGCCAATTTCAGACCTGCGATTAAAGCCTCATACTCGGCTTCATTGTTAGATGCAAAGAATTCGAAACGTGTTAGGCCGTGTACCTTAAAATTATTGGGGACCGATTAACAATATCCCACTCGCCCGAACCTTCATTATTTGAGGCCCCATCGACATACAATGTCCATACCTCTTTGTCTATCATGACGATGTCATTTCCACCCTCTACAACCGCTACCTCCGTGCTCGGAACTCAAGTATAAAATCTCGCTAGGGCTTGCCCTCGATCGCGTTCTTGGTTTATACTTGATGTCGAACTCGACTCAACTCCATAGCCCACTTTAATAATCTCCCCGATGCCTCCGGCTTTGCCAAAACTCCGCCTTAAGGGGAAGTTTGTCAAAACTTCAATACCGTGAGCCCGGAAATAAGGTCGCAATTTTCTTGAGGATATTATCGGGCAAAAGTTAGTTTCTCCATCCGAGGGTAACGTGTCTCGGCGTCCAATAATCGCTTACCGACGTAGTACACGGTGCCGACGTCCTTGGTCCTCGCGAACAAGTACCGAACCGATCGCATACTCTGAGATCGCTAAATAAATAGATAAGACCTCTCCGGCAACGGTTTTGATAGAATCCTGGAGGTTGCCCCTGCATGCGTTTTTAGCGTTTGAAAAGCCCGCTCGCATTTCTCATCCCATTGAAACCTCTTGTTACCCTTCGTGATTTGAAAAAACTCTACACTTGTCGAGGATCCGGATATGAAGCGTTTAAGGCCGCGACTTTACTCCGTGAGGCTCGAACCTCCTTTGGCTTAGTCGAGACTCGGCATTTCTACCAATGCTCTAATCTTCGCAGATTGGCTTCTATTCCTCGCCGATTCACCATAAAACCGAGGAATTTTCCGAACCCACCCCAAAGACGCATTTTAAGGGGTTTAGACGCATCTTATATCGTCGCAATATGTCGAACATGGCTCCGGCAAGTGCGTGATATGGTCGTCCGCATGTCGCGACTTTACGAGCATATCGTCGACATATACCTCCATTGTTTTTCCAATCGTATCCGCGAACATCATATTCACTAGCCTTTGGTAAGTCGCCCGCGTTTATTAAACCAAAAGGCATGACCTTGTAGCAATATAATCCTCGATCGCAATGAACGAGGTATGTTCTTGTCCGGTTCATACATCGCACGGATTTGATTGTATCCCGAGTATGCATCCATGAAGCTTACCGCGTGGTTTCGCAAAGTGGGCATCGACAAGCCGGTCGATGCTAGGAAGAGGAAAAGTCGTCTTTGGGATGTGCTTTGTTCAAATCGTAAAGTCGACGCATGTACGCCATGAGCCATTGGGTTTTGGCACGAGTACCGGATTGGCTAACCCGCCTGGGGTAAAATGACTCCCGTATAAAGCCGCAGTAAAGGAGACGGTCCAACTTCTTCTTTCGCCGCTTGGTACCTCGCGGGGTCCATTTGCGGCGCTTCGTCGGGACACCTCGCACTTCGGGGTCAATGTTCAAGCGATGACACATGACCTGTGGAGATATCCCGATCATATCTGAGTGTTTCCAGGCAAAAATATCAAGATTTTGTTTCAGAAAAGTTGTTAATTGTTCTCGCAACTGTATGTTTAATCTAGAACCAATTTTTAAAACCTTGTTATTATCTATGTGATCTATAGGTACCTCGATTGTGTCTTCCGCGCTTGTCGCGGGTATGATCTAGGATTCTTGGATCCAAATCCGGCTTGTCTATGTGCGTACCTCCTCGATCCCGAGGATCTCCCGGCGAGGTGGTGGTGCGTCCAAAAGGTGGATAACATTCACCGTCCTTTTTTCCGCGAGCTCGATGCCCGCATTGTAGCATTCCCTGAGTCGATTGGACTCCCTCACCGATCCTACTCCGCAGGGAGTAGGAACTTCATTGTTAGATGATAGATCGAAGTTACGATCTTCATCTCCTTCGAGACTGGCCGTCCAATTACGCGTTATATGCCGAGTATTGATCAATGATCGCGAAGTCGGCCATCGACTTGGCAAGTATCGGCAGTTCTCCAAAGTGATTGGGAGTTTGATCATCCCTTTGATAGCTATGACATCTCCCGTGAAACCGTAGATGCTCGATGTCATTGCTCGCAAATCTTTTTCTTGTAGCCCCATTTGCTTGAAGGCTTGGAAGTTCAGTAAATTCACCGAACTTCCATTGTCGACCAAGATGCGATGGACGTTATCTCCACCTCTATTGGCGACTATCCCAAGTGCGTCAGAATGCGGGTGATGAACCCATCTCGCATCGCTCTCCATAAAGACAATGTCCTCGCATTCTCTCAAGAGCTTCCGGCCGTTCACCAAGGTTGTTCACATTGGTAAATGCGGCTTCGGCTTCTCCGGCATATCGTTCTTGTGATTTGCGAGAGTCGCCCGCGATGTGAGGTCCTCCGATTATAGTCGTGATATTGCGAGGTGCTCCGGGAGCCGCCGCATTCGGTTTTCTTCCTTGTCACCCGCTCTAGGGTGACTTTCCTCGCTCTTTATACTTGTCGAATTTTCCCTTCCGATCAATTCTTCGATTTCGTCCTGCAAGACCCAACACGCAAGGGTAGTGTGGCCGATATCCTCGTGGTACTTGCGTAACTTTGGGGTCCCTTCGTCGCGATTTCCCCGATGGGGGCGGCGCGAAGACGCCGTTCCTTTCCTCAACAAAGATGATGTGGTCTCGAGGTACGCAAGTTCGTATAATTGACGAAGCCGAGGTCCTCCTTTTCTTTTGGGCGAGGACTCCTTTTGGAGGCGACTTGGCCAACTTCGGCCCGCGTTTGCGTGGGCTGCGTCTCCCGGGGCTTCGCCCCGGAATTCTTTCCTCGCGGCTGCGGACCGCGACCGCGTATGGGTGATCGCCGCTTGTTCTTGCCCTTCTCCAATTCCGCCAAGGAGTTCTCGATCCTCTTATGAGGTTCTAGGCCATGGCGAAGAATTCTACCAAGGATTCCGGCCTCGCGGGCCTCAGAAACTCTTCCAAAAGCTCTGCTCTTGGCAAGACACCCGTTATTAACATGCAAACAAGCGAAGACTCCTGGGGCCTTCTCAACTTTTGTTACTCGCCGTTAAAACGCTTGAAATACCCCCGCAAAGACTCACCGTGTTCTTGCTTGATGTTCGCCAAAGTCGTATAGGGTGGCCTATACGTCATTGTGGCCCGGAAATGTGTGAGAAACAGATCGACGAAGTTCTCCCATGTCGATATTGATGCCTCCGGTAATCGGGGTGAACCAATCATGGGCATTCTCCTCGAGTGTGGCCGCGAGAATGCGACACTTCGCGAGTTGTGGCACCCGGGTCCACTTCCATTATGGTGTTAAATTTTTCTAGGTAGTCTAACGGTTAGAAGTACCTTTATATTTGAGGGATTCGATAAACCAACCCTTTGGAAGTTGGGCTTGTCGCACTTCGCGGTGAAGGCGAGGTGCCGTGCAGCTTGTATATGGGCTTACGTTGCTTTGCTCGAGCATCTTCAAAGCTTGCGAAGCATACTTTGGTCGATTCCTCCCGTCGCGGGAGGCGGAGTTGCTACAACAAGGGGGCCGCAGCCATCCGCGCAAGGTTCAAAGGGATATTAATCCCAAAGGGTCGCGACGGCGGCGATGGGCGGGTTGTTAACCGTGTTGACACCCCGATCGCCCGTGTGGGGATCATGGAGCGTCTCCGTGTTATGTGGGCCGGCGGAGCGCGCCCTAAAGACCGCATCGAGATGATCACGTTGCATCACCCCTGGGCCACACGTAGCGTCCCCTCCTTGCCGTGTTTGTACTGCAGCCGTACCTCGTATACCCGCTTGGAGCAAGGCCATGCGAGGATGAAGAGGCCGACTCGCGTCGTTATCCCGAGGGTGACGACCGCGAGGTGGCCGCGCGCTCAGATCCTCGTTCTGGCTTGTGCGCCCGGTTTGGCAACCTTGCGTATTGGTCTCTTGACGTCGGGGTGATTCAAGTCCAAGACTTCAGGATCGGGCCCGTCGTTCCCCGCGTGTATGGTTAGTTTGACGTCGAGAAACCGTTACCCGAGGGTTTTCGTTACGAACGGCGGGGACTCGAGGAGGGCGTCGAGCTCGCCCGTCCGTCCACCTCGCCAGGTGCTCGCACCGATCCCGGGATTGCGCGTATTGATCCGTCGTGAGCCGGACCACTCCTCTCGGACACGACCGCCGGGTGACAGGGGAAAGTGCATGGTTGGTGGTGTGGACGTGCCTCCGACTCGAGGACCCGGGGCGAGCTTCGGGAATAGGTTGAGTGGTCCGATGTTGCTCCTTCCTACCCCGCCGTTGATGACGTCTACGTGGCACCCTGCCTGTGCAATGGTACGCTCATTGTTCCAATGTTGATGGATTCATTGTTGCATCCGTTAGCCGTGATTTCCACCATGTTTGAGTGATGTTCTTTGAAGTGAATAGAAACTTACAGTCGTGATTCCCACAGACGGCGCCAAATGTTGTTACTGATATTTCGCAACACCAAAAAGTATAATTTAACTGGAAAAAGAGAGAATAATTTGAGAGATGACAGATGTGAGTATTCAACCTAGAGTGGCGAGTACTCGAATGGGAATGCGAGATTAATCAACAAAGCTGGAACAATAAATGAGATCGTGGAATTATAGCGTGGTTCGCCGATTTCGTTCGCTTAGTCCACCGTAGCAAGGGATTCGTAGGTGCATTTTCACGTGGATCACCCCTTTATATACAAAGTTGTGTGCCCAATCTGCTACATGAGGATCACATTTATTGTTAATCCATTATTTACACCTTGAATTGCAATGACTAAACTCAAACAACGTTAACATTAATAAATGTATGACAGCCATCGAATTCATCAACGTATGCGTCTTCGCATCCGCGAGTTGACCGTTCATGTTCCGTCCGTCGAGCTCGTAGGATCGCACATACGTTTGGAACGTCTCGCGTCCTTAAGTAATCGCCCGTTGTAGACGTCGCATGTCAAGCCGGTAACATCCGGACATGCGAACTTATATTGGTCTCTGTTAGGGCCGTCGGGTCGCAAGGACCAAAAACTACCTCATGTGGCATCTGCCTCCATACTCGTCGCGGAGGTATGGAGGGAGACACTCGCACATGTTCTGACATACGCGAGTTGGGTCTACCCCGCATGATGAGGATTATGGTTACGCGGTGTGAACTAGGTCGCACCCGCAACATCTCGCTGGTTTTATCCTGGGCGAGGTCTAAACTTCGAGAATGTCTCTCCGGGACATTTCAGCTTTCATTGGGAATCTGAATACATGTATCCTTTTAAAGAGGAGTCCGGTCTCGAGTTCCTAGGTGAGAGAAATCTCACTATAACAATTTTGTATTAGAAATAATATACAGAAAATATCCTACTTTGTTGACTATACTTGAAAAATTATTTTGCTTTTACGTATCATTTCCTGTGAACTTAACTATTTTGCGTTTATGGCCTTTTGTATGTGTTAGTCAAATCATTTGAGATTGGGTGGGATGATGGTAGTAGTATTACAGAATAAACAGAATGAGAAATTGTATTGTTGATCTGTAATCATAATGAGAACAAGTATTTATACATCTAACTCACAAAGAGTTAGTTACAACCAGGAGAAAGAAGAGATAACAAACATAACAACCTGGACTAACTGCCTAATAACTAACATAACTGACTATGAACTAACTAATACCCTCTAATACTCCCCCTCAAGATGAGGTGTAGAGATTGATGATACTCATCTTGGACAATAAGTAGTTGAACTAAGAGGGGAAGAGTGCTTTCGTCATGATGTTTGCTATGTTGTGCCGTGAAGGAACATGAGAGAGTTTGATGTGTTGTTTTGTGATCTGCTCGCGAACAATGTGGCAATCGATGTCGATGTGTTTTGTACGTTCATGAAAGACGGCATTCTTGGAGTTATGAATGGCAGCTTGGTTGTCGCAGTAGAGAGTGGCTGGTTGTGTGTGTTTGATTCCAAAGTCAGACAAGATGTGAATGAGCCAAAGAATCTCACAAGTAGTATTGGCTAGAGATCTGTATTCAGCCTCAGTAGAGGATTTAGATACAGTTGTTTGCTTCTTTGATTTCCAGGAGATGAGATTTTGGCCTAGGAAGATACAAAAACCAGTAAGAGGCCTTCGTGTGTCGGGACAAGTGCCCCAATCAGCATCGGAGTAGGCCTTTAAGTGTAGTGATTGCTACATAGGTAGTTGAGAGTTATTGTTAGAATGAAAAAAAAAGTCCTTGGCCAAGGCTACCTTTAAGGTATTGAAGGATACGATGAGCAGCCTTCATATGTGGTTGCCTAGGATCACTGATAAATTGGCTAAGCCTATTGACCGCATATGAGATGTCGGGTCTTGTTATTGTTAAGAAAAGCAGCTTGCCAATGAGGCTTCTATAAGATGTGGGATTGGATACGGGAGGACCAATGTCTTTGCTAAGAGAAAGATTAGCTTCCATAGGTGTGGAGACGACCTTTGATCCTAGAAGATCAGTTTCGGTTAGGAGTTGAATGGTAAATGGCCTTTGAGACATGGAAATCCCAGATTTTGATCGAGCAAGTTCAAGGCCAAGAAAGAATCGGGGTGAGCCAAGGTCTTTTAGTTGAAATTTTGAGTTAAGAAAGGTTTTGAATGCAGCAGCATCTGTAGTGTTGTTACTGGCAATTAAGATGTCATCGACATAGACTAGAAGAGCCAGAAATTTGTTAGGAGATGATCGGATGAAAAAAGAGTGATCATATGCAGATTGTATGAAGCCATTTTTGGTTAAGTTAGTGCTTAATTTAGCAAACCATTGTCTAGAAGCCTGCTTTAGGCCATAAAGACTTTTGTGTAATTTGCAAACCGGATTGGGAGGAAGCTCCCCGTCATGCACATATCCTTTAGGAAGAGACATGTATACTTCTTCATCTAAGTCCCCATGTAAAAAAGCATTATCAATGTCCATTTGGTGAAGAGACCAATTATGAATGGCAGCTAAGGCAAGAAAGAGTTTTAGAGTGTTGAATTTTGCAACAGGGGCAAAAGTTTCTGCATAATCGATGCCCTGTTGTTGAGTGTATCCTTTGGCCACTAGGCGTGCCTTGAATCTCTCAATTTCACCTTTGGAGTTGTATTTGATTTTGTAAACCCATTTGTTTCCAATGGGATGAAAACCTGGGGGAAGGGACACGACAGTCCAGGTGTTATTCTTTTTAAGAGCCAAAAATTCTTTATTCATGGCATTGAGCCATTGTGTGAATTGAGAGGCTTGTTTGTAGTTCTTAGGTTCCAACTCTATATAAGCTTAAAACACAGCATTTCTAAAAGATTTATTAAATCTTTCATAGCTGAGAAATTCAGCAAGAGGGTGAGCAGTTGAAGAATTGCATATGTAATCTTTGAGGTGAATCGGTTTGGAAATATGTCGACCTGTTTTGGTGACAGTAGGTAAGCTGTCATGAACTGTTGGTGTAGATGTGAGATGTTCAGAGGAAGAAGAGGTGGCTGTGGTGATTGGAAGGCCAGGAAGAGGTGCTGCAGATGAAGTTGGAGTGGTTGCAGGCTTGCTGGCTGCAACAATAGTGTGATATGCAGGATTTTGTGGTGGTTCATTGTTGACAGCAGAAGGAGTTTCTGGTTTATTTGTAACAGCAGTAGAAGATTGGTCATTATTAATAGATTCAGTGGGAAAAAGGATATTGAATTGAGAGTTTGGAATAGAGCCTTTGAGGGGAAATATGGTTTCATAAAATATGACATCTCGAGAGTGAAAGATGTTGTTGGTGGCAAGATCAAGGAGTGTGTAAGCTTTCATTCCTTGAGGATAGCCAATAAAAATACAAGTATGTGCTCTTTGAGAGAATTTGTGCCGCTTGCTTGGTAAAGAAGAGGCATAAGCAAGGCATCCAAAGGTTCTCAAATGATCATAGTTAGGTGATTTAAGATGCAATTTGTCGAAAGGAGTTTTGTGCTGAAGTAATGGAGTTGGTGTTCGATTAATGAGATATACTGCAGTTTGAATTAAATATGGCCAATAAACTAAGGCAATGGATGATTGAAATGCCAGAGCTCTTGCCATATTTAAAATGTGTTGATGCTTTCTCTCAACTACGAAATTTTGTTGAGGTCGTTCAACACATGAGTTGCAGATTTGTATGCCTTTTTGAAGGTAAAAAGGTGTTATATTCAATTCTTTTGCATTATCACACCGAACTGCTTTAATATTGGCAGAGAATTGAGTGTGAATGAAGTTATAGAATTGAGGAATAATAGTTTGTACATCAGACTTGGATTGAAGCATGTAAACCCAAGTAAAACGACTATGATCATCGACAATGGTTAGAAAATATCGAAAACCTTCAATACTATGTATGTGGAAGGGTCCCCATATGTCAAGATGAATCAAGTCGAAGCATGAGTTAGCAATGTTATTTTGAGAATTAAAAGGTAATCACTTTTGTTTTACTAAATGGCAAATGGAACAAGGAACAACATTTTGAGGACTACTCAATTGAAAATTTTTATTGATGAAATTGGTGGTTGATATGGACGGATGTCCAAATCTACAATGCCAAGAAAAATTAGAATTACATGATTGATTAGATGTTGAGTTTATTCTAGAGTTGGAAAATGGCAGCAGAAAGTATAAATGTCCAAATCTTTTAGCTGTCCCAATCTTCCTCTTCTGTGAATCCTGAAGAAAACAGTAGTCATCAGTAAATGATATTTTGTTGGAAGTATTGCTAAGGAAGCTAGACACACTAAAAAGATTGAGTTGGAAACTAGGTACATAAAGAACATTATGCAATGTTAAAGTAGCAGAGAGGGAAATAGTCTCTGATTTTTGAACAGGTATCTTGGTGCCATTTGGGAGGGAAACAAAAAAAGCTATGGCATTATGATGTAAAGTGGTAAAAAGAGATAAGTTGAAACAAAAGTGATGAGTTGCACCGCTGTCTATTACCCAACAAAGAGAGTTAGAGGCATTACCAGAGATATTCGAGGCAAAGACTGGTGCTTCAGTAGGGGTTTGTTGCAGCTTCTGACTGAGGAGAGAAATGAGAGATTGAATGTCTTCATTCTTAGTCAGATTAGACAACAATTTATCAGATGGGGAAGTGGCATTATGAGCAGCAGGTTCCTTATCAGAAGGTTTCTTGTTGCCATAGCCAGGGGGAAATCCAATAAGGAAGTAACATTTATCCTTTAAATGCCCTAGTTTATGGCAATTTGAGCAGTAGGGTCTCATTTTCTTATTGCGTCCATTATTATTGTTGTTAGATGCTAATGCCGAGGGAGTTTGGGCAAGAGCAACAGAAGGATTTTCTTGGACAGATGCAATAAGAGGAATGTGAGGATTTTTAAGCTTTCTCTGTCTTTCTTCATGAAAGATCATGGAAAAGACTTTGGACAGAGAGGGAAAAGGCTCAATTAAAAGAATTTGAGCACGAACGGGGAAGAAAGATTCATTCAAACCATTAAGGTATTGCAAGACTTGTTCTTGATTGAGGAAAGCTAAGTTATCTGCAGATGCAGAACAAGTGCATGGAATTCGTGGTCTAAGTTCTTGAATCTCATCCCACATACATTTGAGTTTTGTGAAGTAAGAACTTACAGAGTCTTCACCTTGACGCAAGGTGATCAATGTTTCTCGGAGCTCGAAAATCCGGGGTCCATTTTCTTGATCGAATCTTGAATGGAGCTCAGTCCACATTTCAGCAGCGGTGTCGAGGAACATGATGCTGCTTTTAATCTCAGGGGTCACGGAGTGGAGGATCCAAGACATGACCATCTGGTTACAGCGATTCCAATGATTGTGAAGGGGATCTGGTTCAGGTGGAGAAGGAAGAGTGCCTTTAAGAAAGACAGTCTTGTTTCTGGCGCCTACGGATAACTCGAAATCACGACGCCATGGTTGAAAGTTGTGATCGGATAGAGGCGGTGTGACCAAGATCAAACCAGGGTGGTCACCGGAGATGAGATAATAGGGACTGGAGTTGTCTTCGTGCGCAGGACGAGGAACAGGGGGAAGATTCTGTGGAAGAGTTTCTCCACGATGATTAGGAGCAGGGGGAACAGTGGGCGTTGCAATCGACGGAGCATCTAGAATCGAAGAGGAAGTATGCGGCGGCGGAGTTCGGCCGGAATGTCTTGATCCAGTAGCTCGTGTTCTGACCATGGTGAATCAATGGTGTGAAACTTGGTCGAGAGAAAGAAGGAGAAGAGTTAATCGCCTGATACCATATTACAGAGTAAACAGAATGAGAAATTGTATTGTTGATCTGTAATCATAATGAGAACAAGTATTTATACATCTAACTCACAAAGAGTTAGTTACAACCAGGAGAAAGAAGAGATAACAAACATAACAACCTGGACTAACTGTTGGAAATTATTTTACCAGGATTTTAGATCTACTCACAAGTATGTTTATTAACATCCTAAATAAGAACTTTCTAAAACGATAAATTAAACACATATAAAGTTTAAGAAACCTTACATTGGGTGCAGCGGAATTAAATGACTCCTTCCGTTCAGATCTCTAACCCTTGTATCCTTTCTGTAGCAGAGTATTATCAAGATCTGAACCTGGATCTCTTTCTCTGAATCCTTGATGCTGAATCTTCTTTGCTGATGATCTTTCTTCACGATCTTCCTCACTATGATTGAGGTATTGCTTGCTGTGTGTGGGCACTACTCTAATCACTAAGGTAAGTTCGAAATATGAAGGAAGAAGAGAGAGAGAGAGTGTGGCGGCTAGAGAAGAGAGAGGAGGCTCAGGTTTTTCTGATGTGAAGTGTAATTTTCCTGAAGCCTTCACTATCTATTTATAGCATTCCACTAGGGTTAGGTTTGAATTATTTGACATTAAAATAATGAAAATATCAACTTAAAAAGCCTACAAAGGTGGCCGGCCATGGCTTAGTCGACTGGGCCTTGCTTTTTGCAATTTTGCAATTTTAACACCTTTTGTATCTGATTTTCTCAAAAATGTTAATTTCCTAATTCAAGCATTTAAATGCCAATTCTAACTATTTAGTAATTATAAATAATTATTAAATAATATTGTCATTTATCATATTTATTAATTGAACCATACAAAGTATCATAATTAACAAATATGCCCCTATTAACTCTTTCTTTACAATTTCGCCCTTACTTAGTGAAAATTTCACAAATAGACATAGTCTAATTTGTGAATTATAATTGATTAATCAAAATCAATTACATGAGTCTTACAAACAATATTATCTCAACTAGTGCGGGGACCATGGGTGTATATAACCGAGCTTCCAATAAGTAGATCAAGAATTTAGCACTAAAATTCACTAACTTATTAATTCTTCGTTGAATCCACGCATAGAACTTAGAATTGCACTCTCAGTATATAGAATGCTCTATATGTTCCACCATATAGACACATCATTAGTTATCCATTGTTATAATCCTAATTTGATCAATGATCCTCTATATGAATGATCTACACTGTAAAAGGATTAGATTACCGTAACACCCTACTATGTATTTTATCCTTAAAACACTTGACCCCGTATAAATGATATTTCAGCTTATGTGAAATGAGATCTCCACCATTTATTTTCGTTTGGTCAAGCTCGAAGGAGATCATCCTTTGCTTACTATTCGCCAGATAGAAGCTATAGATTCCATGTTTATGCTAGCGCTCCCACTCAATTGCACTACCGTGTTCCCAAAAAGTATGTATCACCCTGACCTAAAAGTAGGCTTAACTAACAATTCAAGGAACACGAATAGCCTCTTGAGATTGAGCCTAATCATAACAGGATTAAGATCATTTGATCTAGGATCAACTTGGCGATATTGACTTGAATAGATTTTACGGTAAGTTTAATTAAATCTAAGTCAAAGTTCAATATCGGTCCCTTCCGATGCATACTCCATGCATCCAACCTGAGCTTTACTTTAACCAATGTTCTGGAAAGAACATAGTATTTCTCCAAATACAAGTAAACTCTTGTTGTAGATTATCATATCATTAAAACCCTGTGTCTGATAAGTCTAGGAAACTTTATTCACATAGTCATGTTTACTTTCCAATGTGATGACAGCACATTAAACATGATCAAGTATGTGAAAAGGGTTTAAGATGAATTTATAAATCAAATAGACAAGCAATTGATAAAGTGAACCAAAACATACACAAATGAATGAAAAAATACTTCTGTTTCTTTATTGATGTTGAATAAAATAGATTACATTGAAATGGAGTTTTATTTAGGGCATAAAACCTAACAAACTCCCACTTGCACTAATATAAAACTAATTAGTACATATCAATTAATCCTAAATTCTGACGGTGCTTTTCAAAGGCTGTCACGGCCAGGACTTTGGTAAATGGATCAGCTAGGTTGTCCTCTGTGTTAACTTTCTCAACTAGTACATCCCCTCTTGCCACGTATTCTCTGATAATGTGATACTTTTTTTCAATGTGTTTGCTTCTCTTGTGGCTTCGAGGTTCTTTACTGTTTGCTATTGCTCCATTGTTATCACAGAGTAGTACCAGAGGCTTTTCCATTCCAGGAACAACTCCTATGCTGGTGAAGAACTTTCTTAGCCAGACAAGTTCTTTAGCGCCTTCGCCGTCGCTATGTATTCAGCTTCCATAGTTGAGTCCGATATCGCGGTTTGTTTAGCACTTCTCCAAACTACTGCTCCACCCCAAGAGTAAACACCATCCCAGATGTAGATTTCCTGTCTTTAAGACTTGCCTGGAAATCTGAATTAGTGTAGCCTATGGTATTTAAAGCACCACCCTTGTAGACTAACACAAGATTCCTTGTACTCTTTAAGTATTTCAGAATATACTTAACTGCATTCCAATATTCTTGTCCTGGATTAGACTGATACCTGCTCACGATTCCAACAGCATAACAGATGTCAGGTCTAGTGCATAACATTGCATACATTAGACTTCCAAGCAGAGGCATAGGGAATATTCGCCATGTCCTCTATCTCTTGAGGATCGAGTCGGATCGTTCCTTAGATAGACGAATACCATATCTAGAAGGCATGTTTGCCCCATTGGCATTGTTCATGAAGAATCTCTCTAAGACTTTGTCTATGTAGGTTGTTTGAGAAAGAGCAAGAGATCTGTTCTTCCGGTTTCTGATAATCTGAATACCAAGAACATAGGCTGCTTCACCCAAATCTTTCATATCGAATTGAGTGTTGAGCCATTCCTTGATGTGAGTCATTTTCTTGACATTGTTTCCAATGATCAAAATGTCATCAACATAAAAGACCAGGAATACTACTATTTGGTCTTCCTTGAGTTGGTAAACACAAGGTTCATCTTCATTCTGAAGAAAGCCGTAGGTCTTGATGATTTCATCAAACCTCTTGTTCCATGTGCGAGAAGCTTGCTTAAGTCCATAGATAGACCTGTTTAACTTGCAAACTTTCTTTTCCTGCCCAGGAAGAACATAACCTTCTGGTTGCTCCATATAGATGGTTTCTTCAAGTACCCCATTAAGAAAGGCAGTCTTGACATCCATTTGCCAGATTTCATAATCGAAAGCAGCAGCTATGGAAAGAAGAATTCGGATGGATTTGAGCATGGCAACAGGACTAAAAGTTTTCTCATAGTCCACGCCTTCTCTTTGGGTATAACCCTTGGCTACAAGTCTAGCTTTAAAAGTTTCGACTTCGCCTCCAGCTCCTCTTTTCTTCTTGTAAACCCACTTGCATCCTATCGGATGATAGTCGTCAGGTGCGTCTACATATTTCCAGACTTTGTTCTTTTTCATGGAATCCATTTCTGAATCCATGCCGGCTGACCATCGTTTCCGTTGCGGACTAGCCATTGCCTGTTTATAGGTTAATGGATCGTCATCAATACCGTCACCTACGACCATATTGATTTCACCATCCAAGCCATAACGAGTAGGTTTTGTTGAAACCCTCCCACTACGACGAGGTACGGTTGTCTTCTGAACAGAAACTTTAGTAGTAGATTTCTCAGTTTGTTCAACTGAGGGAGTGGGATTGTCCTCTTCACGTGTGGAAGAGAACGGAACATTGGAAGGACTTATATCTGAAAGCATTTCCTCCAACACTACTTTACTTTGTGATTTGAAATTCTTAATATAGTCATCTTCAAGGAAAGTGGCATTTGTAGAAACAAACACTTTATCATCCTTGCGACTATAAAATAGTCCACCCCTAGTCTCTTTAGAATTACCGACAAACATGCAAACTTCAGTACGTGACTCAAGTTTGCCGTCTTTCTTTCTTAAGACATGAGCAGGGCACCCCCAAATTCTGTAATGGCGTAAACTAGGTGTACGACCATTCCAAAGTTCTAAAGGTGTCTTAGGGATTGATTTAGATGGAACAACATTTAAAATGTCGGTTGCCATCTGAATTGCATATCCCCAGAAGGACGTAGGTAGAGTTGAAAAACTAAGCATGGACCTAACCATTTCCAAAAGCGTGCGATTCCGTCTTTCTGCAACTCCATTTTATTGTGGAGTGCTAGGGGCAGTTAATTGGGATTCAATTCCAAGTTCAATTAAATGATCTTTGAACTGCATATCCATATATTCTCCACCCCTATCAGTTCGCAAGATCTTTAATGATTTACCTAATTGGTTTTGAGCCAATGCGTGAAATTCTTGAAACTTTGCAAATGTTTCAGATTTCTTATGCATAAGGTAAAGATGTCCATATCTAGAGTAATCGTCAATGAAAGTGACAAAGTACTCATAACCACCTCGGGCTTTGACATTCAAAGGTCCGCAGACATTGGAATGCACTAACCCTAGGGGTTGTTTGGCACGCTCTCCCTTTGCAGAGAAAGAACGTTTAGTCATTTTTCCTTCCAGGCAGGACTCGCATACTGGCAGTTCACCTAAGACGACATTTTTCAATGGACCGTCTTTGGTTAGCCTATTGAGTCTATCAAAGCCTATATGACCTAAACGTAAATGCCATAGATATGTTTCATTATCATCAACGATCTTTTGCTTTTTGTGGTTTCTAGGTTTACCTACTTTAAAAAGTTCGTTATGTAGGGCAAATGGTGTTTCTGGTCTAAGAACATAAAGCCCCTGTTCCATGGATGCAACACAAATCTGAATGTCATTTCGAAAAATGGTAGAACCAGAATCCGAAAAATCTAATTTGTATTGTTGCAATTGTAAGCATGAAACAGAAACCAAGTTTCTACTGAAATTTGGAATGTTTAAGACATTGTCTAATTCCAAAATTCTGTTTTGAAACTTGAGTTTGGCTTTTCCTCTAGCTCTAACCGAAACCATTTCGCCATTACCAACTTTAAGTTTTAACTCTCCATATTTCAAATAATTCCAATTCTCAAGCAATTGCAATGAACAACTTACATGGTTTGTAGACCCAGAATCAAGAATCCAAATGGATTTATCATTCTCTAACACACATGATTCGAAGACTAAAGCATTACTGCTTATTCGTTTGTTAATTGTTGTTCTTGCTAGTTCATTTTGTTGTGAAGTATAACTTGAGGAAGTGGAATCACTTTCTCTTATCTTCTCAACTAAGCTTGAAGTAGTAGGATTTATGGAGTTATGAACTATTTGCTCTTCGTAGTGAACAATTCCCACTTACTCGCTACGGAATTTAAAGTCCATCATGAGCATATGTGAAGTATTACTCTGACAAGGAGTTTATAACTTCAAGTTCAATTGCTAAGATATTAACTAGGAGTGGAATGAGAAGGGGATTATAGACACTACAACACATCAATAAAACAGAAGTAAGGTTTTGGTTCAAAATTCATACACAAGTTCAGAAAATAACAAGTAATGACATATGTTATAGAAATACTAAATCTAACATAGTTTATTTTCCAAGGTTTCCAACATAATGAAATACAGTGTCCCGGTAGGCGAGAGTCAAAGATAACATTAGTTGAATAGAGTTGTCAGCTCATCTAAAATTAAACATTTTAGCAACCTTTTATTCGATCAAAATGAGAATCCAACGTTATCCCGGTAGGCGAGAGTCAAGGTTATTCTCATTTTATGAGCTTCCACCATTGTTTCATGTTTTATGAGTTTATCTCTAAGCAGTCACCGTAGGGGAGAGTCTAAATAGAGACGAAAACTCACAAAACACTTATCAAATGAAATCTTACGGTGTTAAAAGTGTTCAACGAATAACCATCCATAGGGGGACGAAGTCTAGCGTCTCGAGGTTATATTGAAAAAGTTTAACTATTGTAAGACCAACAATGGAGATCGAATATCTTTTGATTAAAAGCTCATTATTTAAAAAAAATATATATGTATTTTGTATAATCATAATATTCGATATTATAATAATGAAAAATTACAAATTAAAGTTGGTTTAAATAAAAAATCAACTTTAATTTATTTTCAATTATTATTTAATTTGAAAAATAAATTCAAATAAATATCGAACAAGTTCCATAATATAATAATGAAAAATTACAAATCAAAGTTGGTTTAAATAAAAAATCAACTTTAATTAATTTTCAATTATTAATTAAATTCGAAAAATAAATTCGAATAATAAATGGAACAAGTTCCATAAAATAATAATGAAAAATTACAAATCAAAGTTGGTTTAAATAAAAAATCAACTTTAATTAATTTTCAATTATTATTTAAATTCGAAAAATAAATTCGAATATTTAATGGAACAAATTTAAAAATATCTTGTTTAAGTTGTTTTAGAAGAATCTAAAAAATCAACTTAAATATCTTTCAAATCAGATTTAATTAAATTTAAAATTAAGTTGTAACCACTTAATTTGAAGATATTCCATTTTAAGTTAATATTCGAAAAGATATTAACCTAAAAAAATATCTAAAATATTCCATTTTAAGTTAATATTCGAAAAGATATTAACTTAAAAAATATCTAAAGAATCTTAATAACCAATGCCTAAAATTCCTCAACTTTATTTTGAAATTTTAAATCCAAAAGATATTCAGATTTAAGTTGGTTAGTTGTAAATAACTAAATATCAACTTAAATAGGAATATTTAATGAAAAATTTAAATTAAGCTTCAGAAAGAATCTAGATGGTTATAATTCTATATTTAATTAAATACAAGAAAATACATATAGTTTAGCTTAGAATATAAAATTCTTTAAACTATGATTTTCTAAATTAATTTCAAAATAAATGAAATTAATTATGTTGCTAATCAATTTTAATTAGGTTAAACTAGTGTAATTAACCTAGTACAGTCATTCAAATTAGGCAAATGGGCCTTCACAATTGGGGTGATTCATGTGAGGGGGTGCTGGGTTCAGTATGTCGTACCCACTTCTATGGCTTCCAACTCTCACACAAGGCCCAAAAGAGAGGAATTCAACCTTAATAAGAACAAATGTTATTAATTGAATAGACCAAAAAACTAAATGGGCCTAAATAAATTCTATCAAGAACTATGATAATTTATTTTAGCAACAACAACCTATATGCATCTATAATAAAATTAAACACATAGGCTCACACAGGCACACTTTGGATGGGTCCTATCATGTTGCTAGGTCATACACAGATGAAAGAAGATTGTAAATATACATGTTACAAATTATTATCTTAACCAAGGGAGCCATCAGATCATTAGATCTGGCAAAAAGTAACCATGGCTATTTGCAATCAAGTAATAATAGGTTTTGAAAACTTACACACAAGCTAAAACACATACTCCTGCAACAAGGTTAGTTGGATAGTTGGATGTAGGATTTATTTAATTTTAAATTAAATAATTAATTTCGAAAATTATTAATTTAAAAAAAAAATCGAAAATTTAAAAAAAATTTGAAAAATAAAAAATTTCGAAATTTAATTAAATATTTAAATTTAAAATTAAACCTACAATTTTTGAAAAATTAGGTTTCAACCAACCTAAATATCATTTCAAAAATTTGCTAACTACTTTTAAATTTTAAATGTTATTTTATAAATAAAAATTAAATAAAAAATTAGAAAAGATAAATGAATATCTTTTTCAAATTTTAAATGTAATTTAAATAAATAAAATAACAAAATTTAAAAAATTAGCAAAATATCTTATATCATTTAAAAATTACATGATTATAGTTATCTTATTTTAAATTTAAAATAAGATAAGATATAATCAAATTTTAAAATAAGATAGATTTTTAAGCAAAAAGATAGATACTAATTATATTCAAATTCAAATTACACTAATATCTTGAATTAAATTTAAAAAATATTAAATTAATTCAAAATGATAATTAGTATTGAATTAGGAATAGTAATAGTATAAATATAGAACTAGACAAAAAACGGAAGTTAATTCCATGAAAAAGCATGAAAAATCGAAGAAAAACGAAAAAATTGTGATCTGTACGGACAGTTTTCGCGATCGCAGGAAAATTTCAGCACAGCCCCGATTTTTTTAAATCTTCAAAAATTCATAACTAATTCAAATTAAATTGAAATTGAGTTCTGTAAAAAAGTAACTTGCTTAATTTTTTCCATACTATCCAATAAAAATAATTCCAGAAACAGAATCGCAATTATTTTTTACAAAAATTCACAAACATCAATCAATCATCAAATAACACTCAATACAACATGATACCATCCAAAAACAAACAAACAATCGTTTTAAAGTCCAAATTTCTTGCAAGTAAATCAATTACCATGGCTCTGAGGCCAGTTGTTGGAAATTATTTTACCAGGATCTTAGATCTACTCACAAGTATGTTTATTAACATCCTAAATAAGAACTTTCTAAAACGATAAATTAAACACATATAAAGTTTAAGAAACCTTACATTGGGTGCAGCGGAATTAAATGACTCCTTCCGTTCAGATCTCTAATTCTTGTATCCTTTCTGTAGCAGAGTATTATCAAGATCTGAACCTGGATCTCTTTCTCTGAATCCTTGATGCTGAATCTTCTTTGCTGATGATCTTTCTTCACGATCTTCCTCACTATGATTGAGGTATTGTTTGTTGTGTGTGTGCACTACTCTAATCACTAAGGTAAGTTCGAAATATGAAGGAAGAAGAGAGAGAGAGTGGCGGCTAGAGAAGAGAGAGGAGGCTCAGGTTTTTCTGATGTGAAGTGTAATTTTCCTGAAGCCTTCACTATCTATTTATAGCATTCCACTAGGGTTAGGTTTGAATTATTTGGTATTAAAATAATGAAAATATCAACTTAAAAAGCCTACAAAGGTGGCCGGCCATGGCTTAGTGGACTGGGCCTTGCTTTTTGCAATTTTGCAATTTTAACACCTTTTGTATCTGATTTTCTCAAAAATGCCAATTTCCTAATTCAACCATTTAAATGCCAATTCTAACTATTTAATAATTATAAATAATTATTAAATAATATTACCATTTATCATATTTATTAATTGAACCATACAAAGTATCATAATTAACAAATATGCCCCTATTAACTCTTTCTTTACAATTTCGCCCTTACTTAGTGAAAATTTCACAAATAGACATAGTCTAATTTGTGAATTATAATTGATTAATCAAAATCAATTACATGAGTCTTACAAACAATATTATCTCAACTAGTGCGGGGACCATGGGTGTATATAACCGAGCTTCCAATAAGTAGATCAAGAATTTAGCACTAAAATTCACTAACTTATTAATTCTTCGTTGAATCCACGCATAGAACTTAGAATTGCACTCTCAGTATATAGAATGCTCTATATGTTCCACCATATAGACACATCATTAGTTATCCATTGTTATAATCCTAATTTGATCAATGATCCTCTATATGAATGATCTACACTGTAAAAGGATTAGATTACCGTAACACCCTACTATGTATTTTATCCTTAAAACACTTGACCCCGTATAAATGATATTTCAGCTTATGTGAAATGAGATCTCCACCATTTATTTTCGTTTGGTCAAGCTCGAAGGAGATCATCCTTTGCTTACTATTCGCCAGATAGAAGCTATAGATTCCATGTTTATGCTAGCGCTCCCACTCAATTGCACTACCGTGTTCCCAAAAAGTACGTATCACCCTGACCTAAAAGTAGGATTAACTAACAATTCAAGGAACACGAATAGCCTCTTGAGATTGAGCCTAATCATAACAGGACTAAGATCATTTGATCTAGGATCAACTTGGCGATATTGACTTGAATAGATTTTACGGTAAGTTTAATTAAATCTAAGTCAAAGTTCAATATCGGTCCCTTCCGATGCATACTCCATGCATCCAACCTGAGCTTTACTTTAACCAATGTTCTGGAAAGAACATAGTATTTCTCCAAATACAAGTAAACTCTTGTTGTAGATTATCATATCAGTAAAATCCTGTGTCTGATAAATCTAGGAAACTTTATTCACATAACAATAAACATGATCAAGTATGTGAAAAGGGTTTAAGATGAATTTATAAATCAAATAGACAAGCAATTGATAAAGTGAACCAAAACATACACAAATGAATGAAAAATACTGTAAAGTCCTTTTTTGGCAAGTTAGGTGACAAAATAATTTTCCCATTTATGGTAAGATTGCTATGCATTCATATTCGATTTCTTGCCTTATAAATTCGGATTGTAGTTGCCATTTTCCTTGTTTGGAAAGTTGCACTTTCAGCTGAACTTTCCTTTGTTGAAAACTTCTCAAAAGAGAAGGAATTCTTTTTTGGAAAGTTGTCTTTTTTAGGGAAACTTTGATTATTGCCTTTTCCTTATTAATTTCGATTGTATCTTGATACAATCAGAATATCTAATCTATTTTTGGCAGGAATCAAGCATTGATAGAGGATCGGACCCGATTTTAGCAAGTTTCCCGTTTACGGTCGTATCTTTGCGTCGGCATCCGAATACCGATGTAAAGATCGTATTTTCTTAGGAAAGTTTTTGTACAGCTGCTAATTCGAACTTGTGGTTGCCTCTTTGGTTTCTATGTTCTATAAATAGATCCTAGAGAGCAACCATTCGAATTACCTCTTCCATTATTCATTTTTTGCATTTATCTTTTGAGAGAAGAGAGTCTTTCTTTGTTTTGTGAGAGCCTAGTTGTTCATCTAGGTTCTAGTTGTTCTATTTCTGTTCTTACTCTGTCCTAGAAGTTGTGAAGAACTACTTGACTGAACAAGAGATTGGTCTTCGGGAGAAGACTTGATAAAGCCTTACTTCGGGAGGAAGTAAGCACTTGGTCTTCGGGAGAAGACTTGTTGAAGCCTTACTTCGGGAGGAAGTAAGCACTCACACTTCAAAGACGAAGGGAGTTCGGGCTTGAAGGTGTTTCAAGAAGTCAGATTCATAAAGTGGATTACAAAGGATTGCGACAATACTTTAGAGGGAGTCTAAACTTGTTTAAGTCAATTGTCTTTGTAATTTTGATACTTTATTAATTGATTTCATTCTCTGGGCGTGGCCCCGTGGACTAGGAGTGTTCGTGAGAACACTGATACCACGTATAAATCTCTTGTGTCAAGTTATTTATTTTTCTGCAAATATTTTATATTAAATACATTCAGTTCTGTTGTAGCGAATTACTTTCTCGCCGCAAATGCTTACAGTTTTTATATTTTCTTATATACAACTGACATTTGCAAAAACACGGTTTTTCAATTGGTATCAGAGCGGGACACTAAACTCTTAGTGTGGTCCTATAACGTTTTTGTTAGAATGTCATTTTTTGCAGAAGGAAGTTCTGTTTCTATACCACCGTTGCTTAATGACTCTAACTATCCTTATTGGAAAGTTAGAATGATGGCCTTCATCAAATCTCAAGATGAGAAGGCGTGGAGAATGGTTCTATCAGGTTGGTCTCCTCCAGTTGAGACAGATTCTTCAGGTAATACTATTCTAAAATCTGAACTGGAATGGTCTATTGAAGATGATAAGCTATCTGCCTACAATAGCAAAGCCTTGCATGCTATCTTTAATGGTGTAGGTGAGGGTTACATTAAACTTATATCATCTTGTGTTTCGCTAAGGAAGCTTGGGAGATTCTTCAAACTCGGTTTGAAGGAACTTCGATGTGAAAAGATCTAGATTTATCATGCTTCAAACTAAATTTGATGAGCTTAGAATGTCCGATAATGAAACTTTAACGAATTCTATGAAAAATTATCCGACATTGCTAATGAATATTTTGCTCTTGGAGAAAAGCTTGATGATTCTGTTCTTGTGAGAAAAATTGTTAGAGTTCTTCCAGAAAGGTTTGATACTAAACTTTTGGCAATGGAGGAAGCTAAAGATTTTAGCACTATGAAAGTGGAAGAATTGATGGGTTCCTTACGTACTTTTGAATTAAATCAACAGATTAAACAAAAGGACAAACCCAAATTTATTGCTGATAAAGGTAAAATTATTGCTTTGAAAGTTGTTGATAATGAAAATTCTGATAGTGAATGTGATGATGAGATTGCTTTATTAACTAAGAATTTTCAGAAATATATGAAAAAGATGGGAAATAAAAAGAATATTTCGAAAGGTTCAAAAGGTAATACTTTCATTAAACCATCTGTCTCTAACAAAAAGGGAATTCAGTGCAGGGAATGTGAAGGTTTTGGGCATATTCAAGCTGAGTGTGCAAACACTTTGAAAAAGAATAAGAAAAGTTTCAATGTCACTTGGAGTGATGATGAAACCGAAAGTGATGAAGATATTGCTGAAAATGTTACCCTAACCTCTGTTATGACTAATGTGTTGTGTGATTCACAGGTGAAAGCTAAATTGGTATGTCTGAATAATACCACCAAACAAGAAGAATCAGATTCAGATGAGTCTGAAATCTGTGAAGAATCTCTTGCTGAATCATACAAAGTCATGTATGAAAAATGGATTCAGGTTGCTTCTGAAAATAGAGAGTTGAATAAATTGAATAACAAAATTGTCTCATCAGATTGAAATGTGTAATTTGAAAATAAAAGAATATGAGACAAGTTTTTGTGATAAAGATGAAAAAATCTCTCTATTAAAGAAGGAACTTGAAAACTTTAAGAAAAATGTTCAAATGCTTAATCCTGGATCTTCTATTTTTGAAAAAGCTCGGAATGCAGTCGAGAGGTTTCGCAGGCCTTGGTTCTAATGGAATGGAAAGTTCTGGAGTCACGAAGTTTGTAAAATCTAGTGTTCCAACGAATCACCTTGAGGCTACAAACTCTGCCGTAACAGTTTCACAGGCTGTTGCAGCAAGAACAGCTTCTGATGCTGCAAAATCTCCAAGATTTTCGAAAAGGGTAAGATCTCAGGTAAAAAGATTTGTTCCCATTTGTCATTTTTTGTGGTAGAAAATGACATATCAGACCTAAATGTTTCACGTTGAACAATCTGTTTAAAACAAATTATTTTGATAATTTGAAAAAATCTCAAAAGAAACATAAAGGTTTGAAACAAATATGGGTGAAAAAGAAGTGTCTAGCTGGTTTCTCTGATAAACCGTCGCATCTCAAATGTGGTATTTTGACAGTGGTTGCTCTAGACATATGACAGGTGACAAGGATTTTTTGACTAACATTCGGCCTATGCAATGTGGAGAAGTCACTTTTGGTAATGGCCTATCTGGAAAAGTTGTTGGTATGGGAACTCTAAATTTTGAAGGGTTACCTAGGCGAAAAATGTGATGTTAGTTGAAGGACTGAGGGCTAATTTACTTAGCATCAGTCAAATCTGTGATCAAGGGTTTACTGTTTCTTTTGATAGTGATCATTGTTATGTTCTGAATGATGACAATGAATGTATCTTGCAAGGATTTCGATCCAATGATAACTGTTACACTCTAACCCCTGTGTTTACTTGTCATTCAACTATCAACAACACCACAGATCTGTGGCATGCCAAGCTTGGGCATATTAATTTTAAAAACCTGAAAAAATTGTCAAATGCAGGTATTGTTCGAGGTCTTCCCAAGCTTGGTAAGGAAAGTGAAGGTAAGTGTGAACCGTGTCAACTTGGGAAGCAATTAAAAATCACTCACAAGCCTGTGTCTGATATCAATACCTCAAAGGTATTGGAATTGCTTCACATGGATCTTATGGGTCCAATCCAAGTTGAAAGTTTGAATGGTAAACGATATATCTTTGTATGTGTTGATGATTTCTCTCGTTTTACTTGGGTAGATTTCTTAAGAGAAAAATCTGACACTTTTGATGCCTTTAAAACTCTTTGTCTGAGATTAAGAGTTGATAAAGGTTGTAATATTGGGAAAATTGTTCGAATTCGAAGTGATCATGGTAAGGAGTTTGAAAATTCTGTGTATGATGATTTTTGCAAGTCTACAGGTATAACTCATGAATTTTCAGCTCCCAAAACTCCTCAACAAAATGGAGTTGTTGAGAGGAAGAATCGAACATTGCAGGAAATGGCAAGAGTGATGTTAAATAGCAAGAAGTTGACAAAGCGCTTATGGGCTAAAGCTATTAACACAGCTTGCTACATAATAAACAGAGTGTTTATTCGTCCAGGTACCTCAAAAACATCTTATGAAATCTGGAAAGGTAAGCGCCCCAATGTAAGTCATTTTCATGTTTTTGGATATGTGTGTTATGTCTATAGAGATCGTGAGCATATTGGCAAATTTGATGCTAAAAGTGATGTTGGAGTGTTTATTGGATATTCCTTTAACAGTAGAGCTTATCGTGTTTATAACATGAGAACTCAAACTGTTTTGGAATCAACTAATGTGGTTGTTGATGATTTTAGAGATTTTTCAGAGTTTTCCACAGAAGCCAAGATAGATAGTCTCATGGATACTCCTCCAGAAGTTGTAACAGCAGATCCTGATGCAGCAGAACCCATTGCTGATGCTGCAAATGACGAATCTGCTGCTGCAACTGAAACTGGAGAACCAGAACCGTCTATCTTGACTCATCCAAACATCATCACTGACTCTATTCAGAAAGAACCAAGCACCAGAGTCAAACTGAATCATCCAAAAGAGCTCATCCTTGGAAATCCTGAAGAAAGCATGGTAACTCGCAGAAGGTATATTAATTTAATCAGCTTTCTTTGCTTTGTTTCTCAATATGAACCGAAAAATGTGAAGGAAGTCGTGACCTTTGAGGAATGGCTCAATGCAATGCAAGAGGAACTCAACCAATTTGTTCGCAATAAGGTATGGATTTTGGTCCGAAGACCAAAAGGTATAAACGTTATTGGAACAAAGTGGTTGTTTAAAAATAAAAGTGATGAGTTCGGTACAATTGTGAGAAACAAGGCTCGTTTGGTGGCTCAAGGGTACACACAGGTAGAAGGTATTGATTTTGATGAAACTTTTGCTCCTGTTGCAAGATTAGAATCAATTCGTTTACTTTTGTGTATTGCTTGTATTCTGAATATTAAATTGTTTCAAATGGATGTGAAATCTGCCTTCCTAAATGGTATTTTGAATGAAGAAGTTTATGTTGAGCAACCAAAAGGATTCGAAGATCCTCAATTTCCAGACCATGTATACAAACTTGAAAAAGCTTTGTATGGTCTGAAACAAGCTCCTCGAGCTTGGTATGAAAGGTTGACTCAATTTTTACTTTCTCATGGCTATCACAGAGGTAGTGTGGATAAAACTCTTTTCATCAAACATATAAAATCTGATTTTATCATAGCTCAAATTTATGTTGATGATATAGTTTTTGGTTCTACATCTAACCATGAAGTGCAGGTATTTGTTGATCAAATGAAAAGTGAATTTGAAATGAGCATGGTGGGTGAGCTTAATTTCTTTCTGGGTCTTCAAGTGAGACAAATGGAAGGAGGTACATTTGTATCTCAAAGCAAGTATGCTAAGAACCTTGTCAAGAAATTTGGCCTTGAATCGGCTAAGCAGGTAAGTACTCCTACGAGCACCACACTGAAATTAACAAAAGATGAGAATGGAGTAAAGGTAGACACTACACTCTATCGTAGCATGATTGGAAGTCTTTTGTATTTAACTGCTAGTCGTCCTGATATCTGTTACAGTGTGGGAGTGTGTGCTAGATATCAAAGTAATCCTATGGAATCTCATGTATCAGCTGTAAAAAGGATTATTAGATATGTAAATAGCACTCCTGATTATGGAATTCGGTACTCGAAAGATACCAATTCAAATCTTGCTTGTTTTAGTGATGCAGAATGGGCAGGAAATGCTGATGATCGAAAGAGCACAAGTGGAGGGTGTTTCTTTCTTGGGAATAATCTAGTATCTTGGCATAGCAAGAAACAGAATTCCATCTCCTTATCCACTGCCGAAGCTGAGTACATAGTTGCTGGCAGTTGTTGTACTCAACTATTGTGGTTGAAACAAATGTTGATTGATTATGGGTTTGAATTGGGTGTTTTGACTATTTTTTGTGACAATACTAGTGCCATAAATATTTCCAAAAATCCTGTTCAACACTCTAGAACAAAGCACATTGATATTAGACACCACTTTATCAGGGAACTTGTTGAGAATAAATCATTGCAATTAGAATATGTTGATACTGAAAAATAATTAGCTGATACTTTCACAAAGGCCCTAGATGCAAGTCGCTTTGACTCCCTCAGAAAGTCTTTGGGAGTTTGCATTGTTTAATTTTATCTGTTCATAATTCTTGTACAATAGTGTTATGTGATTCATCTCTAGCTCTTAATCTTCTATCATTGTATTTTGACAAATCATGTTTATGCTTTTGGAATATAATTAGTTAGGATCTCAGTCTGATCATACTTTGTGATGTTGTGTCAAAAGGTTCATGTTACTCTTTATCTGTGTCTGGGAATAGATAATGTTCTTATACAGAGTTGAGCAATTTTTGTTTCAGTCTTGTCAGGCCCCTTGCTGGAATAGAGCTACCCATACTGAGGTGTGAAAGCCATCTGATGAGTAAGCTGGAACATTGTAATTAGCAACTATGATGAGGATGCACTACCATAGAAAAGGGCTACCTTCAGTATGGTGTGAAAGCATCCAGTTGCGGGATCAAATTGAAAAAGGCGAAAATGAAAAATCTTGCCAAGGACAATGATCCTATTTTCACTGCACACACTTATGTCTGACAAGTGTGTTCAAATCTGTAAGTCTCCTCTATTAAAATTAAATTGATAATCCTGGTTCACAATTTTCAGTAACATGCATATCTTTTTCCTCAACATCAATTAAGTATGATTATTTCATGAGATACTAATTAGTTATTTTCCTTAAAAGCATAACATGTATTCTACTTTGTCAATTGTCAATTGTCAATGATATTTGATTTCTCTGCTTGATTCGAATCACATATACTTATTGTACACATTATATTTTATTTTCGGTTTTAATTTTTTTTTTTTTAAAAAAAAAAGGAAAAAAAAAGAGGGAGGCGTGTGACTTGCTTCATGGGTTAAGACAATCTTGTGCATAAATGGTAAGTATCAACATTCATTATTCTTTGATTTATTTTGATATTTTTCCAAGTAAAGATTAATCTTTATATGGTAATGTGTCTTTATTCTTGAAAGATTGATTTATTTTTGGAAAAATTTGTTGGCATTTCTAGTTTCCTTTTATTTTTATTTTTTTTTTTAAAAAAAAAAGGGAAAGGAGTTGTGAAGTGGGCGGTTTCCTTTTTTGGTTCATGGGCTGGCGGTTACCATTTGAATTTTCAAAATTGGTTTCCTTTTTCTTGTTTTGATTCCAAGGTTATATAAACCAAATTTTGACACTTATTTCACCACCTACCCGAACCCTCTTTCTTGTTTCTTTGTCTGTCACTATTCATCTTCTCCTTCAGTTCCAAAATGGTGAGAACCAAGAATCTAGGGCTCTCTAAAAAATTAGAAGAAACCGCTCCAACTCCTTCTAGTGCACTCCCTGCTGCCTCAGTTCCTCCTCCTGCTGTTGCAAAGCCTGGAGATTCATCGCTTCCCCAGCGTGAATCTCAAGCCGAGAAGCCAAAACGTCCACCCAAGCAAGTTGCTCGCAAATCGGTAAGGCCCTATCACACCTGGACTTCCTCATCTGAATCCTCTAAGGAATCTCCTCCTCCATTGGCTGTTCCTCCTCCTGCTGCATCAATGGCTGGCACCACTCCAACAGGCCCTTCCACTCGAACTCGAGCCCAGCAAGCCTCGGCTGAGAAAGAACTTCGAGCCTCTCAATCTCGAGAGAAGACTGTCCCTCCAGCCAAGAAGAAACTCAAGACTAATCCTCCCTCAGCTTCATCGAGTTCCAGTTCAGAAGAAGAGGATCCAATGGAAGTCTCTTCAGACAAATCAGTATCTCTGCATACTGAGAAGGACAGTGAGGACACAGAACTCGAGCCAGAGCCTCCTCGTTCAAAAGCGCTTCGCAAAGAAAGGCCTCTGCTGCTGCCAAAGGCAAGCAGCCCATGGAAGATCCTACATCTGGTAATATCCCTTCCTCTCTTTCTGGCTGTCCTACTTTTTATTATCGAGACAATGAGCGTGACTGGAATCTATATGCAACCCATAAGTTTGAAAGTGAGAGGAATTATGATTTGCATGCCCATCGTGTTTATGGTATTATAAAGTACATTCAATTTCATCAATGGGAAAACACTCTTACTGGTTTCATTGGATTCATTGCAAACATTATTAAGGAGTTTTATGCTAATCTTACTGATGATTTCCTTGATGAGAACTCTAGACTTTATCGGAGAGTTTATGTTAGGGGTCATTGGTTCTCGTTTTCTGAAAAGGACATTGCTCAGGCTCTGCAACTGCCTGAGAATGTATCCAATGCTGTCATGTCCATGGATCGTGAGTTGATGCACTCTGAACTCACTGGTGCTCGTTCAGAATTGAAACCAGGGGAGAGTCTTCGAATCACTCACCTCACTTTTGCTCATGCTTCCCTTATGCGGTTTGCACTAAGCAATTGGGTTCCAAATTCTAACAAGACCGTGGTGTCTCAAGAAGTGGATACACTCCTATACCGCATCACTTCTGGAACTTCCATTGATCTAGCCTCACATATTCTAAACCAGATTGTCTCCTTCCGAAGAGGTAAAAAGCCAACCTTCAAACTTGTATTTCCAAATCTAATCTATAAGGTTTTATCTTCTCAGAAGAATGTGGCCCAAGCACATGAAACACTTGAGCCTCCCATCACTGGACCTACATTCCAACCCTCTGAATACTTTGATGGTGTGTTTCAAAAACGGCCAAAGGCTGGTGCTGCTACTGCTTCTACTGGTGCAAGTTCAGGCTCTACTGCAGCAGAACTCCTGGAAGTCAAGTCCGAACTTCGAATGTGTATACTCGTCTTGAAGCAATGGCCGATGTCCAAGATAGCATGTCCAGTAATCGTCCACTTTGATTAAACTCTACAAAGATTAAAGTGTTTTAGTTTGTCTCTTTTTAATTAAACTTTGGTCTATTTTTTGTTCTTTGTTTACTTTGGCACTCCGATAAACAAAAAGGGGGAGAGATATTTATTTTTTGGTTTGTTGCCCAACTCTGGACCCTTTTTTCAGGGGGAGTTGTGGTTTGTTAGTACTTGTGAACTTAATGTTTAAAGTTAGCATGTTTTTTGTTTTTATTGTGATATTCGATTGTGTTACTCAGGGGGAGTAGTATCTTTTGCTCTTGCTAACTTTGCATTGCAGGTACTTTATGGTAAAAATTATTTTGTTCATCTAAAGTGCCAAAGGGGGAGATTGTAAAGTCCTTTTTTGGCAAGTTAGGTGACAAAATAATTTTTCCCATTTATGGTAAGATTGCTATGCATTCATATTCGATTTCTTGCCTTATAAATTCGGATTGTAGTTGCCATTTTCCTTGTTTGGAAAGTTGCACTTTCAGCTGAACTTTCCTTTGTTGAAAACTTCTCAAAAGAGAAGGAATTCTTTTTTGGAAAGTTGTCTTTTTTAGGGAAACTTTGATTATTGCCTTTTCCTTATTAATTTCGATTGTATCTTGATACAATCAGAATATCTAATCTGTTTTTGGCAGGAATCAAGCATTGATAGAGGATCGGACCCGATTTTAGCAAGTTTCCCGTTTCTGGTCAGATCTACTGCGTCAGCATCCGAATCTGATGTAGCAGATCGTATTTTCTTAGGAAAGTTTTTGTACAGCTGCTAATTCGAACTTGTGGTTGCCTCTTTGGTTTCTATGTTCTATAAATAGAGCCTAGAGAGCAACCATTCGAATTACCTCTTCCATTATTCATTTTTTGCATTTATCTTTTGAGAGAAGAGAGTCTTTCTTTGTTTTGTGAGAGCCTAGTTGTTCATCTAGGTTCTAGTTGTTCTATTTCTGTTCTTACTCTGTCCTAGAAGTTGTGAAGAACTACTTGACTGAACAAGAGATTGGTCTTCGGGAGAAGACTTGATAAAGCCTTACTTCGGGAGGAAGTAAGCACTTGGTCTTCGGGAGAAGACTTGTTGAAGCCTTACTTCGGGAGGAAGTAAGCACTCACACTTCAAAGACGAAGGGAGTTCGGGCTTGAAGGTGTTTCAAGAAGTCAGATTCATAAAGTGGATTACAAAGGATTGCGACAATACTTTAGAGGGAGTCTAAACTTGTTTAAGTCAATTGTCTTTGTAATTTTGATACTTTATTAATTGATTTCATTCTCTGGGCGTGGCCCCGTGGACTAGGAGTGTTCGTGAGAACACTGATACCACGTATAAATCTCTTGTGTCAAGTTATTTATTTTTCTGCAAATATTTTATATTACGTCCGTTCGGTTCTTTGTAGCGAATTACTACTGCAAACGCTTACAGTTTTTATATTTTCTTATATACAACTGACATTTGCAAAAACACGGTTTTTCAAATACTTCTGTTTCTTTATTGATGTTGAATAAAATAGATTACATTGAAATGGAGTTTTATTTAGGGCATAAAACCTAACACTAACTGCCTAATAACTAACATAACTGACTATGAACTAATTAATACCCTCTAATAAGTAGAGACAGTAAAACTTCATTCACTGACATTATGTTTAGTGGAGGAGAGCAAATTTAGAAGAGAATAAGAATAGAAAGCAATTTTACAACCTAAATTTTTTATATGATGATATAAAATATAGCTCCACTCATGTCTTGAACGGTACAATTGGACTTGCTCCTTATACTTTTAATTGTTATGCATAGACAGTATATTTAGAATATATGAGTATTTAAGGTCTTTAGGAAGTGAAAAATGGCCTTAACATTATCAATCATTGTTATTACTACCTCAATCTTCATAATAATTTTTTTTGTTCACAATAAATTATTTTGATAATTACATTATGTGTGACTAATAGCACTTTAAATGGCTGCTATGCATACAACTTTTGGAGGGCTGTTGTTTTATCTCTTCTCACAGGGATGAGTCCCACACATATTCAGCTTTCCTTGAACATTTGATGCATGTAATAGACTCTAAGCTATTACAATTTTCAGAGAATTCTAACAATACAGACCATATGAAGCTATAATAAGTCCAGAGAAGCATTGTGATTGCCTTAGCAGAGTAATAGAGATAGGGCTCTCTTGTGCTAGAGATTCCCCTGGTAAACGCATCAGAATGAGACTTGCTCTTAATAGTCTGAAAGCTTTCAAAAACTCAGACGTGAATGGTTGATTTGTTTCATCAACAAATATGCGTTAAGCATTAGGGTGTTAAAAGGATCTACGTATACTTACAGTTGTAAAGTTTTTTTCTCACATAAATGTTTATTTTGAAATTGTAGTTATAAGAAGAATGTGAAGATAATTGACATTGGACTTGACTCAATTTTGAGAGCTTTGCAATTTGATGCCCTGAACTACTAGAAGCAAAAAGCAAACATTATATAATTTCTCTTTTTAGGTCCTATTTTCTATCATATTCTACTATCAGAGTATAGACAGTTTACTTGAATACAAAAGGCTGAATATGCGTAGTAGCATTGCAATTTTCCTTGGCAATCTTCAGCAGCCATGGATTAATGCGATTTTCTCTGTTGTCGTCATCATCCCAGTTTACTTGCCGTTATTTTACACATTAAGTATTAGGTAAAATATAATAAAGGAAAAATTAAACATTACAACAATCTTCATTTCAAAAACAAAATATTACGACAATAGTTCCGAAGGATGAATCTGCTTTCTCAAATGGTTTCAAATTCGCCCGGATACAACAAAATATAGTAACAAGCGCACACTTTTTAAAACAAGATTAATTTTGTGTAAATAAATGAAAGCCTAAATGACACTATTTATAGCCTTTAATTTTGCCAATTTTTCACTTCAAAATTGATGTGGGATTTTGCCAATTTTCACTTTAAAATTGATGTGGAATTAAAATTCACTAACTTTTCGTTCAAACAAAATTAGTTTACAAAGTCAACTTTTTTCAATAATCCCTTGAAAATTGACTTGAGAATAACCAATGGTTCTGCTCCAAATTTCACTACTGATTTTTATAATTTTATATATGTTGATCTCTTTAAATATATAATAGTAATAGTTAGAAGTTTTTCTTTGTTTACATCGTTTCACTTTGTTCCTTTAGGTGCTTTTAGTTTCTTGAAGATAGAAAAAAGGGTATGATCATTATTGGAGCTTGATTAATTATGACGTTTTGATCCATATGGTTTTTTAATTTTCATTATGTTTTCTGCTTAAGGAATGATATATATCGATCAATCAAGTATACATACGAATTCTAAACATCAATATTAAAATCCAACACCTAGAGATGACAAGAGTAAAGTAATATATATATTATAGTACCATATATTCCACAAATATAGTAGAGTAAAGCAACTAACCTAACAGCAACCAAAAAAAAAAATCCTAAAGTAAAATTTTGTAGCTGATGTTGTTTGTGTGTTAACTTACCTAAATACTGTCAGCATAAGTAGCAATATTTATTAGTTGCCTCCTTGACTTATATATTGGAGTCCACTCTTAGTATCATAAAAGGATAAATAATTTCCTTCTACAGAAGAAAAACACTTATTATGAGTCCTTGATTCAACCAAGAGGTTACCATTATATGATACTCTTCTTGTGGTTGGATGAAGCTTATTGGAGACAATATGCGCACACTTTGGTTAGCCAAGACTTCCAAAGTCCAAAGAGAGATGTTTAGTCCAAGAATCATCCACATCATATTTCTTCATAACCCATACTTGAACACATTTTGATGAAGTTAATGAGTTAGTCATCAGAGGTAGACAACCATATACAAGTTAAAAATACTTCGAATAGAAGTGTGTTTATAGTTTAAAGATGAATAGGGTTTAATGAGCTTAAATTTCTCACTACATAAATTAAAAGCAACTACCATATAATTAATAATGTAAATTGCCTAATGAATAGAGCCACTTAGAATCGATGAAAAGAGTCTCAAGCTCATAGTAGAATCATTATATGAGGCCATAAGTGAGTGGTGGATAATTTACATCCACGCACTATAAAAAATGTCTCTTTTGCTAACGCAATTCATTACTATAATTATGGTGATAGAGAGGGAAGAATGTATGGAGTTGGAGGGAGTTTTGTTTAATTGGTTGTGCGGGGTTCCAAAAATAAATAGAATTATTTAATTGTTGTAGGAAACAAATTACACCATTATGGCTACCCACAAAGGAAATAAGAAGAAAAGTATCATCCTTCTTATTAGGCGTGTGAATTTATAGAGAAGGAGTTAGATGAAATATGATTGAAATTTTCCATTATGGTCATCATCGCAGAAAATGAAGAGGTTAGGAGATACTTGATGTTTGTGGTGTGCATTCATGAAATATCTTGTTGGCTTATTCGATATAACTAATATTTGCTCATGCATTTTAACCCTATTAATTAAACATTTTACATAATATCACTTCAATTATCTCCCTTCGTAATGAACACCCAATTTCCAGTTTTGATTTACTCAACACCATTATTGCATATCAAACTCGCTACCACTAGAAAAGTAAGTAACTAATAACCTGCACACAAATCAAAACAGATCTATTAATTAAATTTCTGTTTCTATTGATATCTATTTAATGATTTTTTTTTTTTTTTTTTGGATATTTCACTTTTTTTTTTTAAAAAAAAAAAACGGATTTATCTATTTTTAAATTTAAAGAATCTTTCTATTTATATGAGCATTGATATTAACACTTTCTCGACATGTCCTATTAAAAGCTATTATATTAGGGAAATTTACATGGTATACTAACTTTTGTCATTTTTTTACAAAAATACTGTCAGGCGGTATTTTTTACTTTTTTACTGTGTTTTTTTATAAGTTTCATACTGCAGTATACTGTGTTAAATTTTCACTGGTGTTCTACTAGTGTTTTACTAGTGTTCTACTGTTGTTTTGAGTTATACTGCTTTGTGTTTTACTGGTGTTTTATAAAAACACAGTATTTTTGAAAAAAATTCCGTATGACAGTATTTTTGTAAAAGTTAACTCAAATTCCAGTATTTTTGTAAGTTTCCCTTATATTAAATTATATTGCACCCGATACTTAGTTGGACCAATAAAAAATTAACACATAGGAAGTGCTAGTCACCACTGGTGTTCTTTAACATTTCCCTATTTATATATATATAGATTTATATTTATAAATATTTTACCTCATAACTTTATTATTTATTATTAATAAATTATTAACCAATTAATGCCAACTTTTTAATTATACTCATTATTCATGATACTACATTTTATTAAATAGTGCGATTTTATTAAAATATTTCCACTAATAGTGGAGTATTTCTTTTTTGGTCATTAATTAAAGTAATTTGAAATCGTTTTCCATTTTTTTAATTAAATTAAATTTTAAATATAAATTTCATTTAATGATGGTATTCTTAACTAGTTAGAAATATTTTTGGTATATTTTTTTTAGAACATATTTGGCATATTAATTAGGGATATTAGAGTCAAGAATCATTCTAAATCTCAAAAACATTTGAAAAACTACAAATGATATAATCACTTAAAAAAGGTTTTGACTTGTAATGCATAACTATTCAAATAACAATTTTAATAAAGAACTTTATGCTGTAAACTCTAATAGCCAATAAAAAATAAAACAACACTAATTTATTTTATTTTATCGTTAATTATATATAAAAAATTAATAAATATTAAATAATTTAATATTAAAATATAATTAATCTAAAATAACTGATTTAATCTGTACATTTGCAAATTAAATTGGATTAGATTTAAGGTATGGCGCGAATTGAATTGGATTCAAAATATAAAAAAAGATAATTACATAAAACACAATTTTTCGTAAAAATTTTACATTTTTATATTTAATTTTTTTTTATACATATTTTTACAATTTTCTTTAAAAACAACAAGAAAACTATATAAAATTAACAGATTAATATCATCCAAAAAATATCAAAATAATAACAAAATATAACATACAGATAACAAAAAGTAACAACAAATTAACAAGAGTACAACATAAAAATAATATATTTTCTGTAAATTAAATCGTAAAAATATTTAAAATTCCGTACAACTGTATTTATGTAATTTTTTTATTGTTTTTGTGTATTTATAAAATAATTCTAATATAAAATCCGCACTTAGTGCAGATCAGATGCACTATAAATAAAATAGTACGAATTAGATTGGATGAACACCTCTTTTTGGGTATTTATAAAAGGGTAAATAGCGGCATAAGTACCCAAAGTTTTAAGTTTGTAAGCGACATAAATCTAATATTTATTTTTAGCGGTATAAGTACCCAATGTTTATAAAACTGTAATTTTCTTCCAGTTTCATCAGTACAGACTCTGTTTTGAATTTATTAAAAGAACATTTGAAAGTAACTGGATACTACATATTTTTATCTAGACTCAAATGATCTAGAATTCGGTCCTTATATGTGCTCTGTTTAAGACAATAACAGAGTTTGTACTGAAAAAATTAGAAAAAATTATAGTTTTACAAACATTAGGTACTTATGCCGCTAAAAATAAACATTAGATTTATACCGCTTACAAATATAAAACTTTGGGTACTTATGCCGCTATTTACCCTTTATAAAATAATCCCTTTCCTTAATATGTGTTATGAAGAGAATCTTGGGCCATGCTGAGAGAAGTAAATTGGGCCCACTATATTGAATGAAGAATAGAGAAAATTGGGCTTGCTATGAATTGGACTTCATATTTTTCCATTTTTAACACCATTTCTAACCATCTCAAAAATAGCAAATAGTTTTTGAAGTTTTTAAAATACAAGTCACGTTTGGTTAGTATTTTTTTAAAATCAATATTGACCAAAAGTGAATTAGTTTTTAAAACAGAAAATAACATTTTGTTGTTTTCAAAATTCTTGTTATTTGTAACTTTGTTTTCTGAAAACTGTTTTAAAAAAAACAAGGCCAAACAAACCAAATTATTTTTTTTAAAAAATAATTTTCTATTTTAAAAAAAAAAAACAATTTTTTAGTTATGATGTCAAGTACCATACACTTAAAGTAATTTCTTTTTCTTTTTTTTTTTTCGATATATGGGGTTGTGATTTTTTTTTATTATTATTAATATATATGGTGGATAAAAGTTAACGAAGACGTTAATCTCTCGTTAGTTTTTATTAAAAAAAATATATTAAAAAATGAATCGTTAAACTAATAATTTTGTTACATAGTCACACTTTATATAAAGAAGATTCATCAAGGCACACTGATTTCGTAAATATCAAAACTAAGTAATATTTTTTCATTTTTTCTTTTCGATATATGGGTTGTAATTTTTTTTTATTATTAATATTTTTTTTATGAACAAAATAATCTATATATCTATAAAAATGAGAAGTATGAGGCGATGATGTGACATTTTATAATCATTTCAAATACTTTAAACTATTCTCTCCTTAATTCTCTCATTATTTGTAATTTTTTATTAGTTTTATAAATAGTTGTTAATTAATTTTCCTATTTTTAGATTTTTTTTATTAAGTTTATAATATTATTTTATTAATTAATTAAAAATTAAAAATTTAAATTGAAAGAAAAACCATGCACATGTAAATATTAATTTTTCTATTATTAATAAACTTTTAAATTGAAAAGAAAAAACCATACACACTTAAATATTAATTTTTTTTATTATTAATAGTTGTTCAACTTTTTCTTCATCTTTTTGGTAAAGTTACTAACATACTTGTAAATTAGACAATATAACCGCTCTTTGCACGGTTATTTTATTAACATATAAATATAATAAATAGTAACTTATTTTTTTAACATATAATAATAGTGAAATTAAATTATCTTAGGACATGTTTTCAAAAAAAAACAATTATCGTATGAGATATTATTATTAATAATTTATTTATTAAAACATATAACTCCATAAAATAAGAATAAATATTTTAAGTCTATTCATCATATTATTAATTATTATTATGAGAGGATCAGGAAATTTATTAGTGTATCATGTTATTTATTTATTAAGAAGTTTAAAATTTATACCGTTGATATATAATAGAATTTTAAATTACTTCTTAAAAATAAATAAATAGGGTGATGTAGATAAAAATTAGAGTATTATTATTATTTATGTAAATATTCTTTCCCATAATGCATTATTTTTATATCCTGATCATGTTGTTGTCACCATTGTATCTCCCGTACGTTATTATCATCGTACCACATCTTTTGTTATCACCGTATCTCACCCGTAGTCTCACCGTATCTCATCAATAGTTAATCATGTTCCTTCTGTTCAGACACTAATAGAATAGCGTAACTGAAGAATGTTGTCATCATAATATCTTACCCATACGTTGTTATCACAATATCTTACCTGTTATCATTGTATCTCATGACTTGTAGTTGTCGCTATTGTTCTTCTCAAATCTCAATCTTAATCTTAAACTCCATCCCAAATTTCAAATATTTTTATTAACCCATGTTTAAGACATAAAAATGCACTACATGAAGAGGAAAACGATGGGAAAGACGGGTACCATGGCTCTAAAGTTGGATATGAGTAAAGCCTACGATAGAGTGGAATGGATTTTCCTTGAACAGATGATGCTTTGAATGGGTTTTTCTAGCCGGTGGGTATCTTTGGTAATGTATTGTGTGTCTTCAGTATCTTATAAGATCACTCACGGGGGCCATGTTCTGGGGCCTATCGTACCAAGCAGGGGTATTCGTCAGGGAGACCCGCTTTCGCCTTACTTGTTCTTAATCTGTGCTGAAGGTTTCTCTTCACTTGTTAATTTATTTGTGCGTAGGCAATGGCTTACGGGGTGTCGTGTGGCTAGGAATGCCCCTACTGTTTCTCATATGTTGTTCGCAGATGATAGTTATATTTTCTGCAAAGCAACTGATATGGAAGGGGCTAGTGTTCTTCGTCTTTTGGATATTTATGAGAAAGCTTCGGGACAGAAGATTAACTTTACTAAGTCATCAGTCTTTTTTAGCAATAATGTCCATGAGCATGTTCGGGCTCATCTTTGTGGACTTCTTGGGATGGCACCTGCTTCTGAAAATAGCACCTATCTGGGCTTGCCTTGTACCATGGGGCGCAGTAAGAATGCGATCTTGGGGTATTTGAAAGATAAAATGATCAAGAAGATGCAAAGTTGGGAGACTAGATTCCTTTCAAAAGCTGGGAAAGAAGTATTGATAAAGTCTGTGGCCCAATCCCTTCCTAGTTATGCAATGAGCGTGTTTCTTCTCACTAAGGAAATTTGCTCTAACCTTGAAGGGTTAATGGCTAAGTTCTGGTGGAAATCTCAGTCTCAGAATTCATCTAAAGGAGTTAGTTGGGTGAGTTGGCGAAAGCTTTGTCGCCACAAGGATGCTGGCGGTTTGGGTTTTAGGAATCTACGGGATTATAATTTGGCACTCTTGGGGAAGCAAGGGTGCGTTTGCTTACTGATAGTAACTCGTTAGTGGCAAGGGTTTATATGACAAGATACTTTCCTAAGGGCAACTTTCTAACGGCTGAGTTGGGTCCAAATCCTAGCTTCATTTGGCGTAGTGTTTTGGAGGCTAAGGATTTGCTTCAGCAAGGTGTTACAAGGTCTATTGGAAATGGTAGTTCAACTTCTATACTGGAAGATCCTTGGCTCCCTGCTTCGGGTAACAAGTTTGTTACTACTTTTCACCCGAGCCTTGTTGGAAGAATGGTAGATAGCTTGCTGCAAGTTGATCAACGAGCTTGGGATGTTGAAGTGATCCATGATATTTTTAATCCTCATGACAGAGCGCTAATTCTTTCTATTTAGTTGGGTGATTCTAGTGGTGAGGATTGTTGGTCTTGGTCAAAAGAAACATCTGGTATATACACGGTTCGTAGTGCGTATAAGTTGTTGCAATGTTCTAATGGGGATTGGCCGGCTACTGGGGTGGAAAGCTGCTGGAAAAAAATATGGCACACTGAATGTTCCAGCCAAAGTTCAACATATGCTTTGGCGTGTCATCTCGGGTTGCCTCCCAACAAAAATTCAGCTTTCAACTAAGCATGTCCATGTCGATTTAACTTGTCCCTTGTGCAATCTTGCACCAGAATCGGCCTCTCATGTACTCTTCAGCTGTTCATTTGCTCATTCCTGTTGGAACTTATCTTCGGCTTCTGCTGCTGGTATCGGGGAGGAAGCTTTTCTTGACTGGTTTTGCAACCTGCTGGTGCACGGCAGCAAAGCAGTAGCTGAGGAGGCTGCGATGCTTTTGTGGCGAATTTGGACAGCCCGTAATGATCAGTTATGGAGTAATAAGTCAACCACTGTTTTGGAGGTTCTTCGGTCGGCTAGAACTAATCTTGGCAATTGGCAAAATGCTCAATCAAATGGTTTATCTCCATTACTCAATGTTAATATTGGGAATGGTAAGGAGCATTGGACAAAACCACTTTTTACTAAGTTCAAGATCAATGTCGACGGGGCAATCTTCGAAAGTGAGACTCGATTTGGCTTTGGCTTCATAATTAGAGACTCGGCTGGGAAACTCATACATGCGGCTACTGGGAGTAAATTGGGTGCGGTTTCTCCCGAGATTGCTGAAGTGGTGGGTATGAAAGAAGTCTTGAGTTGGATCAAGAGGATGAATGTAACTGATGTGGAAGTTGAAACTGATTCGTTGGTCACTGTTCAGGCTATTAATGGATCAGTTCAAATGCCATCTCAGTTTGGTTTAATTGTTCAAGACTGTCGTCTTTTGTTATCTGAGTTACAAAATATTTTTATTTCTTTTGTTAAACGATCTGCAAATAGGGCTGCTCATTGTCTTGCAAGGCAATCCTGTTTTATGTCAGATTGTATGTTTGATGAGTTCTCTGCTCCATCAAATTTGCTTTCAATTGTAAGGGATGATCTTATTTCAAGTTGAATAAAACTTTACCCTTTTCTCAAAAAAAAAAAAAAAAAAAAATCTAAAAATGACTATAATAATCATACATTATCAAAAATAAAAATTCAAATTTATCACTTAAGTGTTTAATACTTATCCTCAAATAAGAGACTTAAACTAATTCAAAAAATATTTGTTAAACTAATTCAAAAAATATTTAATACATACATATAATTGTGCTACAAATAATTTACTAATTTACAAATCACTGTTTCCTAAATACTCATATTATAAAAATTTATTTAATAATAAACAAATAAACTAATATTTAATTTATTAGCTTAACTCATTCAAGAGTAACATAAAAAAATTGGAACTCGTACTCAAAGAGTCAAAGAGTATACACGCATTGAATGAATAACTAAAAGGGTAACAAACATAATGATATATGATAAATGACATTAGTTATATCAATTTATAATATTTTTGTAAAGAAGTCGAAAGAAGTTTATATCTATTTATAATTCAAAATAGATAGTTGTGAGGATACTAAATCTTATATATAGTTGTGTTTTTTTTTTTTTTTTATAATAAACGTGAACATTCATTAAACAAATTAAATCAGTTAGACCACTTGGTCATTACAAAATAGATTCCCAAATAAAAAGAGAAATTGGAATAGAGCCAAACAGTTGGTGGGTGAAGGCCCACTTAACCACATTATGGACCACGAAGTTACAATACCAATTATATATAGTTTGTATATTTTATAAAAATCACTCACTCAATTTTTTTTAAAATTATACATATCTACACTACAATTAAACTAAAAAAAAGAATTATATACTAAACTGCACTTATTATGTTACCACGTTATTCTTCAGATTTTTATATATATATTTATATATATTATTTTATTTACAATTGTTACATAATATTATATGATATATATTACTTGCTTGATAGTAATTTTTGCACCCTCATTAATTTTCTGCTTGATGTCAGTTCAAAAGGTTTTATAATTTTGTTATTTTGTTCAAAAATTGTTAATTAATTACTTAAATTTTTATATTTATCTGTTTATTTACTTTTTTTAAGAAATCGACATGCTATAATTTAGTTGAAAAAAATGAATAAATATAAAGAGAAGAGAAAAAAAAAGCGGTAAGTAAAAAGAAAAGAAAGAGTAGAGTATTTAATTGACATTAAAATAGTATAATAAGATAAATGTATAGGAATAAATTATAAATAATATAATAATTAAATTACATAAAATTAAGGCCAGTATATATAATCAAGTAAAAAAAGAACAAAAACACGTATTTTACTGATGGGGCCTTAAACTTCATATATTAATACCTAAGAATATTATCAATAATAGCTTTCCCACTCACATTATTGGTATAAAAAAATATAAAAAATAAGACTTTAAAGGTTTGAATTTTCTTACTTTGATATTCAGTCTTTTTCATATTTTTCACATATTTATATTACTATGATGCTTTATTGCTTGATCTAAATGATAATAATAAAAAGTTAGAAGAACCGTGGAATAAATACCGTAACTTACTTTTCAGCAAATGGCTGTTTGGAATAGGTTAATGCTAGTAAGAGAATGGTAATGTTTCACATTTCCTTGTTTGTTTGGAAGGTTTAGCCTTAGAATGTTATTCCCCTAGTAATATAACTACCCTTGAGGAGGGTAATACCTTAGGGGGCGTTTGGTATAAGGGATTCAAAATAATCTGATTAAGGGGAATATTATGAAGGAGAATATGATTATCTGTAAACTTATTACATTGTTTGGTTATTCATGGCAATATTAATTAGATTACTGTTAATTAAATTATAGTGTTTGGTTGAGCACATGAATCTTATATACTATTTTAGAATAGTGAAATAAAAATAAAATAATAATTATTATATCTCTTTCAACATAATTATAAATAAAATAAAATTATTATTTGTAAAAACAAATATATTTATTAATAAATAAATTTAGTTGCAATGTGTTTGTCCAATTGATGAGCCAGCAACCAAAGTTGCAACGACAAGAGAGCGATGCGATGTTGAATTTTAACGAAAAAGTTGTGATAATTTTGTATTGTTTGAAAGAGTAAATAGGAAAGATGGTGAGAATAATAAAAATGGTAGATTAAGTTGTGATAATTTTGTATTGTTTGACAGAGTAAATAGAAGAAGATGATGAGGATAATATTAATAACAGATTAAAAGTGAAGTATTATATATATATATATATTATAAACATCTTTTCTTAAAGCAATTGTGTAGTGTTTAATTTATTTTAAGTTATTATTTGAATTTTTATTTATAAAAATTTAATTATACATTCAAATAACTAATATAATGTTTGAATCCCACCTTTTTTGAATGATCAACATTACCCCTTTTTAGGGTAGTTGGAATACTAGGGTAAAAGCATTACATGACTCAAAATTTTTTAAACCTCATAACAAACAGGGTAATCATTGAGATTACCTTTTCTCTCCTCACATTAACCCATTCCAAACAACCCCTTGTGTTCTACTACTAATGGTGGAAGGAAGCAAAAAAAGTAAGATTGAATTATTACCTTCCATTATATTAATTTGAATAACATTTTTAAATTAATAAATAAATTTAAATACTAATAATATTATCATTTATTATAAATAAAATATTACGATATATATATTTAGTCTGTGAGTTCAGTTTTTTTAACTCAGTTATTTTATATTATTAGCAATAACATATATATATTTATTATACATAAATTTTATGCGAATGGTGTACATAAATGACATAGCATACAAAAATAAATAATATAATCATAAAATATATAAAAATGTTCATTTTAATTAATAAAAAATACAATAAAAATTAATGTTTACTAATTAATAAATATATTTCTTTAATAAATAATTATTTTATTTTTATATGTAATTAACATTGTTGACCGAGGTTTTCGGCAACTAATAAAATATTATAAGTTTATAGAGCTGTAAGAAAATTAGAGAAGGATTTTTACGTGGTTGGGGCGTTAATGAGCCTTAGTCCACGAGTCTATCGTATTTATGAATGTATTTAATACAGATAATGTATTTGGTGAGTGTTTCACCCTTATAAATACAGAGAATGTTCTTGGTGAGTATTTACTCTTCTTGCTCTTATGCAGCCCAAGATTCTCGATCCCATTTAATGAGCTTTGAGGGGGTATTTATAGTGTTTTTGGTGGGGTGATCCCCAGAACTATTGTACAAGTGTATCTGTAAGTGTCCATAAAGTTGGGCATTCCCAATGAATATACCATGAGTAATGCATGGTCAAATCCCTAGGTGCTGTAGGGCTTTTATGTGGAATGTCCTTATTGTCTTTTGACTGATGTGACTCTTCACAGTGTAGCCGTCGATAGACTTAAATGATCATTACTTTGTCGCTGCTGGTCGGAGGTTGTGCCGTCAGACTTTATTGCGTGTAGCAGTCCCAACACGTTTCCTCCCATGCGGCATTAAATGCGACTTGATTGCTCAGGAGAAACCTGACACCCCGCGGAGATGCCTTAACGTTACTTAGGCTTCGGGAGCATATGGGGTTCCATATGCCTTCTCCAGGAGATATGTCCCGGATGCTGCTTCATTGCATAAAGACTTAGCAAATAGTTTGGATTATAAGTTGCTTGATCCACGTGTCCCTGTCTGGTTGGTCCACGTATATTGGGCAAAATCAGGGGCAACATTTACCCCCCAAGCCTTGTTTATTTGAAAAATAAAACAAGGCTTGCTCAAGTGCTTCCGGTTGACTCCTCGGTTTCCTGGCACGAGCTTTGAGCGCGTGAGGGTGTATTTAATGATGGCCTTTAATGCAGCGATTCACTTTTTGCAGGGGTCGATTCGTTTCACGCCCATTGATTGATTCGGCGCATTAATGGTGTCAGACGGACACTGACCGCCTTAATTACAAGTCAATCTGATCCGTTGATCTTTGAGAATTCGAATCGTGCGTTTCCCCCACCGTTCGATTGGTAGGTGATAGTGCTTGTTCCTCATGCAATTTTGCCTATAAAAGCCACCACCTTTCCTTCATTTCGGTTACTTCCCATTTCTTGCCAACTTTGCTCAAATTTCCCAGAGAGAAAAAATTCTCAGACCAAGAAAACACTGTTGAACACTTTGTAATTTTTCCCAGTCCATCTTCGCTCACTACTCTCAATCCTTCTTATCTTCGTTTGATCTACAGCAGGACCCCCAGTCTCAACACTTCACTGTAAGTTTCTTGCACCCCTTGCTTTACTGTTAATGTACATGACATGCTTTTACTTATCTGCTCGTTTTTTCTGAGTTTCGTATTTGAAGTTTCTGGGAATGCACACTTTTAGATTTTTCACGTAACAGGTCTAGGTTCACCATTTCTGGTGATAGGATTACTCTTGTCACGCATTTGTTACTATTTTTTTTTCTTGCAAAAGACCATATGTTCTTCGTATACTGGTTGTTTAGGGCATAGGAGAGATTGCTTTCTTTCGATTTTCCGCCCTTTCTTTTTCTCTGGTGCGCAATGTCGTCTTCTGTGAATTTATTGCACCCGACTCTTGTCCAGGGAATCCTTCTAGGGTTTCCTGTTTGACAGATGTCCGGAGGGGGCCTCTTTCCAGCAGTTAGGGGACCCCCATTCCCTTTTGCCCCCATCAGTTGGAGAACATCGTGGAGGTAGCTGGAATCAAGCCTTCCACATCCGGGACGTACCACCGACCACCTCGTGATGCGGAGATGCCCAATCACAACTACGGCGGCTTCGGGGCTTGGAGCCAGACGCATTTGATGGTCGGGGCCATGCTTCCTCTCCAGGACTACTTTGTTAATTTTTTAGTTTTTGTCGGTCTTGCGCCATACCAACTTATTCCTCAAGCATACCGCCTGCTCTCAGGCTTATTTATTTTTTACTCCGCCCGGGGATGGGGCTCTCCCAGCCCGGCGGAGATATTGTATTTTTATGAACTTGTTTCCGTCCCCAAGAAGGGGGACAAACTTAAAGACGGTTTTTATGGATTCTGGGCCCACCCTGCCAATGATGGGGTGGTCCCCTATAATAGGCAAACTCATGTTAAGGAGTATCGCCATCGTTTTTTCTTCTCTTTCGAGTTCCGAGCGGTGGAACATCCGGAGCTCCTCACTGAGTGGGTTAGGATTCCCCCTTATGAGCGAACCGCGCCCACTCATGTCTTTCTTCGGAGAGCCCAGGCCTTCGCCACTTATGACCGGGCGGACCTCGACGTCGGGGGCCTGGTTACGACGGAGAATTGCCGGAAGGCCAAGCTCATCCTGCCGCACCAATCTGTGGAGGACTCTAACCTTTCCAGGGTTATCTGTCCCAATGTGAGGGCGCATGCCGCGGAGAAGATCTTCCGGGACGAGATCATCGCCACTGCCGAGAAGAAGTACCAGGACTATCTCTACCGGAAGGCTCAGGAGAAAGCCTACTCCAAGGCTCAAGCAGCTTCCGGGAGGCCACTTCGTGTGGGGAGCCCGGTCGAGAGGAGAAGCCAAGCGATCGCTGGGAAGCCCCTTCATATTGGGGACTCGGCGGAGAGAAGGGCTCCCAGGCCAAAGCCTTCGGCTCAGGAGCCGAACACTGGGGCTCCTGGCGCCAGCACTTCCGGCTCCGGTAAGTCTCCTTTAGCAGTACATTACGTCCCTTCTGTTGGCGAATATGCCAGTCTTAGGCCTGTAGGGTTCGATGAGCGTCTTTATAGGTTTAGGATGCCCTCGACCCGGTGGGGAGACCATATGGAGGAGTTTTATTTTTCCAACTTAGGAGATTTTCTAGGTCAGTCCCGGATGGGTTCTGGTCCTCCGGAGCCCGTCCCCTTAGACCCTTCGGCTTATATTTCATCCAGCTGGTTCCGGCCTTCGGACAGCTATCTCGGAGACGATGCTGCCAGCGTTAAGATTCAGAACTTTGCTAGGGCCGAATTAGAGAGTCAGGGTAGGACTAGCTTGATTGCTATATCTGAGTGTTTGTTGTTTCCCATGGATGTTCTAACACTTGCCTTCTTTCTTTTGCTGTAGCAGGCGTTTCCATGGATGCCATATTGGCCGAACTTGTCGGGGTTCACTCTCCTGAAGCTCCCCCTCCCTTTACTTCTTCCCAGACGGCCCCCCCTTTAAAGGCTTCTTCCAGTGCCCCTCCAAACACTATTGACTTAGTGGATGAGGAGGTGCTTTTGGGAGAAGGTCAAGAAAAGCGATGGGGCTTTTCTGAGGAAGTTGAAGAAGGTCAAGAAGGGCACCGGGCTCTTCCTGAGGAAGTTGAAGAAAGTGAAGAAGAGCAAGAAGTTGCTCTGATTCGCAAACGCAAGGGCAAAATGGTTGCCCAGGAGGAGCCCAAACGGCAACGGAGAGCTGATACTCCAGCCCACGGTCTTGATGGCGGGATCTCTCCCGAGATGGAGGAACACACTGCCCCTCCCAATATTGTGCTGACTCCGATTCCTGGAGATGAGGCGAGACAGGAGCTCCGGATAGCTAAACACAACTACGCCATGGATGAATACTCCCGGGGGTATGCTGAGGTGGAGGCCCTTAAGAGGATCTTACGAGTTGAGATGCAAAATACTCTCAACAACCCGGAATACCAGAATCGTGGGATTTAAATTTGGATCCCTTGTCGGATTGGTTCGGTCGTTTCCTCGGGCCCACCTTAGCTCCCTTTACCACGGAGATGACCGGCGAGTTTGCGTCCCAGCTCACCCGGTGTGCACCCAGGCGGTTCGCTGCTTGTGCATCCTTGAACTCCATCTTCCAAGTCCAGGATCTCAGCCACTCCCTCACTGTGGTAAGTATTTTGTAGTTTACTTTTCTCCTTATTGTTTTTTCTTGGAGACTCTTACTTATACTTGTATTCTTTCTCAGCTTGCTGTTGAGGCCGGCCGCCTTTCCAAGAACATAATTAATCATGGCTTCGTCCTGTCCGATTTTGGGGACATGGATGAAGTTAGGAAAATCCTTCAGGACCTTACTGTTGAAAGGCGGCTTTATCAGGAGGATGCTGAACGTCGGGAGGCCCTTGCCAAGGCCAGTGAGGAAGAGGCCAAGCGGAGGGAAGCGCAGGCAGAGGCAATGATCCGGGAGGAGGCCCTTCGGAGAGATAGGCTGGAGGCCAGGCATCAAGAGGAGCTGAGGACGGAGGGCGAAGCCACTGCTAAGGCCAGGCGAGAGCTTCGGGAGGCCAGGGAGGCCTTGGATGAAATGGCTGCCAAGGTGAGGTCCTTAGAGGAAACTCACCGGGCAAACTTGGAATCCAGGGCCAACCTGGCCGCGGAGCTGAAGGAGCTCAGAGACTTCAAAGAACAAGCCTCAAAGAAGGCAAAAAGAGATGAGCTTCTTTCTCCTGTCTCCTGCAGCCGGTGCGCCAAGCGTTTTGATGACGGCGTCTTCATGGCCTGGTCTACAAATGGCCAGAACATCAAGCTTACCTTCTACCCCAAACCCGAGGAGATGATCGCAAAGTTCCGGGAGAAGAAGAAAAAGCTTGATGCCATGGTGGAGGCGCGCATCGGTCCTCGCCTTCCTCCTCGCATTGATTAGGCCGCTTCGAGTTTGACCCATTACAACCAGGATTTCACTCTTTTTCTCTCTTTTTTTTTTTATTTACAGCTAATTTTCTTGTTTTTAAGACAATATTTACATGGCTGTTTCTTTTTTATTTAAAGGAGAGACAATATTTAAGGCCTGTCCCCGGGCCATTTGTATATATTTTGACCTGCCCTTAGGGCTAGGATTTTTATTTTTATATATGATCTTTTTTGATGCACATATCTTTCTTTTGGACCTGTCCTTTGGATCAGGATGTTTATACTTATGCTTTTCATTTTTCTTTTTTGTGCATGCTCTTTTTTGACCTGCCCTTTGGGTCAGGATATTTTACTTAGTTTGTTTTTTGTCTGTCCGTGTGGTATACCTTAGTATCCCCCTGAGTGGCATAGAAACTTTGTTTTTAAGGCACTCAGTTTTATTTAACATGCGGAGGCTGTATACATTTAGACGGTACAAACTCTTTAAACAAAATCTAAGTTACATTTTTGGCTATTGGTAATATTTTCTGAGGTGATCGGCATTCCAGGCTCTTGGCACAATGGTTCCGTCCATCCTTTTTAGCTTGTAAGTGCCTGAACCGATTTCGTCCTTGATTTCATATGGTCCTTCCCAATTTGGTCCAAGTACCCCCACTCCGGGTTCTTGGGTGGCTGGGTTCTCAAGACCATATCCCCAATAGCAAATTTTCTGTTTTTAACTTTGGAGTTAAAATACTTGGTCACCTTCTTTTGATAAGTTGCCATCCGTATTTGAGATTCGTCCCGGAGTTCTTCAACTTGATCCAGAGCTTCTTGAAGCAAAGCCTGATTCGTGGCTGGATCGTAAGTCGTTCTCCTGTGGGACGGGAATAACGTTTCTACCGGGACCATCGCTTCGCAACCGTACGCCATTGAAAAAGGCGAGTGGCCGGTCGTGGTTCTGGGGTTCGTCCGGTAGGCCCATAACACTCTTGGAAACTCTTCGGGCCAGTTGTTTTTGCAGGCCAACAGCTTTTTCTTCAGGGTGACCTTTAGGATTTTATTGACTGCTTCTGCTTGACCGTTTGTTTGCGGTCTGGCCACCGCGGAGAAGCTTTTCACTACTCCGTGTTGGTTGCAGAATTCAGTAAATTCTTCGCAATCAAATTGCTTTCCATTGTCAGAGACTATTTTGTGAGGCAGGCCATATCGACACACTATGTTTTTGATAACAAAGTCTAGTGCTTTTTTAGCAGTTATAGTCTTCATGGGCTCAGCCTCCGTCCATTTGGTGAAGTAGTCTACTGCTACTATTGCATACTTTACTCCTCCCTTTCCTGTTGGCAGGGACCCAATAAGATCTACTCCCCAAACCGCGAAGGGCCAGGGACTAGTCATTAGGGTAATTTCATTGGGAGGAGCTCTCGGTATGTTCGCGAACCTTTGGCACGAATCACACTTTTGGACGTAGTCTATACAATCTCTTTTCATTGTTGGCCAGAAGTATCCCTGTCTCAAAATTTTCTTTGAGAGACTTGATCCTCCCGTATGATCTCCACAGAACCCTTCGTGGACCTCTAGCATGATTTGTCTAGCTTCAGGGTCCGATACACACCTTAAATAAGGCATGCTGAGTCCTCTTCGGTAGAGAATTTGATCCATCATTACATAACGATGAGCCTGATACTGAATCTTTCGAGACAGTGCCCTTTCTTGGGGCAACTCACCTTTTGTTATGTATTCTATGATGGGGACCATCCAGCTGGGTTTTTGCCCAACCGTTGTTATGGCCTCTTTTATTTTGATGCTTGGCTCTGCCAAGCGTTCCACTGGTACTACCCCCAGCCCTTCGATTTCACTATCTGAAGCTAACTTAGCCAGACAGTCCGCGTGAGTGTTCTTTTCCCGGGGGATTCTTTCTACTTTGTTGTCCGTGAACTCGTGGAGCAGCTCTCGGACTATGGTTACATATGCGGCCATTCGCTCGCCGCGTGTTTGGTACTCTCTCGATATCTGATTTACGACCAGCTGGGAATCACTGTAGACTTCCACTCTTTTGGCTCCTACGGCTTTTGCTAATTTCAGCCCTGCTATTAGGGCTTCATATTCGTCCTCATTGTTCGAAGCTGGGAAGTCGAACCGTAGGGCCGCCTGGAGTCGCAGTCCGGTCGGGGATATCATTGCCACTCCTGCTCCGGATCCATTTTCATTGGAGGCTCCGTCCACAAACACTCTCCATGTGGGGACCGATGGTACTGGCATATTTGCGGTTCCTCGGCTTCGTTGCATTCGGTAATGAAGTCTGCCAAGGCTTGGCCTTTTATGGAGATTCGGGGAATGTAGTGTAAGTCGAATTGACTTAACTCCATTGCCCACTTGAGGAGCCTTCCGGATGCTTCAGGTTTTTGGAGGACTTGCCGGAGCGGGTGGTTGGTTAGTACTTTGATCGGATGTGCTTGGAAGTATGGCCTCAATTTTCTCGAGGCCATTAGGAGGCAAAAGACCAACTTTTCGGTGATGGGGTACCTCGTTTCTGCTCCTATCATGCGCTTGCTAACATAGTACACGGGATGTTGAGTTTTCTCTTCTTCCCGGACTAGGGCAGCGCTGACCGCGTGCTCGGAGACAGCCAAGTATAGAAATAGGTCTTCTCCGAGAACAGGTTTTGACAGGCTATTGCACGCTTTGGACTTGACGAGCAAATCATCTACATAAACCTCCATGTTTCGTCCCAAGAGGCCTTTGAACATCCGGTTGACCATTCTTTGGTAGGTCGCTCCGGCGTTCTTCAGTCCGAAGGGCATGACTAGGTAACAGTATACCCCCTTATCGGTCCTGAAGCTAGTGCACTCTTGGTCTGCCGTATGCATCTTTATTTGATTATACCCGGCATAGGCGTCCATGAAGGATAGTAATTTGAATCCAAAAGTGGCGTCTACCATCTGGTCGATCCTGGGCAGCGGGAAGCAGTCCTTCGGACAAGCTTTGTTTAGGTCAGTGAAATCTATACAAACTCGCCAAGTTCCATTCGGCTTGGGCACCAGGACCGGATTGGCTAGCCATTCCGGATAGTACACGTCGCGGATCATGCCATTAGTCGGAGGCTTATCCACCTCTTTCTCTAGAGCCTCGGCCTTCACCGAGTCGAGAGGGCGTCGCTTTTGTTGGACTGGCGGCATGTCCGGATTGACGTTGAGGACGTGGGTGATGACGTGGGGACTTATGCCAGTCATGTCCTCTTGGCGCCATGCAAAGATGTCGATGGCGCCCTTCAGTGTTTTTATTATTTTTTCTTTTTCCTCCGGATCTAGGCTCTTTCCCAGCCGGAGTACTTTGGTGGAGTCGAGGTCGCACACTGATAGTTCCTCGACATCCTCCATTGGTTCCACAATTTTTTCGGACCCCACCCGGGGGTCCAACTCATCTTCCTCAGCCATTTCTGGCTCAATGGTTTCCCGGACCATCAGTACGGGCAGGTGGGTTGTAACATTGTAACATTGCCTTGCTTCCCCCTGGTTTCCTCTCACCGTCCCGATCCCAGCTTCCCGGGTAGGGAACTTTAGGCACAGGTGCCGAATGGACGTGACCGCGCCGAAATCTACCAAGGCCGGTCGGCCGAGGATCGCGTTGTAAGCGGTCGGACAGTCCACCACCACAAAAGTGCAGTATTTGAATGTGCTCTGGGGGGTGTCCGGACACAAGGTGACTGGAAGTCTTACTTTTCCCATTGGGATAAGCGTCGTCCCATTAAACCCTGTGAGTTGGGACCCACTGGGCGAAAGGTCTCGGTCCGTCAGGCCTATTACAGTGAAGGCCTCCTTGAAGAGTAGGTTCACGGAACTTCCATTGTCAATCAAGACTCTGGCCACCACTTTATTAGCGATGGGGGTCTCTATGACCAACGGGTCATGATGAGGGAAGCGCACCGTCTTGGCGTCTTCTTCCGTGAATGTGATGGGTTGATCCATCAGCCGGGGCCTTTGAGCTGGGAGTTGAGTAACCTCCCAAACCTCATTGTGTTTCACGGCCCCCGCGTACCGTTTTAGCTCCTTGCGAGTAGTTCCTCCAATATGGGGACCTCTGGAGATCATGGCTACCCTCCCGTTGGGTCTGGGCGGCAGACCGGGGATGTGTTGGGCATGGCCCGTGGGAGCAGCTGGAGCCAATGCTCCTGCTGTACCCCCCGGTGTTCCCTGGGGCACACCCCCTGTCGCCTGGCCCGGATTGAGATGAGGCAGCCTATTCTTGATCCACTCATAGAGGTGGCCCAATCGGATCAGGTTTTCAATCTCGTCCTTGAGATTCTTGCATTCGTTGGTGCTATGACCAATGTCGTTGTGGTACTCGCATCTTTTGCTCGGATCTCTCCGGGAGCTATCTTTGTACAACGGGTGCGGTCTCCGGTAGTGCGTATTTTGCCTAGTAGCAAAGTAAACACGCTCTTGGGAGTCCGTCAGCTCCGTGTACTGGGTGTACTGGGGAGTGTACCCCCTTTTCTAGCGCTTCTCCCCCGTCCGGGTGCTGCCTTTGGAGGATCTCTTACTCCTCGAGCCCTGGGAAGGGCCTGCCAGTCTAGCGGTCGGAGCGGAGTGCGAGGGAGCTTGTCCATTCATCCCTAAGGGGTTTCCAAAATGGGATGATGCTAGCGCCAAAGCCTGACCCTGACTATACCCGAGGGTGGCAGAGAACTGTATGCCGCTTATCGGTGGAGCCACGGTCGGGGCAGTACCCGAGGGCGGTACTCCGAGCATGTACCCTGCTATCCCGGTGGGATAGTATCCTCCATAGGCCACTATTTGGGCTTCTTCAAGGTTGATATATTTTTGGACTCTCTTCTGGAAGTCCTGAAGGCTAGTAGCCCCCTCTTGTTGTAGTTCATTCCAGAAGGGAGTCCCTGTACGGATGCCTGCCTGGAGAAGCGCAAGCTGTTGTCCGTCATCAACTTTCTTAGTTTTTGAGGCCTCCTCTCGGAACCTCTTTATATAGTTTTTCAAGGTCTCGGTGGGCAGTTGCTTGATGTTAGTCAAGGCACTGACCTCCAGGTTGACCTTTCTTGCGGCGACAAACTGTCTCCGGAAATTGGTCTGTAACTTGTTCCAACAGCCCACGGATCCTGGTTCCAGTTTCTTGAACCATTCCTCCGCGGACCCACTTAAAGTAAGTGGGAAGCACAGACATTTTGCGTCATTGCTGACTCTCATGACTGTCATGACACGGTTGAACCGTGACAAGTGGTCGCTTGGATCAGAGTTCCCGGTATAAGCTGCCATTTCGGGCATCTTGAAGTTCTTGGGGAGCTCCACCTCAAGGATGTGCTTAGCACACGGCTCCCGGTCCTCGCAATCTGAGTCAAAGTCATCCCCTTTTTGCCTTCGGGAGACTCGGGCAATGTCTTTTCGAAGTATGGCGAGTTCTGCCATAATTCCTTCATTCAACGTACTCGTGGAGACCGCGGGCCCGTATCTTTTTTGGTCAAGGTGATCCCGGAGGTCACCTTGGTTCCCATTGATTTGATTTCTCAGATCAACGGGAGGACACCTCTGTCCTCTTCTTCCTCTACCTCCGGGCTCTTGGTGCACGGAAACGCTTTTTCTGTCCTCTCGATCCTGAGGGCCAAGACTCCCTCTTTGGAGCTTGCCCCTCTGCGAACCTTTCCCTTTAGGGAAATCTGAGCGGACCTTTTGCGGATCCTGCGCCTTTTTCTTTCGCCCTGGGGTAGAGGTAGGGTTTTTCTTTTGGTTCCCTTCAGCAGGATACCTTATGGAGCTAGGCTCCCTAGACTTCTGTTGTTGGGTACTAGGCGAGGATTCCTCTGGTTCCTTGCCAAGTCCAGCAGTCACTGCCTTGGGATGCACGTGAATGCCAGCCGCCTTTATGGCCTTTTGCATGGCCAGCATTACTTCTTGTATTTTTTGGTTTTGTGCTTTCTGGGCTTCGATCTCGGCTTCGTGGTCGATAGCTTTTTGCCTGAGAAGCACCAACTCTGAGTAGCTACCTTCGTTGTAGGCATACTCATCGAGGTTTCCCTCGTAGTCATCATCGGGAATTCCTTCTTCTTCCTCAGACCCCTCTGCTGCTCTTGAGGCTACATCTTCCTCATTTGGATCCTGAGCATCTTCTAATGGGCAAGGTTGACGAGTACTTCTAGTCTCCACCATTTTTGTGAAGCGAAGTGTATGTTTGCAGTAGCTTTCTTCAGCTCTCAATGAAAGCACCAAAATGTTGACCGAGGTTTTCTGCAACTAATAAAATATTACAAGTTATAGAGCTGTAAGAAAATTAGAGAAGGATTTTTACGTGGTTGGGACGTTAATGAGCCTTAGTCCACGAGTCTATCGTATTTATGGATGTATTTAATACAGAATGTATTTGGTGAGTGTTTCACCCTTATAAATACAGAGAATGTTCTTGGTGAGTATTTACTCTTCTTGCTCTTATGCAGCCCAAGATTTTCGATCCCATTTAATGAGCTTTGAGGGGGTATTTATAGTGTTTTTGGTGGGGTGATCCCCAGAACTATTGTACAAGTGTATCTGTAAGCGTCTATAAAGTTGGGCATTCCCAATGAATATACCATGAGTAATGCATGGTCAAATCCCTAGGTGTTGTAGGGCTTTTATGTGGAATGTCCTTATTGTCTTTTGACTAATGTGACTCTTCACAGTGTAGCCGTCGATAGACTTAAATGATCATTACTTTGCAGCTGCTGGTTGGAGGTTGTGCCGTCAGACTTTATTGCGTGTAGCAGTCCCAACACGTTTCCTCCCATGCGGCATTAAATGCGACTTGATTGCTCAGGAGAAACCTGACACCCCGCAGAGATGCCTTAACGTTACTTAGGCTTCCGGGAGCATATGGGGTTCCATATGCCTTCTCCGGGAGATATGTCCCGGATGCTGCTTCATTGCATAAAGACTTAGCAAATAGTTTGGATTATAAGTTGCTTGATCCACGTGTCCCTGCCTGGTTGGTCCACGTATATTGGGCAAAATCAGGGGCAACAAACATTAAATAGATATAATAAAAAAATATTTTAATTTTAATTTTTCAAAATAATATATAAGATTCCTGTACTTAACCAAATAGTGTAATTTAATTTATAGGAATATGATTACATATTAATGTACACAACCAAACACAATTTACACATTTCCCTATAATCTTATTCTCTTTCATAATATTCCCTATAATCAAATTATTTTAAACATACCTCATACCAAATGCCCCAATTATTTAAATATATGTATTAATTAATCTACTAAATCAAATACAACAAAAAATAAAAAGAAGAGTATTATTGATGAATACCTTAAATTTTCTTTTCTTTGGATGAGTTCTTGTATTTGGTATTTGCCAAAAATATCTTCTGCAACTGTGTTGATTATATATACTTCATGTGTACCTTACAATAAATACATATAATTATTTATACATAAATTTACTTATATACATAATTTCAATAAAGAAAAAACAAAATAGACGTGATCTTCATTATTGATTGACAAACACTATATAAAATATAGTTAACATTTTACTTTTAGTTATATGAGTTTTTTTTTTTTTTTTTGGGTAACCGATAAAGGTTAAGATAACAAACGGTAACAAGAGTTACACCGAAGGAGGGGGGATTTCTTCCATCCAAGAAAGTTCATTGTCTATCCTAAGGGCATGCTTAGCCAATCTATGAGCCTCAACATTAAAGTTGCGGCTAACATGAGAAAGAGATATGAGTTATGAGCATCATTATAGACAAAACAATTCACAAATATTGGTGGGTTCTGCTATAGAAATTAACTAAGGGATATTGAAGAGATATTTTGCTATAATGAATGAGAGAAAAAAAAAAGATAGTATTAGGGTTATGTTTAGAAAGTTGAAAGGCTTTTTAATTAATAGAGTTAGTGTGAGATATTTATTTTATTTATTTATTGATTAATATAAATTAAATTTAGCTTGATATTTTTTTTGGCAGAGAGAAGCAAAAGCAATATAAGAAATTAATATAAATTAAATTTAGCTTGATATTAGTTGTTAGATATTATAAAATTACGTGTATAAATAATTAGTATTATATATGTTTAATTAATATTAGATTAAATGATTATAAATGATTAACTTATCTATTCTACTAGTAAAAACTACGTGCGAGGCACGTATACTAAATTTTATGCTAGTTTATTTCTATGTTATTTGAAAGTGATACAATAAAAAATTAAAGAAAAAACATTATTAGTTATTAGGTGAGATTATTTGAATAAAAAACAATAAATAATCACGTAAAAATAAAAAATAATTATTTGAATAAAGAATTCAATATACACATTTATATATAAGAATCTCATTAATAAAAAAGAATTATTAAATATATAAACAATAATTTGTCACGTTATATGTTTCCCAATAAAGAAATCCACCTCCTCATAGTCAAAAATAAACAATACATGTAATACAGATCTTTGTAATGAAGTACCTAAAAGAAACAAAACTTCAGTTAGCATAATCGGAAAATGTTTAAGTGAACTAAATAATGACTAAGAAGATCTAAATTACAAAATAAAAATAACATGTCTATATGAGTATGATTCTATTGCTATATGAGCATAATTGATCTAAGAGAAAATAGATAAACTTATAAACATATAAATATACTTAATATTAATTTTGACAAAGAAACAATTCAATTATAAATAATTCTAAATATCAGCTTGACAATTTCAACACACTAATTACTCATTAAATAACTATAATGTATACATCATGATAATTTTATTTTATTTGATATCAAATGATAGAGATTATTGAGGTTTTCAGCCATAGAAAACACACTATGATGAAAAAGTAATGCTCATTAATTGTATATTTCAAAGAAACCCCAATTTCCATGAATGTCCCTAATAATATATAAACAATAAAGTTATAAATTAAAAAAAAAAAAAGTAGCAAAATTTCATTTAATATAAGAAATAGAACAAATTGAAGATTTATACAATACTGGAATTTGAACTCTTAGAAGCCATTAGCGAAGGGGCGAAACTCGTTAGATCTCCTAGTTGAACACTACCTTAAAAAAATGATGTGGAGGTTTTTGTATGTGTTTCTGTTTCGATATGTTCTTTTAAAACACCATAAATTGTAAAACAAGCCTAACAGTTGCTTAATGTTTCCTTAGCTTTAACGTGGCACCCACTTCTTAGATTGGCTTTTTTATCTTGTATATTTATGTATCTTTGAGATTTAACGGAAAAGGCTCTATTGCCTTGAGATTTAAACCACGTTTGATTTTCTTATTATTTACAGGGCTGGCATGCTTTGGTCTATGATATAAATACAGCAAATGAGACTTGGGAGTGGGTTGACCTTAAGGAGGTAACAATTGTGTTTTAAAATCTTGGTTCCTGAAGAATGTTTCAAGATACAAGTATGATGGGTTTTTTATATTATAGACGATTTGTTCCAAAATATAATAGAACTAACCAATTTAGGTTAATGATCTGGCTTCTGATACGTCCATATTAAAGATGATTGGGGGTGTGCGGTTCTGTAAATGCTATGAAATAATTTTGTAGTTAGTATGTGAATATTGCAATGAAAGTGTTGGTTTGACTTGGCAATTTTGTGGTTACAACTTACAAGAATTCTTGACAAAGTTGTTGAATAGTAAACCAATATAAAACTTGTTTTACTCTGTTGAATAATATGAAAGATAATTCATTTTTTCACCATTTTTAAAAATAAATACAAATTTGATGAGCATATTACTTTTTTTTTTTAATTGAGAGTCTCAGAGTATCAAATCCCGTGTTGTTTTTTTGTTTTTAAAATGTGTTGTGATTCTCGAATATTTAGCATCAAATATCAGTTCAAATATTAATAGAATTTGTTTTATTATTATTTTATTATATATAAATAATATTTTATTATTTTATTAAATAAAAATTAAAAGTCACTCAAATATCAGTTCAAATATTAATGGGATTTGTTTTATTATTACTTTATTATATATAAATAATATTTTATTATTTTATTAAATAAAAATTAAAAGTTACCCATAAATTTCTCAAAAACCAAGAATTCCAGTTATATAGACACACTTTATATAGAATAGATATAAAGTGTACCTATATAACTGAATTCTTAGTTTATGAAAATTCATGGGTGACTTTTTATTTAAATTTAATAAAATAATAAAATATTATTTATATATAATAAAATAAAAATAAAACAAATCCCATTAATATTTAAACGGATATTTGATACTAATTATTCGAGAGTCACAACCCTCATTCTTTCTTTATTTTTATGTAAATATTATTCTTTTAATTAAATAATATTAATAACAGTAAATATTTGTTATTTTAACCAAAAAAAAAAAGCTAAAGATTAGGTGGAGAATCGCATCCACTTGCGATGATAAATATAATGAAAAATCTTCATCTCAAAAAGTTCACAAATATCATCACGTAAATATTTTTGAACTGCTCCAAACATCTTCTAAACAAATTTATATTCAATTCTTTAAATCTAGCTCCGTATAAAATTCTCAGTCCCTCCAACGATGAATCATTTGATATACATATATTTTACTGTATTTACTATATTTGTTTGAATAGTATTGTTTGAATCACATGCTTATGCATAATATAGATTCACATGCACAGATATTTATTACTCCATAAATTATCTATACGCTTTAATATCATTCATTTTTTTCATTACACCCATATTAGAAATTCTAAATTTATGTTGCTTAAATATTGACTCTCTGTACTCAATTATTTGTGGATTTATGTTCAATTATACTATTATTTGTGTAAAATCTTTGAAATGTGAGTATATTTTCAAGCATTAAGGATGTAATATCCAAATCTACGTGGATTATTTTTTTTCTACATAATATTCCTTAGGATTGTGTTCATTTATGTGTACAAAATGTGTTATAGGCTCATCATTATTGCATTATAGAGGACTATGTGGAGATTCATGTGTCGTCTTTTGAATGAAATTTATCGACTATTTACTATTATTTATTGATTTTTATTTTATTGGCACAAAAAATAAATTTGTGGTAAATTTTAATTAAATTTTAGTATTATGCTCTAATGCACAATTACGAAAATATAAAATTTAATATTTAATTAATGTTTTTATTAAGAATAAAATAAAAACTAATAACTTTATTATCAATTTTATTACTAATGGAAGATAGTCTTATGTGTTAAATTTACATACTTTTTAGCACATCATTAGATTTAGAGTATACTTTTTGTTAAATGAATTACATTTTAGTTTTTCACCACTTATTTGCATCTCTATTGTAGATGCTCTTCGTGATTGTTGATTTATTTATCAAAGCTAATACATTAATTATCTTAAATTATGAACAAGAAATAAGAGTTTAGTTTTGAAATTTTACACATTATTTTTTTTTCCCAATATATATATATATATATGGAACACTTCTTAATGGGTAATACTCATTGATGACTAAAAAAAATTAATAAGGAAATAATCTAATAACCTTTTATGGAAAGTTTCTAAAAATTATTTTTTTTTAAAGAAAATTATATTTATTTTTTATAAAATTGGAAATAATAATTACAACTAATAATTTGAAAAAAAATTATAAATTATTTTTAAAAATTAATTAAAATTACTACTTTATTATTTTATGAAATTATGAGTTTATTAATAATTTATTATTGTAAAACTAAAAATCATTTACATGTATATTAATGTGTTTTTTTTATTAGAAGAATATGAACTTGATTGTGGAATCCAATTATCTTAATATTATTCATATTCTTAAAAATAAAACGCTACTATACTTCTTAGTTCTTACTTAGGCTATCATTGTTAGAAAAATATTATTACCATCCAATGATTTTTTTTGATATTACCATGAATCATTCTCTTAGAATAACTAATGAGGTGTTTATTATTTATATTTTTAGGATTTGAAGATGATAATCTTGTCTATGGGTCAAATATAATTTTTTGTACTGAAATTCTTGTATTGGCAATTGCCATTATTCAATAATGTTTATGACACTTTATTCTTCCTTCATTTTTTTTTTTAAATTCTTCATTGGTTTTGTTCTTATAGATTTGGTAAGCTCAAGCATTTTAAAAAAAAAAAAAAACATATAAATAATTGTTAATTATTATAAAATTAAAGATTTTAGGTTTAAAAAAAAATCTTATACATTTTATGTGTATTACAACTTAAAATTATTATTTTTTTTATTTTCAGTAATGCAATTTAGAATTCTAGTATGAAGAAATTTTATAAAAAGATATATATACACTTTTTTTCTTTTTAATCTTTAAAATGATTTTTATTAAAAAAAATAGTTTGTTAATTTTTTTAGTTGTGTTTTATTTTTTAAATAACAATTCCATTTATAAATTTTTTATTTCTATTAATAGTTTTATCTATTTTAGTAATATAGAGAATAACAAAATAGGAAATATTAATTTTTTAATATTTAATTAATGATTATAAATATCAACCATTAGATATTTGATCCAATGGTCAAAAATAAAATACCCATTAAGGGTATACCCATTAAGGGTATACCCATATATATATATCATTATATTTTTTATTTTATGATAAATAATTACTTTAAAATAAGATTATTTATTTAATTAAACTATAATAATATTGTATAGTAAAATAATTAAAAGTTAACTAAAATATAATTAAATATACGTACGTAACTTTACTCTACGATATATATATATGTATTTTTTTATACATAAAGAAAGAGAAAATATCAAAATTTTAGACCGCCATTCTTGTTTATATATAGATAGATGTGTCATGAACAGAGAAATTTAAAGTAAAAAATGGGAGAAAGAAAGGTCCTGAACAAGTACTACCCACCAGATTTCGATCCATCAAAGCTCCCTCGGATTCGGAGGCCTAAGAACCAGCAAATTAAGGTTCGGATGATGCTTCCGATGAGTATCCGCTGCAACACGTGTGGTAATTACATCTACAAGGGTACGAAGTTCAATTCCCGCAAGGAAGACGTTGTTGGCGAGGTTTTCCTTTTCCCCCTAAATTTCCTTATGAACATTTTTAGTACATTTTTAGGGTTTCAGTTGATTTTTGCATGTGTTTGAGCCTCAACGAGTGAACACTTACTATATTGTTATGTCTTATTTTTGCAGACTTATTTGGGTATCCAAATATTTAGATTTTACTTCAAGTGCACTCGGTGCTCGGCTGAGCTTGCAATGAAAACAGACCCACAAAATTCAGATTATGTTGTGGAGTCTGGTGCCATGAGAAATTTTGAACCTTGGCGTGATGAGGATGAGGTTAATTTCTTGGAATTTTGTAGAAGTGATTATATCAATGATAAATTTTGATTTTCTTTTAGTTTTTCTCTTTCATTTTCTAATGAGATTTGTTTTCTCTTCAGCAAGTAGATAAGGAAAAACAAAAACGGGAATTAGAAGAAGTGGGGGATGCTATGAAATCTCTGGAGAACCGAACACTAGACTCCAAAAGAGAGATGGATATCATGGCTGCATTGGATGAGATGAAGTCCATGAAGGTAATTGTTCTTAAACTTTGAAGTTTCATAAGCAACTATGTGATATGTATTCTCTAATACTAATACAGATTTTCATGTTTTTTGCAGTCAAGACACGCTACTGTCAGTGTAGATGCAATGCTTGAGGCCCTGCAACATACCGCTGCTCAAAAGGTATGATAGAAAATCCAAGCTGCTAATACATGTTTTTATCCTCCTGAACGAAAACCCCCCTGACTTGTTATGATTAATATGGTGGCAGGAGAAGAAATTGGAGGAGGAGGATGAAGCACTAATAAAGTCAGTTGTTTTCCATGTAAGTATATCATATCGATCTTCATTTTTTTTTTTTTTTTAATTTGTAGGTAGCTTAGTTCTAATAACTTGTTTCTATTGCATGACACATTAACAGAATTCCAAAGATTTCATTCGGCGGATTGATGATGATGATGATGACAACAATGGTACCCGTCTAATTCGTCCTCCAACTAGCAGTATTGAGGCTTCGAGTGCCATTCTGGTTTCCAATGGAGTTTCAAGAGGTAATTAACTCCATTTGATGAATTCTTGAATTTTGTAAGATTTCTTATTTCTGCTTTTAGAAAACAAACCATAGACCATGTTTTTGCTCTCCATACAATAATAATAATAACAATTTGAATTGCGTGTTTGTTAATTGTAGGAAAGCGAAAAGATGTCGAGTCTTTAATTACACTTACCAAGTCATCAACCATTATAGTTAAGAAGTCAAAAGTGGAGGAGAAAAAACCTGACGAGTGCAATGGCAGCGTACTGCAGTCGTTGTGTCAAACTTATGGGAGTTATGATTAGATGACAAGATGGTTCTCCGCAGCTGAAATTTTCAACTTTCAAATTTTTGGCACCTGTTATTAGTCTATTATAAAATTTGTTAAAATGTTCATAATATACATTTATACAGCATTGTAAGAAATCAAATTTTATTATGGGGATCAACTTCATTTCCAGCCCTTCCCAAAAATTTCTAATAAAGTAATATAAACATTTTCAACTTATTTACTTTCTTCCAATATTAACAGAACATTATGAACAATAAAATAATAATAAAAAGAACATTTTAAAGAAGAAAATTGTATTTTACTACTGTGATAGTTTTTTTTTGGGTGAATACTGAATACTACTGTGATAATTGTGACTTGTATATTTGGAACTAATTGAGTTGAGATTAATCAAGGTTTACAATATTTACTAGAAAAGGTGTATAGATTATGCAGAAAATATAGTTCCCAATTATTGTTAATATAATACCACTCTTTTTTGGAAATGCTAAAAAATGCAAATGTTTGTTGGAACCTTTTAGGCATTGAAGTGCCTTACTAAGATGGGTTGGTTTTATTCCTTTTTTTTAAAAATTAGCCTGCATGTTGAACGAAAAAAAAAAGTTATTATTATTATTAGGGCTTTTTTCATAAATGTACAACAAAGATAATATAGTTACAAAAAATGTGTAAAAAAAAAATTATTTTAAAAACTTATATATTTTGAAAACTTATTACATAAAACCATACATTTTAATCATTAAATAATAAACTATGTTTATTACCACTCAAAATAAACAATTTCGTAAAATTAATTAAACAGTTTTATAACAATAAACAAGTTAATTTTTTTTTATTAAAAGATAAATGTTTATTATCTAATTTAGTATGAATTATAATAATTTAATAAGATTTTTTTTTAATAAAATACAATATCAAAATTACAAATATTAATGTATATAAATATAAATCAATACTTAAAATTACTAAAAATAAACATGACACATAGAGTGATATAATAAACATATCTGAATATTATTATTTTGTTTATTAAAGTATTATGTTTAATAAATAGAAAACAAAATAAACATATATACACAAAGTATTTTATATTATTAGTATGTTTATTATAATTGTAAACATAAAAATAGACATAGACAATTTATATTATACTAAAATAAGTATATTTTTTTTTTCTATTGTTTCTATATATTGATTATTTTCTAATGAATTAGTGAACGAATTTTCTATTGAAGTACAATTCTTACATCAAAAAATAAATAAACAAACATAATTTTATAAACTCCAATAATTATTTAATTAGAAAAAATAAACATGACACAATAAACAAATAAAAAGATAAAGATAAACAATTTTTTTTTTATATATATTATTTATTTTCTAAAAAATTACTAAAAAATAAACATAACACACATAGAGTGATATAATAAACTTATGTGAATATTATTATTTTGTTTATTAAATTAGTATGTTTAATTAATAGAAAATAAAATAAACACATATATAAAATGTTTTATATTATTGGTATGTTTTTTTATTATAATTGTAAACATAAAAATAAACATAGCCAATATTACCATATATATAATAATTAATAATTATTACCATATATATATTATAAAATAAATTGAAAAAAAGATTTTAATTATATATAAAAATGTATGAGAAAATGATAATAAGTTTTTTTGCACATATTTTGTAATTAATTAAAATAATGTATACAAAATTGTAAAATGCCCTTATTATTATTATAAATAAATTACCTCCTTTATAAGTCATTCAAAATGTAAAGGAATAATTTGTTTAATAAAAAAAATAAAAAGAAAGAGTCTCTATAAAAGGGAAGAGAGGCAGCATAATGGAAAATGATTTTTATTTGATTTTTTTGGGCAGTTTTAGAAGTAAACGTAAGAGTGAAACATGAGAGAAAATAAGAAAGAGAGAAGGCATTTTGCATAAAATTTTCATCTTCAAGAGTTTCTACACAGTAAGTGATAGGTAAAATTCTTTGCTCTTCATTCTAAATCTTTCTTTGCTCTAATGAATTTTTCTCTTTTTTATCTTTGGTCCACTTTGATCTAGGCTTTTTGAGCCACAAAAAATCTTCAAAAGTGAGATATAACCAAGAGATAGGGAAATTCTCATTTTTTTACACATCGTTATACTGCTAAGATCGAACCAATATTTTTCTTATATTTTTCATGGTCCATTTTGATCTAAGTTTTGTTTTAGCCACAAAAGATCTTCAAAAAGTGAAATATAGCCATGGAAAGTATATGAAATCTTAGAAAAATTAATACTCTTATGCTGTTTAAATTAATTCAACATTTATATATTTTTTATGGTCCACTTTGATCTAGATTTTTTTTAAGCCATAAAAGATCTTCAAGAGTGAGATATAACCATAGAGAATATATTAAATCTTAATATAAATTAAATGAAAATGTCATGCTGCCAAAATTGTAATGCGATCAATTTTTACCATATAGTAAATACCTTCTCAAAAAAAGCACTGTGATTGCAATATGATCAAAATTGGTTGTAAAATTTTCGTGAAGTTCAAACCTGAAAAGTGATATACAATTTTGATTAAACTTATATATATATATTTTCTTCTATAAATATTATAGTCCAAAATTTGTAAGGGTTTCAAACCAATCGGACTGAGAATGGAACCAATAATATAAGTATGCATATATAATAATCATTCATATATGTATATATATATTGTGTATACATCATCATATTGTATGATGAAGATACTATAAGGCTCAAGGTCATTCATTATATATGTAGCATAACTGTATAGGTAATAGGTACATGCAATGGGTATTGGAGTGAGAGAAAGTTTTGTTGTCAAATAGACCCATACGTGCATGTCAAAATAAGTTATATAATATGTGTGTCCAGATTGTTGATTGATTTAAAGGATGTGAATGAGAAGGACTTACAGTGTAAAAGAAGCGGAATGATGTTTTCTTTTATTTTACTGATATGAAACACTTGCTTTCGTATAAAAGTATGTATATACATATATCTATGTTGTATTATTACGAGATTACCCTCCTTTATATTCTGTTTTTTATTTTCAGCTAACTGATTCTTGACTCTTGCTGTTATATTTCAACTGAGTTAGTTATTCCCAACTAACTCAACTCTCTATATAAAAACTCATTCTCTTGTAAAATGTATTCAATTCTGATATAATAAAAGAATATAACACAGAGTATTTCCTCTGTTCTCTCCCTCATCTTCTTCTATTTTCACTCATATGGTATCAACAGAACTTCAAGCTTCCATTCCCATGGCTAGACCCACCACACGTTCTCAGGACGGCATTCCCCCGCCCACTTCCGAGAATCATCAAACGGAGTCTAATCCAAACACTACTTCCGCACCACCACCCATGGATACATCTATTGCTGCTCGACGAAATGCCAACCCAAGAACCCGTGCCCAGATCGATCAAGAACACATCGCACCAGCAAATTCCTCCCCTGCCCCTGTTACTGATGTCCCAGTTCAGGCTCGTCGGTCCTTAACCGATCGATTGGCTCACGAGGATGTTACCAGCCCCTTCTTTCTAAGTACAGCAGATCATCCTGGTCTGGTTTTAGTTTCCATCGTCCTCAATGGCGCCAATTATCAATCTTGGAAATGAGGCATTATGATGGCTCTTACGGCAAAGAACAAATCCGCCTTCATTGACGGTTCTCTTCCTCGCCCAGCCACTGGTAACACTCTACTCCCTTCTTGGATTCGATGCAATAACATGGTTATGTCTTGGCTTGTCAATTCTGTTTCGTCTGAAATAGCACAAAGCATTATGTACTTTGATCACGCTACCGATATGTGGCATGATTTGCAAGAAAGATTCAATGAGGGAAATGGCCCTCGAATCTTTCAGCTTCAAACCCAATTAACAAATCTTCAACAAGGTGATCAATCTGTCACCTCTTATTTCACCAAGCTCAAAACCATTTGGGATGAGCTAAAAGAATTCCAACCTAACACTACTTGCACTTGTGGTGCCATGCAAGTGTTCTTGGAATATTACAATCGAAACCAGGTCCTTCAGTTTCTTACTGGTTTAAACGAGTCCTATGCATCTGTTCGGGCTCAAATCCTTCTCAATGAACCCATCCCCAACCTCTCTCGGGTATTTGCAATGATTGTTCAAGAAGAGAGACAACGCACTCTTGGTTCTTCAACTGCTTCACTTGCTGCCTCTGCCCGTGCTTCTTCAAACAATCCACCTCCCAAATCCAAGAAGCCAAGACCTTCTTGCACCAATTGTGGCAAACCGGGTCACTATGTGGATAAATGTTATTTTCTACATGGCTTTCCTCCCGGTTATGGCGATAAAAAGAAGCAAGACAAAACAAAACCTGCTGCAAATCACACCAGCACCACCACGGATGTGATTCCCTCTTCAATAACCAATTCGGACTTGACTACTCAATGTCAACACCTTATCTCTCTTCTCAGCCAACAGCTGAACCAAGCTACATCTCGTGAGGACATCAACAACCTTCCTGTTGCCTCTAACATGGCTGGTAACTCCCCTTTTTTTCCATACTTTTACTTGGATTATTGATAGCGGGGCAACCCATCACATGTGCTACAAGAAATTGCTTTCATACTTTTTCCAGCAGTGTTTTTCCCAAGTATGTAGTGCTTCCTACTGGTGCGAATATTCCTGTAAAAGGCATAGGAACAGTTCGGTTAAATCAACACATTACTCTTCACAATGTGCTTTATGTTCTAACTTTTACCATCAATCTTTTTTCCCTTGTTGCATTCATTGATAACAGCCTTAATAAGGTTGTCTTTTCTAATGATTCTTGCTGTATACAGACTCCTTCTCCGAGCATGGTGATTGGGACAGCTAAACGGCTTGGGAAACTTTATGCAATTCAACAAGAGCAAAGTCCCATTATTCAGCCTAGTTGTTGTCTTTCCTTTCACAATAATGTAGATCAATGGCATTCACACCTTGGTCATCCCTCAATGTATATTTCCAATACATTCAATAAAAGAATTAACTCTGGTTTTTCCATTCTAGCTGGTCAATTTTGCCACATTTGTCATCTTGCAAAAAAAAGGAAATTACCATTTTTATCAAACCATAATTTTGCTGACAGTGCCTTTGATCTAATTCATTTGAACATTTGGGGTCCATATCATGTAACTAGTATAGAAGGCTATAGATATTTTCTCACAATCGTTGATGATGCATCTCGGTTCACTTGGACTTTTATGCTTAAAACTAAAGCTGAAGCACAAACTATTTTTCCCAAGTTTTACAATATGATTTGCTGTTAGGCTATTTTTAGCCTAAGTTTCGGGTCACATTTTATAGTTGTTTTTCTTCTTTATTATTATTTTTAGAATAGAATTACGCTTGTTTTCTTTGATTTCAGGTTTCTACACTTGGGATGTATAAATTGGACAAATTTCGGAAAACAGTGATCTATAAAATCGAGAAAATTTTAAAAGAGAATAAAGCTTAAACTTTAAGCCTAAATTCGACTATGTTCTGATAACATTTTGGACAAAGTTAAAACATAAAATTTTTAGATCTCTTTTTTATCTTTTCAACGCATCTTGAATCAGCTCATTTGGAGTTGGTATGAGAAAATTATGCTCATTTTACTAAAAGAGATTGAAGCAGAAAATTCCATCTCGCCGCGGCGAGATTTCCATAGCCGCGGCCATAAAGTCTGGGCAGAAGCGTGTTTTTTTGATGCACTTCTGGCCGCGGCGAGCGTCCGTACGGTCAGGGGTATTTTTGTCCGACAAATTAGATATAAATAGAAAACTGCGATTGGAAGTCAGGAAAAGCGATTGGGAGACCTAAAACACAGCAGAAAGTGGTAGGAAGAGCAGAGTGATTCAAAGTGAAGATCCAGAGTCAATCTACCAACAGTTTCTTTCTCTATTCCTCTTTAATTTCTTTATGTTGAATATTGTTATAGGAATGGTTATGAATTTATTTCTGAACTAAATTTTCCATTTAGGGAGGATGATGAATGTTGTTTAATGTTTTTGCCTAGTTAATGCATAATTGCCATTCCTTCATTCTTGTTTGTGAAATTATCTTTATTTGTGCTTAATTCTATGTTTAAGATTGATCACCTTGTGCATGCTTTATGATCTCAATTCGAAATCTGAAAAGTGAGAATTGAGAATGCTAAAATTGGATAATCGATGTTCAATGTGAAACGAGAGTATTCACATGACTTATGTGACAAGTAGATTATTGCTTAATGCTGATTTCATGTTAGTTTAATTAAGAGATTAATTAGAGAACATGAGATTTAGAATCTAGAAGATCTGAAAAGAGCTAGGTTAATTTATAATCTGTCATTCACTTCAAGAAAAGGATAGCAATTAGGCATTAACAATTTAGGTAAACATACAACAGGATTCTCCTCCCTATTATCTCATCTTGCTCAACTTTTAATTGTGTTACTTAAGTTTTCTGAATTACTTTCATTCTTTTTAAATCATAGATACTTTTGATTTGCCAAATAGAATTATAAGTATAGTTTAGTAGTAATTAATCTAATTCCCTGTGGTTCGACCTCACTTGCGTGAGTATACTACTTGATTGCGTGCACTTGCGTAGTATTTAATAATTTTCGCAACAAGTTTTTGGCGCCGTTGCCGGGGAATTGTATAAAGATTGATATTACATAAAATTATACTAACTTCTACTTTGGGTCTTTTTGCTTATTTTGTTTCAAATTTTTATCTTTTTAGTACTAATTTAGTTTTTTTTTATTTTATTTTACTAATGTTTTACTTATGAGTTTGACCTGCAAGATAAATCCAGATGCTATATCTTGAGGATTTTATCCAACAATACAATGAACCATTCTATTCTACTTGGAGGAGATTTAAAGAGCTTGGAGAGAGATGTTATCCCACTTTCTCAAGTGGATGTTTTACATGGCTCTTTTATAATGGACTTAACGATGAAACAAGAAGCTGGGTTGATTATGGAGCAGAGGCAACTGGAGCGCCTCTATTAATGAGGGGCTATGACGTAATAAATCTATTGAATTATATGGCAGATTTTGATTACGACTGGCATTGGGATCCATCACTTCAGGGTTGGAGTCACCAATACCCACCTTATTGCCCAAATTCATCCCAACAAACTGAAAAAAGAGGAGCAACTACTATCACTTCTACAATCACTTCCAGGAGAGATTAATCGCTTAACTGACATGGTGAGATCCTTATGTGATAATTCAACGACTCATGATTCAGAATGTAATAACTCCAATGATGAAAGTTATGAGAGTTGCTGGTACAATGAAGAAGGGTTGTTGGATGAAAGTGTAGATACTATGACATTGGAGGATATGGAAGAACATAGCGTCATTGATTCGACTTCATCGATGATAAATCTATATATTTCATCAACACCATATTATATCCTCTACAAGCTACGAAAATCTTCTCCCCAAGCACATCATCCAAAGTCTTATGTTGTTGGTGCTGATTTTGGTTCAAACTCATCACTTGCCAAGCTTGAAGGCAAGTACAACAACAATTTTCAAGTTGTCTTGCATGATGCTTATTACGGGCATCAACCGCTTGTTGATGTGGCGCTCAGGTAAGTCTCTCTTAACCACAATTTTATTTTAACACATTGGGGACAATGTGCATCTTTAGTTTGGGGGGAGAGATTTAATTTTTTCAGTTTTTCAGTTTATGTTTTCGTTTTTTAGTTTTTCAGTTTACGTTTTCGTTTTTTTTAGTTTAGTTTTTTTTAGTGTCATGTGTTGATAACTGAGCTGGAAAATTGATTGAACCAATGTTATTCATTTGTGCAATGGATTAAACTCTTAACTGTGTGCTTGAGTCATAGCTTTTTGAATTAAATTGGATGTGTGTTAGAAGGTTGTTCATTTAGATGTAAAACATTTATTTTTGACGCGTATCACTTTTATTCTACTTGGATTGTGGAATGATTGGCTTGACATGTATAGAATTTGTTTGACATACTCTCTTGAAGCGAAATTCTTGTTGATTTTTGTTTGGAAAGTGATTTAGGCAAATATTTTTTGGATCGATTGAGCCTTTCAAGCTTACCCGAAAAGTTTTATCCTAGTATACCCAAAGTTGAGCCTTAGCCTATTCTGAAAAAAACTTTTCACCACTTAACTAAGCTGAATTCGTTATCCTTAACTCTTTTCACCTTAAACATACCTTATTATGCCATAAGCCTTTAAGCAAGTTTGGGGGGATAAATTGTTGTAAGTGGGGGAATAAATTTTGCAGTAAGAGATTGAAAAGAAAAAAAATAATAATAATAAAGTTGTTATGTGTTGTGCCTCTATTGGAAAAAGATAGAAGAAGAAAGAAAAACGAAACAGAAAAAAAAAAAAAAAAAGTAAATGTGACAATTTCTTCTTGAGAATCAATTGTGAACAATGAGGTAGGCACATAGGAAAAAATATGCAATCTCTTACTATCTTCTTTGGGATAAAATAATGGATAAGTGTGGGTGCTTTTTTGGTAAAATTGTGCTTATGGTATAATGTAGCCTAAATGACTTCTCATCTACCCGTTGTACCTAAGCCATGCTGTTGTATACCAAAATGGTACGTTTTACATTTATCAACTCGCAAGCGCACGAATCTTTATTGTAGTATGGAGATTGTGAAGAACGAGGTCGAACCCATGGGAATTGCGTGAAATCGAAGAAAATACTTATTTAATCTAAGCTAATAAAACTCTAACCTAGTTCCGAAAATGGTGAGATTTTTGGTAACAAAATAAAATAAAGTGTTTAAATGATAAAAATGACAGTAACAGATATTTTCAGAAATATTTTAGAATATTATCAAGGGTTCAGAATCCACTTAATGTATATAAAAATATTTATGTTTATATTGATTCTCATAATTTAATCAGTAATCAAACCAATTATTTTCTAATAAAAAATAGATTTTCCTTCGCTTTAAAATTATAACTTCTAAGCATTAAATGTGAAACAATTTAATGTAAATACAAAAAATCAAAGAATATTATTTTTAATAAAATATGGAACCAAGCATAAATAATTTCTAACTATCAAAAATACTTGATATTAAAGATGAAAGAAATTATTTTAAGAAGCGAAAATCATAAGCATATATTGTACTGAGAATCAAAATAAAAATAAATACTTAATTAAATACACTAGGTTTCATCGTCCTCCTTAATAATAAGGGAACTTAGAAACCCATAAGAAAATTAACTAAGAAAGCGGTAAACTAACACTGAGCGCTCTGAGCGTTTTCTCTGGATTTTTCGTCCGAAACCGAAACCGAATCGAATTCTAAAAACCTAAGCTTCTATTTATAGAAGGGTAGAAGGACTAATGTGCAATTAAACTTATTACAAATTGCAAGTGGGTAAAAATGTAATAAAAATAACTTAATTCGGAGTGACACGTGTCACTGTCGGATTGGATGCATGTGGACACGTGGAGAGACGAGAGAATGCCACGTGGAAAGTGGCTGAAGCTACTTTGGGCTGAAGGGAATCGGACCAGAGGAGAACCACTCGCGCGCCTGGGAAGTGGCGCGCACGCACGGCTAAGGAGAAGCCGTGCGCGTCACGCGCGCGTGGGAGCAGAGAGAGGCGGCTGGGGTCAGGCTCCTGCTGGGCTTCTGCGCGCGAATGGGAGACCGCCACGTGGCGGGGCTGTCTGCTGGTGAGGAATTTGGGCCGATTCTTTGGGCTTTTTGGCTCAAATGTTGGGTTTCCAAAATGCCATTTTTTTTCTTCTTTGGGCCATATTTTCACCATTTTTATTTCTTTCTTTTCATTTTCATAAATGCTATTTTCTTCTTCAAACACAAACAAAATTAAATCCAAACAAAATATTTTCAACATAAAATATATCACAATAATTTTAATGAAAATATTTATTTAAAAATCTAATTAATTTGTATTTCTTTAAATAAAAACAATGCATTTTTTAATTTTTTATTTCTTTTTCTCTATTATGCCATAAATACTATTATTATTTATAAACAAAGATAAAATTAATCTTAAATAAAATATTTTCAATATAATAATATATTGCATTAATTTCTTGAAAATATTATAAAGAATTAATTTTATTTTGTATTTTTATACTATAAAATATGTAATATTTTGGCATTTAACACAACCCCCAACTAGCTTATTGCTAGTCCCTAGCAATTCAAGCGGATAACAAAATATTACCAAAATGAACAAATCAAACAAACTCTGACTAATCGAAACAAAATAAAATATTGGTGTAAACTCTAGAAAATACTATATATAAAAAAAATTACAATAGATATAATTCCAGATTTTGTGTGTGTGTGTTTCAAATCATATTCTTTGCTTTAATCCATAACACAGATAATATTGAAAAATCTTTAAAGTAAAAAGTCTCAACTCCAAATCCTCACAGGTATTGAAATATTTGAAAAGAGGAAGGGTTGTCACTCTTGGAGTTGGAAAGGTATATTAATTTACGCTCAAATGGATAAAGATTTTTAGGACGAACAATGTAAACAACTATTGACCAATAGATAGGCTAACCAAAAATATTTTAAAATTCAAATGACAAGTTACTTTCGGGATTTCATTACAATACCTAGAGCCAAAATAAAGAAATAAACAACGATTTTTTTTTTTTTTTTTTTTTTTGTAATTGGTGACTAAAATTTACGAAAAATAAACTATAGCAAAGTCTCTTTTGATTGATGATGATATATTATTTTTTTTCTTCTATATATATTATATATGCATATATATTTTTACCGATATATATATTTTTTACTTTGCTAAATGATTAAAACTAAGATATTGCTCTTTATATGATATATATGTATTTTTTTTTTAAGGGCAATATCCACAATAACTATTTACCGTAGCAAAATTTTATTTGGTATATTTTGAATTTTGACCAAGCTACGCTGAAAGAGAAATGTTGCTCTTGTTTGATATTTTTTTTTTTTTTTTTTTTTTTTTTTTACAAGAGGCAACATGTGATAAGAAAATATAAAGATAATAAATTTACAATTAGGCTCAATTCTAAAAAAAAAGAGCAATTTGCGGCGAAACCCCCTTATGTTTTGATTTTTATACACTTAACCCCCTTATCTTTATTTTTGGTGGCAAAACCCCTTTATGTTTTAATTTTTATACACTTAACCCCCTTATCTTTTTTTTTGTGGCAAAACCCCCTTATGTTTTAATTTTTATACACTTAACCCCCTTATCTTTTTTTTGGTGGCAAAACCCCCTTATGTTTATTTTTCTTTGCAAATTTGACACGCCAGTTAAATATTACCGTTAAATATCAACTGGATGACCACTGTATACACCTTTGTATATGTAACGGTAAAACCTCGAAGTCGATACAGTAGTAATCCAGTTAGTATTTAACGGTAATATTTAACTAAAACTTTAAATTTGCAAAGAAAAGTAAACTGAAGGGTTTTGCCACCAAAACAAAAGATAGAGGGGTTAAGTGTAAAAAATTAAAACATAAAGGAGTTTTGCCACCAAAAAAAAAGATAAGGGGGTTAAGTGTATAAAAATTAAAACATAAGGGGGTTTTGCCACCAAAAATAAAGATAAGGAGGTTAAGTGTATAAAAATCAAAACATAAGGAGGTTTCGCCGCAAATTGCTCAAAAAAAAATATCCCTCTAGTAATTGTCATATTTTCAAATTTCAAAAAAATTTCGATTTTACCAATTCAGAAGATCAATATATGTTCAAAAAGTCGTTTTCTCAATTCTCACTTCTCACGAAAAATGAAAGCTTTTAACTTAAGATTTTTCTCAATTAAATGTGTTAAAAACAATCAAATCATATGTTTGGTTTGTGCAATTTTTACTGGAATTACTATCTAAGTAACTAAATATAGTATAAACTAGTCTAACACAATATTTATTTATTCACATAATTAGCGACGGAAATTTGACTCAAAATTTTCAAAAAGGTAAGAAATTTATCGAACTTAACGCAAGAATATACTCAATACCCCCAACTAAAATGAGACAGTGTCCTCAATGTCTAAATATGTATATGATAAGAACATGAGATGAGAACCGAAAAAAACGGAGAATATGCACAGTGATAGATGTTAATTTTCTAAAAAAAACAAATGACAGAAAATAAACTAAAATACTGAAAATAAAGAAAGCAATTTAAAGATAGGACCAGTAGTGAAAGAATTCACTAACCTTGGTAAATTGGATCGTGAAGGAGTGTTTCCTCCACTTCAGGTGGTGTTAATTCTAAAAATGGTTTCAACCGTTGTCCATTGACTTTGAATATGTTACCAGTTTTAGAATTTTCAATTTCAACAGCTCCGTGAGGAAAAACAGTACGAACAGTAAATGGACCAGTCCATTTAGAACGTAACTTACCGGGAAACAGATGAAGGCGAGAGTTGTATAAAAGAACTTTCTGACCAGTGGAGAAATCTTTTCGCAAGATGTTCTTATCATGATACAACTTTGTACGTTCTTTGTAACTTTTTGCACAATCGTAAGCATCATTTCTCAGTTCTTCCAATTCATTTAATTGGAGCTTTCTTTTCTCTCCAGCTTTGTCTAGAGCAAAATTCAGTTGTTTAATTGCCCAAAAGGCTCTATGCTCTAACTCTACAGGTAAATGACAGGCTTTTCCATACACTAGGCGGTAAGGTGACATTCCAATGGGAGTTTTGTATGCGTACGATATGCCCATAAAGCATCGCTTAGTCTCGGGGACCAATCTTTCCTAGTTGGGTTGACTGTTTTTTCTAGGATGTGCTTTATTTCCCTATTAGAGATTTCAACTTGACCACTAGTTTGAGGATGATATGGTGTAGTGACTTTGTGTGTAATGCCATAATTTTTCATGAGATGTGCAAATGGCTTATTACAAAAATGTGTACCTCCATCACTAATGATAGCACGTGGTGTGCCAAAACGGGAAAAAATATTTTCTTTCAAGAAACGAACCACCACTTTGTGGTCGTTTGTGTGACATGCAACAGCTTCGACCCATTTTGAAACATAATCAACTCCAACAAGAATATACAAATTTCCAAACGAGTTAGGAAAAGGTCCCATAAAATCAATACCCCAAACATCAAATACATCAATAATAAGAATAGGGTTTAAAGGCATCATGTTTCTTCTAGACAGACTTCCTAACTTTTGACAACGTTCACAGGCTTTACAGTATGCATATGTATCACGAAAAATTGTGGGCCAATAAAAACCACATTGTAAAATTTTTGCGGCGGTCTTTTTACTACTGAAATGGCCTCCACAGGCATGATCATGACAAAAAGATATGATTTTAGTTTGATCACAATTCGGAATACATCTACGTACTATCTGATCAGGACAATATTTAAACAAGTATGGATCATCCCAGATAAAATTTTTCACCTCATAATAAAATTTATTTTTATCTTGTTTAGACCAGTGAGATGGTATTTCACCAGTAACAAGATAATTCACAATGTCAGCATACCAAGGCAGAGAAGAAACATGCATCAATTGTTCATCAGGAAAAGTTTCGGTGATAGGGGTAGGTTCTTTACTAGTTTCAATAACTAGCCTAGATAAGTGATCAGCAACAACATTTTCAGACCCTTTTTTATCACGAATTTCTAGATCAAACTCTTGTAAAAGAAGTATCCAACGGATTAAACGTGATTTTGCATCTTTCTTTGACAAAAGATATCTTAAAGCAGCATGATCAGAATAAACAATTATTTTAGATCCTAACAGATAAGACCTAAACTTTTCTAAGGCAAAGACTACAGCAAGCAATTCTTTCTCAGTTGTGGAATAATTTAATTGAGCATCATTTAGAGTTTTGCTAGAGTAGGAAATAACATGTGGTATTTTATCAATTCTTTGCCCTAAGACAGCTCCTATAGCATAATCAGAAGCATCACACATTATTTCAAAAGGAAGGTTCCAATCAGGAGGTTGAATAATGGGTGCAGTAGTTAGCATAGTTTTCAATTTCTCAAAAGCAATATGACAATCGTGATCAAAAACAAATGCATTATCTTTTCCAAGTAAATGGCACAGAGGCCGTGAAATTTTGCTAAAGTCTTTTATGAATCTCCGGTAGAAACCGGCGTGACCTAAGAATGATCTAATTTCTTTCACAGTTTTAGGTGGTGGAAGTTTTGAAATAAGATCAACTTTAGCTTTGTCAACTTCTATTCCCTCAGATGAAATCACATGTCCTAAGACAATTCCACGTTTTACCATAAAATGATATTTTTCCCAATTTAGCACTAAATTCTTTTCTTTACAACGAATCAAGACAAGAGACAGGTGGTGTAAACATTCATCAAAAGAAGATCCATAAATAGAAAAATCATCCATAAAGATTTCCAAAAAATGTTCAACCATATCAGAAAAAATTGCAATCATACACCTTTGAAACGTCGCAGGTGCATTGCATAAGCCAAAAGACATGCGTCGATAAGCAAATGTTCCATAAGGACATGTGAAGGTGGTCTTTTCTTGATCCTCGGGTGCTATCGGGATTTGGTTGTATCCCGAGTAACCATCGAGAAAACAGTAGTACTCGTGACCAGCTAATCTTTCAAGCATTTGATCAATGAAGGGTAATGGAAAATGGTCTTTTCTGGTGAGGCTATTCAGTTTTCTATAGTCAATGCACACTCTCCATCCAGTTTGGATTTTAGTGGGGATTAATTCATCGTTTGCATTCTTGACTACAGTAATTCCAGACTTCTTAGGAACAACATGGATCGGACTGACCCATGAACTATCAGAAATTGGGTATATAATACCCACATCTAATGTTTTAAGTATTTCATCTCTCACTACTTCTTTCATATTTGGATTTAACCTTCTTTGACACTCACGGGATGGCTTTGCATTTTCTTCTAAATGGATTCGATGCATGCACACCGAAGGACTAATTCCTTTGATGTCAGCCATGGTCCACCCTATGGCTTCTTTGTGACTCTTAAGAACTTGTACCAATTTCTCTTCTTGTTTCTTGTCTAACGCAGATGCGATGATAACAGGGAAGGTTTCTGACTCTCCTAGGAATGCATATTTTAGATCTTCAGGTAAAACCTTTAGATCTAACTTTGGTGATTCAGGGAGTGACTGTGATTCTAATTGGCGAAAGGGTTCAATTGACTCAACTTTAGTGTTCCACTCTTCTGTGTTTATCAATGGTGTAGACTCTAACAAAGAATTTACACTATCAAAAGAACTTTCAAAATTCATACCAAAATGACTTACACAATTTTCAAAAGAATTATCTTTGTTTAGCATGAAATCTTGTGTGACAGAATCAATAAAATTTACCTCATATACATCATCGCAATCAACAGATTTATTAGCAACATTAAAAACATTCAACTCAACAGTCATATTTCCAAATGATAATTTAAGAACACCATTACGACAGTTGATGATTGCATTTGATGTGGCTAAAAATGGTCTACCCAAAATGATCGGAATTTGAGCACTTATGTCTTCAACAAAATGAGTATCAAGAACAATGAAATCAACAGGAAAATAAAATTTATCTACCTTAATCAAAACATCTTCTATGACACCTCTAGGAATTTTCACAGAACGATCAGCTAACTGAAGTGTCATAGATGTTGGTTTCAGTTCCCTAGACCAAGTTGCTTATAAACAGAATAAGGCAATAAATTCACACTAGCTCCTAAATCAAGTAAAGCTTTGTTAATCACATGATCACCAATAATACAAGGAATGGTGGGACACCCCGGATCTTTGTGTTTAACAAGACTTTTATATTGAATTATGGAGCTGACTTGTTCCGTTAAAAATGCCTTTTTCGGAACATTTGTGTTTCTTTTTGCAGTACACAAATCTTTCAAGAATTTAGAGTAGGCAGGTATTTGCTTAATGGCATCTAAGAAAGGGATATTTATACTTACTTGTTTGAATACCTCTAAGATGTCACCATACTGACTACCTCTTTTGATTGGGAGCAATCTTTGTGGGAATGGAGCTTTTGGAATGAACGGTAAGGTTTGACTCGATTCTTCAACCGAGTCTTTGGAATGTGAACTTTCAGGCTGACTCTTTTCATTTTCTTTCAATGAGTCTTTGTTTATTTCAGCATCAGTTTGAGGTATGTAATCAGGTTTTTCAATTATTTTTCCAGACCTAAGGATAGAAATTGATTTAGCTTCTTCAGTAGGTCTAGATGTACTTACCTCGTACTGACTCTTTGGATTTGGAATGGGTTGACTGGGAAGTTTTCCCTTTTCCCTTTCAGCTACAGCAGTAGCAAGCTGACCCATTTGTGTTTCAAGTTTTAACAGGGATTGAGAATTTGTGTGTAAAGCTTGTTGGGTGGTTTGCATAAACTGTTGTAGTGTATCCTCTAAAGATGGTTTTCTTTGTTGTTGAGGATATGGCATATTAGGTTGGGCTTGACTCTGATTGGGCGTGTTGTACTGGTGCCCTTGATTCATTGGAGGCTGGTTCTGTCTCCATGAAAAATTTGGATGATTTCTCCAATTTGGATTGTAGGATTGAGAAAATGGGCTATCAGATGATTTCCCATAAGTTTGAAGAGCGTTCACTTCTTCAGAAAATGCCTCTTGGTATATAGGCAATGATGGACATGACTGGGCACTATGACTTGTACTATAGCATAAGGAACAAATTTCATTCCTATGTATAGGAGTATTCATGGATTGACTTAATGACATAGCTTCAACTCTCCTAGTTAGATTTGCTAATGATGTTTTAATATCTACGTCATCTTTGACATCGTAAATTCCACCTCTCTTAGGTGTGTTGGAAGCTTTCGATCTAGGATCTTGGCAATTCCACTGTTGAGAATTTACAGAAAGATTCTCAAGAGACTCCCAAGCCTCATCCCCTCTAAATTGCAAAAATTTTCCAGTGTGCATTGATTGTACCATTTGTCGGTTCGAGGGAGATAATCCATCATAAAAGTATTTTACCAATCTCCATTTTTCAAAACCATGGTGTGGACATTTTAGCAATAAATCTTTAAATCTTTCCCAACATTCATAAAATTCTTCGTGATCTTTCTGATAAAATTCGGAGATTTCTCTCCTAATATTATCCGTTTTAGACATGGGAAAAAATTTGGACAAAAATTTATTAACTAATTCATCCCAAGTAGAAATAGATCGGGCTGGGAGTGAATTTAACCAGGCTTTAGACTTATCTTTTAATGAGAATGGAAAAAGTCTAAGCCTAACAGATTCATCAGAAAAATTTTGAAATCTAAATGTAGAGCAAATTTCTAAAAAATCTTTCACATGCATGTATGGATCCTCTTTACCTAACCCATAAAAAGATGGCAAAAGTTGAATTATGGAAGGTTTCAGCTCAAAATGTGTAGCATTTGTTTCAGGAAAAATAATGCATGATGGTGGATTAGCAGAAATGGGAGAAAAATGATCAATAAGAGTTTTTTCTTCCACATTTACTTGATTTGGTTCCATGATGTCAGAATTTTCACTTTTAATTTCAACCCACAATAATTTTCTTTTTACCAAACGATTTTTAGAATTTCGTTCCCAGCGAATCATACACCAAGTATCACAAAAATTAAAATAACATGAAAAAATTAGGAGGCGGTGCCTACCATATAATTGCGTAAATAAAGACTGAATTTAAAATATAGCGGGAAATAAATAATATGTATATTTGACAGAAATATAAATACTAATATTAATATATGTGCAGAAATAAAGACTGAATTTAAAATATAGCGAGAAATAAATAATATAGATATATATTTGACAGAAATATAAATATTAATATTAATTATAATTTATAATATATAATTATATTAATAATATGCTTTTCTTAATAGTTAAGTAATGTATATATAATAATAATATAATATAAATTTATATATATAAAAATAATTAACAGTAAGTAACGTAAGTTACTTACTGTAATATATAATAATAATAATAATAATAATATATAATTATATATATAAATCTTACTTCACTATTAAGAAACGTAATATATAATATATAATATAATAACTAGTAGAAGAATTATACCAACCTGAATTAAAGTAGTTTTTCTTCTTGCAGTTCCCCGGCAACGGCGCCAAAAACTTGTTGTATACCAAAATGGTACGTTTTACATTTATCAACTCGCAAGCGCACGAATCTTTATTGTAGTATGGAGATTGTGAAGAACGAGGTCGAACCCATGGGAATTGCGTGAAATCGAAGAAAATACTTATTTAATCTAAGCTAATAAAACTCTAACCTAGTTCCGAAAATGGTGAGATTTTTGGTAACAAAATAAAATAAAGTGTTTAAATGATAAAAATGACAGTAACAGATATTTTCAGAAATATTTTAGAATATTATCAAGGGTTCAGAATCCACTTAATGTATATAAAAATATTTATGTTTATATTGATTCTCATAATTTAATCAGTAATCAAACCAATTATTTTCTAATAAAAAAATAGATTTTCCTTCGCTTTAAAATTATAACTTCTAAGCATTAAATGTGAAACAATTTAATGTAAATACAAAAAATCAAAGAATATTATTTTTAATAAAATATGGAACCAAGCATAAATAATTTCTAACTATCAAAAATACTTGATATTAAAGATGAAAGAAATTATTTTAAGAAGCGAAAATCATAAGCATATATTGTACTGAGAATCAAAATAAAAATAAATACTTAATTAAATACACTAGGTTTCATCGTCCTCCTTAATAATAAGGGAACTTAGAAACCCATAAGAAAATTAACTAAGAAAGCGGTAAACTAACACTGAGCGCTCTGAGCGTTTTCTCTGGATTTTTCTGTCTGAAACTGAAACTGTAACTGAATTCTAAAAACCTAAGCTTCTATTTATAGAAGGGTAGAAGGACTAATGTGCAATTAAACTTATTACAAATTGCAAGTGGGTAAAAATGTAATAAAAATAACTTAATTCGGAGTGCCACGTGTCACTGTCGGATTGGATGCATGTGGACACGTGGAGAGACGAGAGAATGCCACGTGGAAAGTGGCTGAAGCTACTTTGGGCTGAAGGGAATCGGACCAGAGGAGAACCACTCGCGCGCCTGGGAAGTGGCGCGCACGCACGGCTAAGGAGAAGCCGTGCGCGTCACGCGCGCGTGGGAGCAGAGAGAGGCGGCTGGGGTCAGGCTCCTGCTGGGCTTCTGCGCGCGAATGGGAGACCGCCACGTGGCGGGGCTGTCTGCTGGTGAGGAATTTGGGCCGATTCTTTGGGCTTTTTGGCTCAAATGTTGGGTTTCCAAAATGCCATTTTTTTTCTTCTTTGGGCCATATTTTCACCATTTTTATTTCTTTCTTTTCATTTTCATAAATGCTATTTTCTTCTTCAAACACAAACAAAATTAAATCCAAACAAAATATTTTCAACATAAAATATATCACAATAATTTTAATGAAAATATTTATTTAAAAATCTAATTAATTTGTATTTCTTTAAATAAAAACAATGCATTTTTTAATTTTTTATTTCTTTTTCTCTATTATGCCATAAATACTATTATTATTTATAAACAAAGATAAAATTAATCTTAAATAAAATATTTTCAATATAATAATATATTGCATTAATTTCTTGAAAATATTATAAAGAATTAATTTTATTTTGTATTTTTATACTATAAAATATGTAATATTTTGGCATTTAACACATGCTATTATAACCGAAAAAGACCTATTGATTTCGAGCAAAAATTGTCAACATTAGTTGAGAGAGGTATGTCATCCAAACTTATTGAACATGGGTTAGCGGAATTTTGGAAAGTGTAGAATGGTTGTGATATGAATGTAAAAAAAAAAAAAGCGATGTTTTGTGTCTGTATGACCTGCTTACTTCTGAATTGTGCATCCAAGTTAGTTCGTAGAGTTATTGAGATGAAATTCTGGTTATCGATTTGCTAGAAGTTGTGCAGGTGGTAGTAGCAGTTCAATCATTTGAAAGTTTAGTTATCTATTGCATTGTTTAATTTTAGTTTGAGTTTTAGCTTTACTTGGGAGCGAGTAAAGATTTAGTTTGGGGGAATTTGTTAGGCTATTTTTAGCCTAAGTTTCGAGTCACATTTTATAGTTGTTTTTCTTCTTTATTATTATTTTTGGAATAGAATTACACTTGTTTTCTTTGATATCAGGTTTCTACACTTGGGATGTATAAATTGGACAAATTTCGGAAAACAGTGATCTATAAAATAGAGAAAATTTTAAAAGAGAATAAAGCTGAAACTTTAAGCCTAAATTCGACTATGTTCTGATCATATTTTGGACAAAGTTAAAACATAAAAGTTTTAGATCTCTTTTTTATCTTTCCAACAAATCTTGAATCAGCTCATTTGGAGTTTGTATGAGAAAGTTATGCCCATTTTACTAAAAGAGATCGAAGCAGAAAATTCCATCTCGCCGCGGCGAGATTTCCATGGCCGCGACCATAAAGTCTAGGCAGTAACATGTTTTTTTGATGCACTTCTGGCCGCGGCGAGCGTCCGTACGGTCAGGGGTATTTTTGTCCGACAAATTAGATATAAATGGAAAACTGCGATTGGAAGTTAGGAAAAGCGATTGGGAGACCTAAAACACAGCAGAAAGTGGCAGGAAGAGCAGAGTGATTCAAAGTGAAGATCCAAAGTCAATCCACCAACAGTTTCTTTCTCTATTCCTCTTTAATTTCTTTATGTTGAATATTGTTATAGGAATGGTTATGAATTTATTTCTGAACTAAATTTCCCATTTAGGGAGGATGATGAATGTTGTTTAATGTTTTTGCCTAGTTAATGCATAATTGTCATTCCTTCATTCTTGTTTGTGAAATTATCTTTATTTGTGCTTAATTTCATGTTTAAGATTGATCACCTTGTGCATGCTTTATGATCTCAATTCGAAATCTGAAAAGTGAGAATTGAGAATGCTAAAATTAGATAATCGATATTCTATGTGAAACGAGAGTATTCACATGACTTATGTGACAAGTAGATTATTGCTTAATGCTGATTTCATGTTAGTTTAATTAAGAGATTAATTAGAGAACATGAGATTTAGAATCTAGAAGATCTGAAAAGAGCTAGGTTAATTTATAATCTGTCATTCACTTCAAGAAAAGGATAGCAATTAGGCATTAACAATTTAGGTAAACATACAACAGGATTCTCCTCCCTATTATCTCATCTTGCTCAACTTTTAATTGTGTTATTTAAGTTTTCTGAATTACTTTCATTCTTTTTAAATCATAAATACTTTTGATTTGCCAAATAGAATTATAAGTATAGTTTAGTAGTAATTAATCCAATTCCCTGTGGTTCGACCTCACTTGCGTGAGTATACTACTTGATTGCGTGCACTTGCGTAGTATTTAATAATTTTCGCAACATTTGCACACAATTCAATACCCCAATTAAAGCAATTCGATCCGATAACGCTAAAGAACTTGCAATGTCCGCCTTCTATGCCTCTAAAGGGATAGTTCATTACCATTCTTGTGTAGAACGTCCACAACAAAACTCTGTTGTTGAACGCAAACATCAACACATACTCAACATTGCACGTGCTTTGTGTTTTCAATCTCATTTGCCCCTTGCTTATTGGGGATATCTCATTGCTACTGCAACATACTTAATGAATAGAACTCCTTCGGCTCTACTTCATGGCAGTACTTCTTACGAAAAATGTTACTCCAAAACCCCAAATTATGATCATCTTCGGGTTTTTGGCTGCCTAGCATATGCATCCACTCTTACCTCCACTAGGCATAAATTTTCTCCTAGAAGTCGTGCATCCGTTTTCATTGGCTACCCCCATGGAATGAAGGCTTACACCCTTCTTGACATCCAAACAAACCAAATCTATCATTCACGAGATGTCATCTTCCATGAAAATGTGTTTCCCTTTTTTGGGGAAGGTTCCAACAATGAAATTAATATGTTCTTCCAACCACATTGCATACCTGCTAACATCTCTATTACTCGAACCAATCCCACTCCCAAAACACTGGAAACACCACAAGTCACTTCCACTACATCGGGTCAACACTCAGCACCTCCTGCTGATTCTCAAAATGTTGTGCCCAATTCTAATGCAGCCAGTCCTATTGGTGTTGTTCCTACACCAGAAAATACTGCCACACATACACAAACTGGTGTTGTTCCCACACTAGAAACTATTATAAAAAATATTGGTGTTGTTCCTACACCAGCAAACACAACAAAACATATCAAAACGGGTGTTGCTTCCACACTAGAAAATAATATAAAAACTACTGGTGTTATTCACACACCAGCAGCCATTACACAAAATCAACACACTGGTGTACTTCCCAAACCAGCAACACATCTTGACAGTCAATTCACTGCTGATGATTATACAAACACAACATCAGCAACCTCTCGTGTTGTTCCCACACCTGACACTCATGTCAACAGCAACTCTCCTAGTGTTGTTCCTCCAAATATTGAAGCCATTGGTGTCACTCCCACACCAAGTTCTTCACCCATTACTGGTAGTAATTCTGGCATCACACCAGAAATTACACACCCAGCCCCAGCTCAAACATCTAAAGCTGGTCGCATGATACACAAACCACCCCATCTCAAAGATTATGTTTGCCATACTCGTTCCACTGCTTATCCCATTGAGGAGTTCATCTCCTTTGCCAAACTTAGCCCTCACTTCCGAGCGGCTGTTTTAGCAGCTTACTCCCACATGGAGCCTACATCCTATAGTGAAGCTTCCCAATTCAAACATTAGTTACTCGCTATGGATAATGAAACTCAAGCTCTCGAAAAAAATCATACTTGGACTGTTACAAAATTACCCCTAGCCATAAAGCCATTGGATGCAAATGGGTATACAAAGTCAAGTATAATGAACAAGGTGAGGTTGTACGATTCAAAGCTCGTCTCGTAGCCAAAGGGTTCAACCAAAACCAAGGCATTGATTACCTTCAAACATATCCCCCTGTGGCGAAATTCAACACACTTAAGATCTTATTAGCTCTTGCAGCTATGAATAATTGGAATGTTCACCAACTCGATATCAATAACGCATTCTTACATGGTGACCTTCATGAAGAAGTATATATGAAATTACCTCCAGGTTACAAGGCACCACCTGATTCAGTTTGCAAGCTTAATAAAAGCATCTATGAATTAAAACAAGCCTCTCGTCAGTGGTATGAAAAACTTAGCACCACTCTCACCACTGCAGGCTTTATCATATCCTTATCTGACAACTCCCTTTTCATCAAAAAAACAAACACATTTTTTCTAGCTATTTTGATATATGTCGATGACATCATTGTAGCTAGCAACAACGACATGGCCATCACCCATTTTAAAATTTTCTTAGATAAACATTTCAAACTCAAAGACATAGGAAATCTAAAATTCTTCCTTGGTCTTGAAATTGGTAGAACAAAGAATGGGATTTCCATATCCCAACGACCATTCACTCTCCAATTACTCACCGACACGTGGTATCTTGGAGCTAAGCCAGCATCCACGCCTATGGAAACTAACCTCAAGCTTAGCAAAGATAAAGGCAAGCTCCTGCCCGATCCTACTGTCTATAGAAGCCTTATAGGCAAATTGATTTATCTAACCATAACAAGGCCTGATATCACATATTATGTGAATCACCTGAGTCAATTCCTATCATGTCCTCGAGCACCACACCTTCAAGCTGCTCATAGAATTCTTCAGTACCTAAAGAGAACTCCTGGACAGGGTATTTTTTTCCCTGCCACTTCTTCTCCGCAACTTTCTGCATTTGCTGAGACAAGTCTATCCTCAACGAATGTTCAATTGTCATTCTTTGCTGATGCAGATTGGGGCGCTTGCCAAGACATACGACGTTCCGTTTCAGGTTATTGTGTCTTTCTTGGACAAGCCTTAGTATCTTGGAAATCAAAGAAACAACAAATTGTCTCTCGCTCTTCAGCCGAAGCCGAATATCGAGCAATGGCCAATGCCACTTCCGAAGTAACTTGGATCCTTGCACTACTCAAAGACTTTGGCATCTCACTCAACAAATCGGTCTCTCTCTATTGCGACAACACTGCTGCCATTCACATCAATGAAAACCCCGTCTACCACGAGCGCACCAAACATGTTGAGATCGATTGCCATTTCATTCGAGAGAAAGTCCAACAAGGCGTCCTCAAGTTGCTTCATGTCCCATCTCAAAACAACCTGGCCGACATCTTTACTAAGGCTCTGCTACTAGCACCTTTCAACAACATTGTCTCTAAGCTGAACGTTTCGAATATCTACACTACAACTTGAGGGGGGCTATTACGAAATTACCCTCATTTATATTCTGTTGTTTATTTTCAGCTAACTGATTCTTGACTCTTGCTGTTATATTTCAGCTGAGTTAGTTATTCCCAACTAACTCAGCTCTCTATATAAAGAGTCCTTCTCTTGTAAAATGTATTCAATTCAATTCTGATATAATAAAAGAATATAACACAGAGTATTTCCTCTGTTCTCTCCCTCATCTTCTTCTATTTTCACTCAAATGTATGGTATGTCAATCGAAGATATATATATACAAATATAAACTTATTTAATATCTTTAAATCTCTATAATTCAAATTGAATTCAAATTGAATTATAAGATACTGATATTATTCGGTAATTTAAATATCTCATACATTATCATATTATTTTAAATCTTAAAGTGATTTAGATTTAAGATATTATTCAATGTGGGATAAACGATTATCATTATTCCCCAAATTTCGGAATAATTAATTAAAATATCAGTCAAATTATCTTTTTATTTCTAAAAATAATAAAAAGATCACAAAACTGAATTTCATCACAAAAAAAGTGGTAAAATTGTAAAGTTTATAAGAGATAATAAAAAGATCCCCAAACTCAAATTTATCACCAAAAAGTGGTAAATTTCCAAATCCATATAAAATGGCACAAAATTCTAAATGAGCTCACTAAAATTAATTTTGGAATATCAAAGAGGTCATTCACCTCACAAAATTTCAAGGAGGTCATTCCCTTCACAAAAGTCTCAAAAATGGTAATTTTACCTAAAAAATTAAATAGTGCACTAAACTTCAAAGCCATAGCAAATTAAATGGCATTACAAAACAAAGGTCATTCACCTCATAAAAAAATTAAAAATATTGGAACTACGTTCGACTTGATTCCTATAAAAGGATACGTAAGCAACTTAGTTGCTAAGACTAAGTGCAGTCGCCGATACCGCAAAATGGTATAAAAATACAAATCTTAAAATTTCATAAAAGGTCATACACGTAGGAATTTTCCTAAACTTTTAAATAGCAAAGGATTCCTGAAAGTGGTCATCTACCGGAATCCTTATATCTAAATTCTAAATTACCGTATTCTGAACTACAAGTGGCTTGATCCTTTACAAAGAAGGTATGTAGGCAGCTCGGTTAATTAAGTTGATTGAGTTCAGTTACAATTCCAAATTTACCCCGAATTTCCCTAATTTATTTCAAATCATTTAATATCATCGTAATTGGAATCAAAGGGTATTTCCTTTAAATAAAAGGATTGTAATTAAGAGGTTATTCTTATAATCTTGGATGGGTCGAACTTAAATTAATAAACTCTTATGCTATAAATTCGGCATAGGTGAAATTGTATTTTGCATTTATTTTTAATATTCTAAATGTGAAATTTTTACTTAACAGTGCATTACTAAAATAAAAAGTTAGACCTTATAGTCATTACGAATAATATTTGTTAGAATAATTGATACATTAATAATTATATAAGTTAAGTTTTGGGTAAAAATCTACTTAGCTATATATACATTGTGCATTACTAAGATGAGTTGGTTTGTTGTTCGAATTTTAGTCCTTGTGTTCCTTAACCCTAACCCTATGTTTGGCAAGGAAAGAAACAACAATGTTAACGGTCTAATTCGTCCTCCAACTAGCAGTATTGAGGCTTCGAGTGTCATTCTGGTTTCCAATGGAGTTTCCAGAGCTAATTAATTAATTCTTGAATTTTGCAAGATTTTTCTTATTTCTTTAGACTTTTAGAAAACAAACCATAGACCATGTTTTTGCTATCCATACAATAATAAATAATAATACCAATTTGAATTGTGAAATGTGTTGTTTGTTATTTGTAGGAAAACGAAAAGATCTTGAGGCTCCAATTAGACTTGTTACCAAGTCTTCAAGTCAAAACCGGGAGGAGAAGAAACTCGACTGGTGTAGTGGCAGCGTACTGCAGTCTTTGTGTCAAAATTATGGGAGTGATGACAACGACTAGATGAGATGGGTTCTTTGCAGCTGAAATTTCCAACTTTTAGTCGAAATTTGTACTCAAGTAATCAGGGTCAAATTTTTGGCACCTGTTATTAGTGCTTGATTTGATTTGTTAAATACCAATGTCATGTACATAATATACAACCCCTTTAATTTCTATCTACCTATAAAAAGGATTTTATACAGCATTGTAAGAAATGAAATTTTAATTGGGGGATTAACTTTATTTTAAGGATTTATTTTGTGTAATTAAAATCAAAACCTAAAGGACATTATTTATAGCGTTTAATTTTGCCAATTTTTACTTGTTACCAAGTCTTCAACAATTATAGTGAAGAAGTCAAAATCGGAGGCTCCAATTAGACTTGTTACCAAGTCTTCAACAATTATAGTAAAGAAGTCAAAACCGGAGAAGAAGAAACCCAACTGGTACAGTGGCAGCGTATTGCAGTCTTTGTGTCAAAATTATGGGAGTGATGACAACAACTAGATGAGACGGGTTCTTTACAGCTGAAATTTCCAACTTTTAGTCGAAATTTGTACTCAACTAATCAGGGTCAAATTTTTGGCACCTGTTATTAGTGCTTGATTTGATTTGTTGATGTACATAATATACAATCCATTTAATTTCTATCTACCTATAAAAAGGATTTTATAAAGCATTGTAAGAAATGAAATTTTATTTGGGGGATTAACTTCATTTTAAGGATTTATTTTGTGTAATTAAAATCAAAGCTAAAGGACATTATTTATAGCGTTTAATTTTGCTAATTTTTACTTCAAAATTGATGTGGGATTAAAATCCACTAACTTTTCATTCAAACAAAATTAGTTTACAAAGTCAACTTTTTCCAATAATTCCTTACATAAATATATGAATGAAAATTGACTTGAGAATAACCAACAAATAGTTGTGCTCCAAATTTCGTTACTGATTTTTATAATTTTATATAGGTTGACCTCTTTAATTAAATATATAATAGTAATAGTTAGAAGTTTTTCTTTGTTTACATGGTTTCACTTTGTTCCTTTAGGTGCTTTTAGTTTCTTTAAATTAAGAAAAAGATACTGAAGATAGAAAAAGTGTCTGATCATTATTGGAGCTTGATTAATTATGACGTTTTGATTCATATGGTTTTCTAATTTACATTATGTTTTCTGCTTAGCAATGATATATCTATTCTACATAAAATGTGTCTATAAAACTGAATTCTTGGTTTATGAGAAATTCATGAATGACTTTTTATTTATATATAATAAAAAACAAAAATAAAACAAATCCCATTAATATCACAAAAATATTATCAATCTGAGAAATTCATGTGTTTATTTATCGATTGCTCTCTCCTAACTGGTATTTTGTTTGTGATTGCAATCTGATTATTTACGAAACATTTAACTAAAGATGCTGACAATGGAGACTAAGTCCCAAAACGATAATAGACCCAAACCCACAGATCCAAGTAAGCAATACATTCTTAAGTGCAAACCAAAAAACAATATTCTTTATGGTATACAAAATGTATGTATTTGAATCACATTCTAATTTTGTTCCACCGTCTTCCAAATGGAGTGGTTAAGTTCCATGAAATTGTGCTCAGAGTTCTGCTGTTGTTCAGAGTTCTTCCAGCATATCATGTACTCTTTCTCCCCACACTAGCTTAAGTCAGACTTCTATCTCAAATGTTGTTGGTCAAAATCCAAATATGCAAAATATGAGGATTTATATTATTGGAATTTTCAATCGCATCTGAGTTTAAGGTGGTGAACTCAATGTAAATTCTGTTGATTTGCACCTGCCGGGATAAGCAACAGTTGAGCCAGTTGGGTTGTGACTCTTCTCCTTCCTTCGATTGACTCATCGATTTTTGGCTCTATATCTTTCTTCACAATTTGAATCCAATTACATGTTATAAGCTTACCAATGCAATAAAATGCCATCTTTCTAATTCGATATTTTCCCTCTACTTTAGTCTCATTTTTTTTCGTTTATATGATTCATTTTGTTTGTTAGTATAATTGTTCTTTCATTACTATTTTGGGCATATTTTGATGTAATTTACAAGATTAAAAAGGCAAACAATTTGCAAATTTACGTGTAGTCGCATCTCTAGATGGACACTTCCTTGTTTCTTATGGCACTGATTGCACGTAAGTAACAAAATCTTGAATGTCTATCTATATTGTCTGATACTTTTAAATTAAAAAAACCATATATACACACATACTCTTATCATATCATTAGTGATTTTTTATTTTTGAAAAAATAATTAATATAATTATTAATTAATAGTAAAAAGATAAGCATATCCAAATTTTTAAGCTTAAGATTAAAAGGTTCTTTTATTAGATTGGATCTTGTTTTAGATAGTATCTTTATTTGTTTTGTTTTTTTAACTAAAATTACTTTGAATTTTTTGAAAGTAAAATATTTTTTTATATTAGCTTTATTTTTAAATGCAGTTGTAAAATAAAATGGAATATTTTATGATATTCGATGCCCCATATTAAATATGCTTTGCACGATATCCTAATATTGGAAAATTGCATAATGCATCTCCTTTAAATGCGTACGTGTTTTAACATACGAAATAATTTTTAGTCAAATATTTTTATATATTGCTGCCCAACTAATAAAATATTTTACAAATGTATAATATTAAATAGATAAAATAAATGTACTTGCCTATCATAAATAGATTTCTTTTATTAAATAAATTATTTACACCATATATTATTATCTTACATGAAAAATATTAACTTTTTGCAAGAATACTACAATTTTGATTAAATTACCATGTACAAATTATCCATAAAAAAATAGACAATCCAATTATATGCGAATCCAGTAAAATAAAAAGTACAAAATACAAACATTATAATATTATCTCTGTCGAAGCTAAAAAAAATTAAAACCCAACCATTAAGAGAATCCTTATTTTTCTTTTCTATAATTTTTAAATATATGTTAAATTCAATTATCAACAATTTAGAGATTTCTTTTTAATTTTTTTTTTAATTTTCCACAAGTTTAAGTTGTGTTTAGTTTATTATTTGAATATTAATTTTTTATTTATGTTTGGATTAATTTAATAACAATTTACAGTTAGATTATCCAAATTTCTTAAACACTAATATATTGCATTCAATATTTATTTTTAATTTGCAATACCATTATTTACATTAATTGAACATACCTAAAAATAATTTCAAAATATAACTAATGAACTTTTTGTTCCATTATTTATTGTATTATTTTTAAATAAAATAAAAAACACCTAGAATAAAAAGTATACGTGCATCGCACGTAATTTTTTTCTAATATACATATATATATATATTAAAAGTGCCTATCTAACGGCAATTCTTGGTTTAACAGAATATACTTAAAAATAAAAGAATATTCTGTTAAATTTAACGATTAGGTTTAATCTCCCGTTAACAAATAAACCCAATAATTAAACCCAAAAAATTAAACAATCTTTTAAATATTAATAATCTCTTTTTAAATTAAAAAAATCATTTTAGCCACATATCTCTCTAACAAACTTATCTGGGAAGAATATTAATATTTTTTTTATTTATTTTTTAAAAAAGAAAAATATTTATATATTAAAGTTAACCTCACGTTATTTAATGTTTTCTCTGGATAAGCATAGGAAGCAGAAATACCACTTCTATCTTTGTGTGATTGCAGATATACCACTTCTGTCATTAACCCACTTTTTAGCTTTATAAATGGAGATGTTCATATAATATTAACACTTTACAGTATATTTATAGATATAAATCTTAAAAAAAGAATTAAATAGAATAATCTACTACTCCAATAATAAATTTATTTACAATTTTATAATTACACGAATATTATTTTTAATACATTATTAAATAATATTTCAAATATAAATATTTAATTTTTTCAAACAAAAAATTTGTAATTTTTAAAAATAAAATACATTCAAAATCTTAAAAAGACCAAAATTTTAAATAAAACTAGCAATACGTGACTCGGCACGTACATTCACCTAGTATATATATATATATCAATCAATCAAGTATACATATACAAATTCTAAACATCATTAAAATCCAACACCTTGAGATGATAAGGGTAAAGCAATATATATTATACCAAACATTCATATATTCAAATCGTAGCTAGACATAAATAGATCAAATCAGAATAATTTAAGAAATATTCCACAAATATTGTAACGCCCTAATGCTAAGGCACGCTACAGTGCTTTTTCAGTTATTGTGCAAACTTTGCTAATCAAAGTAATTTCTTGAAAAACGTGTCAAATTAAAATTTTTGCTTTAAACATGAAACTTTGTAATTTAATAAAATATTTACAAGTGCCGGGATCCCGATTTTTAAAACTTTACAAACTTTACTTTATAAATATACATTCCAAAATATGCAGATTTACAGGTCGCACAGCGACATTCAAATACAACTCCCAGATGTCCCGAGACCGAACACTCCAGGTCGCGCTGCTTGACATGTACAATCTCACCCAAGCTCAGGTTCACTCCTGTTCAGCCTTCGCCTTTCCTTTACCTACACATGAAAGCAGAAACTGTGAGTCAACAGACTCAGTAAGAAATGCATATAACATACCACATAATTTCCGACCTGTAAATAGGCGCCCATACACCTATTTACAGAGCTTAACAGATGAGCATGAACGTTCAATACCAGGGTACAACCACTATACCACATACACAACGTACCTCACTGTACGGGTGTTGGTAGGGTTTATCCCAATCACTGAGTATCACTAAGTAATGTACCACACACCTTAGCATTTTCTATGCTTGTGTTGGTATCACTGTATCGTACTCATATTAACAACAATCACTGTACCAATACACTCACACAAGTGTTGGTAGTATTTAACATATTTCAAGCATGCATATATAAACACATATACACACATTCCGATAATCATATCATACATTATACACAGTTCTTACCTGTTTTCCGAATTCAAGTGTGCTGGCCGACCTGAACGGAATTTACGTGCTAGATGGATGCCCTAATCACAAGAATGGTAACACAGATGAGTGACTCGCCAAATCACTTTCCGGGACTTAAAACCCGAAACTAAAAGTTCCCCTATCAATAAACCTCATGGCAATACCCTATATTACCCAAAATTAGCCAAAACTAGGGTTCTGGAAAAATTCCCAACAGGCAGACCGGATCCAACCGGTATCCCGGTTCTGGGTCACCAACCGGTCGACCGGTTGGTATAGGCCACCCAGAACCGGAATTCCGGTTCATCTGCAGAAACTCAAAAATTTCTCCCCCTTGATTCAAATCAAGCCCAATCTTTACCAAACTTTCCAGTATACCTAAACAATGCATACACAATAAAACCCAGCCAGTATTTCACAGAATAACACAATAAATATCAACTTGCCATTAAAGCTCAAAGCTTGAGTTTCAAAACTCAAGCTTGCTTAAAACCATTCTCAAGCATTAAAAACAGTAGCTAGGGACTTCAATCAACTCAAAATAACTCTAGAATTCGAACCCTAAGCAAATCAAACCTTAACAGCTCCTAACACCCCAAAATACCATTCAACCTAGCTTAAAAACTTAAAAAACTAAGAAGGGTTCATTGAAGCTTACCTTAGATTGATTATCTCCTATGAAATCCTTGCTGAAATCCAACAAATCACAACAAACTCCCTTGGTTTGTCTCAGCCGAAAGCAAGAAAGAGAGGGATTCAAGAGTAATGAAATTTTCTAATTTTTTCCTTTTCCTTGGTTTTTCTTCAAATGAGACAAAAGGGTTAAGCTAATCCCTTGCTGAAATTAACTAGATTAGGTGTCAAAAACCTAGGGCAGCCACCTATCACTTATTATTTTTAAATGACAAAAATGCCCTTTAACTTAAAACTAGGGTATTTTCAAAGCTAGGGGTAAAATGGTCAAAATCCATAACCCCGCTCAATCCCGATAATTATTTTCTCTAAAATAATTCCCCACTATGAAATAGGGTTCTAAACTTACCCATGTGATCAATCTAGCCATCCATCGCGTTTTCCGTTGTCGCCGAGCAAAATTTACAAAATTAACATATTTCACATATAAGCTAAATAATACCCCTAGAGTTTAATAAAATCTCCGGAATTGAGAAATTATAACTCTAACATTTATTTCTAAATATTGGGGTCCACAAATAAATTAATTCACAAATAATAATAAAATAATAAAAATTAGTGCTAATTGCCTTTTCTAATCATATTACTAGAGCGGTCATTACAATTATCCCCCCGTTAATAGGATTTCGTCCCCGAAATCTAACCTGAATAGCTCTGGATGTTGAGTCCTCATATCTGACTCCAACTCCCAGGTGGCTTCTTCCACCTTACTATTCCTCCAGAGCACCTTAACCAGTGCAATCGTCTTGTTCCGAAGAACTTTTTCTTTTCTATCCAAAATCTGAACAGGTTGTTCTTCATAGGATAAGTCTGGTTGAAGTTCAAGGGCTTCATAACTCAAGACATGAGTCGGGTCTGACACGTATTTCCTTAACATAGAAATGTGAAATACGTCATGAACAGCTGACAATGCTGGTGGTAAGGCTAGCCGATACGCTACCTGCCCGACCTTCTCAAGTATCTGAAATGGCCCAATGAACCTAGGGCTTAACTTACCCTTCTTCCCGAAGCGCCGAATACCCTTCATGGGTGAAACTCGCAGGAAAACATGTTCCCCTGCCTGAAATGTGACATCTCTGCGCTTCGGATCAGCATAACTTTTCTGCCTGCTTTGAGAAGCAAGCATCCGAGCCTTGATCTTATCAATAGCTTCATTGGTCTTCTGCACTAACTCAGGACCCAGGTACTTCCTTTCTCCTGTCTCGTCCCAATGAATAGGGGAACGACATTTTCTACCATATAACATCTCATAGGGAGCCATCCCTATTGTACTTTGGTAGCTGTTGTTGTAGGAGAATTCAATTAGAGGCAAGTACTTAACCCATGAACCCTCAAAGTCCATGACACAGGCTCGCAATAGGTCTTCTAAAATCTGGATAGTTCTTTCTGACTGACCATCAGTCTGAGGGTGAAAGGCTGTACTAAACTTTAACTTGGTACCCATAGCCTTCTGGAGACTCACCCAAAACTTCGATGTGAACTTTGGATCCCTGTCTGATACAATAGATTTAGGGGCTCCATGGAGACGAACTATCTCCTTCACATACAATTCAGCATATTGATCCACTGAATATGTAACTTTCACAGGTAGAAAGTGAGCTGACTTTGTGAATCTGTCCACAATGACCCAAACAGAATCATACATCCCTGTGGTTCTAGGCAAACCAGTTACGAAGTCCATTGTGATGTCCTCCCACTTCCATTCTGGAAGGACTAAAGGCTGTAATAACCCTGCCGGCCTCTGATGTTCAGCCTTGTCTAATCCGCCGGCAAAAGTTAAACATTTAGACACATAGTCCACCACATCTCTTTTCATCCCATACCACCAGAAGTAGGGTTTCAAATCCTGATACATCTTGGTGGTTCCCGGATGCAATGAATATGGAGTGGTGTGAGCTTCATCCAGTATTTCTTTCTTAAGCTCATTCACACAAGGAACACAGACTCGAGCCTTATATAACAACATTCCACTGTTCGAGACTGAAAAACCTCTAGGCCGACCGGCCACCACTTCATCTCGAACTTTAACTAGCTCGGGATCTTCCAGTTGCGCCTTTCTGATTCTTTCCAACAGATCAGATTGGAGTGTTAAATTATGCAATTTCCCGACCACGAACTCAATTCCTGCACTAACCATTTCCGAGGCTAGCTGAGGAGCTATCATAACCGTAGTACACACTTGACCGGGACCTTTTCTACTCAGAGCGTCGGCCACAACGTTGGCTTTCCCGGGGTGATACAGTATTTCACAATCGTAGTCCTTAACCAACTCCAACCACCTTCTCTGCCTCATATTCAGATCTTTTTGGGTGAAAAAGTATTTAAGACTTTTATGATCAGTATAAATTTCACACTTCTCACCGTAAAGATAATGTCGCCAAATCTTTAAAGCAAAAACCACAGCAGCGAGCTCTAAATCATGAGTTGGATAACGCTGCTCATAATCCTTCAGTTGACGAGAGGCATAAGCTATGACTCTGTCAGCTTGCATCAGAACGCATCCCAGACCCTGTCTGGATGCATCACAATACACAACAAATTTCTCTTGATCTGATGGCAAAGCTAACACCGGAGCTGTTATCAAACGCTGCTTCAACTCCTGAAAGCTTGATTCACACTTATCTGACCACACAAATCTCTGATTTTTCTTGGTCAATTCAGTTAGGGGCATAGAAAGTTTAGAAAATCCTTCGACGAAACGTCGATAATATCCTGCTAATCCGAGAAAACTTCGAATTTCTGTCACAGACTTGGGCCTCGGCCAATTCTTCACTGATTCTATCTTGTTTGGATCAACCATAATTCCATTTTTCCCAACTAGGTGACCCAAAAAGGACACCTCGGACAACCAGAATTCGCACTTTTTGAACTTGGCATACAGCTTGTGATCTCTAAGTCGCTGTAACACCATTCGGAGATGATGCTCGTGCTCCTCTTCTGACTGAGAGTACACAAGAATGTCATCGATAAACACTATAACGCAGTTATCGAGGAAATCCTTGAATACTCTATTCATGAGATCCATAAAGGCCGCAGGAGCATTGGTCAATCCGAATGACATTACTAAAAATTCATAGTGCCCATATCTGGTTCTAAAAGCAGTCTTTGGTATGTCCTCCTCCCGAATTCTGAGTTGATGATAACCAGACCGTAAATCAATCTTCGAAAACACTGTCTTTCCCTGAAGCTGATCGAACAGATCATCGATCCTAGGCAACGGGTACTTGTTCTTAATCGTCAGCTTGTTCAGTTCCCGATAATCAATACACATTCTGAGGGAACCATCTTTCTTCTTTACAAAAAGAACCGGAGCTCCCCAGGGCGATACACTGGGTCGAATAAACCCAATATCCAGCATCCCCTGAAGTTGCAACTTAAGCTCCTTGAGTTCTGCTGGAGCCATCCTATATGGAGCTTTAGAAACAGGTTCGACTCCAGGTGCCAAATCAATAACAAAATCAATCTCTCGTTGTGGCGGCAATCCCGGCAACTCCTCGGGAAACACATCAAGAAAATCTTTCACTACCCGAACTACCTCAGGCCCAAATGTTTCAGGTCTGCTGGAATCAAATACTACCGCTAGAAATCCTACACAACCATTGCATAGTAAATCCCTAGCTCTCAACACAGAAATAACTGGGATCCGAGACCCCTGAACCGATCCGACATAAACAAACGGATCTTCACCTTCCGGCTGAAAAATCACCATTTTACGCCTACAATCTATACTGGCCGAATACTTAGATAGAAAATCCATTCCCAGTATAATATCAAACTCAGTTAATTTCAATTCTATAAGGTCAGTACTCAATTCCCTATCTTCGATCCTAATCGGCATAGACCTAATGCGCCTATTAGAGATAACCAGTTCCCCGCTAGGCATTAGGGTTCCAAACCCTCTTTCTAAAATGTCACAAGGTCTACCCAAAAGATCAATCACCCTTGTAGCCACATATGAACGTGTAGCTCCCGAGTCAAATAATACTGTAAATAACAAGTTGTTGACGGGAAGCTGACCTGTCACAACAGAAGGACTGGCTGCAGCATCAGCTTGGGTAATGGCAAACACACGAGCAGGAACCGGTTTCACCTCAACTTTTGGCTCCTCTTTCTTTGCCTGGGGGCAGTCTTTCTTGAAATGCCCCACCATGCCACATAAGAAGCATGTCTTCCGGTTACACTCTCCCGGATGATGTTTCTTGCACCTTGGACACTCAGGATAAGAATAACCCTGGCGTCCTCCTCTGCCTTGGTTCCCACGGAACCGCTTGCTTTGCCCCGAGCCACCGAAGCCGGAACAACCTTTCTTTTCTGCTCAATGGTGGAGTCACCACCATCCCTACCATAAACAGAAGTAGGAACAGTGGGGGTTCCACCAACACTCGGAGTCACCCGGGGCTCCTGAAGAAACTTTACTGCACCCTCGGCTCTCAAAGCCTTCTCAACCATATCTGCATACGTGGTTGCTTCGGTAGTGGTAATAACCAGATCATGCCGGATCTTTGCACTCAAACCCGCTAAATATTTTTCTTTCTTACTGAAGTCCGTGGGTACAATTCCTGCCGCCAACTTAGCCAACCGATCAAACTTCGTTGTATACTCAGTGACTGACATACCCTCAGTCTGAACTAGATCAGTGAACTCTTTCCGCTTTGCACTGCGGACCGCTTCATTGTAATACTTGGAGTTAAATAACTCCCTGAATTCTTCCCAAGTCATCAGCGTGACGTCCCGTGTGAGGGTTATCAATTCCCACCACACGAGGGCATCTTCCTGAAGATGGAAAGTGGCGCAGGCCACCCGATCATTTCCAACCACTCCCATAAAGTTGAGAATACGCTCAATCATCGAAAGCCATTGCTCGGCCTTCATCACATCAGGGCCTCCCAGAAACACTGGAGGTGCCTGCTTCCGAAATCTTTCGTACAACGGTTCCATACGGTTGCCAACAACAGGTTGTTCTGCCGGCACCGCCGGGCCGCAACCCGCCCGAACTTGTTGAGGAGGCACGGCAGGAGGACCCTGCTGCCTCAATCTTTGGATCTCTTCATCTTGCTGACGAATCCTCTCTTGCATTTCAGCAAATCTTTGCTCCCAATCAGGGGGAGCTTGAGGTGGATTTACAGGGCGACCACCCTGAGCTCTGCCACGGCCACGGCCGCGACCACGGGGATTTTGAGGATTCCCCTGACCGCCTCCGGCCTCAACCATGCCACCCTGACTTCTTGTATTTCGCGGGGCGTCCATTTAATAGGACTTAGCCTGCGAATCCATAAGGTAGGCAGGTTAGACGGCGATCAAAATTAACACCGCTCTTAATAGCAAAAAGGCAACGCACTTTCTTTTCTTTTTAAAGAAATATATTTAATTTAAATCTAATATGCTTCCTAACATGCTTTTATATCACACTTATTTAAAATACTAAACAAGTACGGGCTTACTGAACCGTGAACCGAGCTTTCTCTGATGAAGATTGTACATGTCATAGCAAGCTTCGGTAGACAAACACAGCGGCTACGATACCAAAATTGTAACGCCCTAATGCTAAGGCACGCTACAGTGCTTTTTCAGTTATTGTGCAAACTTTGCTAATCAAAGTAATTTCTTGAAAAACGTGTCAAATTAAAATTTTTGCTTTAAACATGAAACTTTGTAATTTAATAAAATATTTACAAGTGCCGGGATCCCGATTTTTAAAACTTTACAAACTTTACTTTATAAATATACATTCCAAAATATGCAGATTTACAGGTCGCACAGCGACATTCAAAATACAACTCCCAGATGTCCCGAGACCGAACACTCCAGGTCGCGCTGCTTGACATGTACAATCTCACCCAAGCTCAGGTTCACTCTTGTTCAGCCTTCGCCTTTCCTTTACCTACACATGAAAGCAGAAACTGTGAGTCAACAGACTCAGTAAGAAATGCATATAACATACCACATAATTTCCGACCTGTAAATAGGCGCCCATACACCTATTTACAGAGCTTAACAGATGAGCATGAACGTTCAATACCAGGGTACAACCACTATACCACATACACAACGTACCTCACTGTACGGGTGTTGGTAGGGTTTATCCCAATCACTGAGTATCACTGAGTAATGTACCACACACCTTAGCATTTTCTATGCTTGTGTTGGTATCACTGTATCGTACTCATATTAACAACAATCACTGTACCAATACACTCACACAAGTGTTGGTAGTATTTAACATATTTCAAGCATGCATATATAAACACATATACACACATTCCGATAATCATATCATACATTATACACAGTTCTTACCTGTTTTCCGAATTCAAGTGTGCTGGCCGACCTGAACGGAATTTACGTGCTAGATGGATGCCCTAATCACAAGAATGGTAACACAGATGAGTGACTCGCCAAATCACTTTCCGGGACTTAAAACCCGAAACTAAAAGTTCCCCTATCAATAAACCTCATGGCAATACCCTATATTACCCAAAATTAGCCAAAACTAGGGTTCTGGAAAAATTCCCAACGGGCGGACGGATCCAACCGGTATCCGGTTCTGGGTCACCAACCTGGTCCGACCGGTTGGTATAGGCCACCCAGAACCGGAATTCCGGTTCATCTGCAGAAACTCAAAAATTTCTCCCCCTTGATTCAAATCAAGCCCAATCTTTACCAAACTTTCCAGTATACCTAAACAATGCATACACAATAAAACCCAGCCAGTATTTCACAGAATAACACAATAAATATCAACTTGCCATTAAAGCTCAAAGCTTGAGTTTCAAAACTCAAGCTTGCTTAAAACCATTCTCAAGCATTAAAAACAGTAGCTAGGGACTTCAATCAACTCAAAATAACTCTAGAATTCGAACCCTAAGCAAATCAAACCTTAACAGCTCCTAACACCCCAAAATACCATTCAACCTAGCTTAAAAACTTAAAAAACTAAGAAGGGTTCATTGAAGCTTACCTTAGATTGATTATCTCCTATGAAATCCTTGCTGAAATCCAACAAATCACAACAAACTCCCTTGGTTTGTCTCAGCCGAAAGCAAGAAAGAGAGGGATTCAAGAGTAATGAAATTTTCTAATTTTTTCCTTTTCCTTGGTTTTTCTTCAAATGAGACAAAAGGGTTAAGCTAATCCCTTGCTGAAATTAACTAGATTAGGTGTCAAAAACCTAGGGCAGCCACCTATCACTTATTATTTTTAAATGACAAAAATGCCCTTTAACTTAAAACTAGGGTATTTTCAAAGCTAGGGGTAAAATGGTCAAAATCCATAACCCCGCTCAATCCCGATAATTATTTTCTCTAAAATAATTCCCCACTATGAAATAGGGTTCTAAACTTACCCATGTGATCAATCTAGCCATCCATCGCGTTTTCCGTTGTCGCCGAGCAAAATTTACAAAATTAACATATTTCACATATAAGCTAAATAATACCCCTAGAGTTTAATAAAATCTCCGGAATTGAGAAATTATAACTCTAACATTTATTTCTAAATATTGGGGTCCACAAATAAATTAATTCACAAATAATAATAAAATAATAAAAATTAGTGCTAATTGCCTTTTCTAATCATATTACTAGAGCGGTCATTACAAATATAGTAGAGTAAAGCAACTAACCTAACAGCACAAAAAAACATTGCTAAAGTAAAATTTTATAGCTTGATATTATTTGTGTGTTAAGTTAGGTAAATACTCTCAGCATAAGTAGTATTGGATAATATTATCCCACATGGATTAAATGTGAAAGTATTGAGCCATATATAAGAACATGGGCTACTCCACTCATTGTCAATTGGTTTTGAGATGGAACCCCATGATTCTCAACATGGTATCAGAGCCATATCCCTAGCGGGCTTTCGATCTACACCTATTAAAGAGTTAGCCAGCCGCAAGCGAGCAAATGGAACTCCTAGCCTCAAAATAAAAAAATAAGCGAGCAAATGACACTACTTATGATAAGGTACTTTTGAGCCATATATAATGGAATCCCATGATTCTCAACAAGTAGTAATGTTTATTAATTGCCTCCCTTGACGTATATATTGGAGTCCCCCATTGCCACTCTAAGTATCATAAAAGGATAAATAATTTCCTTCTAAGATTTATTATGAGTCCTTCTTGATTCAACAAAGAGGTTACCATTATATGATACTCCTTGTAGTTGGATGAAGCTTATTGGAGACAATATGGGCAGAGTTTGGTTAATTACCCAAGACTTTCAAGTCCAAAGAGAGATGTTTAGTCCAAGAATCCTCCACATCATATTTCTTCATAACCCATACTTGAACACATTTTGATGAAGTTAATAATTTAGTCATCAGAGCTAGGCAGCCATACAAGTTAAAAATACTTCAAATTAATAGAAGTGTGTTTATAGTTTAAAGATGAACTAGGAAACAATACTGCGCTTTGCGCGGATTTTATAACATTTGAGAATTAAATTTTATATTTTGTTTGTAAATTTTACATATTTTTTTTTAAATATTTTTCAATTTTTATTTTAAAAGAAACATATATTATACTTGAAGTTATAATCCTCATTATTACTATTTAAAATTTAAAGTGCTACAACTTATTATAAAAATAAATAGCTACCTTTTCATCTGAATTATAACCCAAAAAATTATGTTTCTCAACTATTAATGATGATAAACATTCCCAAACTATTCTCACTTTCTATCCTATATAAGAAATTTAATTTGACATATTTACAATAATTTACATATCATATTCTTTTTTTATTTATTTTAATATAAGGATTTTAATTTGTATTTATTTTCAAAGTTATTTTTCTCAATCATAAAATTTATAAAATAAATTATATAGTAAAAAGAACTATATAAAATATACATATTTTTTTAAAAAAAAAAAAGTCATTTAACCAAAAATTACATAAAAGGGGTAAAATTTTATATAATAACTCATTATTATCAGTATTTTTTTTTAATTATTTGAAAACAAAATATTATTAAACGATTGTGATTAATTTAAAATTTTAATAAAAATAATTAATAAATTACATGATACTAACATGATTTTATTTATTTTTTAAAATAAAAAAATTATAAATATTAATTTCTAAAAAAGTTTTATTAAAAGATTAATTTATTTTAAGTATATAATTAATTTAAGTCTAAAAATAAAAATTTTACATGTTAGTGACCTATTATAGCAAGTTATAAAAAAATATAACCATCATGGTTACAATTTTACTATTTTACTGTAACCATCACGGTTATATAGATAAAATAATTTTTAACCATTAGGGTTATATAGATAAAATAATTTTTTTAAGCATTTTTTTTTAAAAAAAAAACTCTCATAATTTTTAAGCATTTTAAAAAAGAAGTCATAACTTATTTAATTTTCATATTTTCCATATTAATTGTAGAGATATGTGAGAAGATACATTTGGTGTGTTGATGGACCAATTAAATTTAATAAATTCCTCTATATTATTAAAACATACAAACTTTTTATATTTGATAGTTTTCTTAGTTAAAGGCACTATCATTATATAAATAATAAGCTGAATTAATAAAATCTCAACACTTAATTAGCAAAACTAAAAATTTAATAATTTACGTTACATTTTATTAATTATAGAATATAAATGTAAGAAACTAAATTTAAACAGATTAAATAATACGTAAATATCTCAATTATTCATTGCAGAATTGGAATGATATTCTTTAAATATCTTTATAAATAGAATAATTAGCTTTTTTAGTCCTTGTACTTATGACACTATACTATGATACCCCTTAATTTATAAGTGTAGTTAAAAATACCCCTAAAATATATCAATTGGAATAGTATAAACCTTCTATCTAATTCTGTTAAAATTGACTAAAGTTGACTGTTAAATTAATAATGTGGCATTATACATAGATAGTAGTTGAAAAATTATATACCATTAGGAAAATAAATTACAAGTCATAAAAATTACAATCACAGGAAAAAAAAATGAAAAATAACATCCCAAAAAATAGAATATCATTACCTTAATTTTCCAAAAATCTCATGTTCTTTCTAGTGATATCCATCTCTTCAAATACTGTAGAATCCTAATTTTACACGTTTTTCTAATTTGAACTGCTAAAAAACGATTGGAATTATTTTAATAAAATTATTTTTATTAAATTTTTTTAAAAAGGTTATGAAATTATTTTTTAATCATCTTTCATTGTCAGTTATTATGCCACCTCATAGTCAATTTTCCCTCTAAAAAGAGATGAAATTACTACTCTATCCTTTGTTATAATACCACATCATCAATACAAACGGTATTTTTAAACAAAATAAACAGAAGGACTAAATGTATGCATATAAAATTATACAAAGACTATTTGTAACAAGCTGAATAGATTAAGGGACATAATAGTATAGTGTCATAAGTACAGGGGGTAAAAAAGATAATTATTCTTATAAATATCTCTCAACCACAAATTAATATTTATACATATACACACAAATACTAATATAATATATATAATATAAGAGATCACGAATACCCAAATGATTGGTCAATCCTTACCTTTCACTATTTAGTCAGTCTCACTTCAATTTCAAAATTAAGAAAGAGGTCGCAAAAAAAAAAAAAAAAGAGTGTACAATGTCTAGAAAAAATAAAAAATAGAAACAAAGAATACATAGATTTCATAAAATTTTATTGCTATATATATATATATATGTGTATAATTAGTTTATGAAAGAAAAATAGCCATCTCATTAAATTCTTAGGGCCGTAAGATCATAGGGGGTGGCTTTTTAAATTTCTATAGATTTATTAACCATCTTTTAATTTAATTCAAATGTAATATGTATATTAGTATAAAAATTGAAAAGTCACATACATATAATTAATCATTATTAAAGGTAAATAATATGTATATACTCTCGATCGTAAAATTATAAAAAAACAGGATACATTTTTTATATATATATATATATAATATATTTATGTGTAAAAAAAATGTAATTTTTAATATTACAATAATAAATGTAATTTTTTAATATTTTAATAATAAATTATTATTAATTATTTTTTTAAAAAAAATCTAAGAAAATATGGAAAAAAAAATGAGAAAGCAACGAAATAAAAAGAAAACTCACACACCATCTCGTGTCATGTCACCTCACTTAGTATCACAATTATAATAATATATTTTTTAAATATGTGAAGTAATAATAATACAATTTTTATATATATACATATATTTATGTGTATATATATGAAAAACAAAACTACGAACAAACTGAAACTACATTTATAACTTACTGAAAAAATTTCTTTTGTACCAGTCAAAAGGAAAAAATAAAGAATGAGAAATAAGAGTTGATGTTTAGATGAAAGGGTACATTTGAGGAGAGATTTCAATGGAGAAAAGATTAACCTGTGATTGTAGATGCATGTGTCATTTACTGAGACTCTATTTTGAGTTATTTAATCTTCAATACAGATAAAAGAATTGTCTTTCCTAAAAAAATGTAGCAAAAATAAAAAATATATAAGAGCCATAAAATAAGATTAAACCTTTTATTATAAAATCGAAAAAAAAATCAAAGATATGATGATGAGTTGAGAAAAGAGAGAGAGAAAAAGAATAGATTTTTTTTTTTTTTTTTTTTGAAATCAGAAAAAGAATAGATTGAGTTAGAGCACTTACTCGGTTTGAGTTTTTTTTTAGTTATAGTATGTGTTATATATCTTGACAATATAAATATATATATTGAAGAAGCCGAAAAGATTGTTAGTAATATAAATAAAATATACAATGTATTGAATGATAGTAAATTTTAAAACTGAAACAAATTTAAATGGTATAATAGTTATAGAAACAATATTAAAATAATAATAACATTAAATAAAACCTAAAAGACATTATATTCATAATGAGGAAGAGAAATAGATGATATTAAATATATTAATGATAAAAAGTTATAACTGATAAAAATATATTAATGATATTAAATATATTAAATATATTAAATATATTAATATATTAAATATATTAAATAATTATCATATTTTTTTCAAATAAAAATTCAAAAAATCCACAAATTAGATAATTTAGAATATTAGAAGGAGAACTTGCCATGTCATCTTGATTAGCAAGGGAATTATATAAATATATAGATAGATAGATAGGGTTTAATGAGCCTAAATTTCTTACTACTTAGATTAAAAGCAACTATCATATAAATTTTTTGTCTTTGTGCACCGCAAATAATGTAGATTGCCCAATGAATAGAGCCACTAACAACAACGGACATCGTATAATCGATGAAATGAGTCTCAATCTCAGTAGAATCATTATGTTGATGATATGAGGAAAATAGGTTAGGCATGAGGATAATTTTCCATAAATGGTTGTTCAAATTATACACCAAAACTTGTTTACGCCATAAGTGAGTGGTGAATGGTTCAATTCCACGTACTACAAAAAAATGTTAGAGGGAGTTTTGTTTGGTTGTCAGTTGCGGGGTTCCAAAAATAAATAGAATTATCTAATTGTTGTAGGAAACAAAATACACCATATGGCTACCCACAAAGGAAATAAGAAAACTATCATATCCTTCTTGTTAGGCGTGTCAATAGAGAAGGAGTTAGATGAAATATGATTGAAATTTTCCAAGCTATGAATTGAGCACAACATTCCATTATGGTCATCATCGCAGAAAATCAAGAGGTTACAATATATTTGGAGGCTGTTTGACTTCATAACTTCAAAACTGTTTTTAATTTTTAAAAACAAAAAACAATTTTTTTAAAAACTAATAGAGGTTGTTTGGCCAAAATTTTTAAAAACAGCTTTTTAAAAATTGAGTTTTAAAAAACTAAAAAACAGAAAACATCGAAATGTTATTTTCAATTTTCAAAAATATATTTTTTTTTTATCTAATATATTATACTTTATATTTTTACTCACATACTCGGATCCTAGACCCGGATCCGAATGGGTTTATATTATGGTATGGTGTTAAAATATTGATTTTTTTTAGTAAGAAAAAAAATTAAAAATAGTTTTAAAAAACTTGTGCCAAACACGCATTAAATTTTTAAAATGACAAAAAACTGTTTTCTATTCTCACTTTTAAAAACACAATTTTAAAAACTAAAAACTGAAAATACTACCAAACAAGCTCTTGATGTTTGTGGTGTGCATTCATGAAATCTCGTTGGCTTATTCAGAATAACCAATATTTGCTCATGCATTTTAACCTCTTGATACTTCTCTTTTTCCCTATAGTAGTTAACTTTCACATCCCCAATAATGTTTTTATTAAACTTCCTTAGGACATGCTTTAGCCTCAGAAGCTTCAAATAGACAGCCTGCAGCCCATCACCCTTGTATAGGTTTAGACCAACTAGTCATAACTGCATCCTTGAAAGCCTCATGTTCAGACCAAAAGTTGAAGTATCTAAATGGTTTAATGCCAATATTTTGAGGACGAGCGAAAGTAACCATACACGAACAATGGTCTGAAATAGTTTCCCATTAGAAGTAAGCTTTGGAGCTAGGGAAGGTATCAATCCACTCCTCATTCTTGAACACATGATCTATTCTCGAATAAATTCTATCTTCGCCTTCTTGATTATTAGTCCAAGTATATCTTGATCCAGAGCTAGAAAGACAGCCAACTAACCCCCATAGCCAACCAATTATTTGCATCTTCTAGCTCTTTCTTGGCCACCCTATTCCCTCCATTCCTATCAGAATAATTGAACAATGTATTAAAATCCCCCAGTAAGAGCCACGGTTTAACAGGATACTTGAGATTAGTTAGGCCACACTAAAGCTCTTTCCTATCCTTTAGAGCATTAGACCCATAGACAAAAGTTGTGCAAAAGTCCTAATCAATCCCTGCCATTTTAATGTAACAATGCACATACTGCTCTATTTTAGCCAAAACAATAACCCTAACAAAAGTTTTCCTCCAAATTAGCAATAATCGACCTTCTGTAACCACACTAAAATATGCATTCCACCCAACAAATCTAGACAATATCATGTTCTCAACTTTACTACTACACATTTTCATTTACAACATCCCAGCTACTCCAATATTCTTAATTCGACACATATCTAACACCATATTCTGTTTATTAGTGATATCCAGACTCCTAACGTTCCAACACATTATATTACAACAATCCATTAATCAATTAGAAGGATAGGGAATACCTTGCAATTCATCCATAGGCCCTTCCTGCAAAGCCTCATAAGCATTTTTCATGTTATCAACTTTTCCAAGCTCCATTTCAGCATGCTGAATCTCTTTTGGCATCATTGATCTTCTTTGAACTTTTTTTTTTTTTTGGTGTCTACCATTCAACAGTCTTCTTTCCTTTCTCTTTGATTGTCTCTTCCCTTTCTTGTTTTTCTTTATCATGTGGCTCTTTCTCATTTATTGGGGCTGCCTCCTGTTCTTGCTTCTCATTAGTAGGAGTTTTCAACTCAATCTTTTCTTTACCAACACCAGCCTTTTTAACAAATTGAGTTTTCTCTCCTTTCCTATAATCCATCATCCCATGCCCATAACCACCACATTTCTTGCATTTAGTTGAGAGCCATTCGTATTCAACATCCTGCTCGATCAATCTTCCATGTTCACTAAGAAATTCAATGGTTTTGGGTGGATCATCCGTAATGTCCATTTCCACAAACATTCTAGGTCGAATAATAACCGATTTACGGTCAAATTGAATCATCCCCTCTTTAAGAATAAGATCCCTCGTAGCCTCATCATTGAACTTAACAATGGTGAATCCTGCATTCACTCTCACCACCTGAACTATCCCCAATTTGCCCCACATTCTCCTAATGAACCCTTCAAAGACTGCAAATGGAGGGTTTGCACCAAGAACCATACAAATAACAACAGTACTCCAATTCCCAGCTTGCATTTTCACTTCCTCCACATCAACTTTAGCAATCTTTTGTCCTTCATGAATTAGAGGTTCCATAAACGATAGTTTAGCATCATGATAAGCAATCTTACCAAAAGTAAATTACTTTCATTGCTGGTGTGAATTAGCTTGAAAGTCTTCTTATTTAACCTCCTCCGCCCATGATCAATTACAGCTTCCACGTCCAGGATTGCTATCAAGAACTAATTTCGCACTTCCTTCATTTTGGACCAGCTCACCAATCAGGTCAAGTCCCTCTTTTTCAATCTCACCATTACCCTCTATATTCTCACAATCTTGGATTGAAGGGGGATCCAATTCAGCTTGTCGAGAAATAGGCTTTCGCCCAACTCATTTCTTCTTCGCCATGGAAGAGAGAGAGAGTAGCACGCCTAAATATGCAACGTCGATTGCCTGCGTTATTTTAAAAGTTATTTTTAAATTTATGTAACATTTTTTATTTTGTCAAGAAATTTAAATTTCATGTTTATTTATATTAATATATGATTTTTTAAAAAAATAAATAGTGTGTTAATATTTATAATTAAAACAAATAATATATTAAATAATAATGTGTGAGATTATGCTTATAACATTTTTGAAAGGTATTATGTCATTAAAGTATTTTTAGAAATAAGAGTATCAAAAATAATGTAAAATAAAAATAAATAAAATATTTTATTTTTAGATGATATAAAAATATTTAGGCTAATTAGGATTTTTGCTAACTTTGACATGTACCAAATCATGCCTCCTGAACTTTTAAGGTCGTTAAAAATGCCCCAGAACTATTGAGGTTGTTGAATTTAAAGACTTTTATCCAATTTTAGTAAAAAAAGTCTAACATGGATGAAAGTTCAAGGGGCATAATTAAGTACACGTCAAAGTTCGAGGAACATGATTTGGTAGATATCAAAGCATAGTTTAGCACATAAACAATCACCGAAATAGTAAAATTGAATGAAATTAGACAAAAGTCTTTAAATCTAACAATTTCAATAGTTTAGGGAAAAATTTTAACGACCGAAAAAGTTCAGAGAATATAATTTGGTACATGTTAAAATTTAGGGAGCAAATATCTTAAGGGAAATTTGATTTTTTATGCTTACATTAAGGGCTGTAAAAAAAAAATTTGTAAACCGCCTAAACCGAATAACCCGCCCAAAAAAACCGATAAAAATTACAAACCGAAATAACCCGAAAAAATTACAAACTGCCCAATCTGTTAATTGGGCGGGTTGAAAATAGGTCCAACCCGCCCAATTAAACCGACCAACCCAATTTCGCACCTTTAATTTTTTTTTAACTTTTTAGTTTTTATTATATATAATATAAATGATTAAATATATAATAATATAAAGTTATATACTTAATTATTAGTTTTAAAGTCATATGTATGGTATTGTACTTTGGTGGAATGTGATATTTTTAATTTATTTTTTTAATTTTTGTTGATTTTGATTTTAAAACTAAAAAAAAAGTTTGGGCGGGTTAACCCGACCAAACCGCCCAAACCGTTGGTCGGTTTATAGATTTTTTTTTTTAAATTGGGCGGGTTGCACTTAAATTTTAGCAACCCGAACTTTAGATTGGGTTAGAAAATATATAGGATAAACCGCCCAAACCGACCGATGTACAGCCCTACTTACATTTGGTTAAAAAAAATTTCCTAAGCAAATAATAACTAATATGTAGGATATGACAACTTTTATGATATCCCTAAAATACCCTCCATTTACATCACCCTCACTTACACAATCGGACCCCACATCGGACCTATCGGACCACCCATGGGACCACCATCGGACCATATCTGCTACCAATTTTTTTTTTATGTTTTTATACATAAAAAAAAAAATAGCATCAGGTGACCATCTGACCAGATCTGCTACCAATTTTTTTTTTTTTTTTTTATGTTTTTGTACATAAAAAAAGTACCATCAGGTGACCATCGGACCCCATCGGACTACCAATTTTTTTTTTTTTATGTTTTTGTACATAAAAATAGTAGCATCAGGTGACCATCGGACCACCATCGGACCCCATCGGACTACCAATTTTTTTTTTAATTTTTTTTTTTTTTATGTTTTTGCACTAAAAAAATTTGTGGGTCCGCCGGGTCCGATGCATGTGCTGAAATGCGAGAGCGATTGGGTTAAGTTATAAGAGGAGTATTTTTGAATTTTAGATAAAGTGGTCATATATTTTCAATGGTGATATGTATTAGTTTAGGGATAAAATATTAGGTATATGTAAGTATAGAAAATCAAATTTCCTTATCTTAATTAGCCAAATATTTAATACTAAAAATACTACTATTTTATATGCGCCAATCTTGAACTACCATTAGCTAATTATTGTTTTATTATACTCTGATAACTAATGTCTGAATTAGTTAGCTGTACAAGTTTGTGTTCTGTTATTTTCTGTTAACAGTTTGTTTTCTTTAACTAATTCTGTTGTTAAGTTGTAACGGTTTTCTTGTAATTGTTCAGCTGTACTGTTCTATAAATATCAATAAACATCCCAAGTCTGGGATCAAGCTTTTCTGGCATTTTGCCTTGTTCTGTTTCCTCTGTTCTCTTTGTCTTTCATGGTATCAGAGCCATTGACCTTCGTCAATGGCGTCGTCTGGCGACAACTCGTCTCCGGCAAGCATCTCCGATCCTGCTGCTCCTGCTGCTCCTAGTGCTCCTACTGTTTCTAATCCCTCGTGGAATCCCTTCTCGCATTCTCTGACGTCTTCTCTTACGATCAAACTTGATCGAACCAATTTCCTGGCATGGAAATCTCAGGTTCTACCCACGGTTATTGGTCACGAACTAGATGAAATTCTTCTCACCGATCTGTCTCCACCTCAGTATCTTGTTAATGGCAATCCAAATCCATCATTCCAGCAATGGCGCAAGAAAGATCAGCTTCTTCTTTCATGGATTCGATCTTCCATGACTGAGGGAATTCTTGGAACCGTGGCTAGTTACACCACCTCCAACTCTGTTTGGAAAGCCCTTGAACAGAAATTTTCCAGCCAATCCAAAGCTCGCTTGCTGCAACTCAAGAGCCAACTTGCTAGTGCACACAAAGGTAATCAATCCATTTCTGATTACATTGACAAACTCAAAATTATCTGCGATTCTCTTGCTGTTGCTGGTCACTCTGTTTCAGATCTTGATTTAATTCTTCATCTGTTAAATGGTCTTGGACCGGAATTCGATTCCGTTGTGTCTGGTATAACCTCTCGAAGTGACTCCTTGTCTCTTGAGGAGGTTCAAGCCTTACTATTAGCTCATGAAACCAGACTCGAACGACACACAACTATGATGGATTTGTCTACAAAGATGGCTGCCAACCTCACTTTTGGCTCAAGAAGTGGAAATTTCAGGACTCATAACAATGGAGGAAAAGGCTTTGCACCAGATCCCTCTTCAAGAATTCCTCACCGTGGGTACCAATCTCAATTTTACAATCGGCCTCCTCATCCGAATCGACCTTTGTGTCAAGTATGCATGCGATATGGGCACACGGCTCCAACCTGTCACTACAGGTTTGATAAAAATTGGGTAACCCCAAGTCGGTTGTTGGCAATTCTCAGCCCCAGGCCAATCTCACAGAACAAATCTTGGAGTATGACCCTGCTGCATTTGTTGCAAATTCTGTACCTGACTTTGGAGATGACCAAGGTTGGTTCGTTGACACGGGTGCCACTCATCACATCTCCTACAATGAGGCTCCTCTTGACAGTACCATTCCTTACTCGGGCCAAGAAGCTGTTGCTGTAGGAGATGGTAAGAAACTTGTAATTTCTCACATTGGTAAAGCCTTCTTACCTACTAAACACTCTTCATCTCTAAACTTAAATTCGGTCTTACAAGTCCCATCTATTACTAAAAATCTAATTAGTGTCTCTAAACTTACTAATGACAATCATGTTTTTCTTGAATTTCATAAAACATGTTGTTTTGTTAAGGACAAGCAAACCGGGGCTGTTCTAGTCAAAGGGAAACTTAAAGATGGGCTTTATCTTCTTGGTGATGATGGCTCCACTCTCTCCAACACGTCTGTTCAGTGTCACTTAGTTGAATCTGAGTGTGCCCTTGTGCCACATAAATGTAATATCTCTACTTGTATTCAACATTGTCATTCCTGTAATCATACTGATGTTAATAAAAATCTGAGTTCATCTTGCTCTATTAATAATGCTGCTGTCTATAATTCTATGCTTTCTCATGATATAAATCTGTGGCATTGCAAGCTTGGTCATCCCTCACCAGCTATACTTACCAAAATATTGACTCAAGCCCATATTCCTCATTCTTTAAAACAATTACAGCTTTGCAATGCCTGTCAACAAGGGAAAAGTCATAGACTTCCTTTTCCCTTGTCCAATAATAGAGCAACTCAACCTCTTGAACTCATCCACACAGATGTGTGGGGGCCATCTCACATCTCTTCCAAAGACAACTACAAATATTACATTGTTTTCATTGATGATTTTAGCCGGTTCTCTTGGACTTTTCCTATGTCTGTTAAGTCTCAATCTTTTGAATTGTTTATTCAGTTTAAGAGCTTGGTTGAAAAACAATTCAATCTTCCTATAAAGAGAGTCCAGGCTGATGGTGGGGGTGAGTATCGAGTGTTTGGCAAGTTTTTGAGAGATCAAGGCATTTGGTTTCAACATTCTTGTCCACACACTCATGAACAAAATGGAAGAGTGGAACGAAAGCATAGGCACATAACTGAAACGGGACTCACTCTTCTTGCTCAATCTGGTCTAGATATGACCTATTGGTGGCATGCTTTTCAATGTGCTACTTATAGTATTAATAGAATGCCTACACCTGTCCTAAATCATATGAGTCCTTTTGAATGTTTGTTTCATCAACCACCCGATTACACCATTTTAAAATCCTTTGGCTGTGCATGTTTTCCTCATTTAAGACCTTACAATCATCATAAACTTGAGTTTAGATCTGAAGAGTGTGTCTTTTTGGGGTATTCACCTAAGCACAAGGGCTACCTTTGTGAGAATTCTAGTGGCAGATTGTTCATTGCCAGAAACGTGGTGTTCAATGAACAAGTTTATCCAGCAACTCGAGCTCGAAATATGTCTCAGGTAACTTCTGAAACTCATATTTTTCCTACTGCTCAGTTTTCTACTCATCATGATGCTGCTGCTACTAACTCTATGCATCATTGTGTTTCATCACCTATGTTGCCCGAACACAATGATGCTGTGCATCATACTGCTTGTGTACCAGATCAAAACACCACAGAAGCACCAGATCCAAACACTACAGAAGTCACTCCTGCCAACTCTATACCAGCAACATCGATACCACATACTGGTGTTATCAATAATACACCTGCCTCTACTGCTGGTGCTGATTTTCTCTCTGGCAGTACACTTGATCCTACTACAGTGGCATCTCCCACATCTAATGTTCCTGTAGCAGATATGCACAATACTACCACGGCTGTGGCTTCTACATCTGTTCCTTGTGCATCTAATACTCAAATACCTCTTCGAACTCACTCTATGGTTACTAGATCTCAAAGAGGTATCTACAAACCGAAGGCCTATCTTGCTACTCGACACAAGTTGCCTGAATCTCTACTTCCTACTGAACCGAAGTCTTTAAAAGCAGCTCTTAGTCATCCTGGTTGGTTTTCCTCTATGAACACTGAATTCAGGGCTCTTATTTCGCAAGGCACTTGGACTCTTGTTCCTTTTGAGCCTCATATGCATCTCATTGGGAATAAGTGGGTGCATCGGGTGAAGTTAAATGCAAATGGCACTCTTGACAGATTAAAATCTAGACTTGTTGCCAAAGGATATCTTCAAAAACCAGGAATTGATTTTGAAGATACATTTAGTCCGGTGGTCAAACCGGTTACTGTACGACTGGTGCTTACTTTAGCCATTTCCTCACAATGGGAAATTAGGCAACTTGATGTGGCTAATGCATTCCTCAATGGTACTCTTCAAGAGACGGTTTACATGAGTCAACCACAAGGGTTTGAGGATCCTCATCATCCTACTCATGTTTGTAAACTCCATAAGGCTCTCTATGGCTTGAAACAAGCCCCTAGAGCATGGAATGACAAGCTCAAATCCACTTTACTTGGCTGGGGTTTTGTTGCATCCAAAGCTGATACTTCTTTGTTCGTGTATGGTACTGGTTTTAATCTTGTTATTCTCTTAGTATATGTGGACGATATACTTGTTACTGGTCCAAATACTTCCCTAATTCACAAGCTGGTCTCTGATCTTAATGATCAGTTTTCTTTAAAGGATCTTGGCCAAGTTCATTATTTTTTAGGTGTGGAAATTCACAGGAATGATGAAGGTTTATATCTGTCCCAAACAAAATATATTGCTGATCTATTACTCAAAGTGCATCTAGAAGGAGCAAAGAGTTGTGCAAGTCCTACATCTACTGCCTACAAGTTATCCTTGCATGAAGGTACTCCTTTTGAAGATATTACCTTATATCGGAGTACTTTAGGTGCACTCCAGTACTTAACACTAACGAGACCTGATGTTGCATACATCATAAACAAATTATCTCAGTTCATTCACGCTCCCACTCATGTGCACTGGGAAGCTTGCAAGCGCCTTCTTCGTTACTTAAAAGGCACTATATCTGATGGGCTGCTTCTTAAACCAGTCTCTCGAATGTCTCTTTCTGCCTACTCTGACGCCGATTGGGCCAGCTGCGTTGATGACCGTCGATCCACTGGAGGATATGCCATTTTCCTTGGTTCCAATTTAGTCTCTTGGTCTGCTAAAAAGCAGCAAGTAGTGGCTCGTTCCTCTACTGAATCTGAATTTCGTGCACTCGCCAATACTGCTGCTGAGATAAAGTGGCTTCGGTCTCTCCTAAGTGAGCTGCAAGTCCAGTTAGCTGATGCTCCTGTCATCTGGGTGGACAATCAAGGTGCAGCATCGTTGGCTGCTAACCCCATCTTTCATGCTCGGTGCAAGCATATTGAGATCGATCAACATTTCGTTCGTGATCAGCTGCTGAACAAAGAGATTGATGTGCGCTATGTTCCAACCATTGATCAAGTGGCAGACATCTTCACGAAGTGTCTTCCCAAAGAGCGCTTTCATTATCTCAAAACCAAACTTAAAGTGGTTACCACCCCTTTTCGTTTGAGGGGGGATGATAACTAATGTCTGAATTAGTTAGCTGTACAAGTTTGTGTTCTGTTATTTTCTGTTAACAGTTTGTTTTCATACTCCATGCACTAATAGAAATAGAAGACGAAAGGTTCCAGCTATTAATTGGAATGAGTTGAAATCATGGGATTATTTTATGCTTATATAATGTTTGGCAAATTCAACTAACATAACATGACTGACAAAATCAAAAGATTGGTTTTAAATAGAAGATTCACCCTTCTACCAACTCATTAATTTCTAAAGAAACTAATATAAATAAATAATTAGAAAAAGGTTCAATTATATGGTGTTAACTGTTAAGATTCATAATATGCAACCACTTGAGGTTAGCTCAAGTGGCCATAGGAGGGTGCATGTGTGTTGGAGGTCTTGGGTTCGAGTGCCAGGTTATGTATTGTGTAATATATAAGCACTTTAATAAAAAAAAAAAATTCATAATACGCATTTGAAATATTTTAATTTATATAAACTATTAATTTCCAATCATTTATATATTATGTATTTATAATATAGGTAAAAGGCCAAAATGTTACTGAGATGGATAATCATTTAGAGTCAATTTCAACCAAGTTTCTTAACAATTTACTTATGATAAAGTTGAATCATAGATAGATGCTACTAGTATTACTTGCACTATGATCTCTATGAAGAAGCAATTTTTTTTTCTTGGCAGGGACATTTGTAACGTGTACGTCACTTTAGCTGTTTTATGGACTGATGACTGGCCCTACACACCAACACAAGTGTTTCCAACGTGTTTTATCCTCATTCACACACTTCCTAGAATAACTTCCCACGAAAATTACATTTACATTGGCCTTGTTTGCACACGTTAATAACAAAAATTAATTATATCCTTTATTTTATATATTCTATTAAAAATAATCTCTAATTTATAATAATAAAAAAATAAATCTTAATTTAGATTAATTATAAATAAGAATAATCTCTAATTGTAATTAGTTATGTATTTTATAAGTCTCGTATTAAAAAAGTATATATGACAGTCAGTAATCCTGAGTAAGCTATGCAATCTCGTGTAACTAGGTAAGTTGTGCAATAATCTCACATCGCTTGAAAATAGGGGTGCACATGAGCTGAGTTGGCTGGATTAGAGGTGTTTTAATGAGCCACCCTAATGATTGCAGTTTGGAGAAGTTATAAACCATTCATTTTTTTTATTGTACAACCCAATCCTACTTAGTACAATAATATAGGAGGTGGGTTAGGTTGGTTTCATTAAGTTGAGATGAATATTTTAAACTTTAATATTTATGTTACAAACATGATAGAATGATTTAACTTAGTGGATATACAAAAAAACGATACATGTAAATATATAAATGTGTGTGTGTGTAAATATAGTGGTAGTGCTTTAAAAAAATCTAAGGTGGTGGTGTTATCATTGTGTGACTATCAAAGTTAAAAATAGTGATTGATTCTCATGTGATATTTTGGTAGAAGTAATAGGGTAACTATGGATTAAATGTTAGTGATGTGTTTTAGTTATTTCACTTTCTAACGTTATCATAATAATATAATTTATTTATTAAAATGTAAAATAAATATTTGTATATATTTTGTGAATGTAAAATATATTTTATATATAAAAATTATTTTAAATTTGGAATGTCTCTCAATAAATGGGTTGGGTTGGGTTATATAGAGTTAGAGTGTGTCCAACCCATATCCAACACATAATTATATGGCTTATCACTTTTTAACCCGAGCTATGACCTACTCTTAACATAACCTCTTACTATAAAAAATGGGTTGAGTTGGCCCGGTTGAATGGTTTGGCTCATATTTTATGCACCCCTACCTGGAAACGGTCAACTGTGATGATTCTTAAATTGTGTAGGTATGAGATTACACAGTTGAAGAGAGTTTAAATGGTGATGAGAACTACCTATGTCAACAAGGTGCATATTGTTTTTGGTGGCCCGTCACTTGAGAACTCCAAAGTTAAACGTGCTTGACTTTGAGTAATCTTAGAATGGTAACCTTCTGAGAAGGACAAAACTCGTTGGAAACACTTGTTGGTTTGCAGGATTAGTTGTTATTGGTAAACCTTTATAAAAGAATAATTATATCTTAATAATATATATAGTTGAAAAATTTACATGATAAACCAAAAAAATTTAAAAAAAAAATACGTCAACACAATTTTTTTCTATTTTTGTGCTTTGAATTTTTTTATTAATAGAAATACCCCTTCAGTAAAAAATAATAAACCATTCTCTTGGTTGTTTTATAGTTTATTTATAGTTGTCATGAGGTAGGTTTTAGTTGTTTTATAGTTTATTCATAGTTACCGTAATGTTAATTTTTCGTTGATTTCTTACTTTTTGTTGAAAAAAGTATATTTTTATAATTTTAAAACTTTACAAGTGTATATTTATAAGTAAAAAACCTAAAATTGTAAATTAAATATAAAAAAAATATTTTTAAAAACATTTTCTTATATAATTTATAAATTTATTTATGTGAAATTAATAATTGTATTTCAATGTTACATTTACTTAAAAATAAGATTATAATATACTATTAAAGATTATTTATTGTTATTATTGTTATATTTGTACCTTATTTAGTTATAAAAGGGGTGGACAACATCCAATCCATTCCAATCAAATTCGATCGAACCGATTCAATCCAATCCAATTACAAAAAAATTGGATATCCAATTACAATGGGATTGTATTATATGCTAAAAGTTAGATTCTAATTGGATTGGATCAGTTGTTGGATGTAAATCTCAAAATTCAATTAAAGACCCATCCAATCCAAGTATATGGGAAACTTACAAAAATACTGGAGTTTGTGTTAACTTTTACAAAAATACTGTCACACGGAAATCTTTTTAAAAATATTGTGTTTTTATTAAAACACCAGTAAAACACAAAGCAGAACAACTCAAAACAACATTAGAATATCTAAAAAAACACTAGTAGAATACCAGTGAAAACTTAACACAGTATACTGCAGTGTGAAACTTATAAAAAAATATAGTAAAAAAGTAAAAAATACTGCCTCGCGGTATTTTTGTAGAAAAATGATAAAAGTTAGTACATGTAAATTTTCTAATTATATTTATATATGTTAAAAAATTATTTATATTTATATATGTAATAAAAAATGTAATTTATATTAATTATGTTTTCATTGGATTTTTTTATGTTGAATTTGTAACATTTGGTTGTTTTGTGTATTTATTTTCATAATATTTTGTTCTATTTTATTACTTAGAAATGTTATTATTTTAATCATTTGAAACTTTTAGTTACATTATATTGTAATGATGGTATATTTATGGATGAGATATTTAATCTTTACGTATTTTTTTTCATATTTTTATATTAATATTAAAATTTAGGCGTGTAATTAGAAATCTAATTAAAAAATCGATCCAATTCAATTAGTAATTGGATTGGATTGTGAAGTTTTATTGGATTGGATCAGATGATTATTTTTCAAATCCAATTACTAATTGAATTAGATCAGATATTGAGAAATAAATTAAATTAGATCTGATGCATACTCCTAATAATATCAATCAATTAGAATATAATTTTTTTAGTACAATGATATTAAAGATATTACTGTATCTACGTTTTTTCTAGTTTTTTTTTTTTTTGAATAATAATGAAAACTTCATTAACTTAAATCATCCAAAACCAGAGAAGAAATTACAAAAGGTAAAGAAGAAATATTAAAAATACGATCAGCCTCATGAAGAGAGGATCGCGCCAAACAATGCGCCACCCTATTAGCATTTAACATTTACCATCAATAAAAATATAGTCAAAGGTGATTACTTGAGTCAAAGTGCAATTAATAAATTAAAAAGTTACAAGGACCATTTGGTAAATCTAGATTAAATTGAAATAGATAGAAGTGTTGTCTTTTACTTTCACCAAAGCAAAGCAAATGATTTTTATTTTTATGAGTTGAAACAAAAGCAAGAGTTTGATTGAGTTGTGTTTTGTGTTGTGTCCTAAACTAAACACTACTAAACTAAAACAAACAACAACATAGGCAGTCACAGATCACAACAACGCTGCTCAGTAGTTAGTCACTTCCCTCTTTCTTTCTCCTTTATTTCATTTTATGTCTTTCCTGTTTTTGTGTTTTTCAAAATTCCATTTCCATTCATTAATTAATGTTTTGGGGAATTGTTTTCTGTGTTTCTCAATTTCAGGAGCTAAATATGAGATGAGATCACCCTTCTTCTTCTTCTTCTTCTTCTTCTACTCAACCCATAAACATGAGAGGCACTTCTTCCAATCCTGTTGAGCCCAGACTTCGTTTGTCTGCTTCATACAAGTCTTTCTCTTTCTCTCTTTCTTTTTCTGGGTTTTGTCTTAATTTGATTATGGAATATGATAATTTCAGTTTTATGAATGTACTTAATACTGATAGACAGATCTTTATAGTTCTGGGATTTTTGTTTTTCTGGGTGATTTCTACTTTGAGTATTTATTTACTTGGGTTTTCTGAAATTTTACTTTTTGTCTTGGTTTTTGTTATGTATCTATCAATCATTTCACTTTCTGATCCTGTTGTTTGAAGCGTTTGACTTTTTTCTTTTTGCTCTTCTTCTATTCTCTTTTAGGCAGCTCAACAAGGTTACTTTATTAGGTTGTTGGAATTTATGTGCATTTTGATATGTATTCACTCACGTAGATTTCTATATACTTAGGTTGTTGTTGACTTGGTTTTTGGTAGAAAAATTATTAATTGGGCATAAATGTTTTATAAATCTGTATTTTTCACAATACAAGAATGATATTCAAGGAAATGGGTGAATGTTTTCTTATTTCTTTTTATATATTGTCATATTGTGTTTGGTGAATTGGGAATTTTTTCTACAAGAGACTTCTTTTTGGGGTTATCTGTTTTTATCAGCAAGTTGGAGTTTTCCTCAGTTCTATTTAGAAAGCCAGAAAACTTATTATATAGTGGTGAATAAGCCATTCAAGATAAAACCTTTGAATTTAATCTTTAATGTGCTAGGTTTTTGACTCTTTGATTTTATTTTTGTTATAGTCTCTGTCTGAACATTCTTTTACTTGCCAGAAAGTTTCTCATGTGGACATAATTGCTTTTTACAGTGAAGACACAAACAAAAAAAGACCCCAAAGAAATAGAGTTTTTGGACATTTTGAGAAAGCATTCCGAATTCCTGTACAAGATAGGAATTTGAACTACAAACCTACATTGAAAGTTGTACTTGTCATCATACTGCTCGGAACTTTTGTGACGCTTTTCCTTGCTCCTGCAGTTTATAACACAGAACATCTATCACATTCACTGTCCCGGTATGATAAATCTGCATACTCATCTTGTTTTCGTTTCTAGTTAGCTTCGGTTTTTGGTTTAGTTGTTGGAGGGAATAGCCTTCTGTCGTCGAGAATGTTGTATGTTATGTTTGATTTTCCTTATTGAATGCTGAAACATAAAGTCTAATACTTAATGCAGGCCTAATTACATAGAGAGATGGGTTGGAGAGAGCAATGCTGCAGATTTACGTTATGTTTCATCATTAGACATCAATTGGGATCAAATTTCAGATGTCTTAGAGAAGCTGACTGAACGAGATACATACAAGGGAATTGGCCTTTTGAACTTTAATAAAAGTGAGATTGTGCAATGGAACGAGCTGATACCTGATGCTGAGCATGTAGTTCTGCATCTCGACCATGTTTCACGCAACACAACATGGGAGTCTTTGTACCCCGAATGGATCGATGAAGAAGAAGATTTTGACTTTCCCACTTGTCCTTATGTCCCCAGGATCCAAGTTCCTGGAAAGCCTAGGCTTGATCTTATCGCTGTCAAGCTCCCTTGCGACAAGTCAGGGAGGTGGTCGAGAGATGTGGCTCGTTTGCATTTGCAACTAGAAGCAGCAAGGCTTGCTTCATCGGCCAAAGGGTATCATTCGGTTCATGTGCTTTTTGTGACCGAGTGCTTTCCAATCCCGAATCTGTTTACTTGTAAAGATCTAGTCACACGAGAAGGGAATGCCTGGCTGTATGAACCAGATCGTAATAAATTGAGGGATAAGGTTCAGCTCCCAGTTGGGTCATGTGAACTTTCAGTTCCTCTTAATACTAAAGGTTAGACTTCAGCCATTTACTCTTTATTGTTAATTTGTTTCTTTGATAATTTCTTTTGGAAAACTAACCAAGTAGTTGTAAGCAGAGAACTTTCATTCGGAAAGAGCGCCCCGAGAAGCATATGCTACAATCCTTCACTCCGCCCATGTGTATGTTTGTGGAGCCATTGTTGCAGCACAGAGTATTCGAATGGCTGGTTCAACCCGAGATCTTGTGATACTTGTTGATGATACAATTAGTGACTATCACCGAGGAGGGTTAGAGGCAGCCGGTTGGAAGATTCACACAATCCAAAGGATTAGGAACCCGAAAGCTGAACCAGAGGCATACAACGAGTGGAACTACAGCAAGTTTCGCCTTTGGCAGTTGACGGATTATGACAAGATTATTTTCATTGATGCTGACTTGCTTATTCTTAGGAACATTGATTTCTTGTTTGAGATGCCCGAAATATCAGCCATTGGAAACAATGCTACTCTATTTAACTCAGGTGTTATGGTTATTGAACCATCAAATTGTACATTTCAGCTGTTAATGGATCACATCAATGAAATTGTGTCCTACAATGGTGGGGACCAAGGATACCTTAATGAGATCTTTACATGGTGGCATAGGATCCCAAAACACATGAACTTCTTAAAACACTACTGGGAAGGCGATGAGCCCGAGAAAAAGGAAACAAAAACTCGACTCTTCGGTGCTGATCCACCAATTCTTTATGTCATACACTATCTGGGAAACAAGCCGTGGATCTGTTTCCGAGACTATGACTGCAACTGGAACGTTGACATTCTACAGGAGTTCGCGAGCGATGTTGCACACAAAACATGGTGGAAAGTTCACGACGCCATGCCAGAAAACTTGCACAAGTACTGCTTACTTCGGTCGAAGCAGAAAGCAGCGTTGGAGTGGGATCGAAGGCAGGCCGAGAAAGCAAATTACACAGACGGTCACTGGAAGATTAAGATCAAGGACACGCGTTTGAAAGCGTGTTTCGAGGAATTCTGTTTCTGGGAGAGCATGTTGTGGCATTGGGGTGAGAAGAATTGGACAGACAATGCAACTGCTACACCAGCATTGCCTGGAGTTACTACTACAGCATCACTCACTTCATAATTTTTTTTCTTCTTTACATTACTCTCATACTTGTACACTTTAATTTAGGGGATACAGTTCATTATGTTTTTCATTCTTGAGATGTCATAAATAGTATTTATTATATGTCATAATATTTATTTACACTCAATTTTTTGTTATTCAATATAAGTGGCAGAGGTTTTGGATACCTTGAAGCCTTTTGTGGCTACTTTGAATGAGAAAATGATTCCTTGTTTATGAATTGTCATTTTCTATCCGAGTACATTCTTGTCTAGACCAACATTTTCTATTTAGATTTTGTTCATTTTAGTTTTTCTCAAGTCATAATTAATCAAATAAAGTTTAACAAAAGTTGTTAATGCTCTATGAATAGGAAAATCGGTTAGGTTTATTTATAAGTTAATTGATAAATAATGCTTTCGTTTTTTTTTTTTCTCTCTCTTTTTTATTCTTCAATCAAATTTTGCTTCAGGGTGTATTGTCATTACACCTGTAGTACTAAATTATAATTTATAAAACTAAATTAAAGGTTTTTAGCATAAGCTTTTCCTGAGATTTTAGTTGTTTAAGTCTTTTTTTTATTGACAAAACTCTATTTTTTTTTTTTAAATATAACTGTAAACATTTTTCTAAAAATATTGTACATTTATAAGATTATGTCATCTGGGGTTTGGTTGGAGAGGAGGTAATGAAATAGAAAATAAATAATTTTTATTCTATTATTTGTTTTGTTGTATTTTAAAGTATTGGAATGTCATTCTTTTTTATCATTTTGGTGGATTGACTATTTCATTTTAAAATGGAATCAAAGATCATTCCAATGCAAGATGAAAAAAAAAATTAAAAATTTTTTATTATTTTTTTTTACATTTTAAATTTAATTCTATTCCATTCATATTCTAATTCTTATGTTTTCATTCCTTCTAACCAAATGTCGTTGTAATTGCTTCCTGCTATATAGATAAATACTATTTTAGATTCTTAATTTTACAAAAATTACTGATTAGATGATCTGTTTTGTTAAAACTTAAATAATAATTTAAACCCTATCGTTATAGGATGAATTTTTCACTTAGAAATACGAGTACAGTTTGTATATGATTGACATGTGGATCTAGTTCTCGATCGGAAAAGGATGACATGTCAATAACATTTGTAATATAGCTATCCTCACATGATAAAAACTTGCGAAAATGTATGACCGAGACAGAGTCTAGTCGCACACTATACATGACATAATAAAGTAAAAGCAGGACATAGAGAGAAGTTAGCATAGTCGCGTATATATCGATTATATGTGATGATCAAGTGTCTCCCCTGCATCCCACGTAAAGATTGCATCTTTGCAAGCGTCTAGTCCGAGTAACGGTCTTGCCTAGCCGGTTGTATGAACTGAAGGATCACTTGCTTTCTATATAAAAGAGTGTTCTCATCCAAATAAAACTAATCATAAATCTCTTTCAAAAATGGATTAAGCAGAACGAACTATGACTGAACCACTATAATTTTTTCTCCCTCTCTCTGTATATTCACTATTTTTATTTTATTACTCCTTATGTTGTTTTGAGTATTCGCCACTCTAGGTGAATACTCACATGTTGATCGTGGGTATTCCAGCTTTGCTTGAATACTTGCGATTTTTAGTGTTGTTTAAATTCCTTTAACAACACTTGTATTTTTTAAAATGGTACAAAATAATATTATGAATTTAATTTTCATCAAAATGAAACTTAATTGTACCTAACTTAAAACTATATGACATGAAGGTTACATTTTTTATATTTGTTCGTGCTAGAAACTACTTTTCGTTTGATTTTGTTTAAAGAAAAAAAACGAAAAATAAAGCTTATGACACCAATCGATAAATTGTACAAAAATATAAAATCCAAAATGGTATTTAACATTTTATAATCTAAAAAAATATTCTCGAGGGCTGAATTGCACAGAATAAAACTAAAGAGGACATTTATGCTAAAAAAGAAATTCTCTTCTCCCATAGTAGAACACCCCAAAGACGACGTCGTTTCGTGTATCCTCTCTTCTGAACTCCACAGGTTCACAGCTCTCATTCAGAGCAAGGTTCATCTCTCTCTCTCTGAATTCCCAGAGAAGAAATGAATATGCGCGTAGATTGTAGCATGAGAGCTTCTTTGGTTTCATTTTCACCAATCATAACCACAACTTCCTCTTCCCACTCGAGGACTAGGAGACCACCTTCTCTCTCACTGGGCAGCTCTTCTTTCTCATTCTGGGGATACCCTTTTCCTCGTATACTCCAAAACAACTTCCATGTCCACCATGCCCGCAAAAAACGCTCGGAGCCCCCGCAACCAGAACCGGTGCTCAGCCCAACTATAGTCGAAGAAGTTTCACTGGACGATGATGAAGAAGACCTTCTCTTTGACGATTTCGAAAATGGTCAGCACTCAATTCTTTTCTTTTCTTTTCTTCTTTTGTTTGGTTGCTGTGAACATTTGGCCTGGGTTGTACTTTGTACATATTATTGGAGGAAGACTTCTTAGTGTTTGATACAATGCTTAATTCAATAAAGTTACTAGTGAGAGAAGTTGTTATCTCTAAACACACATTATTGGCTAGGCTGTGTATTACAAAGAGTTTTGGACAAGGAACTAGTTTGGTAAAGAGTTGTGTAGAAGTTGTTAGCATAGAATTTAGATGAATGTACATTCGAAAACAATTGTAGCATCAATGATAAGTGATTCTTTTTAACATCAAACTTCTAATTTAACCTTTTCATGTGTTGAATGCTTGAGTGAATAAAATATAGTTTAGTGAGTTGAATTGGGTAGCATATGAAAGGATTATTTGTTAAAATGGGATGAAGAGAAAAAAAGAAGTTGAAATTTTGACAAAAGAAAAGAGATATAAATAGTTCATCAACTATAAACACACACACACACACATATATATATATATATATTTAGATAGAGAGGGAGAGGACTGAGTAATCTAGGAGGTGAAAGTCAGTGGCAAGATTAACCATTACAAGTAGTAGTTGTTTAAGGCACTTTGAATGACGAATATGATTTGTGTTTGTCAATAAATTTTAGCAATTGGGTACCAACTATTTTTAATTTCCAAATTTCTGAGCATTTAACGAAAAGCTTTTGAGTGCTTCATGTCTGAATGAAACTCTCAATCATTTGTAGAAGATATTATAGATGATGATGAGGATTATGGTGAAGATGAGTATGAGTCGGATGATGCTGAAACCTATGTAAGTTCCATGATGAAGATATTCATGAGCTGACCTCGCTTTAAATTTGAATTAAGAAATCGAAGATTGACTGTACGCTGTCAATTTTTTTGTTTTGTTTTGTCTAGGTTGGAGATGGAGGTGCAGGGGGTGGAATTTCTCTTGCAGGAACATGGTGGGATAAAAAGGCATTAGAGATTGCTGAAGAAGTTTCTCTTTCCTTCGATGGTGAACTGAAAATATATGCCTTCAAGACATTGTTAAATTCTACCATTCGAGTGCGCATTGAGACACTTGCAAATAAGTAAGCATCATTTGAAACTATTAATGGATAATGGTATTGAAGATTATATATTTTTAAGTGAACAGAGAGAAAACTTATATTTTATGTACTTTTTTCATGATAATGATAGTAGCATGGCATATATTGATACTGCAAGCAACAAACGTTGCATGGTGTCAACCATTCTCACAATTACAAGTTAATCCTGTTGCAATGTTGTGATGGTGTATTCAATAATTCAAAACATACTTCTTTTTTTTAACTTATTTATTCCTTGTAGGTATTTTTATCCAAATTATTTTGATATTACTTTGTTCTTGACATTTCTCTTTGGTTACTAGTTAATTTTTATGGGGTGTCCATACAAATTTATTTATTCCTATTGAGCCATAATCATATGTCACAGATCTGGTTCCCCCACTATGGAAGACATAGAAGCTTTTACCACAACATATCGAGCACGGTTAGATGAAGCAGAGCTGGCTAAATCAATACCTGAGAATGTGTCTTTAGAGGTAATTTCCTCGTTTCTAATTATTCTATGTTATGTTTCATTTTCTTTGTATTTTTTTTTTATTTCTAGTTTAGCACTCTATGATAGAGAAATACATACTTTGGAAGACTGACACACTCGATCGAATTCATGCTGAGGTTAAGGATAAACATATAGCATTGCAGTGTACACTTTGTCCAGATTAGCCATAAAAACCTTCAATCAAAGCCCAAATGCCCATGTTGGTGGTTGTTTTATCTAGTTTAGGCGTTGTCTAAGCCAAAAATGTTGTGTTTGTGCTTTTAAATATATTGACTAGTTTGAATAAAACCTTGGCCGAAATGACATGGGAAGTGGTCAGTTCACTTTTATCTCAGTGTTTCCTTAACAGATGCTAGCTAGCATTGCAATGAATCACTTTCTTTATAGCTGATATTTGAATAAAATGGTTCTGTTCAAGGTGTCATCGCCGGGTGTTGAAAGGGTAGTTCGGATTCCACAAGACCTTGACCGGTTCAAAGATCGAGCTATGTACGTGAAGTACTATGCGAGTGAGATAACTCCATCTCCATCTGGTTCGTCATCCTCAGAAAGTGATGGTGTTTTTAGGCTTGTTTCATTTGATATGGAGACAAAGTGTTGCACATGGGGCATAGCAGATGTGAGAATAAATAGAGAGAAAACAGGTAAAGGGAGACCACTCAATAAAAAACAAAGAGAATGGCGTTTGGAGACACCCTTTGATTCCCTGTGTTTGGTCCGGTTGTATTCTGAACTTTGATTATAGTAAGCATTGTTTTCCCAACTCAACAAAATTAAGATATAGCAGAGAGTTTAGATTAAAAGGCTAATATACTTATACAAAATGTCATGTTTTCCTATGTCTTTCCATTTTTGACATTGTAATTTGTAAAAGAAATATATTTTTTATTTATATATAATATCAATATCATACTTATTGTATAGAGTATGTAACATGTCTTGGGCAACCTCTTTTGTTAGGTATGGCTTACTTTTAGGAAAATGTTAAGAGCCAGGGCGGGCTCTATCCTTATACTATGTTTGGTATAAGGGAAAAAATCAAGAGCCATTCTTATATGAAATTTACAATTTTATTTACACATTTTTAATTATAATTTACAGTGAGATTTCTTTTTCTTCCATTTTCTCTCAAAAAAAAAAGGGATAATTTTTTGGGACTTTTTCAATTTTACACTTCTAAACAGTTTTTTTTTTTTCTTTCGTATTTTTACGAAATTCTACATCAAAATCCCTCTTGCAATTAGCGCTGCAACTTATATTGCAACAAAAAATCGTGTGGAAACCCCTATTGCAACTAGTGTTGCAACCACTTTAGAAACCTAAACTATAAATTTGAAAAAAAAAAAACAATATACGGAGTAATTTCCCTAATTTTTTTCAAAACATTTTGTATATAATAAATTTCTAAGCTCGGCAAGAGCAGTGTGTTCAAGAATACTACAATAAATTTCTTGAAGGCATGTTGACATTGGAATGCACAACTTGAATAGTGACTAAACTGTCTGTTACAATGATCACATGTTCCAAACCTGAAGCCTTCACCCAGCTCAAGGCTTCTTTCACTCCCATTGCTCCACTACCTCAACAAGATAAAGAGAGCCCAAACTATTCCTAGCAACAATTCCAAACCCATACTATCCTTCGGTCTTGAAAATTGCAGCATCAACACTAATTTTGATTGAATTACAAGCAAGATAAGTCTAAATCTAAGCTCCATCATCCTTTGATCCATGAGAAATTGATGATAGAGACATTATATCTGCTTTTACGTACTCTAATTTTATTTGAATACTCGTATAATTTTGGTGTTGTCTAATTTCCTCTGACAACAATACGATATATCAATTTTTTAAGATAATCTTTAAGTTATATTTTTTATTGTACTTTTGTTGACGTGACATATAATTTAATCAGTGCTATATATATCTTTATTTGTTGTTATTATATATATTTTTATTGTAATTTTGTAAGGTATATATTTTTTGTTATATGGATATAAGTTTTATTGTATAGTATATCATTTTATTTTAGATCATGCATGTTTAATTTTTATTATATTATATATAAATGTGATAAATAATTTTGTAAGTATGATACAATTATTTTATGGTTATATATATAATTTTGTTAATATGGTATACATAATTTTTTTTTAAAAAAATTTATACTATTTTGTTTTATTTTAATTTTTTTTTTTTGTAGGCATATATGTTTTGTTGTATGGTATATATTTTTTGTTGTGTATATATATCATTTATTTAAAACTACGTAGAAAATCTTCTTGTTATTTATTGCTATTCTTACAATTAATTACTATTCATTAATTCTGCAATTTATTTACTACAGAAAAAGTTAATTATTTAGTTAACGAAAATTTACGTTAATAAGTATTGTTATAATTTTTTTGTGGTATATAATTTTATTACTACGGTACATTAATTTTTAGTGATACGATATATCAAATACTATTATATATATTTAATGATCTAATATATTTATTTGTTTTTGTTACAATATATATTATGTAATATTAAAAAATTTATCTAATTTAATTTAATTATTATAAAAATTTTTAAAAAAGATTATTATGTATTAAATTTATTTTTATAGTTTTTATTAGCTAATTTATTATATTTGGACATTTTGCTAAATTTTATATAAAAAAAAATGACATTTATTAACTTAATTTTTAAATTTAAAATCATTTTGCATCTCAGCCCTAAAATAAATAAATAAATTTTAGTATTTTATATAAAATGTTCATATTCTTATCTATATTTTTGTACCTTTTTTTAACTCAATTTTTTTTTTTTTTTTGTACTTTTTCAAACTAATATTTTCAATATATGCATAAATTTATTTATATTAGTTTATGTTAACTCCTATTGCTTAATGGTAATTTGATTGAGTCTGTTTGTTGGGCTGAACAAAAAGTGGGATTGAATAATTGTTTTAACCCATCAATAACATGGGTTATAATAGCCCATTAAACTTTTTTTAGTGTGACATTTTCTAATTTGATTTAGTCAAAAAAAAGATAATTTATTTGATAAAATTTTAATTATATAAAATATATAAAGTTTATTTTGGACAATAAAACACTAAACCTATTACAATCATCCAATCTAGTTTGAGAGTCTCATATTTTTGCTAATATATACATAAAAAATAATAATAAAGTATATAAATTCATGACCAATTGGTTTTAAAATTGATCCTCATGCATCTTACAATTCTAATATAATATCAAAAAGTAGAGCCAACACTTAATGATTTAGGAGATAGTGAGCTAGAAAAGAGCCACCAAAAGTCCAAATTCGATCCAAAAAAATATAGCCAAAAAGAGCCATTTGTGATTCGGGAGATAGTAAACTAAAAAAGAACCGCTTGTGATCGAGCTGTCGAAGAAAGTAGGTAAAAAATAACTAATATTTTGAGGAAGAATGTTAGAGAATTACACATTACTAATGTATAGAAAGATAATAGAATATATAAAAATTCATAAACCACTGCTCTCGTAACTAATTAATTTTAAAATAAAACCCTCTATCTTACAATTCTAACAAAATCTAATACCGTAATTAGTTTGATTAAATCTCTTGTGCTTGACAAACTAAGTAATCATCAATTACAAAAGTATATTAGATAATTTTTATATGCTTGGCCAACTAAATGTGCTTTGGAATTTGTTTATTATAGTTTTGTTTAGTGCAATTCCTAGAGCCGTACGAAGCCTATTATTTTTGCTTAAATAAATGGCGATTTCTTTCTTTCTTTCTTTTTTCTTTTTTTTTTTTTTTGAAGAGGGATAAATGATTATTTATTTATTATGATTTTGACTACTTATTAGATTCCTTCTAATAGGTACCCAAGTTTGTACATACTACAACTAAGAGTATTTTTTCCAAGACCTTTTCTCAAGACTCATTAGTTAATTACTTATTTAATTAGCTTTACCAAATACATAATTAAGACTCATTATTCAATGTTGTACTTTAGATTTTATCAGCTCCAAAAAAACATGCCCCATTATGTTGGTAATAATTACTTAAAACATATTTAAAAAAGTAAAAATATTTTCAAAAAATATATTTGGTAAAATTATTTTCATAAAATCAAAATTTTGAAACTAAATTACTTTACTTTGCCAAAAAAAAAAAGAAAACTTAAAATTTATTTAAATATTTTTTAATTATAGTTTATTTTGTACTCTATTTTATCAATATTCACTTCATTTTCTTTTGGCCACTTTACTTTACTTTTCCTCTCCTCATTTAAATAAATAAAATTATGTTTTCAATTATAAAAATAATTATTAAATGTGTTTTTAACTTTTCAAAATAAAAAAAAATTATTTCAATTTTTATATTTTAAAAATTTATTTATTTATTTATTTTACAAATGCACCCATAAATATTGAGACTAATTAAGTACATTTTCATCCGTTGATAAATCAATTTTAGAAGAAGAAGACGAGAAAAGTAATTCAAAAATTTGAAATAGACAGAGAAAATTTTATCCAAATTCAATATTTTTATCCACACATATCTCTTATCTATTTTAAGGTGGAAATTATAAATGGACTATAACAAGATTGGTGTTATTCTTGTTGTTATTCGTGTTTTTGGAAAGAAGACATGTGGTATTTCTAAATCAGAATTAACCATTTAAGACCTGATCAAAAGCCCTAACAAGATAGCAGTCCCAATCTGTACAGAAGGATGGGCCTCACACCTATCCAGACCTAAGAAATTTACATCCAAGACCTAATCTCTCCAGATCTGAAAGGGCATCCTGCCCATTTAAGAAGGAGCAACAAATTCGAATGAGCATATGGGATACATTCGAAAGGGAATTCCAAGAGGTGTCCCCAAAACCAAGTCCAGGATGACATAGCGCCCCCTGACTCTGAATCTTAGAGAATCAGGGGATTGTCCCCTGTGTCAGACCCTAAGAGTGCGCGCACCACCAAAATAAACCTACTTTTTGTCTGACGGCCACTATTCTAACACTACAGTGCACAAAGACGGCACACACATGCGATCTTTCAATATCGCGTGGTCCTTAAGCATACGATTTGTAACGCCCGTATTTTATAATACTAAACTCGAAAATTAATTTTAATAATTTATATATTAATAACCATATGGATCGGGATCCCGAGTATTAAAATACAAGTTAAAAGTACTTTACTACTATATACATATTTTTTAAAAAAAAGTTTAGCGGACATGCATCCTCAAAATACAGACTCCAAAATACTAAGAAATCGAAACCCTCCAGGTTGCACTGCCGCGATATGTACAATCATGCCGAGTTCTGCCTCACTGTTCCTCCAGCTTTGCTTTTCCTTTACCTACACAAGGTAGCAAACTGATGAGTCAACAGACTCAGTAAGATATGCAAGAAATATATAAAAGTATTGCAATGTCGACTTTATGATTAAGCCGCCCTGAGCTCAATAACCAAGCTCACCAAATGGTTAAGAACGTTCTTAAGGGTAGTACGACTACTGTACCATATACACTAAAGTACCAACTCTGTACTTGTGTTGGTAGAGCCCTAACTGTACTCCCAGGAATTACTAAGTGTTGTACCACGAACACGACGTACCCTAGGTACTCGTGTTGGTAACACCGTACCACGTTAACATGCAATACTATACTAACACTCTAGTAATCATTTTAAATTAGTGCTAGTAGTATAACAATCAAAACAAGCATATACATATTCTTA